>NW_027466460.1:1752500-2352500 GCF_050575085.1 Anarhichas minor | reverse complement strand
TGGAACCGGGTCTCCAACCAACAACTGCTGTCCTCCAGTCTGTTGCACCAGTTAGCTAGTTCCAGAACTTCACTTTTTTTATAATGAAAGAAAGGTGCAATGAAACACGATGGCCCAACACAGCTAGCCTTCATCCCATAAAGCAGCTGGATGTGTTTGGATTTGTTGGACAGGAAACCTTAAGCAAACAATGCACAGCTGATGTTTAGCAGGGAGAAGGAAGACTTGGTGCTGCTTCACAAGTGTCCACTACATCATCACAACTCTTTTTCTTCTTATTTTTATTTTTATTTTTTTTTTACGATTAAACACATTTTCTCAGACTAGCAGCCTCATTTATGTTTGAACTTCCTCTTGAAATCATTTCCCATGCCACACTTCAGCTGAATTCAAATGACTTCGGAGCACAGAAGCACTTTCACTGACACCGTCTCCAGTTTGAATAGTAAGAGAGTCTTGGGCCAGTGGCTTCATTCTCTTTAGAGAGCTCATGACTGAACTCATGACTGAAGATGCAATCGGACTGTGAGACCATGTTTGAAATAAGGCGTCTGGTCTGAGAGATTACAACTCAACCCTCTTTTGAGTCAATATTTAAAAAACTCTTCATTTAACAATAGCTATATTTCCATATAAATTCATATAAAACAATTTCAAATTAAATAGGCGACATAAAAAAAACCTTAATTGTCAAGGCAATTGCTCAAGGAATGAATTTTCTAGAGACCAGCCTTGTCTTTAGGCCGAAACTTAAACCTAAACTTCCTTGTTCACTTTAGTTTCCTCCCGTCCTGTTTGTTCAAACAGACCAACAGTGGCCTATAGTGGCTAGTAGTAATAGTAGTGCATGCTGCAGTCTGAACGCCACTTAAAAAAAGAAATCCACATTTAAAATCACATCATTCTGTACAAATATGGAATCATATTCACATCTAGGAATAAATCAACAAATGAATCAAAGAAACAGGGAATCACCATTTTTGTTTCTTTTCAATGTCACACTTATCATCATCATCATCATCCTCATCCCTGCATCCAAAGGCAAGTCAATTCACGCAGCAACATTGATGGAAGAGTTCATGTGTGGCGTTCCTTCCAGCCACTGCTAGACTGTCACAATCCACAACAGACCTGCTGACTGCTGGAGGACTGACCTCTGGTCAGGTCCTGTGTGAATGAGACGCTCTGCCTGGGCTGCGTTACTGACTCCATGCACCACACAACTGTTTTGTTTATGGTCCAATGAAATCACTCCATTTGGTGGATGCTGTTATTAAAAGTAGAGCTTAACTGGGGCCATAACCGGTAATAAGAACTAGCGATGACGTCATCTGATGAGGCTGATCACACGTCTATGGGAAGCCCTTAACTTTCAATGGATTCTACTTGGATTTGGACCGGGTGCCACAGATCCTCCTGGGTTTTTTTTGTGTTTAGTGATGATCCAAATGTGAGCGGGAAATGGTGAAATGTTAAAATATTAAACATCTGCAACAATTTCTACCCAAATGCAGCTCCAGTCCAAAAGTGCTGATTGGACTCCCAGCCAACCCAGAGCTCACTGGTGGCCCCAGTAAGGATCAAACTCCTCCCCCTGGCAGTGGTAATGCCTTGCGCTGTGACTCTTGTGTGATGTAACACCCAGACCAGAGCAAGCTAGTGCCTCGTGCTTCCTACTGAGCTACAGTGAGGATAAAACCCACAGTGTGGATCCTGTTCGGTGAGATCCCAGAAAACAGACTTACGGCCCAGTGCCAGGTGGTGCTGACTTACATCAGTACAGGTCTCAGTTACTGAGGTGGATGTCTGAAGGCATGACAGTCCAGCACAGTTCAGCTCTACAGTCAATCAGCCAACGACGAGTGAGATCTGGACAAAATGGTTCAACATCCTCAGATGTCCAGGAGTACAGTCGGTCAGAGGTTTGTTGTCTTAAATCGCTCCCTCAAAAGGCAGGAGGAGGCAGCAATCTCTCCTCTTCGTCTATTTGGTCGTTGAGCGGGAGGCTGACTGCCACTCAGACAGAAATCTCATAGGTGGTGCCCCCGACGCCCGTCACCTTCTTCACCCCGCCACCCTGAGGCTTGTGGGCGGGACTCTGCGTCAATGCCGAGCTGGGATAGGCCACTCTGGGCCGGGCGGACACGCTGACTGGGTGAGAGGGAGAGGAAGGGGCGGAGCAGGAGGAGGTGGAGGAGAAGAGCAGGCCGCCGTTGGTCCGACTCAGAGGTTTCATCTGGATCAGCTCATCCCTGATTTGGGAGAAACACAAAGATGATCAGCGTGACAGTTCAGGACAACACATGAGACATTACTACAGGTCTCCTCACATGACATGGTTTATGTCATGTCCAATCACTCCTGATGACAACACTAATGACTCATTACAAGCATTACTGTTACTGAATAAACTGCTTCTGGCAGAGGGTAGTTTAGCTTTATGCTAATCACATATCTACTGTCAATAAATCCTGCACTTATTTAATTTCACACTATTGCAAACAAACCAACCTAAAGAGTCAAACACACCAGGGCCAAAACCACAGTTGACAGTGACAATAACAACGGGATGCCTTGTGCTCAACTGGACATTGAACTGGGGCAGCCTGCTGGACACTACAGTAATGTCCGTGTTCGTAAGTACTGCAGAGATTGTTGGTGAACAAGCTTGTATCTCTGGATGAAGTTTGAATATTACACTAATAGTTGATTGGAAATGTTCGCTCTGCTGGAGAAATGATCAGAAACAGATTTCCTTTAATAGGCGTTACTCTGAACTAGAATACTAGAATATGTGCCACATTCAGTCATCAAAGACACAATGGAGACACACAACGAGACACTGCTGTGGTCTAAGAACCACAATCTACCCCCGTGCAGTTATGGAGTACAGTCAACAGAAAGCAACAGGATGTTGTTCAGGACAGAGTCACCCTCGCCAACATGTCAGAACATCAAACAGCCCAATTGTCACCATGCTAAAGTTTAAAACGATAAGAATTCAGCTGATACTAAACTACAGCGCAAACACATTGTTGTGTGCACTGTGTGCACTGTGTTGACTGTGTGTGTGTATATATATATATATATATATATATATATATATATATATATATATATATATATATATATATATATATATATATACATACCGTTTCCTGCAGAACTTCTTTTATGTTACATACATATGTTTAAAAAGATGGTAGAAATGTGGATATTGTCACTTTGCAGTTTTCTATCCATTCTACTGCTGCTACTGGTACTTTTGCACACTGAATTTATTTCCTCTTATTTCTTATTTTTCTGTACATCCTAAGTCATGGATTGTGATTGTCATGGATATATTCTAAACCTAAAACTACCTGCCGAGTGTAACATTAAGTCCTCCCTATCCCACTGCTGTGTCATGTTGAACACTGTGTCTTTTATATTGTCACACATCCATGTTGTGGGTATGGATATTTGTCTGTTTAAGGCACTGGCACAGAATTATGTACGGACCAAACGGAAGGTTGTTATAATAATTAGAATAATAACGTAGAGGACAGGAACAAACAGGCAGACCACAACAGCAGCACACATGTAACAGTGAGAAACAAGCAAAGGGAAAAGAAGGAAGAACTCACAGGAAATCTGGCAGGAGGAAGAGGAGAGAAGGGAAGAAGAGGAGGAGGAGCAGGAGGAGCAGTCAATCAGGTTGTCAGCGGGCAGGTGGGTTTTTTCAGGGTTAACAGCAAACCAATCGTCCTGACAAAAGGTGAAATTCATACTCACTTTGGCGCTTGTATTCCTCCTCCTCCTCCTCCCATGCTTCCTCCTCCTCCTACCCCCGCCGCATTCGCTCCGGCTGACGCAGAAGCCTTTCGGACCAGCCGGTACTGCATTTCGGCAGCGGCGGCACTCGAGTAAGAAAGCGACTTGCCCAGAGGTGGAGGGTGCGGGGAGCGGGGAGGGTGGGTCGTAGAGGTGGAGGTGGAGGAGGATCCCAGAGGGGTGTCAGTGGAGCGGGTGCGATAGGGATAAGCGTGGTGGGGAGGTGCTTGAGGGGCAGCGAAGCGGGGAGGGCGGGAGGTGGAGGAAGAGGACGAGGAATGGTGGTGGTGATGATGGCCGTGGTGGTGGTGGTGATGGTGGTAGTGATGATGACGTGGGGGAGGCGGGGCAGAAGAGGATGGGGCAGCCGGGGCATGATTGGCAGGCGGGGGGTGAGAGCCGGGGTGGAGCTCCAGCAGGCGCTCCCTCTCTGGGGGAGGGGGAGGGGAAGAGGACATGGAGGAAGAGGAGCGATGGAGGAAGGAGTGGTGGTGGTGGGAGGAGTGGTGGTAGTGATGGGGCGACTGGGCGGAGTGGGAGTGTATCTCAGCATCTCTCTGTTGTGACGACAGGAAGGAGGAGTTATAGCCGCCTGCTGCTGGAGTGCAGGGTCTCCCAGAAGAAACCTCAGGGGCTGTTGAACCCGCCACCACCTTGTTGTCGAACTCATCACCACCTGCCAGTAAGCTGTCATATGACAGGCTCCCGTTGCGGGACGGGTGGTGAGGCGGAGGTGTCTGATTGGCTAAGCTCTTGAAGCTGGCTGAGGTGGTGGTTGCCTCGGAGACGTGGACGCCGCCTGCTGAGGTGTGCGTGGAGCTGGAAGATCGTGAGGCCACTCCAGATAGGACCGTGGGGTCGGAGAAGGAGGGGTACGAGCGTCCGCCCAGGGAGTAGCCAGGGATGCCCCCTGCTCCCACCTCTCTTCTGACCTCCCTCCTCTCCCCACCTCCTCCGACTCCCACTCTGTCAGATGAAGCGTCCCTCCGGTCCAGGCTGGGCTGGGAGCGGAAACCAGGCTGCTGGCTGGCCTGAAGGAGGGAGGAGGTGGAGGAGGAAGAGTCCCTGGCACTGCCAACACTCTCGCCTCGACTTAACTGGAGGAGGCATGAGGAGGAGAAAGAGGAGGGGAGGTGTAGGAGAGAGGGGCAGCAGGAGGGAAAAGAAACAAGAAGAAGCTGAGCAAATCAGAGTAGAGACCAGGAATTCCTGCTGAACTGACACTCCCTGTCCCTGAACCTTCATCTGAGCAGGCAGGACACTACTTTCCATCCATGCGCCCCAAAACCCGACCGGCACATTGTCTGGTTGTGCCAGTTGGGCGGGGTTTCCACCCCATTAACTTAATACAGGTAAACACATATTTCTCACGGCGTGTAGTGGCTGAATTCAAATAGAAAAGCTTTTGTTCTGTACTTAAATGAAAGGTTAGCACTGAATCTCTACCACCTGCTGCAGCTGCTGGAGATTCAACATCATACCTGCAGCCGTACACGCCTGCACTCTACTTACTGTAGCTATGACGCCGACATGGAAGCGCAGCTGTTAAGTGATCTCTATTTGATGTCATCATAAAACAATGAATTAATTATACATTAATGAATAGATTCCCTTTTGTCAACCACTGAAGAAATTATTATTTTTTTTTAAAATCCTGCTCGACTTAATGTGTTTCTGCTGACTGAGCGGGAACGGAACACGGTTACAGTACGGTCATGTTGCAGTTTACATCCATGTCTGTCCAAAATGTCATCACTTCATCATATCCTTCACATCGTTAGAAATGTGTGTCAAGTTGTCATAATTACCTTATGGATTCTTGAGTTATGGCTAAAAATGTGTTTTATGAGGTCACAGTGACCTTTGACCACCAACATCTTTTCCTCATTGAAGAAATTGCCTCTAGTTGTTCCTGAGATATGAGAATGGACCGGATGTATGGAAGTACATACAAACGGAGAATTGGAAAAATATAAAGCATCCTGCTAAACGTGGAGGCATCTAACTTGTTCTAGCAGCTGTATATGTGGCTGAGATCTTTTCTCATACTGACTGAGTGAGTGAAGGGCGAGGAACACCTGTAAAGAGAAGGAAATATTCCTCACTGAAGCTTTGAAGAACCAAAAATGGTATTCGGTTCAGTCCTAATGCATTATCAATCATAGGAGTACTAAACATCTGTACAAAATATACATTATAGAGAGAGAGCATTTCTCTGGCATGACATCATCATCATCAGTTTCGACACAATATCCCTCATGAATTTAAAAATAAACTATTGTCCAAACTTGAATTTAACAGAAATATCGAAAATAATTCATTTTGTTGGTACTCTTATAGGCAGTGATGACCTGAAAAGATTCGTTACTGAGATTTAAACTTCCTCCTTTTATATTGTGGGCTTTTCCCAGTACAGGAGAAGGATTCTTCATTCATCAGGACATGTTTTCTCCATGAGACCAACTCAGGTGACAAGAGCATGAAACATCAGGGTGACACATCAAACTACTTGTAGGACATGACTAAAACATCAAAAGGTCCATTTGAGCTTTTAATACTGGATCTGAACTACAGGGGAGCAATTTATTCACACAAACTCTGGAGGGAATCTACAGGAGACACATTTCTAATCAGGGAGGAATCAAAACAATATTGTGCTGGATAGACAAGTGGAAGGATATGGGCCAGACATGGGTACAAACACTGAGTAGAACCAACTTATCTGTATGAATCCAGATGTATTCAGGTACAATCCTTGGATTTTAACACAAAAATGACTTTTAATCAGCCTTATACTCCAGAGACGGATGAATTTAGTCACTAACCATTTCAAATGTGTTCAAACAGTATGTCACCCATGTCCGGAGCAAACAGAAAGGGGCAGGAAATAAAGAGAAGATAGAAGGACAAATGCTCTCAGAACAATCACTTACTGATACTGATCAACAGAAAGCCACTGAGAAACCAAACCCAGAAGGCCGACAGGAAATCAAAAGGAAAAACACAAACAAAAATGAGATACATTAGAAAGAAATCGATGAGCGATAAAAGAAGCAGAGGCAGGGACAAATGGAAAAACAACTCTGATCAGAAACACGTACACACACACCATACACCTTCAAAATAAGAGTGTACAGCAGATTTTTGTCTTGTGTTACTCTTAGGTTTATGGATTCAGAGTCAATATGTCCAGCAAGGGAAACCTCCACAGTACGGACATATTGAAACTCCGTAGTCTGAACCAGACTGACAACTTTATTACTCCTTTCAACCCTGACAAAAGCAGCACAGACCAGACACACTACGGTTCTTACCTTTCACAATAAAAGCCCTGGACTTCTAAACTACGCAACTGTTTACCAGTGATAAATTAAGTCAGAGCATTATGCTAAAAGGAAACTCAATAAAATAGCTTAGAGTAGTTTAGGCTATACAACCTTGTATGCTTGTACTGTATGTTGTACAACATACAGTCTATTTAGCATGAATTAATCAACGTACAGCCGTGTACAGTGTATCTATCATTTGATCACACTCAGTGTCAATGCTCTAATTTGACTATGTTGATTAATATGTACACACAACATCTATTGCACATCTGTATGTCAATTAGAGGGATCCCTCCTCTGTTGCCGTTACTGACGTTTCTTCCTTTTTTCTGTGTTAAAAGTTTCTTTAGGCTCGTTTTCCCTTCCTAGAGCGAGGGTCCGAGGACAGAGGCTGTCGTATGCTGTACAGATTGTAAAGCCCCTTTAGGCAAATGACTTGACTATCCTTGTTCATCGGCAGTCTCACCTGTGTGTTTATGTGTGCATTACCTGGTTGGCGTAAGCGTGTGTGAGCGCTGTGTGGTTCTTGCCGGGGCTGTAGCTGGGCCTGTATTTGTACATGGTTGGGGTGGGAGGGGCTTTGTTCAGTAGGCTGCACTCTGCATGAGGGTAAGGAGACAAAGAATAAGAAATATCACTGTGAAGTCAACGTAGAATCAGATCAGAGCAGAGTTTTACAACAGGAAGTTGAGATTAGAGCTGAAGCAGGGAGTTAGAAAGCATTACCCTCCGTGTTTCCTCTGGTGATTCCAGGGTAGCGGAGCTCTGGTTTAGGAGGAGGAGGCGGCTCAGCGTCACATGACTGGCTCTCCATCATCTCCAGACTGGACTTAGACTGGATAGAAGTCAGATAGAAACTCAAACAATCATAATCAGTCGACTGAAATATGGTTGACTAACTCTCTATATCATTTATGTATGCACAGACCAGTGACAGAAAACCCTGAATGAATGAGTGGAGAAATATAATGAACACAGATACTTTCACACATGAAATTGATGTAAATCATATGTTATGGCCTTCAGCGTAGAGCTGCATGATGTCATGTTTCATGACATTTTTTATATTGCAATATGAAAAACTACAGGAATATTCAACAATCATTTTGAAGGCTACATTTCAAAGTTAAAAGCAAAGATGAGAGCAAAATGAAGAGGCTGGATAAGCTGGGCTGATAGATGTGGTTGTCTATTTCAAACAGCTCTTAAACCTCTTGCTGCCACCTGGACCAGCCTATAAACAAACTTACATACCATGTCTTCACCAACAGGCATACAATTATTTTTGTGAAAATCAAAACAGAACGGTGAAACTGCAGTATTTATGGCAAAATGAGCACCCGTCCAGCTGTTCTTACCCGGTGCAGGTCTCCCTGTATGCCGTTGTCCAGGATCTTTGCAGCCAGCTGGGCCTCTGTCAGCTGTGGCCGCAGGAAGGGAGGCTGCACACACACACTCTGCACACACTTCTTTCTGCCCAGATATCTGCAGAGAGCACAGAGACAGTGAGTGTCCACATCATAAAGACAAACAACGACACAAGTACAGTGTTGTCACAAGTTATAAGCCCCTTTTTGACTCATTGTGTTTCCCCGCATGGACCAGGGTCTAACTTAAGTTCCGGGGACATTTCACCCTCCAAACAGGCCCTAGTCTGGGGTTAGTACTTTCTGAAAGTACAGGAACTTTCAGGGTGGGGTTTGCAGGGATGACCGTCACTGATTGGTAACACACACACACACAGCACCGCTCTAACCTAACCCTTCATTCATAACAACTAGGAAGCACTCCAGTATCGATTTAGGACCATTTTAGGACGAGGGGAGAGAACTTCTCTTTGCTTGATAACATCAGAAGTAAAGTTAGGCTTTACTGTCACTTTCCCACTCATTTTAAAAAAGAAACAGAAAGGGAGAGTGAGATTGTGCGAGAGAGATTGTGCGAGAGAGAGAGATTGTGAGAGAGAGAGAGATTGTGAGAGAGAGAGAGATTGTGCGAGAGAGAGAGAGAGAGTGCGAGAGAGAGAGAGAGAGAGTGCGAGAGAGAGAGAGAGACGCTGAGACAAAACAAAGTTAGATTTTCTTTTTCGACATGTATGACGGACGGACACATTGTGAGTTTACCACTGCGACCACCAGCAGCCCTGCTAAGTCTCCAGGCTGGTCATTAGGCCAAAATGACCAGAATCTTCTTGGTAGAAACTATTCTTCTGTTTTGAATGCAGTGATACACTGCACTGAAATGTGCCATTTATCATCAGTGCAGTTTCCAAATATCAAACTTAAATTCTTGCAAACACAATGGTCTAAATAATGATGATCTTTGAATGTATTATGTTGAGTACACGGTGGAGTGTTGATGGGCAGTGTAATGCTTATGAACGGACGACCAGAGAGAGTAGTAGTTAAAAATAGAAAAGGAAAAGCAATGCACCTGGGTGCCTGTGAGCTGCAGAGGACATGAGAGATGTTGTTCCAACAGCCATTGGTGAAGGGGTTAACACCTCCTCTGAACTTCCCTGTTACCTGGAGAAAGAAAAACAGAGACACCAACAGGGGAGAGTCAAAAGAGGGAGGACGGTTAGAGTATTAAAGGTTGTTACCATGATTGAAGGATTGGACTCTTAATCTAAATGGAGCTTCCAGCAGAAAGGTTTTACAGGTACCGAGTCATTTAGAAATTAATGTTTTTCTAGATTAACGCCAAACTTTGATCGCTGCTATTATTTATCATTATTCTACAGTTTCTAGATATAATAGTTTTAAATGGTGTTTTGATTGCTCTTGGTTCAAGAGGCCGCTGTCTGGGGCTTGCTCTGCAATTACCTAGAGTACAGGTATGTGCCCAGTCGGATTATAATCTGTGTTAAACTGTGTGCACAATGTGAAATAGTGCCTTATGACAAATTGTAAAATTGTGTATTTTTTCTGGTTTGGCATCTCTCCAAAGTAACTGTTGTGCTGCCATTTCTTTCCCCCTAAAAGCACCTCTTTGTACGATGTCCTACTGTACATGTTTTAATATCAACTACAGGATTTCTGGGACTCAACTGTTTTACTGGTCCTACCTGTTCATTGGTAGTCCTGCCTCTGGCCACAAGCACTATGTGGAAACCAGTGAGGCCAGCAACAGGGATGAAGAACAGGCCTGCCACACACATTACAGCCAGCCTGAGAGCACAGGGGGGTCAAGGAGTATCTCAAGAGACCAGAATAAACAGATCAGGGCAGACGAACACAGGATCAGTTCATCGATCTCATTTGATTTGGATATTTGTGTAGAGTACATGGACAGCTTGTCCTGGTGGTGGTGTTAGGACACGCATGCTAGCATGACAGAATGGAACGTAATTTAGTTTCCTAAATTAGGCTCAATTTTGACAAGGGAAAAACTGGCATGGTCCCTTGACCTCCAACCTCAAGATATGTGAATGAAAATAGTTTCTATGGATACCCACGAGTCTCCCCTTTTTTTGCATGCAGTATAAATGTGTTATATTTGTCTTTTCTAAAAATGTATGCATACTGGGGTCCCTTAAGCGTCTTGGGTTAGACTGGAAAGCTGAGAGTCTTGTGGATGTATAAATGGCTGATGATGTTAGTCATGTTAGTCATGTTAGTCAGAGCCATTTCACATAGTAAGACCATCTTTTTTTTTAAACTTGACATCAATGTATAAAATGAGTGTTGTGACCTCTAGCAATCTTCCCACACCACACTGAAATAAATTCTCAGGACATCTGATACAACCAAACAACTTGCTGAAGCCAAGGAGGAAGCCAACACTGTGACTGAACAGAATCAGCAATCTCAAAATGGACAGGACGAAAATACAAGGGAAAGATCCTTAAAGGATACGTGACGATGGCGTGCAGGCGGTCGACGTTCTGCCGATGGTAGAGGATAAAGAGCAGGCCAAAACCAAACACGGCCATGATGTGAGCTGTCAGAGACAGGAGGAAGAGGAAGAAGTAGCGGTAGTTCCTCCTGCCGATGCAGTTGTTTACCCAAGGACAGTGGTGGTCGAAGTCCTGTATTATGAGGGTTAAAAGACACCGATGAGACAAAAAAGAAATGGAATTTGTCCGCACTCTTCAACATGAATACAGCCATCACGAAGTGTTGCATCATTCCTTACTTCCCCATACAGTAGCTGCAATTTACATGGAAATTACACACCATGTGACGTGTCATGATAACAAAGACAACTGCTGGGTAATTAGTTTTGATGTTTTACTTTTGCCCCAATGACGTAAACATTAAGTTTAAATGTATCACACTACATGAGCTACAGTCTGCAGCCAGGTCTCCACAGGTCAATGTCCAGTACCACTCTAATGAGAGAGGTGCAGGGCCAAACCACAAGTTAGCATGACATATATTATACTGTAGAACAAAACCTGATAGGATCGGGTTATAGGACTCATTCCTGTAGCACTCATTTAAGGATCTCCTCATGACTAATCTCTCTGAAGTTTAAACTTCAGCTGGCGTACAGTAAGAAAACACACACAAAACAGTCAAAATGAAGAGAAATTGAATCTCTTAAGTTAAACATCGTCGAAAAAAAAAATAGAGTTTATTAAGAGACATTTGAAATCGTTAATCACATTTTTCAATAACCAAATCATATTTTAAATGCCACCAAAATCAAAATGTGCCCAGTTTCTGCTCCGGTCTCAAACTATGTGTGCGGTGTTATATTTGATGAAATGCTCAGGTTTTGCATGGCTTGTACCATAAGTATCTTAGCATACAAGTTTGAGTCGTTGAGCTGGCTGGCGTTAGCCCGCTTCTTTAGCTTTAGTGTGTAGCATACGTGCTAGCCGACTAGCTAGCTAATAAGCTAGTTGGGCTTTTGGCAGCTGGCCATCCAGTCCATCAGGAGAGAAGCAGACTGACCGCTGAACACAGCTGCTGTCTCAGAAAGAAGAGGTGGTTGCAGGTGGAGGCCATGAGAACACGACATGGTGGAAGCCAGTCAGGAGCGGCTGATGAGTGTAATGAGACGGAATTTAAATGTGTACATAAATAAAACAATAATACGCTAAACTGACTAGTATTTCTGGTGCCAACTAGCGAGGGTAGCAACATTTAATGGACTAGTTGACTTATCGCGCACATCTCTAGTGTCTTTATTCGTTCACGTTATGGAACATGGCCAATGTTCCATGTTGTCCAGAGACAAAGACACACATTCACACCTTAAGGTAATAGCCGACAGCAGAACCAGCTCTTCAGTCATGCGAGTTAAACTTTTGCTAGGTCAGAATTGATATGGCTACTGTCTGGTGATGCAGAGTGGGCTTTTTCCAAGTCAAACTGCACTTCCGTCTGCATTATCCTGCAACCATTCAACTCATTTGATAACAATAAGAGCAGATAAGTGGAATGAAGGAAAGACACAAGCAGCTTGTTTTTATGTATTCATGGTGCCAAGATCAAAATAGGTCACCTTCAATAAAAAAGCTCTAGAGATATCCCGAGCCCATCCGAAGGTTGTTTAGTGGACTGGTATCAGCTATATATGGCCAGATCCATTCCGACCATTAACTGACTTTGACCCAATGCACTTTGGACGACCTTGCTGTCACAGGAATGTATTACTTCAAGTGAATCGGCAGAAAACAAAGTCTCTTTGTGTCTATCGCAGAAACATTTTGCTATTGCTGCTGGTTGCATTTGAGTCTCAGGTTTTTGTTGATTCAAAGCTTGTAGAGAGGCTGTCCAACATCTGTCCAAACCGTCTTTCCACAGCAGATCAACACTGATACTCTTCTCTCCACTAGAAACCATTAAAGGACAGCTGTGTTTCATATCTAAACTGGATTGTTACCGATTTATAATGTCGGCCTACGTCGGGTTTAGTGTGCATGGTGCAGCTGTACCGGGTACTTTGAAACATCATTCAGAGACGTGTTCATGAACAATGTCCTCATTTATGATATGGAAAGCTGGATGGGTGAGTGTGAGCACACCTCGACACAGTTGTCGCAGACGGAGCAGTGCGAGCACCGGGGCGGCCTGTAGAAGCGGCAGGTTGAACACCACTTCATCCGGACCTGGATCCCTCTGATCTCCACAGTCTTGTAGAGGGGAGCCCGAAAATCATCCTCTTTGTCCTCGTCCTCCTCAGCTGCAGGGACAGGAACAGAAGACTCAGATATGATAACACACCAACACAAAAGCTTGAGATTTAACATATTGAACAGACTTAAACAGATGACGTGCTCAATACTCCTACTTAATACGGCAAAAAATCCCTGATTAGTGAAAAATCTGATGATGCAGATCGTGCTTTAAATATTCTTCTCCCTATTTTCTCCTATCCTAGATCAACTACAGGTCAATAATCAGTCAGTTAGCCATTGCTGTGGGTCAGTTATATGACTGCTGTGTGAGATCTGAGCACATTTAAAATGTACTGCTTCAACTCCTCCCTTTACTGATCCACAAAAATCTGCCTGGTGGACACAAGCGGAGAACTTTTTCATCTTTTTGAGGCTATCACAGGATCATCTAGTGTGTGGAGAAACAGGAATGTGCCTATCCTTTATTTCCCTGTTAAAGGGTTTTTGGGGAGTTTCTCCATATCCCAAGCAAGGGTCCAAGGACAGAGGATGTTGAATGCTGCAGCTTGTAAAGCCCTCTGAGGGAAATCTGTCATTTCTAATATTGAGCCATTTAAAAAAATGTAATTGAATGTAAACACTTTAAAAATCAAGCCAAAAGGCAAACCTGACATTATGCAACAACATCAACATATGAGCAACATCACACACTATATATATATAGTATATTCTACCATCCATGGACTCACCTCTCGGGAAGATGCCGGGGTCCATGAACGTGGCCATGCAGAAGTTAGCCAGAACAAACAGGAAGATGACTCCATTGTAGATGGGCACAACTACTGAGAAACGCTCCGAGAGCCACGGACACCTGAGACATGAACACAGAGGACAACGATTCTGTCACCTTCTATTGTTCAGTTGTAATAAAGGTGAGGCTGTGCATCCTCACTTAACATACAGACTGATGAATATTATCATTATTAATATTTCCTGAGAAATAGTAGTGTGTTTCCCAAAATGACGAACTCCCGGTTGGACCAAAACAATCGATATGAAAAATGTTTTGGGAATAAATAAAGCTGGCAATAACTGACACCCTGTACTAATTACTCACTATATGCATACCATATTCATGCACATTATTTTTCAAAAAAAAAAAAAAACTCAAGCCAACGTATACAAGGAATTACAACCATATTACTGCTTCGTGGTCTCCAAGGAGGTTTCTTTGATGTTTTTGTGTTTTCAGGAAACTGTTGTCTGCCTTTTTGTTTCGTATGAATTCACCAGTGAGACAATAAGAGAAGTGTGACTGCAGAGACAAACACCAACAGAGACAGGGAGACTGGATCAGGGGCTTTTGTCAGAGTGACAGATGTTGGCCTATTTTCTCCTCACTAATCTGACAGCCCACCCCACTGACCACACACACACACTAGATTTTCTCACATATGCAAACACACACACACACACACAAACACAGACACATGTACACACTGACTTTCTCACATTTAAACCACATACACGTTGTTACTCCCAGACGGTCAAACTCTCACCACTACTTTTTCCTTCTCCCACACAAACCCACTCCAGAGCGAGGTGTCGGGGAGATTAGGAACGACAACAGAGACACTCATGAGGCTGAAGGCCACACTGAGGCGGATAAATCTCAAAACCCTGTTGACAAGTGAAACGACCTCGGTTCAGTCCACACGTTTTCTGTTGGTTTATTTTTGTATAACAGGCTGTTCATAGCCTGTCTCAGGACATTAAATACCGCTACCTGTTTGTAAGTGGCTCGCTAAAGCTTCATAGAAGGGTGTACATAAACTTGATAACACAAAGTCACTTTGTAAATCTGTTTAAACTTCTCTCACATCAAATTGAGACGTGAGAGAAACACAGCTTTAGGTCTGATGAGTCCTTGGATGACGTTATCTTGAATGACTCTTATTTAAAAAAAGGTTTACATGAATGGAGAGTCCAAACTAGGATCTGCTCCGATATGATTGGTTCAGTGCTCAACCATCATAAAACCTCGCACTGCAGAATCATTTGGGCAGAGAATCTGTACACAGAACAATGCTCTGCTCTCTATTATCCCGCAGCACTGCAGCTTATAAACAGGCCTGCATGTGAGTGAGACAATGCACTGTTGCTACTTACGTGAAGCAGAAAAAGAGCGTGGTGGAGCCAACGAGGAAGAAAGTGGCTGCCGACACCGGGACGTAGCGGGAGGGTCTCAGGGGTCTGGTGGGCGGGACCGCGGTATGGGGGAGGGGTGACGAGGACGGACCCCGCCCTCCACTCTTGCTGCTGACACCTGGCATCACTTTCTTAGTGTAGTGGTGTGTGTGGCTGTTCAACAACTGCTATGCCGTGGAATTTAGAAGTCAGGGTTAAAATGTTTCTTTTGGTCTGGTGGGTTGTGGGGATTTGTAGTTTGGGGGTAGAAATGATGGATTGGCAACAAAAAAAAAAATTATGTAAAAGGACAGATATAAAAGAGATGGAGGGATAAGTGGGGGGGGGGGGGGGGGGGGGCTTCCTCTTTCACGTGGAAAACACTTGAGTAGTGATCACTTGTCGTCTTAGGTTATTAGGTCGATCCTGATCTACTGTGTGTGTGTGTGTGTGTGTGTGTGTGTGAGATTAAAATAAGTCGCTCTGCTGTAAAAGCCTTTTTTCCCTGTCTGCCTGACAACAGGTGGGAAGGCGGGATGAACAAATAAGCCACAGATTGTTAAGAGGAGGAAGTGTGTGGACAGAGTTCTCTTATAGAGTTGCAGGTAAATACACAACACTAGTTTCACTCTGTTCTCCCCAACATGTCAATCAACTACTAACACAAGCCAATAGAAACCTTACTGGTCTGTTTCCACACGAGTAAAGTCAGCCTCAAAACAGCACATCTGCTTTAGGTATAACAAGGTGAATGAAGGCTCAGTGAAAAACATGATAGTGCAATTAACAAAACATGGCTGTTATTGAGATACAAAAACACCATTTGGGCCCTTCCATTAAAACACTTGTTAGATGATTTTGTCCTGACAAACAGAGAACCTAAGCTGAACTGATGAACCTTGTGCCTGATGTGAACTCGTCCAGTTTGATTTGACCGGTCTGTAGATGGGAGCTTGGTGAGGTATAAGAGTTGGCAGAGGTAGGCGGTAGGAGATGAACTTACAAGATCGACCAAAAGAAATTAAATGAGGCTGAAAGAAAATGGAGCGGAAAGCTTGAAAAGAAAAAAAAGGCAAGACCTAAAATGGGAAATGGGCGTGTTTGTTGCTAAGTCTACGCAAGCAAAAAGTGTGGAGATCACGTCAATTGAAAGTTTTTAGCACCCAGAGATAAGCAGTTGGGGCAGCTGTAGCAATGTGTGAAAAGGTTTTGCAAATTAAAAAGTGCCGAGCCCTTGCTCTCCGTTAGAGGAGGAGACAATTTCCTTTCAGTCCAGGACTCTTATTAGAAACAGCAGTCTGTAAACGGGCCAGTAGAGTAGCCTGGTTTTCCTGTGTCGGGGCATCCCTAAACCCTGCTGGTGGCTGATTCAAACCACCTCACCTGCTGGCTGCACCAGGGATGTGATTGGAAGACAAAAAGCAGCAGGTGGTGGTGTGGTTCTTTCCAAAACATCTGGGGGGAAATCCAGTAGAACATCCATTGGTATCCATGTAAATTAAATGTTTGAAATAGAGCTAAAATTACAGTATCAATTTGAAACGCCAGGGGTTATGTGTGAATAGACAGCAGTATTATCTCATACATCAGCCAGCAATGGCAACATAGAACAACTCCGTTCCTCCCCCGGTTCCACTGTGTTAGTGGACGACCGTGCCTGTTAGTTATGTAACCGTCTGCCTTCCAGCTACGGGCGGTTTTCAAGTATGGCCTCTTCTCCAGGGACTTCCAGGGCCTTTCCTCTGCTTCCTTCCCCAGGGGAGAGCTCTGAGGCTTGGATAAAACCCTCCCACGGCAATCCTTTGGAGGACACAGCCTCTCCCCGGAGCAACGTCCGAAAAATGACCTCAACAAAAATGTTAAAAAACGGTGGCTTTTATGTGTGGAAGCCAGATATTCCTAGGTTTGAAGTATCCTTCTCCAACCTCGAAAGCAGGATTCGGTGGTGATCAGCGGCCTCCTGGATTATTCATTAGGAGAGCTTCGTAGACATGGATAACACACAGGAGTTGGCTGTAGTGGATATCAACCTCAGCAGCTCGTCCTGGGTCAAGAAAAGAAGAGAATCCAATCTGATGGTTGGTCAAGATGCACCTACAGTAGCAAGGAGAGGAACAAGGGTTTGGTAAAGATGAAATACTCCAATGGGATAACATGTATTTACAGGTACAGGCACACGAGGAACAATTCAACAAGAACCGTAACGGTGGCAGAGAACTCTATCTAAAAGGCCTCACTACGGGACAGGTAGAGAGAGGTCCACGTCTCTAATTATAGTTTTACAGTATCTTCTTCATTTGTTTTGTGTAGATACATCAGTCTTCACAAGACATGTTTATGCTGAAATAAATATACCTATACAGAAAATGATGTCTCTGATATTAGTTTGCTCTCTTATGGACACTATAAGCAAAGAAATAGATATTTGAATAGTTCAAACCTATGTGTTATTTTGGATGGCATAATCAAATGATTTGGATATCTCAGCATCAGTATGTCGGCCGATAAGTTAATAAGTACGTCTCATGCTGCAGTCCTCATGACTATACTAATGTCAATAAATGTCATCACCTCATCATTTTTTTCCTGTTAGATATTTGTGTGAAATTGTTATAATTAGCAAATTAATTCTTTAGGTATGGCCCGTTTCGGGTGAGGTCACAGTGACCTTTGACCACCAAAATGTAATCAGGTCATCGTTACAGTGCAGGTGCAGTACATTTACAAACAGTGTCACCAGAGAACACGGACTAAAATATCCAGCTCATGAATCTTGGTCACATAAAAAATATGTAATTATTATTATTACAGTATTAGAAATTCAGTATCGATCAAGCTACAGTTGCAACTAGAAAGCTATGGTTTGAAGCATTTAATAAACCCAAATAAGTTGTTCAAGTTAGTAGTGTCTGCTCAATCTGACAGGACGCCTAACAACCACACTCATCAGGTCCTCTCCCCAGTAGTAAACCGAAACACCGTAAGTAGAAGGACACACTAAGCTCCTCTCAACTAAACCATCCCACAGGTCCCTGTGCTGCTCTCAGGTGTCTCAGCAGAGCTGCTCCTGGCCTCTCTGTGGGTCATCACAGAGCCCTCACAGCTCAGCAGTTCAGCCAGAGACAAAGACCCTGTGCACAGCTGTTCACTTCTTGGACTTGAGACATCAACGCTTCAATCAATAAGCAAATGAGTACACCTGTTCAGGCCCGTCTTCCTACACTTCTATCCGTTACTGCTGCCCCATTCATCAGCATTAATTGCTCTTAAATCACTACTTCTCTCTGCCTCAACCTGTATTGATGTTCATGGTGATGTTACAACCTTTTCAAACTCTATAAAGTAAAGGAAAACAAATAAAACCTCCTCCGAAAGCAGGTCTACAGCCCAATTATCAATTATCATCATCTGTTCGTCATAAATAATGTACCTAATTCAAAAACATACAGACACAGGAATTGACCATTTATTGCAAAATGGTTATCCATTAATGTTCCGGAAGCTTTTTCACCACCTGTATATTACCACTAGCGAGTAGTGAGCAGAACGGACTCATACACTGAACCAATATCAATAATCATTGTTAGCATTTAGTCACGCAGGTCTCCTGGCAAACATCTTTTCTCCATTACATTTGCTGTACTACTTTTAGTATTGGCCTACCTAATCTGTATTTGTTATGTATTACACAATTGCTGATTAACTGAGTTTTGGACAAAAGCATTTGGTCATACCGTCGTGAAAAGGCAGTGTCTGTGGTTACCCACTTTCTAACATGACCTTATATTAGTAGCCTTTGCAAACCAAACAGTCTTTAGAATAGGGATCTCTTTGAAGCTCAGTGTTTCGCTGTGGAGGGGATTTTTATAAAGTATGCTGCCAAACACACGCACCCTGCCATGAAAAACTAACACCAACACAAAATACCGCTCCTAGCTTATTACCCAATATTTGCCTGAACAGTTGGCAGGTGGCCACGTTATGACATGTCAAGTCCAAAATGAAGGGTTGTAACTCTGTCTAATGGACCTGGTACCTCCAAGTGGCATGATGTCCAACACTGAACATACACACTCCTGTACAGTAAGGGAGACATCTGCTTTGATATGCTGCTCAATAAATCACAGCCTATCACATCACTGTGTTACTACACACACAATGAGATATTTACCTTATTAGTGCCCTCAATTTACTCATACCTACATTGTAGAGGAATTCTGAACGTACACCACCACCATTTGCATTTCCTCAAGCTCCATGAAGATATAAGGTATTTCCTCATTCAACCATTAGTCCTTTCTATGTGATCTCATCAAACTGTGCATCCTTACTCCATCAGGCAGAATCTCTATCTTGCAAATGCCAGAAAACACACACACGCGCGCGCGCGTCCTGGGTGTGTAAGGCCCGCTGCAGTCAGCAGCTCTGTACCAACAGCAGTTAAAGCATCAGTATATGCACCAAACCGGTCAAATGATGCCAACAACCTCCTTTCCTGACCACACGTCTCCAATTTTGGATTGACATTTTAGTGACATTTTGCAGCGTTGGTTTATATAGAACTGCTTACTGACGTCTCCAATGCAGGCAGAGGATGCTTTCTAGAGACAGATGAGCCAGGTGACACACAACCTGAATTGATGGGAGTCAAACGACACAGCAGCGATTGGTCTGACAGCTCAGGACACGATTCAGCCCGGCAGAGATGTGCCACTCACTTTAAGACAAGCATCACGCCGAACTACATTGAATTCTCACAATTGAGTGAGGCGGATGTGCTAAGCTCGTGTCCATGTTTCATCACATACACGTTACTTGAAGCCCTCTTCGATCGTGCATATAACGGTATAATTATGCAGTGGCATCTGGGTTTGATTATTGCTAGCGATAATTCCGCCGTTCCCTGCCAAATTTCTGATGATAATTTCGGGAAATAATTTGGTCAAATGTCCCGTGCATACAAGTGAAAGACATGTAGCCCACATAGTGAGGACGATGCACTGTTACAGACCTGGGATGAAGAGCAAGCATTAGCTACAGTATATATTCTGGTGCTATGTTAACAGTAACCGGTTTGTATCAGGATGCACACTGTAACGTTAGCGAGTCCATACTGATGAAATGAAAGTAGGGTGGAGATTACTAACGTTAGCGTTCACGGCAATGATTCAGTAGCAGCACGATAATGGAAAAGATCTAACATTAGCTGCACCAAAGCAAAGACGATTCGTGGTTCAGGCGACAAGTAATGTCCATGTGATTGTAAGGCTCAGTATACTGTATGAGCTCATTGTCCAAATAACATTAATATTAGCTAGCCGTAAGCTAACGGTACTCCGGTCTCCACTGGTTAGCCCTCGCTAGCAGCAGGCTAACAATTAACCTCACCTGTGAGGGGTTTACACTTCTTCTGGGTCCAAAAACGGTGAATGGGATGTGCCGGTCCTGGTCGTGTTATTTCCTCCTGGGATAATTATCAGCTGAGACAACTCCTTAACGTTAGCGTTACGTCCATTATTATCCATACAACTCATTCAGCGGTGCCAGAAAGCAGTACGAGTCTTGCTGTGCAAACCAGCTACCCCGGCACCAAGCTACAGAAAACGTTAACGTTAGGCTGGTTTGCCAGACACGGATACGTCTGCCGTTATTCTACTACACGCAGCTAGCTGGACTAACGTTAACTGTTAGCTAGAGGTGGAAGCTGCTTGTTTTTTTACTTCTTTGAAATAGCTAGTATCTGTCTTGCAGGCCGCTCCACCAATACGGAAGTTAAAGAGAATAAAAACAAGTGAATATAATACCCAAACAAGTATGTGATCTATTTTAAACCCATAATATTGGTGGCCAAGAGATTCCCAGAGGCCGACATATTTGTCAGTACTACCAACTCTAATGTCAGGGTCTAAACAGCAGAATTGTCGCAATAAAAATAGCAGTGATTGGACGTCAAGGGTGTCAATCAAGCTGCACGCGTATTCAATTGCTTCCCCAGCCCTGACCCCCCTCCCTTACAGTAAACGTCATGATTGCACTAAATCGTGATTAGATTTATTCCCCAGCACAGCAAAACACAGTCCGGGGCTTGTTGACTGAGTTAATAGATAGATAGATAATAGACAATAGATAATAACACCGTGGTAATATATTTTTATTGTCAGTAAGCATGGTTGGCACATAAACTGTCTCTGACATGAGGTTTTAATCCTCTCATGTGACACACTGACACAGTAATTTATGTTGTGTGTGCGAGTGTAGGTGTGTGTGTGCATGTGGATGTTTATTCTAATTATGTGGGCACTCACACACACACACATAATGGCAACACAAATAGGAGATTAAATGACAGCAGGGGCTATGAGAATAAACCCACACAACCAAGCTCCTGATCAACAACCCCCCCCCCCCCCACACACACACACACATATAAGCTTGTAGTTCTATCTTTGTTCGGACACTCATTGACATAATGCATTTTCTAGCCCTTTATACCTTAACCATCACAACTAAATGCCTGATCCCAACCTAACCTAAACCTATAACCTAAACCCTAAAACCAAGTCTGAACTCTCAAATAGGCTTTTGAAGGTCTTTTCCCAAGTGAGGACTAAGGTCTAAATCTCAAATTGGTCCTCAAATTGGTCCTCACAAAGGTCCTCATAAAGATTGCTGTACACACACAGATACACACACAAGATACACACACAAGCCCCTTGGCAGTTGACAAGTCCACAAAGCTCTTAAACTAAAGGCAATCATGGCATTAAAAAAACAATGGCTGATTTTGTGATGACCCATTTCCCATAGTGCAGGGGTTCTTAACCTTTTTGACCTCGGGGCCCAACTTTTCAAGTACAAAGTGTCCCGGGGCCCATTCAAATATTAACACTATTAGTTTAACTAATTGATCTCACTCTTGGTTTGATTTGTATTCAATAACTATATTGTTACCTGTTCAACTCCACCCCTATTTTGGAGCAAAACTGCAAAAAAATTGAAGATTTTTGTCCGCTAAAAATAAAAAAGTATCTTTCAGTATAAATAACTGCCTGTGGCTGTATCTGTACAGGTAAATTACAGTATAGGGCTGTAACTACACTATCAGTGAACTACTGCCTCAAATTTGAAGAAGATTGGACAAAGTATGATGATTCTACAGTGTTTCTTCCATGAATCGTGTAATGTTTATGATTCACTAAATGATTTAACACTGCTGCCCTCTAGTGGTTAAATCGTGTAATGTTTATGATTCATTAAATTAGTTAACACTGCTGCCCTCTAGTGGTTAAATCGTGTAATGTTTATGATTCATTAAATGATTTAACACTGCTGCCCTCTAGTGGTTAAATCGTGTAATGTTTATGATTAATTCAATTATTTAACACTGCTGCCCTTTAGTGGTTAAATCTTGTAATGTTTATTACTCATTAAATGATTTAACACTGCTGCCCTCTAGTGGTTAAATCGTGTAATGTTTATGATTAATTAAATTAGTTAACACTGCTGCCCTCTAGTGGTTAAATCGTGTAATGTTTATGATTCATTAAATGATTTAACACTGCTGCCCTCTAGTGGTTAAATCATATAATGTTTATGATTCATTCAATGATGTAACACTGATGTAACACTGCTCCGGTCTGTCTTTGTTCATCCTGCATCCTCTGTTCTGTTCTTTAATGTAACGTTACTGGAGTGACGGAGCCTCTCCCAGCTGTTAGCAGACTGTTGTGCTAGCAAGCAGGCTCGCTCGCGAGCTGTACCCAGCATGCAGTTCGGCGGTGAAATTTTATAAATGTACAATCATTAGTATTACAAATTGTTTATGTATCACAGACTGTTGTGTGCTGTTGTGTTTTTCTCTGTTAAAGAGCATTAGTTGTGGGTTGTTAATTGTTATGGTATAAAGTTATGACCATGACTAGGGTTCCCTCTCAATACATATAAGACAACTAGCGCTGACCGCTGTGCGTTAGCAGCAAAGAATACATTTAGCTGCCTGTTGAAAGCAGACAACAGTTGTTTTGGCTATGCACCGGTATAATGGTGTGTGAAGAATTCATATCATACGGGAAATTAAAACCGGTATACTGCCCAGGTCTAGTCTTTATTATAGTTTGGACAACTTTGTACCAATATTTGACGGGCCGGATTAAAAAGCCCAACGGCCGTAGTTTGCCCATGCCTGGGCTAGCGGCTAGCTGAGTGTCTTCTTCTGCTTACTGTAGCTTGTTAAACAACTGACTTACGCATTACCGCCACCAGGTGGTGGGAAGCTATATTGCAACTGAGCGTCTCATGAAGAACAGTAATACCTCTGGTGTCTTCAATTGATAACCTATGCGGTCCCGCGGCCCTCGCGGCCCACAGGTGCAAAACTGAAAGTTTTTTGCGGCCCTCTAGGTGGCGTTCGCGGCCCCATCGTGGGCCGCGGCCCCATGGTTAAGAATCACTGCCATATGGGGTCGGACAAAGAAAACAGTTTTTCATGTGTGCTTCCATGTGAAGCAGGAAGGCCTAAATGTGTTAAAGGATAGGTCAAGTTTATCTTACGGTAATACAATACTCACCTGTACATATACATAGAAAGAGTATAAAGAGGTCAAACAGTTCAAGAGGAAACAGCTGGATGTGGGTACCTTCAGTGACTGCAAATGGTCTTTATACCAAAGAACTACACCTCAGTCTACATGGAAGTGGTGGCCTGACAGCCATATTTAAAGGGCCTTTTTTTCACATGGATGGTTCAATCTCAATCTGAAATTTTCACATTTTAGTTTCAGTTTACAGTTTTAACCCTTAATGCACTGAACACTTCTCAATAACCCCCGACAGATGTACTGCACTTAAACCCTTTGTATCAATTGTGAATTTGATCTAATATGTGAACAGTGTAGTCTCACCAGTGTGGATCTATGCTCAGCCTTGAAAAGAATGTGGCCCTAGATCATTAGACTGGATAAGAAGTCCAACAGGAGCCTGGTGGAAAGCAGCAGGAGGAGCCCAGCTCCAATCTCC
This sequence comes from Anarhichas minor, assembly GCF_050575085.1. Classification (NCBI taxonomy): domain Eukaryota; kingdom Metazoa; phylum Chordata; class Actinopteri; order Perciformes; family Anarhichadidae; genus Anarhichas; species Anarhichas minor. Next base: position 2,328,086 of record NW_027466460.1, on the reverse strand, counting down.
TCAGCCTAATATCAGATCAAATCAACGTTTACTGTCACACAGACAGACTAGAACATTTTGACCACTAGATGGAAGTATGTACCTAGTCTATGACACTGGTTAGGTCATGTGTGTCAGGTGGTTGAAGTTTACAGGTAAACAGGGGGAGGGTTGCGCACAGGTGATGGGAGCAAGCGGCACATACAGTAGAACAATAGGCATAATCAAGTAACTGTGTTCAACGCCAAAATACTACTACTATTACTTTCATGTTCATGTTCATGTTCATGCCATCACAGTAAACTGTTTCTGTCTGTAACATTATCATTCTGCAAAAAGTGTGACCATCACCCAAAGATACATTACTGTTTGGACATTCACTTTCAGTGTCAACATTGATTGGAAGATTTGAATGGACAGACACAACCCCCTGTGTCAGTGATGGTCTTTGTTTGCCAATATGTGAGGAAGAAATATCACATAACAGTGAAGAGTCATGCAAACCACAGCATTTTGGGAAATGTATTTCAAACCTGCAATAATACCAGGGTTATAATTAGCCAAGGGACAATTGAGGAAGTTTTCTCAAATTTGTATTCAATTCAGTTTCTTCTATCCACTGCTGCTGTAGTAGTAGTAGTCATAGTTCTATTATAATTGTTGCTGCTTTTATTATTGTCATTCTATTATATCCACCGCTACTATAATTTTTGTTATTAGACCTAATTCTATTATAACTACAGCTGTTGCGCTGTTATTGTTTGTTGCTGTGTCTCAATCCAACAGGTCAAGGCAGATGGAGTTTTTCTCCTGCCACTGTCCCCCCAGTGCTTGATCATGGGGTAATGCTGGGTCTCTGAAAACATAGAATGCAGTCTGGCTCCGCTCTTTATGAAGTGTCTCAAAATAATGCTGTATAAATAAATTGATTGAAATTAAATTACAAGTTTTTGTAATAACAGCAGACATCTGGCCTAATGTGCTGACAAAAAGCATGCAGGGTTATCATAGTGATATTACTTAAGTCTAGTGTGAGGGGGTTCTCTGTGCTCTAGTGCTGCCTGTGATGTTCTGGGACACACAAGTTAGTTCGTCCACGTAAGAGATCATTTGGTGAACTCTATATTAGTGTGACGACCCTCTCTGCCCTGTCTAAGCAGGTGTTGGAGGTGGGTGTGGCAGAGGGTCATCAGCAGAGTGGAAACACCTGAGCTCATCAGCAACCCATGGGCCTTGTGTGCCAGTGCACTGTTTAAAAACCCTCTTAAGTCTCAGTTGGCCCCTCTCCTTCCTGAGACACCCATTTGGTTTTTGGTTGAGAGTATTATTTGTTTCTACACCATACAACATTGCATACACACTTTCTACGATGCACTCTCCTACACTGCTGAAATGACTGACTTCACACGCCACTGTTAGTTTATGTTTGCCTCTCATGTTGCCTTACGTTAATAAATAGTTTGTTAATTTGCTTGGTTGTGTGCATCTCCCTTTTTTTGTCATGGCTGTTCAGGCCGGTTTGTGACATTAGTGTAATTACTGTGGCATGGTTAGTTGTCACTGCTTCTAGCTGCCACGTTATAAAGGCCAGCACCACGACAGCTACACTTGTTATTTTCCTAAATTCCTCCAATGAACAGTTCAACCTGTTATACCTGCTGAAAACGAGCCACAGAGCATCCAGACCAAAACCTGTTTGTAACATACAGACTTGAGAGCTCACTTTACGCTGAGCCATCAGGTGTGCAGATATACAAGTCATTAAAGGGTTCTTCCACTAAAACAATTCATTAAGTTAGGTTTGCATCTGCTCTCATGAAGGTCCATAATCACCTTCAGGTTTTACTTTGTCAGTCCTGCTGTTGAGGACTGCCGAGAGGAGAGTGGAAAGCTTCTCTCCCTGAAACCCCAACGCTGGGCCTTTTCAGCTCGAGTCGAGGTGGAATGAGGTTTTCATTTCAGACTGTGCCCTTACAGGCAGGTGGAGGGTCTTGTATAAGCCTCCTGTTGAGAAACGGATGGCTGACATGGAGCAATAGCCACGATCAGACTTAAGACCTGGGGAGGGACGTCCTTTTGGTGAACAAAGAGTAACATTAGAGTATTTAGTGTGTTTGGTCCTTGGTTAGTGGGCTTATTTACAGCGCTGCAAGAATGGGTGCAAGCTTTGTGAGAGAAATTGTCTTTCCCCTTGTTTGTGTTTGGGCCTAAATATGCAGTAAGAAAAAGACACACTTTGATTCGAACACATTTTTGTCTGGAAGTGGAAGACTGGGAAGTATCAGATGTTAGGTCGTCTGAGAGCAGAGCACGCTTTCTATCGCACCAAATTGAGCAAATTCTGATTGTGAAACGAATTATTTTGTGGGTGTTGTGATGCTGAAAACTATTTATCCATCGTTTTATATGCCATTTAATTAGTTTCAAAACACAGAACTGCATGTGATACGAACGGACAGAACAGTACCCGCTATGGGGAAGAATGTAGGGCAACTTAGAGTCGTCAATTAACCTGCATGTCTTTGGACTGTGGGGGAGGACAGAGAACCCGGAGAGAACCCACGCTGACACGGGGAGAACACGCAAACTCCACACAGAAAGGGCCAGCCAGCAGGTTCAAACACGTATTTTTGCACACACATGAAATGTTCTCGAACATGAACGATAACAAACAAATCTCTGTAGGATGACCTGACAATGCTTTCAGAAAGTATTGGCCTTGCAGTCCTCAAATGAATTCTAAGCACATGTGGATAAAATCTGCAAACATTGGACCAAATAAAATCACCATCCGCATATTCAGCAGCAAACGTTACATTTTCTGACTTCTTTTTTGATGATCTTTCAATTGTTTTGTACAGAAATATCATTTCAAACGAATCTCAATTTGGACACCTGAAAAGGCTTACTGTGGACATTTTTCTAACTAGGCTACATGTATTCATTAAAAATGTATATAAGTATATATATGAAATGCAGGTGTGTGAATTAGCTTCTCTGTTCTCTGGCAATGTAAGAGCTAAACCATGGACATATGTAATGCTGAGGGCACCAGGCACCTCAGAAAACAAAGACAATATCCAACATTTCACTGTCATGACTGAAAACCTTTGAAGGGCGATGTGAGTATCACAACAGAGACATGGATCAGGCCGGAGACTGTGGTTGTGGAGTAGTTGCGAGGCTGTTCACAGTGCTTCCTACTTTTTAAAACTGATTTAGTGGGTAAGAGATGATGATTGAGACAATGCATTTATACAGTGAACAGCTTTTATATTAATCTGACAGCTTTAAATTCAGAGATTTGCTGTGTTGCCAGTAAAATTGCCATTATGCCTTTTACATAAAAGTGACCAGGGTCCCTTTTTGGACATGAGACCAAGATGAACGTTTGGGGCTGCATGTCTAACAGGGGGCTCTGCAGACACTATTATTATTATTATTATTACAACATGATAATGTTGCTGTACTCTGTCTGTATCTAGTGCATTCTTCCACCCTTATTTTATATTGAAGTGAAACTCAACACACACACACACCCACCCACACACACACACACACACACACACACACACACACACACACACACACACACACAGAGTACACATCACTGTGCTTGGCTTTGTAAGAGGCTCCATCAGGAACATGAGAAGACATCACATGGTATTGCTATCTTTATTGAATCAGCTTCCTTTCACTCCACATCATCTGCTTAATCTCTTTTCCATGTTTTCCTGTGTGTCATCCATCTTCCATATATGTATCCCCTCCTCTTCATTACATCATTACATATATTTTCTTGCTCTTTACGTATTTGTATTATTATCTTTTTTAAGGCAATTTGGCTCGTTTCCATGAACTGGGATGAAAAAACATCAAAAATAAAGTGAAACCTGCTTCCAGTTAACCCCAGAAGTGCTGCTAAAGTTTATTAGACCATCTCATTGGTGTAGCTTTTCTTTCATACTTACACAAAAACTTGATGTGTTTTTTTTTGTAAACAATGACAAACACAATGCTACTGTTTGGCTATCAAAAAAGCAGCAAAGTATAAGGTATAACAGTGACTGTTGGAATGTTAATAGCTTTGCAAGTATTGGACCAATTTTGACCTGACGTTGGTGCTAGATGAAAGGTTAGGGGAGGCAACAACCATCCTCTGGGGAACATGAAAGTCTGTACCAAATGTTCATGTCAATCCATCCAATAGTTGTTAAGATATTTCTAGACACAGGTCAGTCTCTAAATGCTTTGCTCAACTGGAGACTGAAGACAGTCTCTCTGGTTCGTTGCTTAAACTGTGTGGAAACAATCACAGAGTTTAAAAAACCTGGCTCCCCAGAGCCGTGTCCCAGACAACGTCGACCATTATTAGCGCTATCCCCACCTGGCACCCCAGTTCGACCCCATGCATGTAGATGAACGGTTGTGATTGGTCTGTTCAAATCCAGAACATGGAAGTGGCGTAGGTTTGTCAGCGGCCGTTCTGGCCACCGTTCTAGCAATAAATACGACTCTGGACAAGTGGTCAATTCTTCTCCTCAATGACTCCAATTCTTCTACAACTTTCTTTTCCAACCATGGAATTGTGTTGTGACCATCTCATATGGAACAATTGAATCATCAAAGACCACCATACAAATGATTTGACAACCACGGGTGAGAATTACATGTTACACGTAATCCACAGCAATTTCTTTGAATGCATGCCTGCCGTGCGTGAGAGCTGCCCATACAGAACATATAGGCAGAACCTATTTGGAAAGTTACAGAACTGCAGCCAATGATGCTTATAGATTCTGGGAAAGTTCAAATCTTCCTGGTTTAACAAGGCTGAGAGGCTACAGCCATGCTAGTGGTGCTGTTCCCTAGGCACAGTGGGGCTTCGAACTAAATGCTATATGTTAGTTTAGGGAGTGGCAGACAGGGTGGTGGTTCCTACTTTCAAAAAGGGGGACCAGAGAGTGTTCTCCAATTATCGGGGTATCACACTGCTCAGCCTGCCATGGGAAAGTTTGTTCCAGGGTGCCGGGAAGGAGACTCCGACCGATTGTCGAACCTCAGAACCAGGAGGAGCATGAGATGGACAGGCGGGTCGGTGCGGAAAATGATTCTGTTGCAGTACCGCAGTTGACCACGGAGATACATTGGCAGCAAGCCTGACTTCTGGTGCTGTAGCAGTGGCCCCTGCACACACCCATTGTACACCCACACAGGTGATTTGATTTATTTTGATTTATAATTACCTCCACACAGGACTGTTTGGCGTGTACTAGATCTATAATAGAGCCCTGATCCAATTCAAAAGTGAGAGCAATTTTAGAAACTGCACCCTGACCCGGCCCACACCAGGCCAATCAGGTTAGGGCAGAGAATCAGATGTAGACTGTGGGTATAAGCCTGCCATTGACAATGTATCTCATGCAGGATTCTCCTCCCATACTGCTATCTGCTATCTATTTTGCAAGGGCACCGTCCCTGCATCCTGTGCTTAGCACCGCCCAAGACGATTGGGATTGGTTGAAAGAAATACAAACAAGCCAGAGTGTTTTATTCCCCTCATAACAGAATGATAGTGGGTGCTGCCAGACCTGTGTTCAGCCCTCACATAATGCTGTGGAGATATGTGAGACGAGGCGCGTACACACGTTTTTCATTCATCCACACACACACAAGTACATATTCCGAATAGCGTGCTCTCCATCACTGCTGTGGCTATATCCAGCTTGTTATCATCCAAGACAAAATGGCTGCTTTTATCAAACCAAACCACAGTGCAGCTCCATTACCCAGAGTAAATCTATCAGAAAAGAAACCACAAGAGAGTTAATAAAGAAGGCCAAGCGAGTGAATTAATTCATGCCACTTGTCTTGTTTATTTTTGTTTTAGTCTCACAAAGCCCTTCATAGCATAGCTGTGGTGCATTACAGTAGTTTCAATGCAAGTTACAAAACAAGCGAAGAGAGCTCAAACCTGAAATCTTTCTCAGGTTAAATTCCTTTTTTAAAGGTGCAAGATACAACATTAGGAGCATTTCGATTGCCTCTCAACGGCCCTCAAAATGGCTACGCCTGAGCCAATGGCTTGTAGCTAACGATGCTAACAGTGATAACAGTACAAAGTACGGCAACAGTGCTGCAGAGCTAACGGTGTTTACCTGAGGGCGAACCGGAGGGTGGATGCTAAGCTTCGGTTGGGACGGCGTTATCAACTGTAACCGCCGTATGAGAGCAGTGCAGAGCAGCGGCCATGAGCTAACCAGTGGGGCATGCTCACATGCACTAACATGCACTAAAAGGTATGCGTGCTACCGGCCTCCCTCTCAACAAAGCAAGGAGAAGCTCTGATCAACACACACAGAGGGAGAGAGACTTCATTCTCTGTTCACATAGACATTCCTCCTGTATATCGTTACATAGATGATTGTTTGATGATATGTTAATGCTCTGCATGTTATATCATGCTCCTTTAAACACAAACTGCTTTTTTTCCTGCTCAGAAAATCAAGCCAATATCACATGCCAAAAGTGTCACCATGCAAGACACTTTTGCTTTTGTATTTGAGTATTTGAAACATTTAATAATAACTTATCAACAATTCAAGTTTCTTCACATGTTTTTTGACATTGACAAACATAAACAATTTTAGTTTTTTTGAATGTGTAAAAATTGATGAAACTTAAAAACATTTTGAGAGAAACCCAACCTAAATCTGTCTTCCTCAATCCACTGCTCCCTGCTCCTGTCCATTTAGCTGTAATGTTCAATAGAAAATGCCCCCGAGTCACTGGACCGCATGATGGCCTCGTTATGTCTGAGTGACAGCTGGGAGCGGTACAACCCATTGCTTTGGAAATCCAGCGGGCTGTCCGACACCTACAGTATATGAGAGAGAGGGAGACATGTTGCTCTTTAGTATATTATCACACATATTGTCATCTGTCAAATCCTTTTTCATGTCTTGGCTGTTTGCATACCCGTGTTGTAGTACTCGAGATCGGCCTTGGTCTCAACACCACTTTGGCTATATTAAGAATGCAGGCAAATCCGACATGTTTCTCAAAAATAAGACAGACTGTTCACATTGTTATTTGCAAGTGATCCAATCAGATCAACGTGTCCACACATCAAAAACCTATATGAATGGGTTTCTGTGGTAACAACTTAGGTTTCAATAACTATGTAGCTGCACTGGTGGCAAGGCTTTCCAATGAGGAAGCATTCACCATCTAAACAATGCATTGTGAAATTGCTGTAGTACATTGTAAATTGCGAGAGCAAGCAACAGACAGACAAAGCAGAGTGAAAGTGAAAGTGCCAGCAGACATTTTATTCCAGCGTCTGTCCATGGACTGTTTTGTTGCTTGTAGTAACATGGATTCTGCTCAGCACTTCCACACTTTGAAATCGCCGGGAATCTTATTGGAATCGCATTTCAAACCAACTCCAAACATCACATTTCATGTGTTTTTTTTAGGTCCAGACTTTCTAAAATCAATCTAGATATGCCAAAAAACGGATTGGAGCTTGCCGTCTGAACAAGGCTGTTTTAAAGGCCTCGTCTCGGTTTCAGACAATGAGGACTGAGGATTTTATTTCAAGACCAGTCAAGTCAACCATATCTGCAGGGATATCACTAAATTGCCTCTGTGTGTATATGTCTGACTTATTTGTTAACATCATTAGGTCTACTGTGATTGGATGTAATAACCACCATTCACACTCTCTCCAAGGTAAAGGTTTTGTTAGGTCTTGTTTGCTCACTTGACGATTGTATTAAAACTGAATATGAATAAACGTGATTTTCTTTTACTTGCTTGTGTGTGCCCTCTCTTTCACACAAAGTGAAAAAATATGCCGCCATCTCTTCCATTTTCACAGGTGTGGTGGTCCCTCCCTTCATTCACTATTGAGGGTGAGAAGAGTCCAGCGTTCCACGCTCAACTTTTTGACTATTCGTCAGTGTGAGGGCACTTATGTTCTATTTACCCAAAAGGGTTTAGGTGGTCTAACAACAACACTGGCTACATACATTCAAATTTAAATTCTACCACCCTTCACCTTATTCAGAAACTTATACCTATGCTGCTTATTCAGTAAATAAACTGGTGCCATTTTGGATGTTATAAGTGCATTAATCACATAAATGATTGAATGTCACATTTAGTGAACATGAAGTGTTGCTTTTATTAACAAAGCTGCAGAGAATTATCACCCGACTCTGCTTCCCCTCTCAGCTCTATCAGGAGCCTTTTAGCCTCTTTTGGCTCATAGTTTTGTTTTTCTGACCCGCAACTCTACTCTCATCAAACCGCCCAGCAGGCAGGGGTTTACTGTGAAAAAGCTCTAAAAGCCTTCTGTACACTTCCTGCTCAGCACCAAACAGTATACGGATACAGTTGGAGACTAGCTGCTGCTCATAGTGGAGCCCAAAGTGAATATTGGACTTACGGTACAACTTTAAAGGATGCTAATGCTACTGTTGAGTTTTCAGCAAAATCAATAATGCAGCTTTAATGAAATATGCTTCACATATTTGTGATAACCAACACTAATAAGCATGAGCGGGTATTTTACCTCTTCAAATTTCTTGGCCTTGTACTGCTCCGCTCCTTTCAGGAAGTTCAGCAGTATGATGTCACACAACACGGTGCCCTAAATGATTATAATAATATTAATATTAATAATAATCACCTTAGTTCATAAAGCATTCAACAAAGCAAGAGTAGAGATGAAAATATAAAGATTCAACCCAACAGTAGCCCCAAATTTCTGATGTTTATGCAGCAAAGGTCAACTTGTCATGAGATAATGCTCAAAAACAGAGGTAAAAGGAGAATGTTTGGCTCCATATCAGTTCTGAGAAAAAATACAAAAGTATGAAATTAAAGAGTATTTTTCACACTGGTTGTGTCAAGTATAAGTAAAACTCACCACTCCCACTGACGTGAAGGCTGCCACCATGTTGATGAGTGTAGGGATCATGTTGAACTTCCCTGCCTGCAGAGTAATTGTAGTTTATCTCAGCAGGCTTCGGTCCCTTGGGTAGGACTAGCACATTATCCATGTACTACAATAAATAACTTCTGTTCATCTCCCAACTCCCCTAAGTTTACCTTAGTGAGTAATGTAATGGCCAATGTCGAGACTCTTCAATTAAAAGACCACATACCTTATATTGAAAGGTTGATGAATCCTGATAATTGAATTTCATTGATCATAGCTACTTTATCACTTAATATTATGATAGAGACAATGGGCCTTATCTAAACGATCTATAGTGCACGGTCTAAAGTGATGGTGCATGTGTCCAACTCCACCTGTGATAGTTTAACGGTAAATGATCTTGGCCAAAGTAAAGCGCAAGTAGCAAAGGGGTTGTATTTAGCCTCTAGGTGTGTTTTGGGCGTAACATAGATTAAACCAATCAGTGTCATCTCCCATTCCCTTTAAAAGCATTGCTATTCAAATGGCAAATTCAGAAAATTAAAGAAGTGAGCTGCAGTAAAAATGTTGTTCATTTTGGATGGATTGAATCAGAGTATTTCAATTGATAAAAACATGATATAAATCCTTTTACAATACATTTGGACTTTACAACCCTCTGGTGTTATTGGATATGTTTGGATCAGACAAGACAGAAACAATCCTACACAGCTACCACTGGAATCTATTTCTACAAATAGTATAATACTAATAACATCAGCATAGCCTGATCTTATATGCAACTGTGCAGAAATACCGGCTCTAAATAGAATGAATAGACATGCTGCGCAGCATTCAAATGTTGATTTAGAATTTGAATGTCAACATTATGAATGAAGCTTTGAAGCTTCCAACTATTCATTACTGCCCTAGAATTGTCTTGTATTGATGTCATTCATTTTCATATTTATTCATATTGTCTTTACTGATTGGGAAGGCACTGTGTTTACTATTTGTCACTGTCAATTGATGGTGGGTGCTGAATTTAGAGGCTGCATTATGCACAGACTTGCAGCCAGCTGTTTGTGATGCACGGAAACTTCAGCCTCAATCTGCCTGTTAGTGGGAGAGGACCCGCAAACTTTGAAGTAGCACCACAAGAGGCATAACAACAGCTCTCGTGGACTCATCATGACACATTTTCTCAGAAAAAATGTGTGGGGGAAGCCTCTGAGTGTGTGACAGAGGATTTTGGGTTTTCCTTAACACAAACAAAAACATCTCTTAAATTGGGGCATAAAAATTCACTCAAAATGTCCGTTGTGAACCTCCCTATGTAGGCGCATCTTACTTTCTGAATAATGTGCCCTGTTCATAGTTGGAAATACCAGTTTTTGTTTTCAAATGAAGCACTTTCACTTTCTGCTGCCTCAAGATAACAATACGCAAACAATGTGCCTGACCACACCTCATTTTGATACCAACACGCCCATGGACGCACAGATGGACACAAGCGCTACTTACACAACGTGGGCGTGAAAATGACAACTTCGTCAGTCTAAACGTAGCTATGACAGCACTGTGCGCCGCTTTGCCCCAGGTGTAAGATAAGGCCCAATATCTATATCCAACATATTCTCACACCAATGCTTCAAATATCGCAGCTTGGTCAGCGCTTCAAAGCTTTAAAACATGATGCTCTACGTACCCCTCTAGCATCAGCTTCGCATGCGTCAATATATGCTCGTTAAGCGCATAATGTCTTTTCAAAATAAACTTCCATCTTCACATCAAGTTTAGGCAAAAACAACATTTAGAAAAACAGCATGGTTGACATTTACTTAACTAACGACTCACATCACTACCAAGTGACTAACGACTCACATGACTAGCGAGTGACAAACAAATCATGTGACAAGCGACTCACTCTTTTAGTTTCCCACAGGACACGTTATTTAAGGCGTTGGGAGTGAGACCAGGTTGCTATCTCAATGTCCCATGTCCAATTATTCTGCTATTCTGTAATGCTAAACAAGGTATTTGTAACAGGCCTACCCAAGAGGTTTAAAAAGATGGAGAAGTATTGTGCATAAAAATACATTTAATGGCAACTGGTGTCATTAAATGTATTTTTGTACAATATAAGAAGGAACAAGAAGCTTCAATGTTGAGGTGTCAAAACAACTACATTCATATCTATATCTCTAAATTCATTGTTACCAATAGAAAGTATGTTATACACACGTTGATACACGTTAATATATACTCACATTTCCATTGACCAGAACATCAAACCTAATAGCATAGGCTTTGACCAGAGTGCGGTAGTCCGTCCCATTCTCCATCTTATAATATTTGGCAAACCTGTCCAGACAGACAAATCACACCAGTCTTATATTAAGATAAATCACTTTTAAGCTTATGGATCAGTGAGCATCTAAGACCCATTTCTTTGTTGTCATAGATATATAGTAAATTATTATGTACATGTCACATTTGAAAGCATTGTAGCACTTTTCAAAGGGTCAAGAGAGCAAATAACCACAAAGGTAAAAGCTCTAACAGCCTGATACAAAACAGAAACAAAAAATGAACAAAATCCATAAATGAAGGTGTTGGACTTGAGGGTGATAGTAGCCTCTGTAGCTAAATGGTTCAGTAGTTTCCCACCGCAGTCAAAGACAAGTTTTCTCGTTGAGTTCTCTGAATGGAACCTATCAGTCATTAAAAAAGCAAGCACTCCAATTTGTTTTTTTAATATTGCCACATGTACAGAGACACATTCACACACATTCACAAACCGTAGGCACAGCTTATGGGAGCAATTTGGGGTTTAGTGTCTTTCCCAAGGACACATCGACATGGATCGATCCTCTGATTGAAGGACGACCCTCTCTAAAACTGGCTGTGCATATCCCATGCCAGTTTGTAGGATGCTTTCTATTGCTCCTCTGTAAAAGCAGTGTGTTTACTTTTTCATGATCTTATTAAGGATCCAGCACCCAGTCTTCAAGGACCAAATGAAATGATTGCATAGATTTTTTATTTTTCTTGTCAGAACTTGTGATTTATTGATTGCTGTTGGGATGTAAAGAGAGTTTGAAGAAATATAACACAAAAGGTTGCTAATATACAATACCTACCTGAAATTGTAGCCCGGTGAGACAGCGTTCTTCTGTGACATGGCATCCAGTCGGGTGAATGAGTACGAGGGGTTGCACTGGTCATCTGACTTGTCCAGATTACATATCCAGCCGATCTTTATTCCAATCACTCCCCCCTGACAGAATGTTCAAAATACGAGAGGCACGTGGATCAGTGTGTTTGTGCTCAACCCTGTCTCCTAGGAATTGCATTTACATACAACTAATTTGCACTGACTGGTATATTTGGAAGAAATGTTGCTCTGTCTGTGTATCAGTCACAAGTTACATTTTTTGTGTCTCATATGCAGGAAAAAGGGTAACATTTTGAATGCACAGAAAAACAGAAAATACCTTGCTTCATGCAAGACTTAAAAAGGCAGGTTGCACACATAACGACTGTAGAGAAAGTTTTGAATATGATTTGGGCGTGACTGCTGATACTTGACTTCCGTTGGAGTTGAAGTCGGGGTCAGTTGATGTTGGTAGTTGGCAGATAAAATCATACAGTGTGTGACAGGGGTAGAAGTAACAAATTATATTTACTCTTGTTACTGTTACAACGTTTTTTCTGAGTGTACTTGTACTTTTTTTGTATTTATAAAAACTTTTACTTTGACTTTATTCATTTTTATTCATTTATTTTTACTCATTCTGGGTTTTGTGGAAGTGTGTGTGTGTTTATTTGTGCTTTAGAACATAACCCCCATTCAAAAATCAGAAACAATAACGTTTTATTTCTCTGATTCATTGCTTTGTTCTCACTAATGGCACACGTCAACTGCCAGAACGCCAGGGGTTACTGACCAGTGGCTCACTGGCCAGTGGCTCACTGTGTTGTCTGGTGTATTAACTTACTAGTTTACAACTTGAAAAGTGTCTTTAGACTTGAGTTACAAGAGACCAAACTTGACTTGACACGCAAAGTCTCCGATTTGACTCTCTAATGTCCCAAAAATCCCAGAACAATAACAATAACAAAAAACACTGTTGACACAACTTTGAAGGGGAAATGCTGTGTCATTGTAATGACCAGAAAACCATCTGCCTTGACTTCTCTTTCAAAGACATGACTCGGACTCCTGACTCTACCTTGTCGGCCAGCTTGGTGAAGTTCTGCTGTGCGTAGCGGACCACGTCTCCCACTCTGAAGATGGGGCAGTAGGTGTTGTTGACCATGTCAAAGTTACATTTTTCTATGTAAGTGTTAGTGATGGTAGTCAGGAAGTTCCCTCTGCACACATACAGACATATCATCAAATCAACATGTCATACTTCAGTGTCGTCGTCATTACCATCATCATATTTAAAATCACAATTGTCATACTTAGTGTAGTTGAAGGTTGGAAAGCGGATGCTGTTCTTAATGAAAATGGTGAAATTCTCCACCTCCATCATTGGCGTACTGAAAGAGAGGGGAAGGGAGGAGCGTAGAAGAAGAGAAAAGACAGATAGACGTGCAAACAGCATTGTGTTTGAATATGTTATCTTCACCAGCCTCACAAAGGCGGCAAACAATCTCTTTGATTATCATCGTGTTAAGACTCGGTTTCTACCAATGGACACATTTCTGTCCAACTCCACTGTACTGAGCCGTCTGAACAATGGCTCTCTATCAAAAGCTCTCTATCACATGCACGGTATCGTCTTACGTCTTGATGGTGTCGATCTCAGCAGGACACCATCCTTTTATCTCACACATCTTGACCGTGGCGTTGAACGGAACACATTTCCCTGTCAGGATTCCTGAGCAGGAAAAGAAAAGCTTTCATGCTAACTGCAAAACCAAAAAAATGAATAAATACCAGTTCTAACAGAGGAATTCAACACATATGCATACGTGTAATAATGATAATAATAATTATACATTGTTGTCATTAATTATGTTCCAAAGTTTTATCAAATATGATGAGAGAAGAAAAAGAAACAGAAAGAAGTTCTCACCATAACTTCCTGGCTTGTTATGCTTTTCGCAGTTACTGTCCTGCTTACAAATATACTTCTTCTCACTCTGGATATACACAATCACACACACACACACACACACACACACACACACACACACACAGACAACACACATTAGAGCCGAATCAATAATTATTTTGCATTAACAATGGATGAAATGACGTGCGTAATGTGTGAGCCATCACTCGTAACTGCCGTTCGATTTTAGCGTCTTTAAGCTCATGGCTTTGGTTTTATGGCCACAACTTAAATGGTTTGGTTCAATGTCAGAGTCCTCGTTAGCGTCATTTCCAGCAGCAGGCAGCTGTCTTCAGCAAGCTCTACTAAACCGACTCACTTCACTACCTGCCCAGCACCAAACAGCAGACAGACACAGGTAGAGACTAGCTGGTGAACATAGTGGAGCATTTAGCTGCTGAGGAGACAGAACTACATACAGAAAACATCTCACATTAAATGCTCAGCAAGAGAGGAGAGGTTACATGATATTGTGGGATCTCAGTACAGTCTTGCTCTATGCGCCTTAATGTGCTTCTAACAGACTACTAGAGACGGGTCTGTTGGGACTGGGTGAGCAGTACACTGCAAATACACGCCAAACTACAATTCACCGGTGAAGGAAGGCGCTTTCTTGGTGACACCAAGGTCCTGATGTTGTCTACAGTACCATCCTTTTCCAGTCATCCAGTTTAGCTCTGAATGGTTCTTTTTGTTGAACCTTAGATTATGGTACTGGTGATAATGACATCATATCCAGTAACATAGTAGTTTAGTATCGGTGAGTGTTGTGTCCATATTACATGTTTTTGAAATAGATATGATATGAATTATTACAAGTGAATAATGTATTTTTGTTAAATCAGTATGTTAACGGTAATAGCAGTGGTAGCAACAGTTAGCAACAGTGATTGCAGTGAGACAGAACGCAATGCAAAATTATGAGGGGGCATGAATGTGTACAATGTCCATGGAAACATGCAAAACTGAGAATTAGCTTCCTTATTTATTTCGGAATGCACCTTAATGCCGATGTACACTAGTTGTAATGTGGTAGAGGTATTAATAATTGTGATGTACTAATAATTGTATTAGTATTGCAGTAACAGTAGTGACAGTAACTGACCTCAGGACAGTATCCTTGGACTTGGTTCTCTGTAGTTATCATTTTGGTGATGATGCAGAAGACTGAAGCTCCCTGTGGAAAACACATATATAGCACATAACCATGAATGTATACTACTGTCAATCACCTGTCCATCCATCCCCCATCCATCCCCCATCCGTCCATCCAGCCCCCCATCCATCCGTCCATCCATCTATCCATCCGTCCATCCATCCATCTATCCATCCATCCATTACCGATCCGTCCATCCATCCAGCCCCCCATCCATCCCCCATCCGTCCATCCAGCCCCCCATCCATCCGTCCATCCATCTATCCATCCGTCCATCCGTCCATCCATCCATCCATTACCGATCCGTCCATCCATCCAGCCCCCCATCCATCCATCCGTCCATCCGTCTACCCATCCGTCCGTCTATCCATCCCCCCATCCATCCGTCCATCCATCCATCCGTCCGTCCATCCATCCGTCCATCCATCCATCCATCCGTCCATCCATCCATCCGTCCGTCCATCCATCCATCCATCCATACCTGTGTAGGAGTGACGTAGTCTGCAACATCCATGACCTTGTCATTGTAGATTCCAAAACCTTTGACCTTGGTCATCACTGAGGATTCAATAGCAGTGTCTCTCACTTGGTAGGCCTTCTCATTGACAAACACCCACCTGAAGCACGCACACACACACACACACACACACACACACACACACACACACACACACACACACACACACACACACACACACACAAAATGTGAGATTAAGCTAAAACTGAAACGTTATGCCTGTGCAATAAAGGGCAAGATGGCTCCCGAAAGTGTGTGATTTCCTCATCAGGGTGTACACATAGGCCCTGTGCGGACACCCGCATTCTGTAGTGGACTTGTTACTTGTCCACTACCTACGAGGGATACGCTACAAGGAGTACGCTACAAGGGGTACGCTATAAGGGGTACGCTACAATAGATACGCTACAAGAGATAGCAATCTATTGTGCATGTGTGGAACGCGTCCTCAGGGAAAACAATATAATCAGAACTACGGTGTGTAAATGTTGTATGAATGTTAGATAGTCCTGATGGGCAGGTGGCACCTTGCATGGTAGCCCCCCTCATCAGTGTATGAATAAATGAGGACATGTAGTGTTAAAGAGCTTTGAGTGGTCGGAAGACTAAATTTACCATTTCAGTACCAAGTCGCCCTTTCCAACATCAGGAACTTGTTAAAAAACTTTCACAACTACATGCTAAACATCTTAGAGGAGACGCATAGCAAGACGATGTGCGGTCTTACTAAATATCCTGGGCAACAGCTATTTTACACTCTACCAGAACAACGGCCATGGCTACGCTTTAGAAGCATTCGTCCCGAAAGTTAATGTGTCAGCATGCAGACACACATTCAGACAGTACTGTCAAAGGACGGATAAAATCGTGACACACTACAGTATGTGGCGGCTTTGAGAGCCTCAGCTATGCCATGTGATTGTCAACAACTGGTAAGTGAGATGATATGAGATATGCTAATTGCTAATAGTTAACTCGGTGCTGTATAGGAGTTACTACTGGAAGAAGATCTCAAAGTGAACAAGCCCTGACAGTTGCATGCCAAGTTTAGACTGCGGTTAAGAATGTCACGTTGTTTTTTACAGACTGCCCACTCACAGAACCTAAAGGGAAACTAGGAAACTACTAGTCACTTAATTTGTTAACACAAGGCTTTCAAAGATACAATTATTGTTAAAAAATTGCAATGTAAAACTGAGAGCAGACTGAGAGCAGATTTGTCTGTGGCAGGCTTTATACACCTTTACATATATCTATATATTGAGTTTAGTTAAATTAATCCTAATTTGATCATTGTCATGATTAACTAGAAATTGCAATACAATCAAACCTAAAAAACCCTACCTTCAGTTACATTTATGCTACATAAACACAAAAGATATATGCGTG
The DNA here is from genome assembly GCF_050575085.1 of Anarhichas minor. Lineage (NCBI taxonomy): Eukaryota > Metazoa > Chordata > Actinopteri > Perciformes > Anarhichadidae > Anarhichas > Anarhichas minor. Next base: position 2,310,993 of record NW_027466460.1, on the reverse strand, counting down.
ATCCAACCAGGCCAAATTAAATAGTGCATAAACCTAAAATACACCAGAATGAAGGGAAATACTCACCCGATGAAGTAAGTGATGATGAGGAGTTGGACGACACGGTTGATGATGCCGATGGTCCAGCTCTTCACTACCACTGACTTTGTGGTTTCATAGGTGAAGAAGTCTTTTATACAAGACCACATCTTAGCTGTATGTGTGTGAGTAAAAACAAAGAAAGCTTGTGTTTGTGTATTTTCTGTATGCGGTAGGAATATAAAGCAAATTACAGAAATATGAAGAAAATTACACTGCGTATGGATTATGGATATAAAGGCTGAAATTGAACTCCAAATGAAGCAGCTGTTGGTGTGTGTGCTACAGCAAATACAGATGTCGGTCCCCAACTGTGGCTGAAGTCTTCATTCTTATTTTGTGTTGGGAAAAAAAAGAAATGGATGTTTTAGGTCCAACGCTGAGAGCTGTATCCAGATATCCAAGAGCTGTATCTCTTCTTCTTCATGGAAACCGGTCTTCAGGTAATGCTCTCTTCCTGTGACTTCATGTATGATGTTGACTAACAGGTCAACAAGTAAACAGCTTTCTCTCTCTCTTTTCTCTATGTCTCTCTCTTCACCCACTCTGCCCGTCTCTTTCTGCCTCCTCTCTCTCTCTCGTTTATCTCTGACTCTCTGCCCCACCCGATTAGCTAAACCACTCCTCAAAGTCTCCCTCCTTCCTTCTGCTCAGCACACCGTGGATGTTCATGGTCAAGATTTGTGCACAGCATTCTGAGTTTCTAGATTAAAGGAAGGACATAAGCTGTGTGATCAGTCTCAAATCTGATTTCAGATTTCTTTGTGATATGGTTAGGCTGGCAACGAGAGGTCTTCGAAAGTTCTTTTTCAAATAAAGAGAAGACCCAATCCAAAAGGGACCCAAGGACACAGATCCCCTACCCCAGGGGTATTCAATTTAATTTCCAAAAGGTCCAGATTGACAAAATCTCCTCGTGCAAAGGTCTGGAACATTACAATAATATCTAACTTGCACTATTTAGTACCATATATATATATATATATATATATTCAAGAAGTCTAGTAGTAGTAACGTCTCTGTGTAGTCAACAACTGTGAAATCAAATAAAGAAAGTACACATCAATTATATTTTAACAATTATTATTCTCAGTTTTCAAATTTAACTGGATGGATTATAAATAATACATAGAAATACATAAATAAATGTTCTTCTCATTTCAAGTAAAATAAGGGCTGGATTAAAGAATAAATTAAATTACAGAAAGCTTTTGAAAAATATGCATCTTGAAATAAAGTAATTCATTTTAGAAAAATGAATTTCACTGAATTGTCCTGCAGCTTTAAATGCAGTTCATTCAGTTGTGAAGTGATGCAAAAAAAGCCACAATATTATATTTTTCTCATCTTCTAACAAGAGAAATTTGTGTGCAGGGACTTTATCTGTGGTTATTAAACCACTTGTTTCAGCTCTATTCTCTCTGTTTACATCATTGTTGGAGAGAGAATTCATGTGTCAGGATTCTAATCATATTAGGCTCTTAGGTTTATTTGCTGTGTCTTCATTTCAGATGTGAGTCCAAATGAGACATACAGTTTTTTTTAATTGCCCATTGGAAGATTTCACCTAAACGAGTCTGTCCATTCTTGGTTAAAGACTCTGGTGTCTCGGACCTCTTTTCTCTTTTTGGAAATTGTCTTGTGAAATTATTTCCTTGGCTACCTTAAATAGTCTCCGACTCTTCCATCTCTTTCCTCGTCTCTCCCCCCTGTGTCATGGTGTGTGTACATCTCACTCGAGTCAGGAAACTTGTCAGAATACTCAAATTTGATTGGCTGAGCTGCATCACGTGATGTGATTTACAACGCATTGGTCGGTGTCGGTGTGTGTGGCCACTGAACAAGTGCCGTAAATGCTGAAAAGCTGTGCTGGTTAAAATAGAAGCGCTCCGTCAAAATTTAGTAATTCTCAATTATCTATCGGTTTTAGGTCCTGGGTCCGGATACAACGGCGTCTGGGTCCGGATCCGGACCGCGGCCTGCCAATTAGTGACCCCTGCCCTACCCTGACCCTAATGGACCTAATATCATTATCATATGAAATATTTATATGATTCAGAGTGCCTTTTATTCCTCATGTTAAAGGTAGAGCACAGTCATCTTGTATAAAAGGCTGCTATCAGCCTCATCCATCAGTCTCTACATCTGACTACACACCACAAACCATATCCAGGAGATAACATTGCACACTAACTCAATCACAGCTGTCTTCAGTCTATTGCCACCTTGACTCTCTAAATACCTCCATTAAACAGTCACTTATGATAAGTCGATAATGGACCGCCATTGGATGAGAACCAGGAAGTGGGAAAATATCAGTTTAAGTTGGTTGCAAACTGCAACCTCTCTGCTAGATGCCACCAAATCCTACACACTGCACTTTTAAGAGATTTTAAGGTTTTGTTCTCTGATATAAAAGACATCAGTAAATGCCCCTCTGGTGAATTTAGAAGCTTATACGGTTTATTCAAAAAAAGAGAGTAAAACCATGACACATGACTGTTGTTTCTAAAACCATAAGTCTCTCATAAGCATTCTCTGGATATCAGTGTGAAGACAAAGAGAAAGTGGCATTTCTCTTCACACACACACACCTTAGATTAGATTATGCAGTAAGTGATCTATCTGGATGGAAGGATAAGGGAGACAGGGAAATACTGAGGAAGTCGGCTGCAACTGCTCAAAAAGATTTGTATTGATTTTGATATTTATGACCAGAGAGAGAGAGAGAGAGAGAGAGAGAGAGAGAGAGAGAGAGAGAGGGGTTGCTCTTGTCCTCTGCCTTCCTGTCACCCATCATCATCCTCATCATCATTGGGTTAACTTCCATCATCATCCTCATCATCATTGTGTTAACTTCCATCATCATCACCATCATTTTCATTGTAAGGATTACATCCATTGAGGCATTAGCCACAAAGATCATACCAGTGCACTTTTATCTGGACCCTGCGACCACTTTGTGGAAGCTAATGGGAAACCAAATAAAGACTAAAGAAGAGTAAATGTCTTCCTGCCACTGACAGAAGGGTTGAAGTGGTGAAGAGTTCAACCATCACTGTTCGTCCAGCTGTCTCCATGGATAAAAAAATAGATAATTATTTTTACAATGAAACACAACTGTTATCATTGTTCTTATTAAATTAAACTGCCGTTGTTATAAAAAAAAAGCTGCTCTTGTCACAGTACACTGTCAAGAGCTGGTGAAGTTCTGCAGCGATGAAATGTATGTTACATGCTTGTCACCTCAGGTCCTGGACTGAAAACACACACACAACCGGTCTGGGTTGGGACTTGATTTCATTTCCTGTCTAGCTTTTGATTCACTAACTTCTGTGACTCAACACAATCTCTTGTTGTGGGTTTCTGTCTAAAGTTAAAAAAAATTTGCATCATCCAAAATCGTAAAAGATTGTATTATTTAAATTATTATTCTGGATTAAAACAAACATATTTGTGCTTTAAATCATAAATCAGTAGTTATGGATTATTTTAAAAACTACAAACCAATGGACCCATCAATAGTGTTTGTGCTCATTTATTACTGTATGCTCAAGGACCTCTTGTGGTTTCGGTGATTCACACAGTTTGAAAGACATATTTTATTGATATATTTATATTTCTATACTGTCATTGACTGCGGACTCCTCTCTACTCTTAAATTGGTAAAGGCTGCAAGTGAACAGCTGTTTCAGTATGGAATCTGCTCTTTTCTTGATTTGCACAGTAAGGCAAAGGTTAGCAGTGAGTTTGCCTGGTGGCACTACATGTACAGCGTAGGTTACAGTTTGCAAAAGCACTCCTCAATACCCAGGAAGTTCCTGTGTCTTGCTTCCCAGCTGCTGGGCAATAGTGAGGGGAAAGTCTGGGATTATAAACCGGTCTCTGGACCCACTCTCACTCCCAACTCGTCAACTACCGACGCTCAGTGCCCCTCGGCGTCTGATACCGAAGCACCGAGGCTTCCTTTAGTGTCTGAGACGCTTCAGGCTTTGAACTAACTCCAATGTAAACCAACACGCATCATTATTAAGCGGTCAGAGCAGCTGACGTAGTGTTCAGAGAGACGTAGTCCACGCGGGATGGGAGGAAGGTGGATGGGTCAAACAAGCACAGGACTCTCCTGCAGGACACAGTTGTTCGGGTCCCTTTTAAAACTAAAAGTAAACGTTAACATTTTGTCACATCAGTCGTTAGTCAGTCAAGTACTGTCAACCACGCTCTTTTCCTCAATTTATCTAATAGTTCTGCGGCCTAAACCTAACTTCCTGTGGAGACTGAAGTTTATTTTGAAAGGACTTTGAAAGGTCTCTGCCATTCAGCAGGACAGGCAGTCTCTTCTGTTGGACTGCTGACGTAACCTAAAAGTGCATACACAAAAAATGGTGTTCATTTAACTGCTTAAAACATATAAAATACTAACATTCCTTTAATTGCCATCATTATCTGGACACAGCAGTCTGTTGAGCAGGTTCTTATTTAAGGCTGGATGTTTGGGGGGTCATTTGGGTTAATACAGATGTCAGTGTGATTTGAATAGCAGTGAATTTGAATTTTCTTAAATGTGGAAATGAAACCTTTATGGTTTCACTTCAGCTTTCTATAGCAAGAACAATATTTCCTTCTTATCTTCTATTGTGGAGCCTCCAAGCTGTCCTTACAGCAGTGGTTCCCAAAGTGGGGGTCGCGACCCCTAGGGGGGGCGCGGTGGTACTACAGGGGGGTCGCGGCTTCATCACCAACCCACACACACAGACGCACACATACACCGGTAAAACAATATAAAATAACCGACGTGACATGCACTGTGTTCCAACCACGCCACCAGAGCGGCTCATGTCACAGACCGACTGGCAAAACCAGCGAGAGCGAGAGCGAGCGCGCGCGAGCGAGAGAGCGAGCGCGCGCCCGAGCGAGAGAGCGCGAACGAGCGAGGGAGAGAGAGAGTGAGGGAGCGCGAACGAGAGAGAGACACACAGCGACACAGAGCGAGAAAGATACGGAGCTACAGAGAAAGATAAAGATTGGAGTGGAGAAAGACTACCCACTACTAGGCCAAAGAGCTATGGGCATACTGTTGCCTTTTGCCACATCCTATTTATATGAAACAGGGTTTTCTGCAGTTGCTGCAATGAAGACCAAATACAGATCAAAGTTGAACATTGAGAATGAACTGAGAGTAGCTATCTCCAACCAGCAACCCCGCTTTGACAAAATCTGTAAAGCAAAGCAAGCCCACACCAGTCACTGATTGATATATATGAATAGGAATATACATAGGAATATGATCACAAAATAATATGGTCCATGTAGACCTGCACACCTTGTTCATAATTGTGTTATTTTATTGTTTGAGAAAACCTGCTGTTCAATGTGAGGAAATACAGTATATGTTGTTTGCACTTTGTTTGAAATTAAGTTAATTGTATTTACAAATTATTTTATATATTTTTTATTTTATATATATTTTATTATTGCTATTTTTTTTCCCAGTTAAACAAACTGAAGAATAAACTGTGAAGTGATATGTACTTATTTTAGAAAGAAATAAAAATATTTTATACAGTTCATGCATTATAATGCAATTCATTAAAAACCAAGAAAAATTTGGGGTCGGGTTGCGGGGGGGGGGGGGGGGGGGGGGTCGTCCAATGTTCCTATATCATCAAAGGGGGTCTTGACAGAAAAAGTTTGGGAACCACTGCCTTACAGTATGCTGAATGTTAAACTGATACGCAGCAGGCATACATTCTATAATAGTAGAATGTATGCCTGATTGGCTGAGCTGTATCACGTGATGTGATTTACAACGCATTGGTCGGTGTCGGTGTGTGTGGCCACTGAACAAGTGCCGTAAATGCTGAAAAGCTGTGCTGGTTAAAATAGAAGCGCTCCGTCAAAATTTAGTAATTCTCAATTATCTATCGGTTTTAGGTCCTGGGTCCGGATACAACGGCGTCTGGGTCCGGATCCGGACCGCGGCCTGCCAATTAGTGACCCCTGCCCTACCCTGACCCTAATGGACCTAATATCATTATCATATGAAATATTTATATGATTCAGAGTGCCTTTTATTCCTCATGTTAAAGGTAGAGCACAGTCATCTTGTATAAAAGGCTGCTATCAGCCTCATCCATCAGTCTCTACATCTGACTACACACCACAAACCATATCCAGGAGATAACATTGCACACTAACTCAATCACAGCTGTCTTCAGTCTATTGCCACCTTGACTCTCTAAATACCTCCATTAAACAGTCACTTATGATAAGTCGATAATGGACCGCCATTGGATGAGAACCAGGAAGTGGGAAAATATCAGTTTAAGTTGGTTGCAAACTGCAACCTCTCTGCTAGATGCCACCAAATCCTACACACTGCACTTTTAAGAGATTTTAAGGTTTTGTTCTCTGATATAAAAGACATCAGTAAATGCCCCTCTGGTGAATTTAGAAGCTTATACGGTTTATTCAAAAAAAGAGAGTAAAACCATGACACATGACTGTTGTTTCTAAAACCATAAGTCTCTCATAAGCATTCTCTGGATATCAGTGTGAAGACAAAGAGAAAGTGGCATTTCTCTTCACACACACACACCTTAGATTAGATTATGCAGTAAGTGATCTATCTGGATGGAAGGATAAGGGAGACAGGGAAATACTGAGGAAGTCGGCTGCAACTGCTCAAAAAGATTTGTATTGATTTTGATATTTATGACCAGAGAGAGAGAGAGAGAGAGAGAGAGAGAGAGAGAGAGAGAGAGGGGTTGCTCTTGTCCTCTGCCTTCCTGTCACCCATCATCATCCTCATCATCATTGGGTTAACTTCCATCATCATCCTCATCATCATTGTGTTAACTTCCATCATCATCACCATCATTTTCATTGTAAGGATTACATCCATTGAGGCATTAGCCACAAAGATCATACCAGTGCACTTTTATCTGGACCCTGCGACCACTTTGTGGAAGCTAATGGGAAACCAAATAAAGACTAAAGAAGAGTAAATGTCTTCCTGCCACTGACAGAAGGGTTGAAGTGGTGAAGAGTTCAACCATCACTGTTCGTCCAGCTGTCTCCATGGATAAAAAAATAGATAATTATTTTTACAATGAAACACAACTGTTATCATTGTTCTTATTAAATTAAACTGCCGTTGTTATAAAAAAAAAGCTGCTCTTGTCACAGTACACTGTCAAGAGCTGGTGAAGTTCTGCAGCGATGAAATGTATGTTACATGCTTGTCACCTCAGGTCCTGGACTGAAAACACACACACAACCGGTCTGGGTTGGGACTTGATTTCATTTCCTGTCTAGCTTTTGATTCACTAACTTCTGTGACTCAACACAATCTCTTGTTGTGGGTTTCTGTCTAAAGTTAAAAAAAATTTGCATCATCCAAAATCGTAAAAGATTGTATTATTTAAATTATTATTCTGGATTAAAACAAACATATTTGTGCTTTAAATCATAAATCAGTAGTTATGGATTATTTTAAAAACTACAAACCAATGGACCCATCAATAGTGTTTGTGCTCATTTATTACTGTATGCTCAAGGACCTCTTGTGGTTTCGGTGATTCACACAGTTTGAAAGACATATTTTATTGATATATTTATATTTCTATACTGTCATTGACTGCGGACTCCTCTCTACTCTTAAATTGGTAAAGGCTGCAAGTGAACAGCTGTTTCAGTATGGAATCTGCTCTTTTCTTGATTTGCACAGTAAGGCAAAGGTTAGCAGTGAGTTTGCCTGGTGGCACTACATGTACAGCGTAGGTTACAGTTTGCAAAAGCACTCCTCAATACCCAGGAAGTTCCTGTGTCTTGCTTCCCAGCTGCTGGGCAATAGTGAGGGGAAAGTCTGGGATTATAAACCGGTCTCTGGACCCACTCTCACTCCCAACTCGTCAACTACCGACGCTCAGTGCCCCTCGGCGTCTGATACCGAAGCACCGAGGCTTCCTTTAGTGTCTGAGACGCTTCAGGCTTTGAACTAACTCCAATGTAAACCAACACGCATCATTATTAAGCGGTCAGAGCAGCTGACGTAGTGTTCAGAGAGACGTAGTCCACGCGGGATGGGAGGAAGGTGGATGGGTCAAACAAGCACAGGACTCTCCTGCAGGACACAGTTGTTCGGGTCCCTTTTAAAACTAAAAGTAAACGTTAACATTTTGTCACATCAGTCGTTAGTCAGTCAAGTACTGTCAACCACGCTCTTTTCCTCAATTTATCTAATAGTTCTGCGGCCTAAACCTAACTTCCTGTGGAGACTGAAGTTTATTTTGAAAGGACTTTGAAAGGTCTCTGCCATTCAGCAGGACAGGCAGTCTCTTCTGTTGGACTGCTGACGTAACCTAAAAGTGCATACACAAAAAATGGTGTTCATTTAACTGCTTAAAACATATAAAATACTAACTTTCCTTTAATTGCCATCATTATCTGGACACAGCAGTCTGTTGAGCAGGTTCTTATTTAAGGCTGGATGTTTGGGGGGTCATTTGGGTTAATACAGATGTCAGTGTGATTTGAATAGCAGTGAATTTGAATTTTCTTAAATGTGGAAATGAAACCTTTATGGTTTCACTTCAGCTTTCTATAGCAAGAACAATATTTCCTTCTTATCTTCTATTGTGGAGCCTCCAAGCTGTCCTTACAGCAGTGGTTCCCAAAGTGGGGGTCGCGACCCCTAGGGGGGGCGCGGTGGTACTACAGGGGGGTCGCGGCTTCATCACCAACCCACACACACAGACGCACACATACACCGGTAAAACAATATAAAATAACCGACGTGACATGCACTGTGTTCCAACCACGCCACCAGAGCGGCTCATGTCACAGACCGACTGTGGCAAAACCAGCGAGAGCGAGAGCGAGCGCGCGCGAGCGAGAGAGCGAGCGCGCGCCCGAGCGAGAGAGCGCGAACGAGCGAGGGAGAGAGAGAGTGAGGGAGCGCGAACGAGAGAGAGACACACAGCGACACAGAGCGAGAAAGATACGGAGCTACAGAGAAAGATAAAGATTGGAGTGGAGAAAGACTACCCACTACTAGGCCAAAGAGCTATGGGCATACTGTTGCCTTTTGCCACATCCTATTTATATGAAACAGGGTTTTCTGCAGTTGCTGCAATGAAGACCAAATACAGATCAAAGTTGAACATTGAGAATGAACTGAGAGTAGCTATCTCCAACCAGCAACCCCGCTTTGACAAAATCTGTAAAGCAAAGCAAGCCCACACCAGTCACTGATTGATATATATGAATAGGAATATACATAGGAATATGATCACAAAATAATATGGTCCATGTAGACCTGCACACCTTGTTCATAATTGTGTTATTTTATTGTTTGAGAAAACCTGCTGTTCAATGTGAGGAAATACAGTATATGTTGTTTGCACTTTGTTTGAAATTAAGTTAATTGTATTTACAAATTATTTTATATATTTTTTATTTTATATATATTTTATTATTGCTATTTTTTTTCCCAGTTAAACAAACTGAAGAATAAACTGTGAAGTGATATGTACTTATTTTAGAAAGAAATAAAAATATTTTATACAGTTCATGCATTATAATGCAATTCATTAAAAACCAAGAAAAATTTGGGGTCGGGTTGCGGGGGGGGGGGGGGGGGGGGTCGTCCAATGTTCCTATATCATCAAAGGGGGTCTTGACAGAAAAAGTTTGGGAACCACTGCCTTACAGTATGCTGAATGTTAAACTGATACGCAGCAGGCATACATTCTATAATAGTAAGCCTGTAGTAAGTCGTTGGCATTGTTTACAGTGAGAATGTCCTAAAGAGAGGCAGCAGAGAGAACGGCCACTGCCTGATCATGAGGTGATTATCCTTGGCAATCTCAATTTCACTTTTTTACAATCTCAATTTTACAAAACTAATTTCTCATCCTACTCACCCCAACCTGAAAGATCCCTCCAAGTCAGGCATAATTGAATTAATATGACCACATATTCTGCCTGTGGGGTTTTTGACCTTGGTGTCAGTGATCATTGCCTCATTGTTTGCGTTAGAATTGTGAAACAGAGGAATACTAATTCCCACATATAATGATCAGAAAAAACGTTGCGATGACCAGGACATTGGACCTGTACTCTCAAAATCCCTGATCCTGAAATTATTATTAATTTATTTTACGAATGTTTCTAGCCTTGTTTTACATAAGCATGCACCCTTTAATAAGTCAGGAACACAATGGTTTAATGTAAGTAATCGAATGGGGAAGTTTCAAAGTGATATCTATTGTAAGGGGCTGAGGGGCAGGGTAGTTGCTGGAATCTACATTCCAGCTAGAAGGCCACCCACTCCTTCAGGAGAGCATTGAGATCAGGTGTGGGAAGACGAGACACACCTGGAGCTGATCTCCTCATCAGGGAGATGAACAAAGGTCAAGCAGGGAAGCTGATCAGAGAGACCATGCTGCGAGAGGAGGAGTGTGGCGTCTCCCTAAGGTCTCCAGGGTGGAGAAAGTTGAGCACGGTAAGTCGGCTAGCGGCCCGGCTGAAATAGTTTATATTTTGGCGATAGAACTCTGGAGGTTTTGTGTTTTGTGTTTCTTGAAGTTTGTTTAATTAAAAACCTGCAGAATTGACTCTGCCTCTGATTGCTGGACTGCCACTAATTTCTGTGTCCTCCGTACCGTCCTGTTACACTATCTTTAAAGTGTAACTTCATTGTAATCCTGCGCACAGCTAATTTCTGAGTATGTAACTCCTATTTTCAATCTTAGTATCACCTCAGGCATCATTCCTTTAGTTTAGAAGACTGCTTATATTTGTACTCTCCATAAAGGTGGTAGCAAATCTGAATAAACTAATTATTGTTCAATCTCAAAACTCCTTGGAGAAATACTTAATTCACAGTTGGAATCCTTTTTATCCACTTATTTCATACTAACTCCATTTCTTCAGGCCGAAGCATAGAACTTTTTTGCTACTAAATTAGTAATTAACAATATTGTCTCAGCTTTAATTAACAAAAACCCTGTGCTGCTCTTTTTATGGATTTAATCAAGGCTTTTTACATAATTGACCATTCTTTGCTTTTACAACTTTCTTCTTTGGTGTTTGACTGTGGTGGTTTCAGTTCAATTATCAGAATTATTTCTCTGATAGGTCGCACGCAATGGTGCAATAAATCCCCCAATAAATAGGCTACAGGGAAAGAGCCACACCGTGCCTCTGAAATGATTAAAACCACTAAAAGAAACTGATTTTCCATCTTTTAAAATCATAACATCCGGATGAGTATGAGATGATAGAAAGTGATCATATTTGTAATAGCTTAACTACAAATATATAGAAGTAAGGAACCAGAAGCACTTCGAGCCTTAAAAACTAAATGATCCACAGTGAAGTGACCAGTGAACTGAGAGGGCAGTAAGAGCTGGCTTCAGGCAGATTTGAGACATAAACAGTGATGAGGATCCTGGGACATGCCCCGCATTTATTTTACGGCAAATCCTATTTTCACGGGGATGTTAATCCAAGGCCGATAGAAATGTCCCGGTTTGAGATGTGGAACTAAACAGATAGGGGCTGGGAGCCGAGGAACACCAGGATTCATAGTGTTAGGGTGTGGTCAACATCGCAAACGTTCTGCATACGACATATTCAATCAGTACGTACTGCATAGTGCCTATTAAATGAACTTTAAAGTATGATTTTACCAGCAGTCTGTGAAGTAGGAACAAGCGAATCTCAGAAAACGATCGCAGCAAATTCCTAACATGCGCTATTTGGATAATGTGACCGCATAAAAGAAAGAATCGGTTATTGTCTCGCATGAAAACATTAAAAAAATGTAATAAAGTGACATATTAACAATTTTTAGCATGGCTCAAACTCTCACAAGACTGACGGTCGGTGTCCTCCTTGTCACCCGTGAGTCAAACTAATTCTTGGTTGAGAAAGCCAATCACCTTTCAGTCTATAACCACAAATCAACCAATAATTGTCCGCTGTGGCCGAAGAGCTCGTATCGCAACCAAGAACTGACCAATCGGTGTCTTCGAGCTCACGAACAGCCAACGTGGATTGTTTTCGTCTCTCCGACGTTTGGAAAGTTCAACTCCGAGTTTACGAATACTTACGGTGGATGACGAGAACGGCCGTCTGATTCTTTTTGTCTTATCAACATTTCTAAAGTAAGTCAATCCTTTATAGCTATTGTCAATACAAATGAATTGAGATATATTGATATTTGAATGAATGACCCGTGGCTCGGTAACTCTTTACTAACGATGAAACACGTCCTAATGTATAACGTCAGCTGTCCCATCACTGTATAACATATTACAGATTCCTTTCCGATAGCACATAGGTTACTTAGCTAGGTCTAACGTTACTGATATTACATTTGTGTCAAGTCACTTTAACGTTAACTAACAAAGTTAACAAACTAACCCGCTTGTTGATGACCGTAGCGAGCTAACGTTAAGTGGGACTGTCCGCCATTACAGTTATTTTACTTTTATTTTTATGTATTCATTCATTTACAATAAAGTAATGTTACATACAGCATGACAAGACCTAAAATAAGATGAAATAGTATACCAGTCTTTGAGTCGTAACCTTTACAAGAACGTAACAATGTTACTGGACATCTGTTTGTAACTTACTGTTCATTTAATTACTAAACATTACTTACTTGAAAAATCATCTTTGTCTAGTATTTGTATTTTACAGTGATCTTTATTCTTGCGCAGATTTAATATTTAATTACATTTGAATCACCTTCAGTTTGCAATACCTGCACTGCACACAATAATGCATATGTAATAATCTAATAATAGGATGTCAGACTGATGGGTCATTCTGCTGCCAAATTAGTACTTTTACTTTTCATACTTTGAATACATTTTGCTGCCAATAGTTTTGTAATTCTACATAAGAAAGATTGTTATTGTAGGGGAGCATATTTCAAAGTGTGGTATTGCTACTTTTACTTAACTAAAAGATACTTATACTTCTTCCACCAGTGGACCCAGATGGGACATCATTCCTCTTAAAAAGCTTTGCAGATCAAAATGGATACCATCAGTCTCATCAATTGACGTGCAGTTTCTCTGTTTGTAATTATCCCGGCCATCCAACATTTCTAGTGCATCCATCTGTAGCGGTGCTGTTTGCCAGACGTCTGTAGCTGTTGGTGAATGAAGGATGCTACCTTAGCTTCATCTGTCTTATTTCGTCTCCGCCAAAGTTGGTTCTTTCGTAGCTTTCTCTAGGGTCCGGAGGCTTAGTTTGATATAATGAGATTCCTCCAAAACGACTAAAATTTCCCGATTTGTGAATCCACATCTAAAGTAGTCTTCAATTATGGTGTCCATTTTGATCTGCCAAGCTTTGTCTCATTCACTCGCTTCTGTTGCTTTGGCGCATGTGAGGAAACAACACATAGGCCTATAAAACGTTTGTCAATGTTATGAGATGCTAAGTTATTATTTTGAGATAGTATCTCATTATAATGACTTACAGGATCTGTATTTTTTCCTCACAGTGGCAGAAACGGGCTTCCATATTATGATATGAACATGGTTCATCGAGGGTTAAAATATATTATTGTCAAAGCTACATTAACAGCAATCTTGTAATGTGTTTAGCTGCAACAGTGGACTGATTTATTTTTATTTTTTTTGCTGGCAGGAATGGGCTTCCAAGGCATTTGGCTCCATAGTAATGCACTTTAGTAGCCACTGCCGACCTGCAATACACGGAAAAGAACGGCAGGCGGCAGCAAAGAGGCTCAACAGTGTCGAGTCTACCGTAGAGACAGAAGAAGAACACTGTTTTGGCTGGACTGAATGAAGAGAAAACACACTGAGCAGAGAGAAACGTCTGGAGAGCTTTTCTTCTTTGAAGAACGAAACGAGGTGAGTTCAATAGACTGAGAGCTGAGCGTGAAGTTGTGCACGCTGAAACACGTTTACGTATTATTAGAACGTTACAGCGTATGCTATAATGATTAACCATAGACTGTATAAGAGGCTATAATGAGGCATTGTTTCCTACAGCGTTCAGTGTCGATTACTCAACGTAAAACTCTTCTGGTGTAAATCCGTAAAGCCGTGTGGAAGGTGGATGTAAAGTTGTAATAACTGGTTAATGCTGTCGTAACTCTCCACATCCTTCCAACTAAGTCCCCCGTAAGCTTCTGTGGAGGTAGAAAGGAGTGTCAGTAAAGGCTACCGGGTCACAATGCAGTAGATCACAATCTCATTGGAACAGCTTGTATTAGTGTGAAGTGCCGAAGTTAAGAGGAAATCGCCAAGAGTCGTTAACATTATGATGAATTTTCACACCGGCATATATTACGGAGAAGCATGTCAACATATATCAGATTGTTAAATTTAATTTGATGTAATATAACATTTATAATCATTTACTTATACGAGCAGCTGTAAAATATAATATTATTGATATGATAATTGCCGTCAGAGTTGCTTTATTTTGAAAGTTAAAACCGGATGTAAGCCTAGTAAAGCCTTTGCCCAGACATGTTCAACTTTACATAAGAGATTAATGTGAATGTTTTGAAGCAGACAGTGGCTAATGCTAACATGTTATCACTTAAGTATAGCTTGATAGTGAGTTATTATTAAAGGTACAGTGTGTAGGATTTGGCAGCATGTGGCGGTGTGGTTGCAGATTGCAACCAACTGAATGCCCCTTGGCTCGCTCCTCCCTTTCCCTTTCCTCAGAGGCAATACTTACCACAATAACACCACTTTAGGAGCAACGGGAGTCAACTGGCCCCAAGGTTTTACACCATGCCGCTCAGGTTAGCACAGTCAGAGACAGTTCTGAATGGAGACACCCCACTAAGAGTCAGTTTCCTGTATCTGTGTCATGTTGGTTTTGCCACTGCCCCGCCCCTTTTCTCAGTGTGTTGAATCCTGGTTTCGAACAGAAAGTGTGCTTCCATGCTGATGACTTACTCATGTTCTTATCTGACCTTCAGTGTGATACAAACTTAACTCAAAGTGGTCCAGACTCAATTCAAATACTTTGCTGTTCACGCTGATTTATTCAAATCTAATATTAGTCCCCTTCTCATTTGAAGCAGGTCTGCAGTGTCAGTGGAGTTAGGTAGTGACGCTGGGCCCCAGTGGATGCCATTATGACGGTTGTAGCTACTTATAGTGCTGGGCGGTATACCGGTTTTAATTTCCTGCATGATATTAATTTTTCACACACCGTCATACCGGTGCATAGCCGAAGCAACTGCTGTAACTCTTCAACAGGCAGCTAAATATATTGTTCGCTGCGGCGATCGCCTGGTCGGAGCTAGTTGTCTTAACTGTATTGAGAGGGACCCCTAATCATGGTTATAACTTTATAACACAACAATTAATAACCCACAACTAACGCTCTTTAACAGGGCAAAACACCACGACACAACAGTTTGTGACACATAAACAATTTGTAACACTAATAATTGTACATTTATAAAATTACACCGCCGAACGGCATGCTGGGTACAGCTCGCTAGCTAGCCCGGTAGCACAACAGCGAGAGGCTCCATCACTACAGTAACGTAAATGAGCGATGCAGGATAAACAAAGACAGACCAGAGATGCACCGATAGATAATGTGCCCAAGAGAAGAGCTGGGTCTGCTGTTTGGAAGTGTTTTGGTTTTAAAAGTCCGACGTCCAAAAGATTATATATTGCAAAGTTTGTCGAGCCACTGTTGTTGCCGCTGGTGGTAACACGAGCAACTTACTCCATCACCTCAGCAGAAAACATGTGTTGGAATACCAAGAGTGTGATGACCAACCAGTAACGTTAGCGCTAGTGAAACAGTGAAGCCAAAGGGTCAGACATCGCTTGAAGAGGCATTTGCTCAAAGCACTGCATATGACAAGAAAAGCAAGCGGTGGAGCGACATTACGAACGCCATAACGATCCAGCTATGCAAGGACATGGTCCCGCTACAGACAGTCGAGAAAGACGGGCTCAGAGCAATGATTAAAACACTGGAGTCAAGGTATATTTACCGGGGCGAACTTCAGCCAAACTGCTATCCCAACATTATACGAACAAACGAGCAAACCCTATAGTAAGCCTTCATACATGATAACATTAAAATGTTTTTATATTCTATGTACTCCTGACAGTAGAGTAAGCCACTATAAACCTATATAAAAACACAGTCAATGAAAAACCGCCAGAATCTTAAAAAATACCGTGATACACATTTTTGGTCATACCGCCCAGCACTGTCTACTTACTTCTGCTTTTATGTTAGAAAGGCATGACTTCTCGCTCTGCTTACAATCCACCGTATATCTTATTGTCTCGTTACATCAAATAGAGACGTGACATTAAACAACATCAACATACTAACTACCCCGCAGTCATTATTGTATATACCTGTACATGACAAAAACATAAACAAAAATAAGAAATTATTCATTTGATTCATTTATTTTATAAATATTAATTATAGTTTGTGTCGTGGACTATTTTACCCCAAAAAGGAAAATCCTGACGGAGATGGGTTTGCCTCTCCAAGGGAATACATCTCAAATGACACCATATTTAAATAGAGTGGGTTCTTCTCTAACGCCTGCCTGTATCTGAGGGGAAAATGTGAATCACTCACAAGGGCCTGCTCTCCTCCCAACACATTGTTATGGGGCTCCTCTCGCTGTGTTTAGGACAAAATTCACCAAACTATAAACAGCAAAGAAGAAGAGTAAAGTGTATGCCTTTATGTGTGTTCTAGATTAGTCACCATGACAACCAAGCGTGGACTGATAACGGATTCATTCAAGGTGGTGAAGAAAGCAAGGAGTGGGGTGAAACGAGAGAAGAGGCCCACTCCTCCTCCGCCACCGCAGAAAGGTGAAGAGCAGCAGTGTGTATAGAGCTCATGTTTGGGCGAGCTATGTTCTGTGTGGTAGCTAATGTCTCCTTAGTGAAACAGACATGAACTACAGATCTCAATCCCCATCTAAACAAGACTAAACAATATTTTACACATTTTCATGTTTCTTCATATTTTGATTTGTGTTACCTTAAGTTCCAGGTAGCTTTTAAAATGTCTCTCCTTACTGACACACGCCTTCTGTATGTCCCCTGTAAAGATCACAATGTCACAGTATATGAAAATATAATGTCTCTAATGTAAGTCTATAGGGAAAAGTAGTGTTGGGCTCCGTGGCATCACGTGACAGATTGTAATTATAATCCCACCTTTTGGCCACTATGTAAATTAGCTCCAAATCCTGGCGCTCCTCCTAGGGGCTTGCTCTATTAGAAATAAAGCAGTGTTTACTTAATCTGGTGTTCAATGAAAATGATGGGTCATTGGAGTTTTTGGAGTTTTCTTTAAATAAAAAATGGTTTTAAATATCAAAAAGATAATTAAATATTTATTTTCAAATGTAATTTATATTTCAGTTGAATGTTACCAATGTTAGAGCAGTGTTGTGATACAGTAGCATTGACTAGAATTCTCTCTGGATCTTTTCATTGGAGCAGAGCCTGAAACTGAAACGGTCCGAGAGGAGGAGCTGCAGAGACTCACACACTTTGATCTGAACTGGAGATTTGGGCCGTGCACAGGTTGGTGACATACCCTATATTATATATATATATATATATATATATATATTATTTTAACATATAGATAGTGCAGTTGATTCACCAAAGTTTCATATGGAAAGGAGGAGGAGCAGTTTTACTGTAACCATGCTGCATTCTAAATAGAATAAAGACGTGAAGAGTAGATCCTCATGATTCACAAAATGATTTAAAAGAACAAATATATAATTGTTTGACATTTCTTGCAGCTCAGAGTTAAATGAGATGTATCAGATATTTGTTTATTCAGTGAAGGACCAGGATCTGGAAGCAATATATTAATATTTGTATTAACAATCATTACGTGTAACATGAATGGTGCCGCTCGTAGTGACGAACCCACAGAGAGGGACCACGAACTCTGCACTTTCCCTCAATCCACTGTTAGCTCTTTGCTTAGGCTCTACTGTTTGGTTCAGTCTTACTGCTGTGCTTTAGACTATACAGTGTTCACAGACTTTGTGTCCATGTTTTACTACAGTCTCTCCTCCACTGTCATCTCAATGCACAAAGCTGTATTGATGCTGTCTTTGTGCATTGTTATCGGGAACAGTACAGATGTAGTAGTGCAAAAACAGCTTTTAACCACACGAAAGGTTCATCGTATCATCTCTCTCTCTCTCCAGGTATCAGCAGGCTGCAGAGATGGGAGAGAGCAAAGCTTCATGGTCTGAGCCCACCTGAGGATATCAGAGACCTGCTGCTGCAAACAGACACTGACCCCGAGTACAACCTGAGGTAACACACACATACATCCACATTGGTGGTATCCCCAGAGTATTTGAAATACCACACAATGCTTACTTTGTATTAACGCCTATACTCACTATGTCATCCACCACCTCTAGCAATATGGGTAGTCTGTGTTATCTGTCCTCTAATGGCAGATATATACTCAAATACTAATTTATGTAGAAGGTAGATGGAGGTGGTTTGAACAAAAAAAATCATAACTAGAAATAATGAGTATATGTCTCTAGCCTTCCTCTGGTATTAAGTGTGATCAATAATAGTGGCAATCCCATAAAGTCGGCCTTTCTTTGTTGGTAATGATTGTGTTCTTTCTCTTTCAGTCTGTGGAGTGAATATCCTTTGTGAAGAAGAAAGAGAAAAGAATGCAAATTCCAACAAAAGTCAAGTTAATTATGTATCACCCCAAATCACAAATGTGTCTCTCAGAGGGATTTACTTTTTATTGTACTAGGTTGTCCTCTCCATTATTCACATTTTTGATTAAAAAAGAATTCTACAAAAAATACTGGCATCTTCTATCTTGTGATGTATAATGGAGTGAGGGATTACCTCGCTGTGAAATGGTGAAAGAGACATGAATGACAAAGTGTTACACACTCAGATCATTTCCTACCCTCTGGGATCGCCCATGGGATCTACACACTGACATACATTTGCCTCAGTCTTTTTATAACTGTCCTAGCTTATTAACACAGTCTCTCTCAACTCCAGGGGATACATGAGGTAGAGAATGAGTGAGTGCATGTGTTCTACAATGCTAGCCAAGAGATGGACACATTGGAAGAGCTCAGCATTCATGAAAAGTTATTCTATGTTAGAGGTTAAAGTGATGGAATACAGAAGGGGGGTATGGCTATTGGAACATGAAATGATAATACACATACATGGCTCCGACTTCTTGTAATATAAAGGTCTCTCTTCATGGAGCTAGTGTTTATCCATTGAGAATGCAGTTGAAAAACAGAATGTACTCTTCAAGTTTCACGGGAGACCTCATGAAACCTTTTTTATTTTGTATAATGGGTTTTCTGAAAATGTACAAAAATGCAAACAAATGAGGTTATTAAATGAGGAATAAAACTGGAAGGTTTGGTGGGTCTAAAAGAGTCTAAAAACTCATTCTGAGAAAAGGTTGTAAAATTACATACATTTTGAAGAAACTACAGGTTAATAGGGTAAACAATTACCTAACTAGATATCACCATGTAACTTCACCAGTTATTTACTTAGATTAAGACAATTCTTTTTTGTATTACAAGTTTTCTGAGATGTTATGTTTAAATATGCAAATGAGACATTATCTAATGGTAATGTACAGAAGCAAATAAACTAATTAATAAAATAAACACCTGGATGTGTATTTTGGAGGTTTTCTTGCTTCTTGTTATGAAAGAAAAACAGACCAAAATCTCAAAATTGACCAGTGTATGAAAAACGTGTCAGACGCTGAGTTTTATAAATGTCATCTTTGAAATACTCACTTTGGAGGTTGGGCAGTGTTCTGCAGTGTCACCAAACACGCAAAACTGATTGGTTCGCATGTTGATCATTTGAGCGACCGCAGACGCACCGCCCGCTGATTGATCGAGAGCTGGGTGACTGGGATCAGAGGCGGGCGCTTCTGCTGTAAAGGATTATAGTGGGCGGGATTTAAGAGGATTCTACACATTGGTGTGTTAATGTTTTGCGTCAGTCTGATTCCCGGGCCTCTCATTGGTTTGTGCTTGACTCCGTTGGTTTTCTGCACTAGCAAATGCCGTTAATCACGGTAATTACGGGGCAGCAGCGTCAAGGTAGACAGAGTTACCCGCGATAGTATGAGAAGTCAGACGATTTTTATTTAAAATAAAAGTCCAAAATCTGTTGGTATTGGAACAAATACAGCTGTCAGTTATCCTTTGGTCGAGAATACTCTGAACCAAGCATTGTCCTGAAATTCGACGACACATTACATCACGGCATGTAGTATTTCTTAAGCAGAAATGTTTACTTTGAAGGTTAAGCCCGGAAGCTGTATTTTGTGATTGGGTAGCTTGATTTGTATTGGCTGCTGTTGCCTGTAGGCTGAGTATTAGTGACCCACAGACACTCCTGCAGCCAGGACAAGGAGTAATAATACGACGCTGTCTGTATAAAATAGTCTTGAACCACATTTGGAGAATAATTTGCCTTAATTAAGCCTTAATGTTTTTTAACAGACAATATTTTACCACTCGGGAATTAGATAACGTTATTGTTACAATAGAGATGTGAGCAGCTGTCACGGCATAACTAAGCTAGATAGCCTGTTGTAAAAGCAATTTTTTTAGATATTTGTTGCTGCTTTTTTCGTTGCTGTGGGGAATTCAATCCAAAACGCATGGTGCTGCGATATACCGTGTCTTACTAAAAGTGTAGTGACAGTGGACGGACGTTACACTCTGGTAAGCAACCTGTTCATCTCTTGAGGATTAACGGTAGAACGTAGCGCTAGCTGCCTAGCTAGCTAGTCACCTACAGGACGTCCATGTAAGTTAGCTCACGAGCTAGCTACTAGCTTGTGGCTAGTGGCTAGTAGCTTGTGGCTAGTAGTAAGGCTTTAGCTTGTAATGCTTATTTCACCTGTCATTTGACTTAAGGTATACGCGTATAACCAGTTCATTGTGCAGCCATTTCATATTGCTGGCAAACCTCACCAGCAGTGTCTTTGCACATTTGCCGTTATGTCGAGGGTAAATATGGATGCGTCCATATTACCCAGAATTCAGGCGAGGCTCCTCGTAATAACAGCTAGTAAGTGTGTTAACGTTAACCCTTACTATTTTATGCCTTACGTTAAGCAAATGACCGGAAGTGTCCTCAACATTCTTGTGTCGTTGATAACCAATTGTTAGCATGATGACCTGTGCACAATGCAGGGGCGGCGGCCGCTCAACGTTGTTCTTTGCAGATGCAGATATTGGCATAAGTGATTTTCGGGAGTTAATAATCGTATGGTCCACGTCGTACAACCTGATTTAGGCCCCTGCCGAGTCATGTTAATGAGTCTTGTGATAAATTTGGTATAGACGATCTACCATGAAGCACGTAAGCTACCGGTAACGTTAAATAATGTAAAACGTTTTTTTTAATTTTTCCAAGCCGCTCGCTTACACACGGTCACAGTGGTGGATGGAGATCATGAGAATAACGTGCACATGATTTATTACCGTTTGATAATCTCTAAATGTGTGAAAACTAGCCCACTGGGTGCATTAGATGTCAACCAACGTTTACACATTTACTAACTATAACAGGCCTCTGGTCTTGGTCCAACTGGTACTTCTGATGTGTCAATGGGCAAGACAGTGTGATATTGTAAAAAACAAAAAATGGAGTCTGGAGTGACATAGGTGACCCAGTAGCCTTTCAGAGAAGTACATCCTAAAAACACACTCATAGATATTGTGTAATTGGATGCAACCCAGGGAGATGATGTTTTTTCAGAGCCAGCTCAGACCCTGTGGATAATGGTCCACGTCTCTTGGGTCTCTCTGGTTGCTTGGCTATACAGTATGTGTGACTCCGCAACCAGCTCATGCTGTAACAGTGAGTCGTTTCTACTCATTGAAGAAGCAGGATACCTTTCATGAGTGGAAATACTGCCCTCTTATCAGTCACTTTGCTCTATATCTGATATGAAAAAAGGGACTAATAAGAACATTAGTCTGACATAATCGCTGAATTTTCAAAAGTATTTTATATAATGATGATAATGAACTTAATTTATTTAGCACTTTAATTACCAAGGTTACAACATACTTTCTAGAAAACAAACGGCAGATAAAATCCAGAAACAGCAATATAATAACATCAGAATAAAATACATTTTGTGCAATACAAAAATTGAACAGAGGGATCATAAACAACAAAAATACCAAAGTATAGAACAAAGCTAAAAAACATAAAACCCAGCAACATATTCATAAATGCTTTCTGATAAAAGGTTTCAAAGATGCCGCTGATGTAGCGTGTCTGATTTGGTATCCTGTCATGAAAATTGTAAAATCTAAAAAATGTTGAATACAGCAACAGATATTTGCTGTTTACATTTTCAACCTTAAGTGTCAGCCGTATTAAACCCATATTACCTTTCTGGATGATTCTAGACACAAACTGCTTTTCTTCCAGTTTCAAATGGCCCCTGTAAGTTATTAAAATAAGGCTTTGACGGGTATTGAAGAAGCTTTTTGCTGATATTGATATTGTCTTGTGTTCTGTCTCCTCCTGCCTCCATAGTGATGGATAATACTCATACTAAGACGGTGGAGGAGGTTTTGGGCTTCTTCAGTGTCAATGAGTCTACAGGTCTGAGCTGTGAGCAGCTGAAGAAGACCAGGGAGAGATGGGGACCCAACGGTACTTTTCTTTTTCTTTTTTTCATTAAACACTTATTCAATTTCTTCAAAAGAAATGGACTATTGAATAAAGTATCTATCTATTCACCGTAGTCTCATGAGAATTAAATTGTGCAGTGGATTTCATCCATCTTTTGTTTATGTTGATGATGAAGTTACTATACTTATTACTACTACTGCCACTAACACAATGATAACCATTATCATAATATAATACATATTCATACAACATTAGACTACATTCAGGTTAAAGGCTTCTCATTTGCTACCATTGTATTGATGACGTGTTCAGTTAACGTGTACATGGAAACACATTTCCTGGACAGTGCTGGCATTCTGCAGTACAGCCATTATATCTGGGGATTTAAAAAAATTAAACAAGAATATGGCTTGAGCATCTTTCTAATAAATGCACATCCTAGTTTAAATACTAGTTGTAGTCTAAACTAAATTTAGTGAAAGTATCTCTGTCTCAACCTCTTGGCACAGAAACCAATATTTTACCATTTATTTCTGTTCTGTTTGTTACATATTAATATTAGAGAGATTTATATCTTACATTTGCATCGTAATCTTGAAGTGGGCCCTCAAGCCAATATTTGGCAATTTCTGCATGTTTTAACTTTACTAATTTACAGATTTCTACAAAATAGCCTATATTTTAAATGAACACCTAGACAATACACTATTACTGGTTAAAATATATTGGATTAATTTTCATCCCATTTTAGAGCAGCCGATACAGAAATACTTTTTAAATATGTGTGTACACCAGTAAACTACTGTAATATCAAATGTTAAACAGCTTAGTGTTGTAGTTATTTTCTAAGGCACACAAGGTTGTCTTGCAGTGTAGTTAACAACTACACATTCACCTTTTTTAACTCCCTCTATCTGTCTGTGCATGGTCCATCATTCAAAGTATTTCGCTGCCCTGCATAATATATTGTGTTTTCAGTAAAAGATGTCCTGTATAGCTGCATCATGTTCAAGTATCAGCAAGCACATTATCAATCAAGTCCTGCTGCTGCAAAAATCATATGCTGCAAGTGCTTGAGGAAAGAAAAATAACTGCTCACTACTCCGCACTGTCATTTATGAATCCAAGTAGCAGTGTTGATGATGATATCATCTTTTCCTTTTCTCCATCCTCCCTCCCTCCTTTCTATCTACCTTTTAATCTTTCTTTACTCACAGAATTGCCAGCTGAAGAAGGTGAGCGATCTATCAGTCTATCTGTTGTATTGCATCCTCTTCTGTCTTTGTGTTTCTTCCATGGTCATCAGTATCTCATCTCGAGTAAAGATTCTTTCTTTGCTCATTGTGCTCCTTGGTGTCCTCATGCAGGGAAGTCACTTTGGGAGCTGGTCCTGGAACAGTTTGAGGATCTGTTGGTCCGAATCCTGCTGCTGGCTGCGTGCATCTCCTTTGTAAGGAAACGAGCAAACACATACACACGCACATATACAAGCACTGGTAATAGTGTGTACAAGTTTGTATGGACTGTGTAGTTGTGTAAAGAGATCCATTAGTTTAACCCGGCTATATACGCACACACACAAGTTTTAATAACGCAAATTCACCTTTCTGTCCGTCTTGTCTTTCTCGTAGACCCTGGCTTGGTTTGAAGAAGGGGAGGGGACAATCACAGCCTTTGTTGAGCCCTTCGTCATCCTCCTCATCCTCATCGCCAATGCTATTGTGGGAGTGTGGCAGGTAAACAATGTGGTGCAAGTTTTGTATAGTGACAATATTGAAGACCTTTTAAAATGTTGTTCCGGATTGTTTAGGAAATGTAATCAGTCTGCTTCAGGAGATTTTTCGCACGTCAAATATTTTCTCAAACTGTTGTCTTGTCATGAGTTCTTTCTCACAGAACGCAAATATTACATGGTGAAAAAAAGCAACGTCATTTGTTTTTGGAACAGGTCGATATTTTTCCTGAGTTTTCTCCCTGTGAATAAAGGCATCAACCAAACACATTGTGAGGAACAGACATATTCTAAACTTATTTGGTGTCAAATTCCCTCAGAGCATTTGGCTCAAAGGAAAGTCAATACAATATCTTGCAGTAGTTTAGGCTATTCAACAGACTGACACACGCTGCTATGGGTCAAAAGGATCCCGGTAGTTGGTCCACTACCTGCACAGATTTATTCAAACCTGTCATAAATAGTTTTGATGTGAGTATTTTGCATTTCCGTATTGTTTAGTTGTCATGCCTACAACAGACCGGCACTAGGTCCTCCCTTCGTGATCGTTCTAATTGTTCAGGTTTTGTTTCAACCTCTCCTTGCCTATTATTTTGTCCACCCCGTTTATATCAATGATAGAAGGCTGAATAAAAGAAACCGCTCTCAGAATTCCTTTCAGAGACACTGGCTACATGTGGGACCACAGTGTAGTTCCTCCTGTGGTGTTTGTGTCTTACTTGGGCTGGCGTTTCCTGTTGACCTAGTTTGGGTTTTAACAGTCAGGGCCACCACAGGTTTTTAAAGCCTGTTGGATGGGCATTGAAATGCTCTCATGGATGGTGAGAATCAAACAGAAATAACTGGTCTGTGTACTTGTGTTTTCTCTACTGTTCATGAACCATTCCCCACTTTTGAATCACTGCTGAAAAATGTCCATGTCTCAAACAGAGAACTGTCTCTTGTTCTATAATAACTTGCTACCTGTCACTCCTTCCATGAGGACAACCATGCACATTTGTTCCATTAATTAAAAGAAACTCATAGAAGCTTTCCATGTTGCCGTGTCCCACAGGAGCGTAATGCAGAGAATGCCATTGAGGCTCTGAAGGAGTACGAGCCAGAGATGGGCAAGGTGTACCGACAGGACAAGAAGAGCGTCCAGAGAGTCCGAGCCCGAGACATTGTTCCTGGAGACATCGTGGAGGTCGCTGGTAAGTAGACAAATAACAATACAAGAGGTGGCATTGTCTTCACTTCTTACCTTAAATGTACTTGAAGTGTGCACTGTGTATTATCCAGAAAATTTGAAGGATTGGATCAGGGCTCGATATCGGCACATACTCAGTATGAAAGGATTGGATCGGGTCGGGGGAAAAGAGACTTGATCGGGCTCCTTCAAAAGAGATAAGGTGGTCCGAAGGGAAAAAGCAGGAATGTGAACGGGAGCTATCAGTAATGGAAACATGTTTTTACACACACTTGATGTGCTGTCTAACAGTGTGTCTGCAGTGCTGCAATGAGCTTGGAAAGACAATGCATTTACACTGCATTGTTGTTTATACGTGGTTGAAATAACACGGTGGCGTCTTTGTTTAGTCATTCCTGCAAACATCTTAATCTCTGCCCTCTCCTCTGGCTGTTGTCGTCATGGAAACTCAGTGAGAGGCACACAAAGCCGTCATGGAAAATATTTGATTGGAGTTCATCTCAACGCAGCAATCTGAGAAGGTTTTGTAGTATGGATTCATTAAAGCTGGAATAAATCCTTTCTTAACAGTACGCTAATGACACTTGTGACATTTGATCCACTTGGAGTGTTTTACAATGTTAAAGTTCATGTAGAGATTGTTAGTATTCAGTGTAGAGATGCACTGATTGCAATTTTTGCGGATTTTCTTTCTTTCCAAGAACTATAATTGACAGCATACACAACTATGTTTTGTAAATTTTCTTTCATTGAAAATTTAAATTCAATTGTATGTTCCTAATAATCATAAAACATCAACTATTGACTATTTAGTTACAGGACCTTCTTGTTGCCAAAGCCTTTGTTTTGAAGGTTTTTCCTGCACGGCTTGTTTTGGACGTGCAGTTGTTACATATTGTGATCTCTATATCTTCTCCACTCATGCTGAAGAACTTCCACACTCACAACAGTGTGTGTGTGTGTGTGTGTGTGTGGCTGTGTTGTAAAACCATCATGCGATACTACTACAATGTGCAAATTTGACCTGCAAAAAATCAGATACATGAGACTCATTGGCGATCACCACTCATGCTGCAGATCAGCTGACAACCGGCTGATCGATTGGTGTATCTCTAATTCAGTGCTGTGGTTGTTTTGGGAGATTGTGAAGGTTGTAAAGCCACTGGTGTGTCACCAATATGACCAGTGAAAATGGAGGTGGTGGAAAATCTAACCATCAACATCTCTAAGTGCCTCTGAGCATCTTCCAGGTGTTGTTCCTAAAACATCTGTCTTTGCTCTTCTGTCGTCAAAGAAGGCCATTGGTAAGATGGGGCCTTGTCCTATGGGTGCACTGGCTTTTTGAATTTATTTTGAGTTTTTTATTTGAATCAGCACGTTGAGGTTGGTTGTATCGACAGATAACCTCAGTCCAGCTGGGTTGAATGAACACAGTCAGCTGTAGTAACAGACTGATTTTATCTTGACCCAGTCAGAAAAGTGTTGAATCCTCCAGATACCATTGCTATTTCAGGCTGTTCAGAGAGAGGAAGCAGGGTTACAAGTGTGTGTGTGATGTCCTGTCTATAGTAAAAGTATTCGGCTTCCAGAGCATGGGAACTCAGTGACACTAATCAGAGCTGGAGGCTCTGTTTAATGTGACTCACAGTTCTATTCTTTTTCCAATTTTTTTTGGCCAAACATAATGTAGTGAACAATATAACTTAATGTGTAGAGACGCACATTTTTGGAATGAAGCTGCTAGTAGTTTGTGTTAGTAATATGGGCTGATTTTACAATGTATTCTTGTCAACTTAAAGGTTTCTCTGCAGAGCAGCACATCTAAACAGTATAACCTTTGTGTTTGTACCAGCTGTGATGTTTTATTTCTGAGTCACTTACCTGTTGAGGTAGTCTGTCTCCACACCTCTGAGTCACTGCCCACATCTCTGATTTCCACAGCAAATGAAATTGGTCAGATTTTTTTGCAAATTTAATTAATGAAAACTGTGACTAAAAATGTTCGTCGACCTTGTTTTCCACGAGCAAGATGAGACTATGAAGAGACGGCACCTACGTCGTTAAACAAAAACTAAAAAACTTTTTATTTTCTTCCCCCTACTCTCTCTCTTCTAAACACTCACACACACCTCTCTGTCCTTGTCTCAGTCCTGACAATTGTGCTACTATAATGCATAAAATGTTCTGGTCGGGTTCTGGTGGTGGATTAATGCATATTTTTGCATGTTAGGCACTACACTGACCCAGGCATCACTAATGAGCACAGTCAGGAGGACTGTATTCCTAATCATTCAACCTGTGTTCTTCATCAGATAATTCAGTTTGGCTACAGTTACTGAAATGTCCAATGATGACTAAAAAAATGGACACAGGACTAGGACTAAATTAAAAAGTAGCAGACAAATTAAGAGAGAATACATTTTTACTAAACGTAATGTAAACTTTGTCGACTAAAAGGCTTTGAGTTGTTGTTGACTCAACTAAAACTATGAAAACAAAAACTATAAAAATGACTAAAATCTGACTAAACCATTAAGAAGTTTTGTCTAAAGAGTAAGGCACACTAAATCTAAAATAGCTGCCAACATATTAAGTGGCGTTGTGCTTATTGATGGCATTTTAACAGCAGAAGTGCTAACGTTAGTCAATAATGTGCTAAGATACTATGCTAATGTTATCTCCACTGGTATTTACGTAGAAACATCAAGTTTTAGAAACATCTCCTTCCAACCAATAGTATCCCTATTACACAACGTTTAACCATGACCAGCTCCAAATCCAAACATCTGAAATGATTGCGCGAGAGTCGATGGAATTGAGCTGGATAGCTGTCTGAGCTGGCTGATGCTATGATTGGTCAGTCTGGGCTTGAGGGGCAGGACTTAGCGATTGACCATGGCCTGTCTTAAACTGGATGTGAGCTCTTACAGGTAGCCAGTGTAGAGAACGGAGAAGGGAAGTTGTGTGGGAGAATGTGGGGCGATTGAACACCAGACGAGCTGCAGCTTTCTGGACAAGCTCCAGAGGTCTGATGGCCGACGCCGGTGCTCGGGCAAGTAGTGAGTTGCAGTAGTCCAGGCGGGAGATGACAAGAGCCTGGATGAGCACCTGTGCCGTCTCGTCAGTGAGGAAGGGGCAAATCCTCCTGATGTTGTAGAGCAGGAATCTGCAGGAGCGTGTAAACGATGCAATATTTGCTGAGAATGACAGTTGGTCATCCAGGGTCACATCCAGATTCCTTGCAGTCTGAGTTGGCGTCACCACGGTATCATCAATGGTGATGGACAGCTCTCGGTGCGTGCAACCCTTCTCCGGGAGGAACAGTAGCTCGGTTTTGTCCTGGTTGAGGGCTCACCATTAACGCTTGCCTGCTTACCCGTAACCAGTAAACTCTGTGGCAATTGGGCAAGTGAAAAACAAATATTTCTGCTCTAGTGAAAATGTTTCAGTGCTCTCTCTCTCCAACATCTACAAACGTTTCCTTGTAGTTCTTTGATAGATCTCGTAATAACTTTCTTTAACTAGTCAATGTAGAAAGAAAGCAAAAGGCTCAGGTGTCTTTCTTCATTTCTCTCTGGCTTCTTCTGACTCACTCACATATGTAAACAGTTTATGAAAGGCTAGGCTCTTCCAAGAGAAAGAATGCTAACCTTTGATGTGTAGCAATCTGTCCTAATTTATGCGTGATGCAGACATGTTTCCTAATATCATGAACACATGATGTCCACTTGAAAACTCTTTGGAAACAAGTGAAACATTTTTATTTCACTTCTGTTACACATAGGCCAGGTTTTGGCTCGTATCCTAGTGAAGATCTTATTAAGGAATGCTGTCACATGTCCATGTGCTCATGAATTAACAGAACATTTCTGTACCTGTAATATGAATACATTTTAAGATGTTCCACCAAATCAAAAGCAAAAAAATTATTTCAATACAAAAATGACTATAGGACTGATATGTGCAAGTCATAATATTAAGCTCTTCATGATGGAAACATACATGAAAGTGTTTCAGAACTTCCTCTTCTGACTGTAAAAACTAGCAAACCAGATAAGAATGGACACAAGCGTCAGTATACTGGATTACAAGGAAGTATCCTCATACTGTACTTATCCACGTTAATTCATTTATTTACTGCTTAGAGTGACTGTGGGACAATGTATTTGAAAAAGAAAACTATTAACACACAATTCTTATTTATTTGTACAATTCTTGATGTTCACACACATATATAACAGATAGGCCATTGAGGTCAGCTTCAGGGCCCGTAGAACTTTTTATTACAGAAGAAATAAATGTTGGAGCAGCTGATACCAGCCCAGAAAAGACGTTGAGGCGTGTTTTGTTTTGTGTATCAGAACTTTCATTCTAACGACATTTGATGACAATATTTTCAACATGTAAATGGTTCTGCAGGGTTTCGTGGACACATTTTTTGGCAAAAGCATTTAGGAAGTGAAAATGTCTTACAACAGTGTTATGCCATATACCATAGACTGTGTATAACAAGAAGAACTCTCATACCGGACAACGCATTGGTAGCAACCTGTAGCCCCGCCCTAAAGCGTCCCCTGCTTTATGGTCTATTTGACTCTAAATGGACCATCATTTACTAAATGAACATCATGCTGTATTGAAGAAGACTTGAAACTAGAGATTGAGACCATAAACTCATGTTTACAATGTTTACTGAGGTAATAAATCAAGAGAGAAGTAGAGTCATTTTCTCATAGACTTACATACAATCAGACTTCTTTTTGCAACCAGAGGATGCAGGACAGGACTCACCATTAACGTTTACCTGAGACAAGTAAACTCTGTGGCGATTGAGCAAGTGAAAAATAAATGTGATCCCTATTAGGGGCCAATATTCATTCAAAATATGTGACCGGGAGATTGTCAATAATGTTTTCTAGTCACCAATCCCTGATGATCCCATATAGTAAACAACAAATTTGTTTAAATCGTCAAAACGTTATCATGATGTGTTCAAATGTAATCTTGTAAAACTACTAATGCCAAAAAAAAACTATTTCCTAATCATTCGAACTGTGTGTTTTTATGCAAATAACCACTATAGATGACTATAACAAAGTAAAAGGATAACTTTTAGAAGTTTTGTTTGTCAAATTGTCCAAATCTTTGTTAATTTTATTTATTCATCAATAGGCCTTCATTTTCCATTTTGGACAAGTAAGTAAGCTTAATGTCACCGCTGCATGTTAAAGACACTTCAGGAGTCTGGTATATCCATTTTAATGAAGATGTCATACCATACCACAATATGTGACTGATACAGTGAGCAGTGGTGGCTTTTAGTTTACCAACCACACTGCTCATTTCAGCTGGCTTTGGCACACAGCAGCTCTAGTTAAGAAAGCCATGCTGTTGTTTATTAGAGAAGCTGCAGCACGTGGAGGAGCAAGTTCACAACCTGCAGCTTTGACGGGAAGGGGAGAAGTGAAGTGCTTTGCTTGTTTAAGCAACAGTGTCTGAAGTCTGGGACATTTTGAGTGGTTTTAATGCTTGTCATCCAGAGGGAGTGCTATTTAACCATAGCTGATGATTAGTACCTTGCTTGTTCTTTTATGGTGTGGAAGTAGGAGAGGGAGAGGGAAGGCAGCTCTAAGCTTCATTATCTACATCGTATAAAAGTATTAGATGATGTCTAACTGTAGAGTTTGTCATGCTACCTTTTACATTTCTAGAGGCTCACCTCTTGCCCACTACTTGTGGCTTATTTAAGTGAGGGAAGCAAAGTTCATAGACAGGATTGAATACAAAGACCACATTTGTCCTTATGTGAACTAATTACAAAAGTGAAATTAAGATTATTTTGCTGTTTCTGTTCCCAACACCCTGCAGTTGGTGATAAGGTCCCAGCTGACATCAGGCTGACGTCCATCTGTTCCACCACTCTGAGGGTGGACCAGTCCATTCTGACGGGGGAGTCTGTTTCGGTGCTCAAACACACAGACCCTGTACCGGATCCCCGAGCCGTCAACCAGGACAAGAAGAACATGCTCTTCTCTGTGAGTCTCAACAGCCATATCTGTCTTTTCCTAATTCACATACAATCAACATAAAAGCAGGAGAAAGACAGACATGGGACTACCAATTGTTTAAGTATTTATACTTGAAGGATAGAATTATTCTATATATATTTTTATTGTCAATATCAATGAGCCACACTGTTGCTCTTGATGACATTTTCTTTCATTACCATGAAAACACATACTGTAGTTTATTTGGACATACACCGACCTGCTGCCACAAAAACTCACTAGAGGACCAAATGTGGATTAATCTGCCGCTGAAAATAGTTCGAAACAAATTCACTATTTCATTGATCTTCATAGGATTTGTTATCCTTAAAGTACAAATGTACATGACCTCTCTACTTAAATAATTATCTCAGTGTTCAGTAGAATATATTAATTGTTTACTTACTGAGGCAGCGGTCACTGAACACCTAAAAAATGAGCTCTGCAGCTCTAAGAAAAACGAGTTGCAGTGATGTAGAGCTTTAATCGGCTCAGAGTTGGGATGCAAATTGAAAGCAATTTCTTGAACCGATAGTCGGCTGCCTTAAAAATCGGTTATCTGTTAATAATGAATAACTTCTTCCAACCGGTAATGCCTTCAGAGCAGGACAGTGGTGCTTATTCAGTTCATCAGGGTGTTGATTTTGTTGGAAGCGTGTGTAATTAGAGTCCTGCTGTCTGCAGCTGCTTCTGTTCAAGATGCTAGTTTAGCATTAGCATGAGCCTCAGACAGATGGACTGCACAGTCACCAAACAATAACTTATTGCTTCAGAGTTCATCAACAGGACCGCCTGAGTGAGCAGAGCGGAGCACGCTGCGACTCCTTTCTTCCTTGGAGGGCAGGAGGTGCGTTTGTTTTACGGTTTGTGCGGCCCTTTCGGGCGGTCACCAAACATCGCTGTAACTCAATCTCATTCAAAAGTAAGAGGCTCCACCGAGTGGCGCAACTGCCACATTTTCTGACAGCTACACCACACGTCCCTCGTCTACGGAGTGCGGGAAAGGACATCTCACAAAAGATGTCTGGTAAAAAGTTCCTCTGTATCAGTTGGGCACCATGGAAACAACCACAACAATGGAGCGCACACACCCGTGGGAGAGGTTCAAAGAATGTTATTTTGAGATTTGTCTCAAATATAAAGACAAGTGCTACTAATAACTTGCTGCAACAACAGATTAATTTATTTCAATTCAGCACTGTGGTTAAAGTAGAAAAGTCAGTGGGCCTAAATCAGTCTGCTTTGAATCTATGAATAAATGGGGTGATTCTTACAGTATCTGCTTTATAGGCTACTGTATGAAAAGGAAATCCCTACAGCAGCTGAAGGTTGAAGGTCAGACCACAGTGGCGTTAAGCACGGTCGTTTACTGTGTTCACCTTCATTAAATCGTATAACACCAGTATAACCATACAGACCTCCACACACATCGGACAGATGTGTACAGATTTCTCTGTATTCTGCTTTTGCACTAAGGAGACGCCCGGTTATCAGAACGCAACAGAGATTCTTTTTTAATTTGATTTCTTAGCAAAGGGAGAGTCTCTTGTTATATCCTTGAAACGCATAGCTGTGCAAACTGTTGTGTAACATGAATTACTAAATGATGTGACTATGTACGAGGTGGTACATCAGAATTAGCATCATTATTTTAGGCGCTGACCCAGACGTACATTAACCTTTTTTTTTATACAAAGGTGCATCCATATTTAATTTTTTCCCCTTAATATGCTTAGTACTCGTCTGCAATATCGGTAATATATCTTTGGTCGGTTAAATTATCAATGGCAATTAACCGTAATCGATTAATAATGGACATCCCTTCCTGTTTTTTTCTACTCGGAGCTCTTCTAAAACACTTCAGACCTGTTGGAATGAACTAGAAAACTCACCAAAATGCTAATCACGTGTCCAGTATAGTCACAGCCTTGCTGATTAGTACGTTTTTTGTTCTAAAATGTTGGAATAAACAAGATAAATATATTAAAATATCAAATTGAAAGTATGACATGACCATAGAGGGACAACGCAGACGTGTGTGTGTGTGTGTGGCCGAGTCACCAGGTGGTCTGTGGTCAAAGAACAGCAGCCAGTGATGTTTTATTTAGCAGCATAACTCTGACAAGCTGCAGATCTGCAGCTTGTCTTTGTTGCTGTGCTTCTCTGAGTGCTGCTTCACACTGATGTGGAGGAAATCTGCTGTCATGGGAGGGAAAGAAATCAGCACACTTATCACATTTCCCTTTGTCTGCTTTGGCAGCATATAGAATAGACGCATACAGATGACACTCACACTGCTGAACTACAGAAACTGTGTGTTACTATGTCTCAGTTTGTTATGATGGAAACGAGTTTCACATTAAAGTTCACAACTTTGTCCAGGGTACCAACATCGCAGCGGGCCGTGCCATCGGGGTTGCCGTGGCAACTGGGGTGCAGACAGAGATTGGGAAAATCCGAGATGAGATGGCCGCCACCGACCCTGAAAGGACCCCACTACAAAAGAAGCTAGACCAGTTTGGAGAACAGCTTTCTAAGGCAAGGACCTGTGTTTTTATGGTCACTTTGGACTCAAACTTTATCATCTGTGTTACAACCTTACACTTGTCTTGTTTTAACCTGCAGGTCATCACTGTGATCTGTGTGGCAGTGTGGGCCATTAATGTGGGACACTTCAATGACCCGGTCCATGGAGGCAGCTGGCTGAGAGGAGCTGTTTACTATTTCAAGATCGCTGTTGCGCTGGCTGTAGCTGCCATACCAGAAGGTCGAACATCTTATCTATCTATCCATGCTGAAAAGTCACTTCTTGAACATGTGTAATTCTTTTGTTACTACAAAAACTACAAGTGTCATTTTTAAAGACACTGAGGGGCAATTTCACAAAAGGATTCTGCAGCTTTTGCAGCTACTAAACCTGTGCAACTACGAGAAAAAGAAAGCGTGTAATTCTCAAAGCAGGTTGAAATGCATCCCTAACTGCACAGCTAATCAAACAGCATCAATATCTTTTATGAATGGAGAAGCTTTCTCATCACCATCGTCTCACCTGTTGTGTTTCCTCACAGGCCTCCCAGCAGTCATCACGACCTGCCTGGCTCTGGGCACCAGGAGGATGGCCAGGAAGAACGCCATCGTCCGCAGCCTGCCATCAGTGGAGACGCTAGGTTGCACATCTGTTATCTGCTCTGACAAGACAGGAACACTGACAACCAACCAGATGTCAGTCTGCAGGGTAAGATGGAAGAAGGAATGTAACATCACACTGATATAGCCACCGTGTGTCAAAATCACTTTGTGGGCCAGTCAGCCTCATTTAGCTCTCATACGATTGATAAGATACAGTGTACTGATTACATCATACTGATAAGGAGGGGAGCATCCAAAAGCAGGCAACTTGGAAATCCATTAAAAGTAGTTTGCTTTTCCAAAAGAACATCTAATGGCTTGTCATACTAACATTGGATTAACAAAGGAAAGCTCACTTACATCCTGTTTAACAAATAGATATACTGTAAATGATTTTATAAAAGCCAGTATTATAGTTATGGCAGTGTTCAGCAGTCAAATAAAGGCGGGTAGCTAATACAGGCCGGGTAAAAATAAACATTAAGGAGTATTGTATAACTGAAAGCCTACTAGAATGTTTCACATTGAAAGCCTACAGACAACAGCTGGATTGCTTTTAACATAAAACATGTACAGGAAGTGTTTAGTTTCATCGACAGCATCTTAACATCAAATGAAAAATCTGCCAATTAAAGGCAACAGGAAATAATTAGTCAAGTTAGTGTTAAAAAGAGAAGCTACAGACTGCTGTTACACCAATGAAGATGTCACTAACTCCCTTCAATATTTTCTTCTCTGTCTTTATTTGCTGGCCACAGATGTTAATTGAAAGCAGGCTTCTATTTGAGACATTTTCACTATTTAAAAAAACTTCCTTTGCAGTGGTGAAAAGTAGCATTGGTGTTAAACAATAAGATACACAGGGTTTGTGTGGGTCTTTAGAAATCTTGAACTTAATTGTCTGAAATTTAGGCCTAAAAAGGTGTAAGGGCCTGTGTCCAAGTAGAGCCTTTTTCTGAGTGCCAGCGTCTTTTTTCAGTTGTTCCCAATGAGGGCAGAGCGTAGGGGGACAGAGCGTACCGGGACAGTGTGTACCAGGACAGTGCGTACCGGGACAGTGCGT
Organism: Anarhichas minor; assembly: GCF_050575085.1. Lineage (NCBI taxonomy): Eukaryota > Metazoa > Chordata > Actinopteri > Perciformes > Anarhichadidae > Anarhichas > Anarhichas minor. The sequence continues at coordinate 2,275,028 of NW_027466460.1, read as the reverse complement.
ACGATGTTAAAACTAACACAAATGGGTATTACATTTCATGTGGACATAACAAGTCTAAGATTGAACTTGTTGAAACGCTGGTACATACATTTTAGAATGTCCTGTTTGATCACAGTAAGTCTTCCTGGATGAAGTGTCTGTTTTGATTTAAAAACCTACGGCTCATGAGGTGGAATGGCCTGTTGGAATGTGGACCTAACCTCAGATGTGATCTCCTAATATGATTGAACTAATCAACTACTGCATTATCCGTCTGTGTGTGTGTGTGTGTAGCTGTTTGTCGTAGACAGTGTGTCAGGGGAGCGCTGCAGCCTGAACGAGTTCACAGTGACTGGATCTACTTACGCCCCTGAAGGGGAAGTGTGAGTGTCTTTAACCTTTAACACTTAACCCTTAACCCTGACAGTTTATGGATTATGAGAGCCCACAATTTATCTCTCCTTCCTTTTTCTTAAAATTTGTATACATTGCCTCAACTTTTCCCCTCTTTATCCCTATGTCCTCTGTGGCATTTCCTTCTGTCTTTGCAGTTATAAGGACGACTCAGTGGTGAAGCCCAGTCTGTATGAAGGCCTGGTGGAGATGGCCTCCATCTGTGCACTGTGCAATGACTCATCACTGGACTACAATGAGGTAAGACACGACTGCTCGATAGATTACCGTATATGGTGCTGGAACATTCCCAACTGAATGTGTGTTCCCACAAATGCCATCAGCAGCATACTTTAACCTCTGTCCCTTCTGTGTGTGTTTGTGTGTTCCAGGCCAAGGGTGTGTATGAGAAGGTTGGGGAGGCAACAGAGACCGCTCTCTGCTGTCTGGTGGAGAAAATGAACGTGTTCGACACTGACCTGATAGGAATTAGCCCCGCTGAGAGAGCTACAGCGTGCTGCTCCGTAAGTGTGTGCGTGCGTGTGTGCGAGAGAGAGGAGAGAGAGCGCGAGAGAGAGAGAGAGAGAGAGACTTCTGTAAAGTTAAAGAAATTGCTGGTGCTAATGACTCATTGATTCTTCCCTCTGACCTCTGCATCCTTTATGTTGCAACCTTTTCCATCGTCTTCTCTCTTACGTCCTGCTACCTAAGAGACCGAGCGATTGTACTGAGTGGTTTCACATTCTGAGTGTTTCAAAGTGACTACAGCAACGTCTTTTTATTTCTGTATGTTCTGGCAAAAAAGCTCACTGAATTGTGCTATTTGTTTTTTACTGCTTGTTTTCAGGTGATTAAGCAGCTGATGAGGAAGGAGTTGACGTTGGAGTTTTCCAGAGACAGGAAGTCTATGTCTGTCTTCTGTTCATCCAATAAACTCACCAGGTCTTCCTCTGGAGCCAAGATGTTTGTCAAGGTGTGTTCCACACCACTAGTTATCCAGTGCCTGCATTCAATTTCCAGTCACATTTTAGTAATTTTGATATAGTTTTATTTGACCACAACTCAAACATTTTAGTCATGTGTCAGATGTCCTCTTTCATTAGATTATATTGAATATTTCAGTCAATCTATTTCACATCATAACGGTCTCAGTCAACTTTATAATAAACAATCTCTACATCCTAACCCTCAGTTCAGATTAGAGTGGGTATGTTCTCTCTCCCCTCTCCCTTCCCGTCTCGTCTCTCCCCTGTCTGTATGCAAATATCACTTGGCTCATGATGCATTTCAGAATACACGTATTTGATTGGCTGAGTAGCGTCACGTGAGATGGTTTACAATGCATTTAATTGGTCGGTGTATTTCCTGGACTGCTGACCGAGTGCTGTAAAGGCTAGAAAAGCTGCACAGGTTAAAATGAAGCGCTCCGCCAAAATGTATAATTCTCAATTATCCATCAGTTATACGTCCGGTTCCGGATAGGACAGCGTCTGGGTCCGCCTATTAGTGACCCCTGATCTATACCATATTAGGAACATATCACTATTACCTGCATAAATAAGGTGGTTAATGAGAGAGTTGCCAGCCATGCACCCTGTTCCACATCCATAGCTGCATGATAGATAATCCATGTAAATGTTAAAAAGATATGAAATATAAACTCCATTGTTCACATGGAGCGGAGCAGCGTTTCCCCATTGAACTCGCATCGTCTGGTGAGCATACCAGAAAATCCCATAGGAACCCCTCTTTGATATGATTTGATACATAATTTTTCATGATTAATACAATTAAAAGTCTCAGAGGCATCAATAAAACATGAAAAATGTGTGAATTATTCCTATTGTGTTTATCTAAATACTCCTTTTGGGCAAAGATACGCACCGTGTTTACTTTAACACCAAGCTGGTGTTCAGGATGTATTGTTCCAGCCTATTTAGGGGAGTAAAGAGACGTGTCTTCTTCCTCCCCGTCTCTCTCAGGGTGCTCCAGAGAGCGTGTTGGAGCGCTGTAATTACATCCGGGTCAGCGGTTCTTCTCGTGTGCCTTTGAGCCCGGCGGTTCGAGAGCAGATCCTGTCCACTGTGAGGGAATGGGGATCGGGCCGAGACATGCTGCGTTGCCTCGCCATGGCAACCAGGGACACGCCCCCTGACATCAAAAGCCTCAACCTGGAGAACTCAGCTGTCTTTGGTGACTATGAGGTGATGATGATGATGATGATGATGATGAAATGTTCTTAAGAAACTAAACACTGTATCTGTATCACTTTTAAAAGAAGGAAGTTAAGATACAGAATCATTATTTGTCTGCTGAATGGGAGCAAGCGACTGTCCTCTTGTCTTCACCAGTGGCTCTAACTAAATGAGTGAACTTTTGTCCCCCACGCCTTCCCTCCATGTCTCCTCTGCCTAGACCGACCTGACCTTTGTGGGCTGTGTGGGCATGTTGGACCCCCCCAGGAAAGAGGTGCTTAGCGCCGTCCGAATGTGTCGGCAGGCTGGCATAAGAGTCATCATGATCACAGGTATCACCACACATCTAGATGTACACGTTATGTGTGCAAAAACACAGCTTTTTACCTTTTGTGATGTCATTTCTTGGAGTATCTTCAAGTGCTTTGTATCCCTAAAATCTGTACACAAAATGTTCTCGGTATTAATGGTTAACTGTTGCTATCACTAGCCATACACAATAAACACTCACCATACAGATCAATCATGTTACGCACATTATAGACAAAAGATCAAGTCAGCCGCACTAACCGGGGCAGAGCACACACATTTCAAATGACTGATGACAGGTCTTTGTAGATTTGATGTTTATTTTATCATTCATTGCAGCATTAGAAATGCTGATGGTTATTTATCTGTTTTAGAGACACTCAAAACTTTGTTACTTCTGGGGTAAGCTTTCAGGGGAGCATTTGCAGTTTTAAGAATGATCTATTACCTCTCATCCAACTTCCTGTTTTCATTGGGTATACACCAAACTATATTTACAAGACTGAAATGTGATGTCTTTAACCTTTCGTAAAGTTTGTCATAAATCACACCTCACGAGCGCCAATCGAACACTTCGTAACTTTCCGTTTTTCTCTCCAGGTGACAACAAAGGGACAGCCCTGTCTATCTGTCGGAGGGTGGGCATCATCACGGAGCAGGAAGAGGAGCAGGAGGGCGTTATCGGGGGCCTGACGGGGCGGGAGTTTGATGAGCTGCCTCCTCACCTGCAGCGTCAGGCCTGCAGGACGGCAAGATGCTTCGCCCGGGTGGAACCGGCACACAAGAGTCGTATTGTGGAGTACCTGCAGAGCCTCGATGACATCACTGCCATGGTGAGAGCACCTTCTCGTACCTGAAGTAGAATCATAGACGCGTTGATAAACAGTATAACAGCCCTCCTTCATCCCCCCTCTCATGACTCAGACAGGTGACGGGGTGAACGACGCGCCTGCATTAAAGAAGGCGGAGATCGGCATCGCTATGGGCAGCGGCACAGCGGTGGCAAAGTCAGCCTCTGAGATGATCCTGGCTGATGACAACTTCTCCACCATCGTGGCTGCAGTGGAGGAGGGCAGGGCCATTTACAACAACATGAAACAGTTCATCAGATACCTGATCTCATCCAACATAGGAGAGGTGGTCTGGTTAGTATAAGTGGATGCAGAAAACGTGGTGTACTAACATTCAGTTTATGGATCATGTGGGCCTCTCACTGTTACCTTCGCTTCCATCTGTCCTTCCCTCCTCAGTATTTTCCTGACAGCCGCACTGGGCATGCCTGAAGCACTGATCCCAGTCCAGCTGCTATGGGTCAACCTCGTCACCGACGGTTTCCCAGCAACGGCTCTGGGCTTCAACCCTCCAGATCTGGACATCATGTCCCGCCCCCCACGCTCCCCCAAAGAGCCTTTGATCTCCAGCTGGTTGTTCTGCCGCTACCTCATCGTCGGATGTGAGTCGTGAGCCTGGAACAGAATGGCCTCATCAATCACCACCACATACACAAAAATCTATCTGCAGATATCATCATCACAGCATCTTACCTACAGGTTACAAACTAAACCGCTACTTACCACCCTTCTGTGCAGGTTATGTGGGCGCTGCGACTGTCGGAGCTGCTGCCTGGTGGTTCATGGCAGCCCACGACGGACCGAAGCTTTCCTTCTATCAACTGGTAAACACTTCTTTCAGACATAGTGTAGTTGAATGGGTCCTCTGTGGTGATAACACAAAAGGGCTGAGCAGTTGAAACCTTCTTGTGACCATGAACATGTTATTATATGGTAATCAAAACCATCACATTACACGGTCAAAAAGAGTGTAGCTCCATGATCTCCAACTATCAACTGTAGGTAGAAGATACAAACAATTAAAAACAGCTTATATTTGTTATTGATAATATTGACAACTGCTTATTTAGAATAGGTTAAAAACTACAGAGCTAATGGAGCTGTATGACCCGAGTTCAGCTGCTCTGTGTGTAATATTTTCAATTCCTGTGTTGCTTCAATACCTGAGTAGTCAGGCACGAGGAGAATAAAGTATAGTAAGTAGTAATAAAGTAAAATTATTTAAAAAAAAACAGAATAAATTCATATAAGAGTATAAAATGTAAAAGTCTGCCCTCAGCTCTATGGAGCGTGTTAGTGTCTTTCAGGTCTTTGTTTGGCTGTCACCACTCTGATCAGGGATGTTTCCAGCAGGAAGCTCTGATAACTGCCTGCTCAGCACCACACACAGTTACAGACCAGCTGGTGAACATAGTGCAGCATTTAGCAGCTAAAGAGACCGAGACATTTCTCTCAGAAGTTGGTGGAGACCATAACGGAGCTAAAAGGAGAATAAATACTGGACTGACATTCATCAGGAGGCCAGATGTGTTAATACATCATTGTTTTTCTAACATCTTCACCAAATCAACTTAACACGGTAATACTATGTCAAGAGGCCAACAAATTCGGGCTTAAAGAAATATTTTATTCTTCGTTTACCGTTGAGGCATGAGAGAAAAGCTAAGTGTTCTTGAAAGAATTCAATGTAAAAGAGGTGAGTCATTGATGTACAAATGGTCCTTTTGGGTTTGAATTATCCCTTTAAAGGCTACACAACAGTTGGGGGAGGCCAATGCTGAAATGTGGTTTGAAGAGCGTGTGACCAAGATACGTGCAGAGCATTAAAGAAGTATCTCTCTGATGGAGAATCACCTCAAACATACTTTTGTAATTTCTTGTTACTATAGTGATTGTGATAGATCTGATCATATTGGCCATGTATTGGTCAGACTCTGTTTAGGAGATATGCATCACTGAACAAAAGGATGCCAGGTAAGTAGGAAGAATGTCATTTCCACGTTTGTTTCTTCCACAGTCCCACTACCTTCAGTGCAGGGATGGCCACGTTGAGTTTGCTGGTGTGCAGTGTTCAGTCTTTGAGTCTCCTTATCCAATGACTATGGCCCTGTCTGTCCTGGTTACCATAGAGATGTGCAACGCCTTGAACAGGTAAGAATAAACCAAACACACCCACACACTAAAGCTCATGTCCTGTCATGTTATGAAACAACCCCGTGTCATTGTGATATATTCCCCCTGTATGCTCTGGTTTGGTGTTTGAAGGCCGTAGATCCAGGATACAGATGTTTGTAATGTGAAAAGTCACAGAGCAAACAGAATGTCTTTCTTCTGTTGCTGTCCAGTCTGTCAGAGAACCAGTCCCTGGTGAAAATGCCTCCCTGGTCAAACCCCTGGCTGGTGGGGGCCATCTGTCTGTCCATGGCTCTACACTTCCTCATTCTATATGTCGACCCCCTGCCGGTAAGTGTGCATGCACGAGTCATACATCTGTTCGCTGACACCTCTTATCGACCCAGGGCTGAAATATCCTCCATTCTCTCCGTCTGCAGATGGTTTTCCAGATACGCCCTCTGTCGTGGCCTCAATGGGTGGTGGTGTTGAAGATGTCACTTCCTGTCATCTTCATGGACGAGGCTCTGAAGTTCCTGGCCCGCAACTTCATTGAGCCAGGAAGCCAGATCCAGGTCAGAAGACATGCCCTGACAGTGCTTCAGTTAAAGGGGAACTTCGGTAGTATTTAACCTGGACCCTATTCTTTCATGTTTTTGTCTCTAACTGACTGATGAAGACAAGAGTTTGTGTAACTGGTCCAGTATCGAGCGAGAGAGTTGTAACTTTGAGGGCAATTGCGCAGCGACAATGTAACGCTACGTTTACTAAAAGTGCTTGTTGTTGCCGCTGACAGGCTCAGATCACTAAGCTACGCTTTCTGTACTCAAACATATCAAACTCTGACAACACTGGCTCTCCTCTCTCCAGCTCTCACTGACATCTTCCGGCAACAAGTTACCTCTCAGGAGACTTCAGAACGAGACTTCCCGTCTCCTCCTCTGTATGCTCTCTTCTATAATGTTGACACTTCTAATAACGACCTGAGTCTGTCAGTGGCAAAGACCAGAACGTATAGTAGACGTAATCTTACATTGACAGTATGTAAGTGCCTTTGCAGCCCGGTGACTGCAGCACTGTTGCTCAATACTGGAACAGTTTCAAGAGCTGTTGTCATCATCAGTCACTGAGACACAAAAACATAATAATTGTCCACGTGAACAATACCAAAGTTACCCTTTGATGTGCAGCCGTGGTATTAGTATCTCAAAGTGGTCTGTGCCTAACTCTTTCCTCTGTTCCAATCCATCTCTCAAAAGACTCTGGAAGAGGAAGAGGAGCAGCGGCGGATGGGGGCTAGCACGGGATTGGTCGGAGCCATGATGAGAAGGCTGCACCAGTCACTGAAGGGCGTGTCCTGGTCGTTCGTTCTGATCTCTGCTCCGCTACTGATCTGGATCTTCAGCCTGGACTCTGACATCACCAACATCTTCTGGGAGTGATGGAAGAACGAGAGGATGGGCGGACTGTGGGGGGAGAGAAGAAAGAGACCATCTAAAGAAGGACTGTTGGAATAGGATGCAGAGGATTGGGTGAGGTGAGGGGAGAAAGAAACAAGCAGAGATGATAAATACTCTGCTGGGATACAAGAATGTAAGAGATAAAGAGTGAAATATTAAGCCAACAGACAATCAGATAACACCAAGAAGGAAAGACCACCTCCTCCTCAATGCTAAAAGGTGCTATGTGTATCATTTCATCTGAACCCCATAGCTCACTTACTGTACTGCAATGAGTTAGGAGGGCCTAGGCCCAGTTTGTCTGTCCAACACCTGGGCCAAGAGTGAAATATGTCTCTGACATGAGATCGCTTCAGCTGTACTTTAATGCTAACCTTTGGATTCTAAAATACTACGGTTTACATGATAAACATTAGCATGTTAGCATGCTATAACCCGTTTTTGTGTTAGGGACACTCAATGTAATCATTAATGGTTCCCAGCAGCACTGGCCTGTCACAGGTTGCATCTATTTCTATGGTTGCACCAGCTATTTATACAACCTTTATCAATTTTGACTTGCTAGCTTCCAACTAGTCCCTTCACTAAATCAGAATACACCAATAAAAGTTAAGAAATGTCAATAGCCCCTTTCCCACTGGACAAAAGACCAACATCTGGCTTTTGTCCTCGGTAGGAAAGGTTACAATCGGCCTTCAGCCCCAGGACAAATGTCTCTGCAGTACTCAAAGATATTTATAAGCTCCAGCTCCAATCGGCAGTGATGGAAACATGACACCCGAGTGGACACGCTCGCTAATTTACACTCCTTTCTGTCTTTGTCTTCTCAGCCATAAAAGCTATGCTGCTTTATTATTTGTGTTCATGACATTGAACTTGACTGACCAGAAAACACAGTGGGAAGGAGTCATCTATTTTTAGCTTGTTTTCATGTGTTTAAGAAAACTGCAAATACATGCCCTCATTGCGGTGGACTAAAGTTTGTTGTGGCCAGACCAGCCGAACCAATATTTGACCATTTCTGCATTTAATTCTTAATATTAGACTTATATTTGCATCATAATATTTGAAGTGGACACTAAAGCCATGCACTGTGTTTAAAACTATTGAATTCATTTAAATCAAATTGAAGAGCAGCAGATACAGAAACAACTTTCAGCAATACGTGTGCACACCAGTAAGCTACTGTCATGTCAAGCGTGTCGAAGTGTAGTTTAGAAATGATTTTGATAGAAAATACATTTCCTATGACACACAGGCTTTACTACGTATCAACTCCTTTTGGACCCGTGACTCCCAATACGTTTCTGTTTGAGGCCATACACTGGTTGAATGCTACATGTTGCACCTTTTAGATGTCTGCTTGAAAAATGAGTGCATCAGATAGAAGAAAGAGAGCAGTGCTGATTGGTCTCAAATCAAACACACACACACTCACACTCTCCAGCTTTACGGCCACACTGTAATTCACCAGTAATAATTTGTTGTTCGTAACAGGCGATCAGGCCAGACGACTAGATGTACAATAGAATCCCCCAACCGGCCACTGCAACAGTCTTTATGCTGCGATGCAAAGATATCCAGCCACATTATTGTTGGACCTTCCTTGTAGATACTGTACCTGAGACTAAGAGAAGCATTTACCTGAGAGGGAAGACTGTTAGCAGACCATTACAGAATGCATGTCGGCGCACGTCACACACATTTATAACACGAGTCTAAACTGTGACTGTTGGATTCTGCAGGAACACATCATTTCCTGCAGAATGTGGGCGTAAGAGGAGACACTACAGGTGAATAGGGTAAAACATTGAACCAATAAATATCACCATGAATCTTCCCCAGTTGATTACTCGCATTAAGACAGTTACTTTTTGTATTAAAGGTTTTTTGAAAGTCAATGTTTGGATATGCGAGTGAGGCATAAACTTGCTAATTTCCAGAACATAAATGTGAACACTGGATAAAGCCAAGTTCACAGCGCTTGTTTTCGAGTCAAAGGTTTTTACAGATGGAATATTAGATATCTTTTGTATAAATCTGAAGATACTGTCGATAGCCATTAATAAAACCTAATTTCACCATGTTTTTAGTTATAGAATTTCTAAAACTAGACCAAATTCTCAAAATTGAGTGTGCATGAAAACAATGTTGTTGCCTGTAGAGTCTCTCCTTAACGTGTGTGTGTACATGTACAGCTGGGTGTCTACAGGTTGTAAAAGGGTTCATGTCCACAAGTGTGAGTGCAGCTCCTCATAGCATCATTCTGATACATCTACAGTTCGGTATCCTGTCTTTCTGTTGATTGTTACTGACACTGAAAAGCTCAGAAAGTTTTAAATGTAACACTCGTTGATTCTGTTATCTATATTCACGTTTACACTGCGACATGTATGTAAACGTATTAATATGGTTCCTTGTTATACTCTGTCTGCTGCGTTGATGCTCCTGTGGACTACAGAGTGGAGATGATTACACACACACACACACACACACACACAGTCATTCTGTAACGTCACAAAGAGTCTCACAGCAGGCCTGACACTGAGTCGTGCTCCATTTAAATGTGCTTATTGTGCGAATCAGCCATTTTCTCCAGTGATGCCATTGTGACATCTCACTCTGTTTGCCATTGAAGGATTTTTTTTTTTTTTATTATTATTTGTCCTCAAAGGGTTTTTGATTCATGTTGTTACAATAACTTTTGTTGTATATCACATTTAGTGTTAGGGCCACTGTTAGAAAAATCTGAGATTTGAAGACTAAAGTCATGTTCTGAAAGCGGTCATTATTTTTACAAGAAACAAAATCCTTTCACATGATGTCATACTTTTATGAGAGAAATATCATTATGCGCGTAAAGTCACAATACTGTTTGTACTACTACCAGCCTTCCTTCCTCTGAGCGGCGAACAGCTGTAGAGCAGACCACAGATGTTTGTCAGACTGAGCTTATGACAAAGAATTGTGACTTTATTCTTGTAATGTTTCTAAATTACAACTTCACTCATAATATTGTGGCATATTCTTGTAAATTTGCAATTTTATTCTGGTAATTTTTGTACTTTTACTGGTAAAGTTGCCACTTTATTCTTGTAAAAAAAACATTTCAGAATTATTACTTTACTCATAATATAATTACTTTTTCTCATAAAAATGTGACTTTTTTGTCATTTTCAGAGGTGTTAGACCTCGGGCAGTTTTGTGTTTTCTTTTATTTGAAATGTAGTTCTTTTACTACTTGCTAAGTATTCAAACCAATGGAGGATGTTCTTGCTTCTTTGTTGCCCAAAATTCTGCCTCTTTTTGTTTTGTTTGCTTATGCTCAATTGTTCATATGATAATTTGGGGTTTGGCACAGTTATGGCAGAAGAAACGCATGTAGATGGACTTACTTAGCGAGTATTTACTTCCTTTTTTCATTATTTATTCATATTTAATTTTTCTGCAAGGGTGTATTATACCATGACAAGTCCCCAATGTACCAACTTTGTTGACACCATTTGTTCTGTTATTATTATAATTATTATTGCTGTTGTTGGCTCACACTTGTGAGTGGAAGGGAGGGTTGATATGGTTCCAGACTGTCACAGTAAATGAATAGTTGACTGACTCACCTGTTTAGAAAAAGGTTGAATCGATTCAAGAGATTCCACACTCTGTTCCCTCGCCTCCAACAAACATTTCCACTGGAGCCAAACAAGGGAGCACCATTTAGTAGATTCTATTTGTAACGTTTGTTCTTATTCATTCCACTTCTGAAGGGTTTGTTGTCATGGAAATGATGTTGAAGGATGAAAACAAGAATAAATTAAATGGGTCAGAATTTGAAGTGTGCTCCGCTTGTTTGACACAATACAAAAACTCCATTGCAGTTTTCATTCACATTGACATTTTAGATGTATGTTTGTAGTTGATGTCCTGTGTACTGAGATCAGAACTTTGATCATTCTGTCATTACAGGCATTGAGAACATCAGCAGTAGCCAGAGAATTACCAGCTTGGATGTCAATGATTGCAGGATAGGTGAATGCTTGTTGCTGCAGTGATGTGATGACTACAGCTGTTTGGGTCATGTGTCCTGGTGGAAGCAGGCCAGATCAGTGAATCTCAGAGGATGGGATGACATGACAGCGAAGTGAAAGGCTCCATATTCTACTTTCCTTACATTTGCTTCCCCTGGGGTTTATTTTGAGTATCTCCTAACAATATCTCCTACCATTGTTATGCTGATGACACCCAGCTGTACCCCCTGCTGTGTCAACACTCTATACAATTGCATGGAGGATTGTAAATCCTGGATGTCAAAAAGCTTCCTTCAGCTAGACCAGAATAAACCTGAGGTCCTATCTTCAGCCAGCTGACTACTCTGCAACCACAATTAATGCCCTCTGACATCTAACGTAAGTCCCACCCCAAAAATATCTGTTAGTCTTTGGTTGTGGTTTGAAATTTGATAAACAAATCACCATTTTATCCACCATTTTAGATCACCTGCAAAATTAAAATCATTCCTACTTGTTAAAGATTTACAGAGTTTTGAGTTTTTCCCTTCCGCCTCGACTGCTGCCGTTCTCTCTGTATAGTCAGTCAGTCAGCCCGACCTCCTCTGGTTCCTGGTTGGCTGCCTCACCAGCACCAGAAAGACCCACCATACCTCCCTGTGCTGGCCTCTCTTCACCTGCTACCAGTGAAGTACAGAAATTATATTAATATTCTTTTATTTGTTTTTCAAAGCTTGGAGATATATATATATATATATATATATATATATATATATATATATATATATATATATATATATATATATATATATATATATATATATATATATATATATATATATATATATATATATATATATATATATATATATATATATATATATATATATATATATATATATATATATATATATATATATATATATATATATATATATATATATATATATATATATATATATATATATATATATATATATATATATATATATATATATATATATATATATATATATATATATATATATATATATATATATATATATATATATATATATATATATATATATATATATATATATATATATATATATATATATATATATATATATATATATATATATATATATTTTCAGTGTGCAACCAATGCTTGGAGACATACTGCAGCTGACCACATGATGGGGTTAGGGAGCAGGTGGACAGTGTATCGCTGTCACTGGTGTCAGCTGAGAAACTTTCAGGAACCAAAGAGTTTTAATGGTTTAATGACGTGTACATCCTTCACTTCAGTATTAAAAATCACTGGAGATATCAACTCACGGCAAACTATGGATCGGTCCAGACTGTAAGACACATTAGGTGTGGACAAATTTAGCAAAGCCTCTGTCCTGGTCAAAGTGTGTGTGTGTGTGTGTTAAGGTCAGTGGGTGGGCGAGTCTTGAGCTCCATTTATAGACCTACTGTACTTAGAGAGAGAGAGTTAATGTGAGTGCACATGTGCCAGTGAATACAGCTACCACTGGGGAGAGATAGCACACTTTAAATATAAGAGAAAGAAAGAAAAGATTAAACTCCACAACACAATCAATCTCTCCCGTCAGGAAACCGAAGCAGCAGCAGCAAAGATAACGTGTTGAATCTTCACCGTACATAGATCATCTACTGTGGAGGAGCTCACCTCATAAAGTAAGTGACTTTCAACATGTTGCATAGTTTGGATTGTAGACAAAGGGACGGGTGTCCCCTCATAACATAGCTGCTCTGTTCTGCTGCTGAATGGCAATGTGCTCTGAAGGCACTTCTGAGGTAGCAGCATGTTGTCACCACTGCATTAGGATCCGGTAGTTCCCTCTTCTGTCTACCACCACCCTTTTGTCTTCATTGTTTTGACTCGGCTGAGTCTAATTGTCCAACATGAAAGGGAGCTCATAGCTTTTGTATAATTTAACTTTACATATTTGTTGACGTGTGAGGGTCACTTTCACTTGGAAATGGCCATTTATGAACCCAACTGAGAACAGGTATTACTGTAACATGTTATGTAGACAGAGAAAGGCGGAAGGATATGACGTCTTTAACCTTACTGTGCTCATTGGAAGAGTCCATTCCAACTCAAGTGGTATTCATGACCTTGTTAGGGGACATTTCTAATATCTCTAAGCATAAATTATATTTGTAGGAAGTACTTTTTGAAGTAATATTGATGGACATTTACACAGACTTTTAGACATTTACAGCCAGCATGTCCTTGAGGGCCCCTCATACTGTACGTGTTACATGATGGACTGGGATTTAAAAAAAATCCCCTTTACAGTTTGTAAACAATGATGACGTACATAAGTGTGCACACGTGTGCACTCACTTTAGACAGGAAGAATAGGCAACATATTATATATATATTTATATATTTCTTATATATTTCATTAGCTGATGAGTTAATGATCACAATGATTTAACAAAGAAAGCAAAAACCTGTCTGGGATGGTCTGCTGCTGCAAACATATCCAGCCTATCAGACTGCTGCAAATTATATTAACTGCCAACTACACACAGAAATCACAAAGTGAAGACCAAAGCTGTAACAGTTAGGGTTACCATGGTGAACATTAGCCAGTAGCTCCCATAAACTTTGATCCATCTATGACAGAAATACACTCATCAACATGGGAAAAGGGAGCGCGATGATTGAATGAAGTGCAGCAGACCTCGAGACGATCAATGCCGATAACATCTTCCAACCATCCAGCCAGACCAAACGCCAGTGAAAGCTGATTGAGCGCCCTGGGAAAATAACTAAGAGAGCTGGGGTATGAGTTGAGCTAATGCAGCTAAGACCTGAGGCTCTTCCACTACCCAGCCTGCTCAAGTCTACAGTGGGGCTGAGGTGGAGCAGGTGAATCGTTCTAGGTTCCAGGGACTCAAGATCACAGAGAGCTGGACATGTTCATCCAGCCACATCGCCACCCTGGTGAAGAAAGGCTGTGCATCCTGGCTGAAACATTACAAACTGGCATGGTATGTGAACGGCCAGGACAGGAGGGCTCTACAGTGGGTGATTAAAAACCACCTAGAAGGTAATTGGTACCCATCTACTGAGCATCAGTGACATCAGTAGTGAGGGCTGATGATCCCCTCAGTCAGAAGATCCCCGGCTCCTCCAGTCCATGTTGATGTGTCCTTGGACATGCATGGGTGCGTGACATGTAGCTTTAAAACGCTTTGAGTTGTCAGAAGACTAGAAAGGTGCTATACAAGTACATTTACCATCAGTGATATTGGTGACAAGAGGTGCCTGCGAAAAGCTCAAATTATATCAAAAGACAATACCCACCCTGCTGCCGTCAGATACAGAAGTATCTGGAAAGAAAAGACAACACACAAATCACAATAGCGTTTTCCCTACAATTCCTAATATATGTGTGTGTGTGTGTGTGTGTGTGTCAGGTATGTAATAAACATATTTTACGTAATGTAGGTATTTTAACCTAGACTACAACCTTTTCCTAAACCTAACCAGGTAGTTTTGTTACCTAAACATGACCAAGTTAACTTAAAAACTAAGTAAACTTACATTTTGAAAACACTTTCAATGGGAAACTGACCCGCTGTCCCTGACACGTCATGAAAGGGCACTAAATGTGAACCTGGAGCATCGTAGTTTGTAGCATAGGGCCATTGACCAACTGTCAGGAGAGAGAGAGAGACTATTTCCGTGGTCTATTGGACTTCTGGTGTGCAAACATGTGCCTTATTCAGATTGAGTCACTGCTTTCTTCACACCCACACCCACCAGAGCCAGTCCATCAAATATTTGCACACTCATAGCTGGGTAGAACACCGGGTCCACTGATTTGTAATTCAACAGGAATGTTTGTGTGTGTGCACATGGACTACATCAGTGCAGGACACTTGATAGCTCCAGCTCATAGACTGCATCCAGCTACCGTAGAAGGTGAAGTGGGGTCAAACTCCTTCCTGTTTGGTCTCGTCTTCCCCCTCCCCATGCTTCCTTTCAGGTTTCATGACAGCTCACAGCTGACACCATGTGCAGCTCCACAGAGTTTTACTGATGCAACAGTGATAGTGTTTAATGGTGACAGAATGAAGGGTACTTGGGGTTCTCCCGAAAGTTTCCATTCACTGTTCCTCAGCAAAACCAACCGTGTTGATCCTTATGGCCTAAAAGTAGCTCACAACATGGACGTTCCTAACTGATGAAATCTTCCAGATTTAGAACAGCAGAAAGATGTGCAATACATGTTAGCTAACTTTGACATACTAACTTGAAGGAACTATGATTTATTACAACTTGGGTTTCCATGTTGTTGCCCTAGCCATCAGTTCTAGTGGTTATGATAATATTGTACCCACCAGAGAGCTACACACGGTATTGCTACAAATTAGTCTGACAGGACAACAAGCAACAGTCGTCCGCCAGGTGTGTCTCCCTCTTCCCCCCCCCCAAACAAAGAAGAATTGAATTTCACTCAGTTGTCCCTCCCTAACTTCAGTGAATCAATCAGTAGTATGAGAGATGAGCAGTGGACAGTTAGATACGCACACACATGACTAAATGCATTTTCTCCCCACAGGCATAATAAAGTATTTTAGCACTGTGGACCCTGCGATCTACACATTTGCATTATTACCCTCTTCCATCTGCAGAAATATGGAACCACCCGCTTGCCCGTGCCCATGTTAGCAGAACACAAGATAGAGAGAAAACAAGTGGCCAGAAAAGCCACAGAAAAGGTTCAATTGAAGAGAACTGCACCTCTGATGTAAGGTTACTGTTTAGTTTTAGTGCCTTGCTTAGGGACATTTTGCCCTAGCACCTTTGAGCTGAGGTGAAATGCAGAATGTTATGTGACACTGATGCAGAAGATTGTTTGTGTCCGATGTGGAAATCGATAATGGGTGGCGCCTGGGCAGAGCATGCAGTAGGCAGAGCATGCAGGAGAAAGGACATGACGTAGATTACTCCGCGGTCACATAGCCAGTGCACAATTTGGTCATAAACAACAGAGTCCCTTGAAGTTAGACTTTTCATTTCCGTCTTCATGTAAATGACCCTTCTTCTTTACCCTGGATGTTTGTATTGTTCTGGTTTAGCGCCAGCTGTACGACACAAACATCATAACCACACCCACTCTCTGAATTCTCTGGACAATGAGCAGCTCTATTCACACATGGTCTCAATTGAACATTACTCAGACTTTGTACAAGGCAGCCGGCAGGATAAAGTCTGTTTAATGTCAACTGATTCGGACATTTGCCTTCTCATATACAGCTCCTCTGGGTAATGTCTCCATGAGTTCAGGGTTGCAGTGCATGTTTGAAAGGGGCATAAGGTAGTAATACAGGGTGGTGCAAAGTGAGTTTGTTTTCCGACTATTTGGTGGTCTAATGTTTTCCTGTGTGTCTACAGCTGTCATGGCTCCCAGCTTGGCCCAAGCATACAGGAGGAGGTGGTGGATGGCTATCACAGCCATTATAGAGAACCTGCTCTTCTCTGCTGTTCTGCTGGGCTGGGGCTCACTGCTCATCATGCTGAAGAATGAAGGCTTCTATTCCCACCTTTGTATTGGTAAGACCACCCTCCAATCAGCTCCTCTGGTTGTCTGTAGTGCAGTAATCGTCCACAGCCAGATATACACAGTGGTGTATAGTAACGAAGTAGAAATACTTCGTTACTGTACTTAAGTCGTTTTTTTGGATATCTGTACTTTACTTTACTATTTATATTTCTGTTGACTTTTACTTTTACTTCACTACATTTTGCAAAGAAAACTGATACTTTTACTCCGATACAATTCCTCTGAAACCTTCGTTACTCGCTACAAAATCAAATCTATCTTTAGAAACAAAATGAATCATGAGACCAGCGCCGGGGACTGTGGTGGAACAGAGACTGCAAGCAAGCAGGTTTGGCGAATCAGTGGTCCTAGCTTGCAAGTTAAATCATTGGTTAATCACGTTAATGCGCAAAACAAGTGCTCTCAAAGCCGCGGTGTTTTGATTCCCAGTGATGCCCAGGATGCTATATGCTATATGCTATAGCTAGCGAGCGACAACACGAGTAGAATTCCACACAGGACGGGTGGGATGAGGAGAGGTGGATGGGTCAAACAAACACTGGTGTTTCCTCCAGGAGGCCGCAGTTTGTGCCGTGTGTGAAACGAGAAGCCAATGTTGATTTATTTGTGACGTGACTTCCGTACTTAAGCAACGCCACTTCCGTAGACATTTTAACGCAAACCACGATCTTTTCCTAAACCTAACCAAGTAGTTTCATCGCCTAAACCTTAGTTGTTTCCTGTGAAGATGGAAGTTTATTTTGAAAAGACGAAGATCAATCTCATGTCTGTAAGTTAAATCAGCTATAATCACTCTTTTAAAGTGATTAGTGACTCGTCTAAAACATTTAAAAAAGGAATAACTTCAATAGAATCATTCTAATACAATGTAGCTTCTTTACATTCTATGAATGTAAAGAAGCTACATTGTATTAGAATTGTCTTTTGAAG
This sequence comes from Anarhichas minor, assembly GCF_050575085.1. Taxonomy (NCBI): domain Eukaryota; kingdom Metazoa; phylum Chordata; class Actinopteri; order Perciformes; family Anarhichadidae; genus Anarhichas; species Anarhichas minor. The sequence continues at coordinate 2,257,198 of NW_027466460.1, read as the reverse complement.
ATGAACAGGACATTTTTCAGTTTCCAGTAATGACTGGGTTGTTACTTTCGGTGCTGCTTTAGTATTGATCATGTTTTGATATTTGAGTCATTTTGTGGATGATCAGATGGAGTTATGATGGTAGCAGTCGCCCAATTGCAGATTCAGCTTGAGCAAAACCTTTGCCTATTGTGTTCAAATCAGGCCCATAGCAGTTTACAAGGCAGGTGTCCTTTGCATCAAGTGGATATTTTTTGCTGAACACAATATTATGCATTTGCCCTCTACATCCTCTAGTCGGAATGAGCATACTTATAAACGCACTGTTACAACTCCTTCATAGTGTCATATTGCTTTTAGGAGAATTATGATGATAAGTTCATAGCAGATGCAAAAGTATACTTATGTACAATATATTATGTTGAACATTGTTGCTCCTGGATGGATCACAGCCAACCCAATTATGTTCAACACAGCTCCATGTCCTTGGTCATGGTGCCACAGCACTTAAAAGAATAAACTTCATAATTCTCAAAATTCTGACCCTTTGCTTTTTTATTAACAGCATTTACTTGTACTTTTACTTCCAATACTTAAGTACATTTAATGTCAGAAAATTACTTTTGATACTTAAGTACAATACATATCAGATACTTTAAGACTTTTACTCAAGTAGTATTCTAATAGGTGACTTTTACTGGAGTAATTTTCCAGTAAGGTATCTTTACTTTTACTCAAGTATGGCTTTTGAGTACTTTATACACCACTGGATATACAGTATCAGACACATACCTCTCTTGGATAGTTTCAAATATGCAGTTTTACCAACATACAGATGTTTACATTACTGTGCATTTTGACAGCTTTTCTGGTGACACAATAAATGTGTCACAGGCAGGATGCTGAATGCTGTGGTGCCTATGACTTGGTGAAGAAACACTCTGACCATGTTATGAGTGGTGTTTCTGGTTCTTTGAGGTGACCATGGGTGTGGTGGATTTTTGAAGTCTTTATTCAAGGACTGATTTCAATGACAGACCTGACAACAACTTAACAATCACAAGGTACGACCCCTAAAGCAAACCCAGCTTTATGGTCTATTTGACTCTAAATGGGACCATTATTTACAAATAAACGTCACGCCGGTTCCACAGAAGATGAGCTTGATAACTGAAGGCTCTGGCTCCCATTCTACTTTTTTTAAACTCTAGGAACCACAACTAACCCTGAATTTAGGGAGCGCAGCTCTCTAGTAGGGTACTATAGGCTCCTTAAGATATGACGGTGCCTGACCAAGTAGAGCTTTGTAGATGAAGAGAAGAATTTTAAATTAAATTTGTGATTTTACAGGGAGCCAGTGCAGAGAAGCTATTACAAAAAACTATCTTTTCTTAGTTTTTGTTAGTACACGAGCTGCAGCATTCTGAATCAGCTGGAGAGATTTAAGAGATTTATTAGAGCAGCCTGGTAATAAGGAATTACTGTAATCTAGTGTAGAGGTAACAAATACATAATTTTTCTCCATCGCTTTGAGACAGGATGTGCCTGATTTTTGCAAAGTTATGTCGGTGAAAAAAGGCAGTCCTTGAAATGTGTTTTATGTGGGAGTTAAAGGACAAATCCAAAGATAACTCTGAGATTCTTTACAGTGGTGCTGGATGCCAGCGCAATGCCGTCTACAATAACTATCATTAGATAATTGGTTTCGGAGGTGTTCTGGGACTAGTAGAATAACTTCAGTTTTGTCTGAGTTTAACATCAGGAAGTTGCAGGTCATCCAGGTTTTTATGTCCTTAAGACATGCTTGAAGTTCAGTGAGCTGGTTGGTTTTATCTGGTTTGATCGATATATATAATTGAGTATCATCTGCATAACAATGAAGGTTTATGGAGTGTTTTCTGATTAAATGGCCTAAAGGAAGCATATGTAAGGTGAATAGAATTGGTCCAAGCATAGAACCTTGTGGAACTCCGTTACTAACTTTGGTGTGCATGGAGGTTTCATCATTTACATATACAAACTGAGATCAGTTAGAAGACTTGAAACTAGAGATTGAGACCATAAACTTATGTTTACAATGTTTACTGAGTAGTCATTTTCTCATAGACTTTTATACAACCAGAGGAGTCGCCCCCTGATGGCCATTAAAGAGAAGGCAGGTTTATTGCACCTCCGCATTGGCTTCATTTTTCAGACCCTGAGGTTGCCCCTTTGCCCCTGACTTCTAACACTGACTAAGTTATCAGGGCCTTTTATCAGTGGTGTTTTGTGTTCATTTTGTTCCATTCATTGTCACGTCTAGTCTTGTGTTTGGTCCTCTACTTTCAACAGTTTATTCTCTCCTGACTTTTTCTCTCAACGACCCGATCCAGAAAATGAAACTGTCGACACCAACGTGACTTCTATGGAGAATGGTAACTGGCGGAGTTGTGTGGAGCAGGAAGAGGTACTCAACCTCGGCTTCACCATTGGCTCGTTCCTCTTGAGTGCAGCCACTTTGCCCCTGGGAATCTTGATGGACAGATATGGACCTCGCCCACTGAGGCTCGTTGGCAGGTGAGACAGACAGTCCGTTTATTGTCTGCTTTTCATCTAAAGATGAGTTTAACGTGTAAAATGAAAATGACATTGAAACCACACCCCATGTGTGCTCTGACATCCTGTGTACATTTCAGTTCATGTTTCGCAGCCTCCTGTGCAATGATAGCTGCCGCTGCATATGACCCCGAAGGTAAGACACTTCAACCTTGAATCGTCATATGCTTGCTTCCATTCAATCCTGCTACTGCAACAACACAATAGAGATACAGTACTTAATACAGACAATACGGTACTTAAAGGAAATAGTTGTAGTTTTGCAATTATCCGTTATGGTAACACTTTACTCTGCAGCTTCACTGTGAGGTCTGGAAACACTGCAGCATCTTTACAACAGACTTAAACAAGACAAGGAAAGTGAGCAGTCACATAAAGACAGGCTATAAACAGTTTAAGTAACTTGGAAAAGAAAGAACAATTAATACACAAACTGTGTGTTGTAAACAAAAATTACATTTTGTCACCTGCATAGTTTATCTATGCTATCAGTGATTATAAAGGACATGTTAAGTCTTTCAGTTGGGAATGGTTAAAGGTACAACCATTGACACCCACATTGTAAATAATGCTGAATGTACCAGTAAAGTTTTTAACCTTCATTTCCATGTGTCCTCTTAGTGCTGTCTGGCCTCATCTTCCTCGCTGTGTCCTTCAATGGCTTCGGAGGAATTTGCCTGACCTTCACTTCACTCACAGTATGATTCCCACTCACACACAGGCGCCTGCACACTCAATTTGAAAAACTAGCTGAGAAGAAGTGTCAAAATGTATTAAAAACGGAACTTAAGAAATGGTTCCTCACATGGAAAAATACTTCTATTATAAAATTCCTGTTTGTAGCCGTGGCACCAGGCTAGGTAAAGTATCCCAGATGTCCCTATGCATAGCTACTTCCTCCATATCCTCCTGAGGACTCCTGAGGTGTTCCCAGCCCATCTGGGATTTATAATCCCTCCTCTCAGTTGGACATGCCTGGGAAGCATCCAGGAGACATCTAGATCAGATGCTAAACCACCTTCTTGACGAAGGAGCAGCAGTTCTACCAAAGCACTTTTTGTAAAACTTAAAGGTCCCATATTGTAGAAAGTAAGATTTCCATGCTTTAAAAAACAAAAAACAGGTCTAGGTGCTATATAAGTACTGTAAAAGTATCAAAACGACCAGTGACGTTATGAAGACAGCGAGAGCGCAGACCAATCAGAGCAGAGAGAGGGACTTAAAGAGACAGGTGCTAAAACAGAGCGTTTCAGACTCAAGGTATGTACAGACAGACAGTATAAGGAAAATTATGTGTTTATTTTTAATATTAAAGCATGTAAACATGTTCCAGTAAATACCCAAAACATGTGTTTGAACCTGAAAATAATACAATACCTCTATATCTTTAATGCTGAGTTACGAGATAATAATTCCTACTGAAAAGCAACTTAAACTGACTACAAACACAATGCATGAAAATGTCAACACGTTGTTTTCTTTGGTAAATGAATATACCATGTTTTGTAGCCTAACATACAAGAAGGTGTCTTGATAAATGCCAGAGAAAATGTCACAAATGCTGTGTATGTGTGTTGGCATTCCTCTCCTCTACCTTGTTGTGTTTTCATGCCCGGTATCATGCCAGGTCGGGAAATAGTCACCAAATGCAATCTATTGGTTTTGTGTCCATGGACATAAATTGAAAATACAAAATGAAGATGGAAAGTCAATTAGGATCCTTTTTTCATGGATATTGACACAAATTAATTAAATTAAAAAGATGATATATGGTACAAAGTTATGTTTGGCAATAACTAGCATACAACTAGCCCATGTCGTGTAAAACTGGACTGAGTGGACCACAGTGCACTGAATCTTAACGATGAAATATTGTAACACACGTTTTGAACGGCTGCTCAAAACTAATTCTGTTATGATATCATATTACTATAATACATGATAAAAAAATCAAATACCAACACATAGACACTAAAGACACTGATCACTTCATCAATTGAAAGCAGCACTAATCAATACTTTTAATCAAATGGTAAATGGACTGTACTTGTTTAGCTCTAGTCTTCTGACCACTCGAAGCTCTTTAACACTACATGTCATGATTCATTCATACACTGATGACAGGGGCTACCATGCAAGGTGTCACCTGCCCACCAGGACTATCTAACGTTCATACAACATTCAGACACCGTAGGCACAGCTACGGGAGCAGTTTGGGGTTAAGTGTCTTGCCCAAGGACACATCGACATGGACTAGTGGAGCCGGGGATGGAACCGCAGATCCTCTGATTGAAGGACGACCCTGCTCTACCACTGAGCCACAGTCGCCCAAGTCACATCAAATGAATTATGCATAATGGGAACGATTTCTAGTGACAAACCCACAGACAATCCTCACCTCGCTCTGCAGTTCCCCTCAGCTCTACAAAGCAGCTTAGCATTTTTAAGCTCATTGTTTTGGTTTTACGACCTGCAGCTGTTCCATCTCATGAACTTAATTCCCACTGATTTCAGTTCATCCACTTTACACTATCTGCCCATCACCAAACATCAACAATGTTAGAGACTAGCTGGTGATCAAAGCGGAGCATTCAGCATCTAAAGTGACATTTTTCTTAGTAGTTGGTTGAGACAAAATAGAGCTAAAAGCCTGCATGGAGCATTAGCAACGTATACTGCTTCTTTGAGTTTTCCTATTTTGAATTGATGATGACTGCCTACATTCATTTTCAGTCCTCTTTGACATTTTATAATTGTGCTGATGAAATTAAAGATAATTAGCGTCTCAACGTCTAAATGAGGCCTTCTCATCAGTCTGTGTGCATCATCAGTGCAGCAGAAGCCAACCAGTGTGGCAGTCATGAAGTAGAAAGGGGACAGGGACAACAAAGGTCTCTGCTGTCTGGACTTGCACCTTGGACATCACATCACAGTATGGTACATTGCATAGATAGACTAATGCTAGGTCACCAGGATGCCCCATATACGCACTTTCCATATCTCTCTCTCTGTCAACATCAAAACCTCTGCAGTGACGTCACAGACTGGATTGTGGCCAGAGATGTAAATGTTGAAGGTTTCAACCTAGGGGCGACTGTGGCTAAGTGAAGAGCAGGGCCGTCCTTCAATCAGTGGTTCGATCCCCGGCTCCGGATCTGGTAGGCACATGTCGATGTGTCCTTGAGCAAGACACTTGACCCCAAAAACCTGCTCCCGTAGCTGTGCCTATGGTGTAATAGCATCTGAATTGTAAGTCGCTTTGGATAAAAGCGTCTACTAAATGACTGTAATGTAATGTAACCTATGAGGAGAGCAGCAGTATTCTCTGAGCCCTTTGATTCACCGTGGATTTACTCTTTTGAGTCCAGAACAAATATCTACAAGCATAAAGTACAATGGTCATGGTCCAAACAGCGCGTGTGTGGTTTGGACTGCTTTGTGCGTACATGGGATTATAAACACATGTTCATCTGTGTGTGTGTGTGTGTGTGCACATTTTGCCAAGCAGCACATGCTGTCCCAGTTGTTCTAAATTCTGATGCGGCCTCTCAGCCAATCCAAAGCGTGGGCGGACAACACACCCTCCGTCAGCCCACTCCTTCTGTCAAGTCTCTCTCTGACCTAGACCTGGACTTGACATGGTCATTCTGGCCTGACTGCTGTCATTTCTGGTCTAGTGTCTGTTTGTGTCTGCTGTGTATTATCTTGATGATAAGCTCTTACATAACTACTTGAGGTGAACAGTGTACATTCCCAGCTAACCTAACTAGCTGCAAACACATGCCCTGTGAACTTTGCAAGGCAGTTTGTACTATAATAAACTGACTGACCAGAGCCAGCAGTGTTATTTTAAAGTGGCAAATGTCCCTTTAACTTCTCATTATGAAGTAAATGTTGATTGTAAAATGTAATTGCTATAGAATAATGACACCATCTGCTTTAGATTGCTTCATTTTAAGTGTCGCTTTCACTCCGCAATTCTGTCTCCTCACCATGTCTGCCAGGAAAAGGAAATGTTTATAACTCAAACACAGAGGTGTTTTACTCTACCTTTATCGAAGCATCGAGGTTTCTAGTTCAGATTGAGCTAGTAGCCCCATTGCTACGCTAAGATACAGATAAAGAGGTTTTTATTGTCATTGTAGTGATACAACGAAATTCCGTTTGGTAGCCCTCAGCCAGCCAGCAGCAGCGAACAACGATAACAAACAATATACAAAATAAAAGTACACGAAAGGGATAAGAACGTTACTAAAGGAATACAATAAGTAAGTTCCTACTTGGTTCCTACGATCCTCTGCTCTGTTTTAACTACCCGGGCCAGGTCTCTCCGGTTCTCTGCTGTGCAGCTGGTGTACCACACGGTGGCGCAGTGGTAGATAATTGTCTCTATGGTGCTCCTGTAGAAGTTGACTAGGAGCTGAGAGGGGAGTTTGGCTTTTTTGGAGTTTCCTCAAGAAGAAGACCCTCTGTTGGGCTTTCTTCACCAAGTGGGAGGTGTTAAGGGCCCATGTCAGATCCTTTGTGATGTGGATTCCCAGGAATTTTATGTCACTTACACTCTCCACCTCCTCACCGTTTATGTGGAGAGGAGGAGGTGTGGTCTTCCTGGTTCTCCTGAAAACAAAAACAATGGTGCTTTCCTGTAGTTTGAATTTGCATCTGGGCAGATAACAACTAAACATTAAAAATTCACCATCACGGAAACGTTCATCAACTTTAAGTATGTTTGAGCACCAGGCATCATTGATGTTCACACAGAGTATGCCTCGTCCCACTGGAGTCCTGCTCTCTGTCCTGCGCTCCACCTGTCAAGTGATGCTTGATGTGGGATGCCACGTTGGAGCCTGGTCTCCGTTGGCACAATAGTCACCGATCTGCTGTTGCTGGGTTTGCCTGAATTTTCATGCAACTGACCATTAGCCAGGAGCAGACTGGGTGGAGGAATAGCCTTAGGTCCTAGCTGGGTTAGCTTAGCTTCCATCCCAGCTCTCCTTCCTGGGGCAGTTGACTCCACTTACCAGCAGGTCTGGGTGTGTGCGGTGATCGTCTCAAGGTCAAACCCCAGGAATTGGGTAAATTCCTGTGAGTCCTTCTCTGATATTGATGAGTGTGTTCTGTCCAGTGGTGGGCCGCCAGGGCCAGCAAGGCCTTCTCTGCTGGCCAAGACAGAATCACAAAGTTATAGCTATTTTACAATTTAATCATTTTTCATAAATACACTACATGTATTCTAAAATGTTTTTCCCATTAGCTTATTATCTCATTGCAGAGCTACTGTCTTCCTCAGTTGCTCTGCTTCCAGTGCAGCTTGTTTTACGTAGAGCTTTTATCCAATCAGATTTCACCTCTGTGTCTCTAGGTAAAAAAATCTGCCCAAGGCCTGCAGAATTAGAACTGAATCTCTTTGCAATAAGTGAATGGGGACTTTTATTGTTGATTGTCATAGTCTTCAACCAATCAGATCTTTAGTTTGACATGTTGGGTGTATTCTTTGACTTGCCAGAGCCTTCTAGCTGGCCTACAAGTACGTCAGCATCAGTGACGTGCGGTGAGGTTCGTGGCTGGTGAGGCACTGACTCTTTCAGAGTCAGATTTATAAATATATGAACCCAATAGAGTATCTCAAATCACCATTCAATTGGCAGCTTGCACATTGACTACTGGTTATTCTTCATCTTTCATATCAGCATTCTTTACACACACACATAGGTAAGGTACATATTTGATTCCACCGATTTTTGCGGGCGCCACCCGCAAAAATTGTGAAATCCCGTGTTAATCTGTGTAACAAGCACGGATGTAGAAAGAGAACAACAAACACATAAAAGGTTACTTTTACCTGTCCGACGTTGAATTGCTGTTGATTTCCCTTTTGAGAATTTTTTTAAGCTTAGATATAGAATCTTCCATTTTTGCGGTCAAAGCAAAATGTTGTGCTACCGGGCTAGCTAGCGAGCTGTACCCAGCATGCCGTTCGGCGGTGTAATTTTATAAATGTACAATTATTAGTGTTACAAATTGTTTATGTGTCACAAACTGTTGTGTCGTGCCCTGTTTTGCCCTGTTAAAGAGCGTTAGTTGTGACTTATTAATTGTTGTGTTATAACCATGATTAGGGGTCCCGCTCAATACACTCTACTGAAGTAGCTCCGACTGTAGCGCCCTTAGCGGCGAACAATATATTTTGCTACTTGTTAAAGAGTTACAGCAGTTGCTTCGGCTATGCACCGGTATGACTGTGTGTGAAAAATGAATATCATACGGGAAATTAAAACCGGTATACCGGATAGCACTACTTGACATCAACATAATTCTGTTTTTTTGTAGAATTGTGCAATATCACCAATCTAGTCTGGTGTTTGGGCTGGACACTGCCATCGCTAGGGCACCGGCCACTGTGCAGTAAAACATGGATATGGCCCTTCAGTGTGATCCACCTCTGGAGTTGACAATGTATATCGGGGAATTGATCACCTGTGGAGATAACTTCATGTTGATACGTTTTTTGCCTCATATTTGTTTGATCTCTTAACTACGTGTGCACTACAGCAGTGCAAAATAATGAAAGAGAGAAGAGGGAACTGAAGGCCAGAACAGATGGTAAAGTGAATGGAAAGACAGGGGGAGAACCGTGGAAAAGAGGGAGGGCAGATAACAATGCATTTGCACCACTAAAGTTAAACATTAACTAATGTGGGTCATGCATTGTTCTACATTGTTGTAGCCCTGTCTATTAGAGAGTCAAGCCATGTTTTAACCTTCGTTATTTTAGTTTATTGTGCTCGCATACTTCCTAAATCAAGTTGAAGAGCACTGGACTTGATGGAAACCCCTTGAAGGCTACAGGGTACATGCTGTTACTATCACTACTACAAACGAATATCCTGGAAAAGCACTAATTAATTCCACAATGACTATGTAATTAATCATTACTGACTGGATAGATCCGATATGTTAATTCTAACATGAGCTCAATGAAATAGGTACACAGACAGACTGGGCAGTAACACATTAATAGGAAAGGAAGAGTTAATTTGTTGCCTTACGAGTGGAGAGGAATCACATAAATACATCTGCACCATCAGCTGAAAGCATCATATGGTCTTCAGATAATACAAATCATGGCTCAGTATTAGGTTTCTTGTCTCCTTGTTGAAGCAATATGCTTTATACATCACTTAGTCCAATGTTATACAGATGTATTAGAGCTATTTTTGTTCAAAGATTTTATATAGAAATATGCTAGTGTGCCTATACACCAAACCACTTCATGTACAGTAGTTTTCATTTCATTTCGGAAAGCTTGTATTCACTGAATGCAGAATAAGTTAAATTAGAGAGTTTGAGATAACACAGAGGTGAAAACACACAAGCAGAGTACACAACAAACTACTTGATTGTCAAAGAGCCAAGTCTGAACCTTTTATTTTTTTGCCTGCAGCCTAGAGAAGGGTATCAGTCCATAGTGTTGACAGAAGTGGAACAGCCCTGTGTTTGGGCCCAGTGCCTCACATCGCAATGAAGCAGCTAGCAGGAATGAATATCAGAGTTAGGGACACTTCAGGGAGACAAGTTTTTTTCAGTGTTTGTGTTTTTGACATGACCTCAGTTACGTACACCATAAAGTCGTGCAGGGATGACGTCATTTTGTAGGCCAACAGGAAGTTATCATCGCCCTGGTTCCCTCCACAAAAAGCCAATTGGGCTTTCCAATCCATAAAATCTGATTTGAGCAATACGTTTAAACGGAACATGAAAGGCCTGTAGTGTGAACAGCTGTGTGATTGGCAGCACTCCAGCTGTGTCTATAGTTAGAGTGAAAGTCTGTAGACACACACGCCGAACTTACCATCTGCATGGCCAGAGAATGTTCACATGCGAACACACACAAGGTTTTCGTGACAAAAGGATGGATGACACCAGTTCCTCGAGGCACCAGTTCCTCGAACGCCTCACTAGCACCTGACGAGACCTCTGCCATCTGACCGACCGCTGACATTACACCTTCATTTTCCATAGACTTACAATGGTAACACAGGCGTCATGCACATCTTTCATTTGGTTGCATTAGTGCAGGGCTGAGTGAAGCTGATGCCAACAGGTTAGAATCAATATGTCTCCACACCTGACGCGACAGAACATTTATAGAGGCAGGTGTGTGTGTCTGTTTGTTATTAATAATTGCAGGTAAATGTTGTTTTTATTGTGTAATATGTGTGAGAATACAGCCAGTGCAAATCAATGTGTTTATAAGCAAGCTGCACAGCTTTCACAGGGAGTTTCCGTGCAAAAAGCTGTTATGGTAGTTTTCATATCAAATAGTGACTATATATATATATATATATCATGAATTATACTATATTGGTTGTGTGTGTGTGTGTGTGTGTGTGTGTGTGTGTGTGTGTGTGTGTGTGTGTGTGTGTGTGTGTGTGTGTGTGTGGGGTGTGGGGGGGGGGGGGGGTACTGGCGGCAGTGGCAAAGTTTGAGCTGTAGTTACTGACTGAACATGTTGCTGCTTTGCCATGTTGGTTCTGCTAGTTGTGTTTGTGTTAATCAGCTCAATGTCCACCCTTCATGAAAAGCTTGCGTGACAATGCAGTGGCACCGCCTGGTGGTGGAAAGTGCATCTGGATCACTGAGAATGTACATTAGTTTACTCATAACAGTGATTTAGTTAGTGATTTTTGTTCATTCATTTTTGTCTGTTTTACGTTGTATGTTGACTACAGCAATGTCTGAAAGAGATCAAAGGTCATACAGTAGCTGATTACTAGATTAAGAACACATTAAGATCATATGTACTGCTGACCAGTAATATCTTTGTCTGATATTATAGAAGTCTCCTTTGTCTTTCATCTCTCTCTCTCTGTCATCTAGCTGCCTAACATGTTCGGCAATCTACGATCAACCATCCTCTCCCTGATGATCGGCTCCTATGCTTCTTCAGCCGTCACCTTCCCTGGTGTAAAGGTACACACACACACACACGCACACAAATGCACACACGCAAACGCACACACACACATCCTTTTTATCCAACATAATCGTCACAAAAAATACTTATTTAGGATTGTTGTTGTGAACTTGCTTGCGCAGTTTTATCATAAAATATTCAGTCAGCAACATATTTGCCAATTGTGTCTATTACAGTGTTCTATAGTGAAGAATATGATTTTTGTAGAAAATACATGTGATTGCTGAAAGCTGTAGGAAAAGTACAAGAAGAGTTACGGGAACAGAAACAAAGACAGAAAGAAAAGAGAGAAGAAAGATGGAGAAAGAGAGAGAGGATGGGAGGAAGAATGAAAAAGATGAGAACCAAAGGATGATGAATAGATTACTAAAACGTAGGCGGGCAAAGAATGTAGCGATAAAAAAAAAAGTTGCAGACTGATTGATGATTGGATGTCATGATGTTACTGGTTGAAATAGTTTGGTACTGGCTTACGTACGCACTCGGCATATTTTGTTTTACAGGAAGAAAAGGTCATTGGATTGTGTTGTAAAAATATGGAGAAATTGTTATTTTGTAAATTTGTTGAGCACACATTGTTGCTCTACGTGCACAATATGACCGGAGATGTGATCTATATAGCTTCAAAAAATCTCGACTTCAACATATTTTCCTTCTCCCTCATTCCTCTTCTGCCTGTCTCTCTCTTTACTTGTCTTCCTCCCAAACCCTCCTCTTACCGCTCCAGTTGATTTATGACCTTGGCGTGTCGTTCCGCGTCATCATGTGGGTTTGGTCAGGTATGGCCTGCACAGTCTTCATAAACTGCTTCCTCAACTGGCCTGCTGAATCCTTCCCTGCACCTGAAGACATCAGATACACGTCAGTGCACATCCTGTAGTAACATTATTGTACTTGTGAAAACACACACAATCACAACCTTCACCGGAAAATCCAGTTAGGAGTTTCACCGTGCCACTCCATAACCGCCGTTATTTTAGGTTCTTTATGGGAAGACACATTCAATTATGATTAAAACTAGATTTTTAAGCTGCATTATAACTATTATTTTTGACCACTTGGGGGAAGCGTAGCAAACAGCTCAATATGTGAGCATGTGAAATCCATTCATATCCTATTATGCTGAGTGATCAGAGAAACGTGGCTGACGTGTTTCAAATGAATATCTCTAGATATATATTTCAATTTCCCCCCAGGTACTACTTCGGCTTAGTTAATCTCCTTACTATATTATGCAGTAATGAATTGGCTCCTTGCATAGTGACCAGTCTGGCAGATTGCAGGGAGAGTGCAGAACAGAGACTGAAGACTTGAACAGATTCAGCTGGTCTGTCAGGCCAATGGGAAAACAGTCCAACACTAGAGCAAGATAACTAGTCAACTACTGGATAGATTGCCATGAAAACTGATATGACCATTCCCAGTCATCGCAGGATCATTATTATCTACACCAGGAGATAATGAGAGCCGTTGTGTGTGCGTGAGTGTGAGCTATATCTGTCCACAGATAATCTTGCACACTGCTGCACCAAACTGCACATTATTTGGGGTGCTCATTTATGTCTGCGTGCTCAAGGACCTCTCTGGTGGTTGCAGGGACTCACACGTTCTCAAAGCACCCTTTTTATTGTTTCAGTCTGGCATTTACTGACTGCTGACTCCAAACTCACTACTCTTAAGATTTTGGTAACCCCTTTCCTCTGACACCATCAATCAGGTCAGATTTTCCACTTTCCACACATTTTCCATATTTATTTCCATTTAAAGACTGTCTTTAAATGTACGGAACACTTAAATGCTGAGCCATCTACATGTTGGACACTCCACGACTTGAAAGCAGATGTCCAGGAAAGAAATCCTGGATATATCACTCAGCAGGTTCAAATGTTTTTGAGATGGTGACAGGTGTAAATTACTTCTCATTGGATCACCATTAGGTAAGGGCTGGAGTTATTTTAGATTCTCTATCATACATTCAATCACCTTCTCTTTTCTCAGCAGTAAAAAGGTGAAGCTGAGTGGGCTTGTGACCGAGGACAAGATGACTGGGGACAGGTACGTCACTCATGTTGCTGTCATGGAAGACATGATGGGACCTAAGCAGCCAGAACCCGAGCAGACAGATGCTCAAAGCACAACCCAGGGTATGGAACATTCTCATCCATCTTACCAGGATATGTTAACCCATACAGACTGGCAAAAGAGCTAAACAGCTTACAAGGCTCTGCATAAGGATTATACAAACAACGTATAATGTGTTGTGAGCCTTTCTTTATGCTAAGCTAAGCTAATTGCCTTCACAGAAAGAATGTCATATAATGCTAAACATGTTTAAAGGCTTCAACCCGATCCCTTGGTCAGACCCCTTGGCGTCCCTTTCTAAAACCCTGGGTAGCCCAACGCGTCAAACTAAGACGCTCCACTCGCCGTAAACACAGGGTTCATGTTGTGAATTCAGACAAAAAAATTTGCTTCGATTTGGGCAACAAAACCACTTAGTTGGGTTTAGGAAAAAAAGATTGTGGTTTGGATTAAAAATACTACATTTGTAAAGTGAAAATGAAACATTTCCCTATGAACACAAAGACAAAAAACAAATTGTTGGTTTTACAGAAGACACAAACAGCAGTCTCCTGGGTGAAAGTCCTGTGTTTGTTTGACCCACCTACCCTTCCCAGATTGGGTTACATTGTAGTTGCTTTAAAGTCCGTTGTGTTTCATACAGATGCTAAAGGGAGCCTTGTGCCTCAGTATCATACGCCGACAGACGTGGCAAAGCGTCGGTATTTGACGCCCTGAGTTTGAAAACGAGCTGGGAGCTTTCAGTTGGTTGTGAAACAGTCTCAATGTAAAATAATGTAATACTGATGCCTCCATATGACCTACATAAGTAAACGAGACCATCATAGAGAAGATTGGCTTTTTCTATAATTATTCTTAATGCTTGTTTACTGATGACAAGCATTAAGAATAAAGCAGGTTCACCAGCAACTCCTTCAGCTCTGACTCCAGTGGAGCCTCCAGCAGCAACCAGCCCACTGCGGACAGCCGCCTTTAACCTGCAGTCGGAGCCATATATATATTCAAGAAGCCTAGTAATCCAATAACCTACGAACCAGAAGAAATTCATAAAACATTTAAAGATTACTATAACCTTACTTACAGCCCAAGACTGTCAATGAAGATAACATTAAACAATACTTGTTATCATTTGCTCTTTCTTCCATAGGAAAAATATAAAATGACAAATGAACTGCCCCCATCACAAAAAAGAACTGGACATAGCGATTAGTAAATTGAAAACAAATAAATGCCCAGGGAGTGACGGTTTTCCGAATGAATGGTATAAAATCTTTAAAGAAGACCTCGCGCCTGTATTGCTAGAATCCTTAAATTGGACACTCAGCAAAGCCGTGGCACCACCATCATGGAAAGAGGCCGTGATATCAGTCATCCCAAAAGAAGATAAAAATAAAGAATGTTGTGAATGTTATCGTCCAATTTCTATATTGAATGTAGATTATAAACTGTTTAGATCTATAATCTCAAAAATAATTCAACACTTTCTGCCCGAATTAATAAATGAAGATCAGACAGAGTTTATAAAAGGTTGACAAACACAGGATAACATCAGACGAACCCTACACATTATAGAACAGGCTAATAAACAACATCTAAGTGCAGCTCTGGTCAGTCTCGATGCGGAAAAGGCATTTGATAGAGTCAGCTGGCCTGTACAGAGTGCTAGAGAGGCTGGGTTTTAATAACCAATTCATTAGGTGTATACAATCTTTATATAGAGACCCAACCGCTAGAATAAAGATCAATGGCCATCTGACAGGTAGTTTTAAGCTGTTTAGAGGCACTCGCCAGGGCTGCTGCCTTAGCCCCTCCCTTTTTGCAATATTCATAGAGCCTCTGGCTCAAGCGATCAGACAAAACAAAGAGCTGAAAGGGATCAATATAGCAAAGGAGGAACATATTAGGACTTTTTGAAGATTACATTATTACCTATCTCCAAAATCCCAACTCAACAATTCCCAAACTTATGACAATTTTGGCTGACTACGGTCGGATGTCGGGCTATAAATTGAACATCACAAAAACACAGGTACTCTCTCTTAACTACATACCAAGTAGGCTTACTGTGCTAGTGGATTCAACTTTTGCCAACATGGATAGACAGTATACTTTGGAACTACTCTTGTTTCACATTGAAACTGGTTCTTTTAATAGTGTCAAACTCCCTGAGGCTTCAACGTGCTTTATTAGTCTCATCCATTGCATGGGAGTGTTTCAAACTTGTTCCTTGCTCCGCTGGTAGTGAAGTCAGTGAATTTGGATACTGATTCAATGAACATTAGGACACTGAACAGCTATCAGTTATCTCCATTTCAATCAGGAGAGACTTCATTAGAATTTAACGGTAATTTATAATTTGAAATGTGCAACGTCTGTGGCGATTGGACTCCATCCTGAAGTAGGATTATAGAGTGGTAGTGATGCTGAGGTCACAGAAGGCAGAATCCCCCTGTAGTCCACTGGTGGTGGTGGTGATGATGAAGGGAGTTGCTACAACCCGATGATGAATGAGGAGCATGACTGTGATGCTGACTGGAGGGGGAGGGGACTGGGGTGGAGGAGGGTCGCATCCGATTGTGCTGAAATGACAACTGACAGCAGCAGAGAGGAGAACACTTCTAAAGTTTGACAGCAACGATGTGATTGGCTTAAGGAAACTGTGTGCAGAATCTGGTTGGTTACTTAAAAGTGAACGCCCACAATCAGCTGATAGAGAGATTATGAATGAAAAGAAGAGTAAAGAGTCTTCCTGACTGAACATCCGCTTAAGCTTCATGAACCTCTGAAGTTGAGCATGTCATGTAATGCCAACTCCATGGTTAGGCTAATCAGTGCCATGAGAATTAAAAGAGAAACAGTGTATTCTGGGAATTTTCCATGGAACTGAACTCTCAGTGAATAGTTACAATTTAACTGGAAACTGAGTGACTCCATGAGTGGTCCTCTATACACATTATCTCTCTCTCTTCTTCTTCAGGCTCGCTGCCACTCTGTCATTCTGTGTGCTCTCCCATCTTCCTGTGGAGTATCATCACCATGGCAATGACCCAGCTGAGGCTGATCTTCTTCATGGGTGCCATGAACAAGATGCTGGAGTTCCTGGTCACCCACGGCAACCCTGACCGTAAGAATGCTAACCTACCTGAATATTTTAAAATAATTGGAATACTACTTTGTTATCATTGAACAAAACAATGACAAGAACATGGACATTGTCTGGTATCACTTGTCAACAATGAAGAACGTTATAGGTGAAGAATCATTACACACTGACTCAATCATATCTTTATACCACATCACCTGACTTCCTTAGCGGCAGCCCTGCACACCCTAGCTCACTATTACATGGAGTATATTCAAAATACAGTGATTTACAATTCATAGGTATGAGTATGAATAGTGATTGAGAAGAGGCTGAGTCACACAAACAGGGCTGAACGCTGACCAGACGCTGTTGTTGTTTCAGACTCAGAAGAGCTGCAGAAGGAGGGGGAGGAACAAGGTAAGAGTTTAGAGGCTCACTGGAGTTCCTACAATGTTTAGACTGATGTTTCTAGTTGTATTTTGTGACTACTTGACGTCTTTAAATGTCCAGAAATGTATTCATATCAGGCCTTTGAGGGAGCAGTTACAATATTGGAAAAAATACATTATTATTGAAACACATGGCAATGATAGTATTAGAATTTACAATAAAGTATTTTAAGTTTACCAGTGTGGGATCCAATAAAAATATTACAACCTTATTGTTGTTATGATACTGTATTCATCAGGTGGACGATAAGCAACATGTGACTGAGGTCATGCCCTCTGCATACTTGGGCCTTGTGTTACACTGATCCCAGTATGTTTAGACCCAGTGTTTCACCATCTGAACTGTTGAAACATCATTTAGACCTTCGTATCGGGAAAAGAAACCTTCAAACATTTGTGTGTTATGACCTCAGAATTTCTTAAATAAGACAATAAGTAGCCTTCTGTGTGTCGCGGCTTCAATCTGTCTTCTCTCCACGTGTTCCTCTGGACTTCACTATATCTCGGCGTGTCCTCCTCAGTTGGTTTCTACTCATCTATCTTCGGTACGATGCAGCTGCTGTGTCTACTGACTTGTCCTTTGATTGGCTACATCATGGACTGGAGGTTGAAGGAGTGTGAAGAGGAAAATGCCAACACACAAACAGAGAAGAGGTATGAAGAGAGTGCAGTGGGTTCTCTTTAGGTTTAGACAGCGTGTTGCTACATTTATACATTGCTGTACAGCAGTCAGCAACACAGAGGATTGTTTTAATGCATTAGTCTTAGAAGGTTTCTCTCAAATGTTGTATGTACATTGAAATAGCTTTGGGTTGCTGCCCATACTGGCCCTGAAGTGATCCTCTCCTTGGTCACATTGTAAAAGACCAAAGAAACAGTTTCATACTCTGCATCCACCCCTCCGCCTCTTTTGACATTTGTCCCGTTCAGCCAATCAGACCCCGCAAAGAGAGACAGAAAGATCCAGAAACTGACGAATGCCATGAGAGCTTTCACCTTCACCAACCTCCTGTTGGTCACCTTCGGAATAATTTCCATGTTTGACAACCTGCCTTTACAGGTTAGAAAAATACTGTTCAGGAATACAACCTATTTCACATATTATACTAATACAGAAGCAATGCCTACAGACACACAGATAAACAAACATAAAGTGTCACTTTTGATGATCATTTATTAATCTGCTCTTTGTGTTTCCTCTATTAGTTGGTGTCGTTTGTTCTGCATACCATAGTGAGAGGATTCATCCACTCCTGCTGTGGAGGACTCTATGCTGCTGTGTGAGTACCACCACTGGCATCTTTCTATTAAAAATGAAATGTGAAGAAACCCACAAAGAATTACC
Source organism: Anarhichas minor (assembly GCF_050575085.1). Taxonomy (NCBI): domain Eukaryota; kingdom Metazoa; phylum Chordata; class Actinopteri; order Perciformes; family Anarhichadidae; genus Anarhichas; species Anarhichas minor. The sequence continues at coordinate 2,238,686 of NW_027466460.1, read as the reverse complement.
ACCTGAATCTGCAATCCCCCTCAGCCATAAACGCTGGTGTGGTGAAACAAAACCTACTCTGGACAGATGCAAACACAATTTGAGTTCCCGTTAAACTGCCTGAGTCTGTATGTGCTGTCAGTTTGAGCAGCTATTTTTGCCAAATTTTACCGCGTTGTCCTGCTGCTTACATATTCGGTAATCCTCTCAGAACCAACTATAAATGTATTGGAGCGAAACGTACAATATTTCCCTCTCCCTGAGGTGTAGAGGAGTAGAAGTATGCAATAGCAAATAAATGGAAGTATGTTCGCTTGAATACAGTACTTGAGTAAATGTACTTAGTTACATTCCACCACTCAGAATTGGTACTTGATCCTCCTATATTGCTAGGGTTAGACTGTTTTAACTGTGAATTAAGACAATGAAAAGACATTTCTCTTTGATTGTGATGATTTTTATCTCCCACCTTGCTTTAGGTACCCAGCCAACCACTTTGGAACACTGACAGGCATGCAGTCAATGGTCAGTGCTGCTTTCGCCTTGCTTCAACAACCACTGTTCATTCTGATGTTGGGACACCTGAGTGGAGATCCTTACTGGGTAGGGAGCACACACACGCACGCATGCGCACACACACACACACACACACACCATCAGGATGTGAATACATACAACAGGTTTTATAACATGCACTGACATGTCTCTCCTTACAACAGATCAATTTGGTCCTTCTCATCTTCTCGCTGGCTGGCTTCCTGTTGCCAGGCTATCTGTTCTATCACCGTAGAAACCTGATCAGGGCAAAGGCTGAGCGGGATAGGTTGGCTGCCAGCCAATCAATCAAAGAGATTGCTCCTCTAACCCAATCAGATAGTGGGACTGCTAAAAGCCAAGCCAAAGGGCATGCGGCTAATGGATACTCATCAAATGGGCATACTGTTTAAGATGACTGACAGGAGTGAAACGATCGATTGAAATTACAACGTTCAGCAGTTTAATACTCTGAGGATGTAACCTCTCTCTGGGCTGAAAACTATGACATCTTGCAAAATCAAAACAAGACAAATAACATATTGAGCAAAGTCCTCTTCTATCCTTCTTTAAAACAAACAAAACACAAGATTATATCCAGCAATAGTGACACATTTTCATAAAGTTTAGGATAGAACAGGAAGTTACATGTGTAACCCTACCGTCAGGCTTCTCATTTAGAAAATGCTCTTTGACTTTTCACTAGATGCCATCATATCATTTAATAATGATATGTAAAGGTGGCTCAGTGGTTAGCACTAAGTGGACTTGTGATGGACTGGGGATTTGCATGCTGAGTAAGTTTCCAGTCCCCTAACCCTTGACCCAAGCATTAAGTGACAAAAGAACATAAAAATGCAAGGACCATAACCTGTTTCTGCACATTTTATCCTGTCACACACAGTAGCTCTATTAATAAGAGTTTCCAGTCATTTTTCAAAGTGGAACTTAACTTTTTTAATTGTTGAATGTGCTTGAAACTTGCTTGCGTTAAAGGGGAACAACACCCAATTTTCATAATTTATACAAGTTATTTTCTAAGACAGTCAAGACATTAGCAAATATGAGCAACTCTCTCCCAAAAGCCAGAATGCTAAAACTCAAATGTGTGCGTCACCGTGTATAAAGAGTGAAACTGCTCCATGAATTGTGACAATGAACTGAGAGAGACGTTTTAGATGACACTGAGAGCAATTCTTTATTCAGGTGGTGTTCCCTTAATAAACATTATTAATATAGAATTCAATAAAGCAGGCGTACACATACTGTATGTTACAGTTATGAGCACTATCTGTCATCTTGACATAGTAAGATAATTTGGACATATTTTTAATGTCTACTTAAAGAATAGCTTCACAACTGATTGAAGTCTGTCTTCAAACAATAGTCCGGTGAACATGTGTACACTGACTTAGGTTTTGCGTGCTGTAATCAATCTTCATGTTCATACTGGCTATTGAAAGATCTCTTCCTAATACTTTTTCTATGGAAGTTATGGGGGACAAAATCCACATTCCTTGCTCTGAGGAAAAGAGTTTATTTAGTAAAAATGAGGCTTCAGCAGGCTGAGACCAATCAAGTGGATATTTGTACACTTGTTTTATTGTAAAATTCCCACTTTGTGTTGTCCTGAGCTGTTTCCTGTTGTGCTGCAGTGGAGGGAGAGTAACAAAGGGAGGGAATTAATTACTAAACAGATTGTAAATTTGGACAATATTCACATGACTTGGATTGTTGAAACTTCACATTAGCTTCAAATAAACTTTTTAATACACTCAGTGTTGCATAGAAAGAGGGCTGTGGACATACATTAAAGGTGCATCAGTAAGAGATCTCTTCATGACCAGTGTGAACAGGAGGAATGGTCACAGTAATCAGTGTATGGGCACCTCACTATTATAATTGTGAACCTGCCCTTCAAGGTTAATTAGCTGTAAATGACAAAACGTAATTTGTAATCCTGAAAGAAATGAGACAATTATGGTCACTACAAGAAATGTTTATCTCAAGATACCGAGATGTTTAAAATGTGACGATGTAAGAAATACATAGATGGAAAGTTGAATTCAGAAATATTGAAACACACTTTTGCTAAATTCTACACACTCAGGGGTTTTGTTTCTACCACGTTACTTGATCCGGTAAGAACAGTAGCTTTGCTCGCTCAATGTTAGCTACTGTTACAAATGTTAGCTAGATATTGTTCTGCCATCACAAAGCCACTTTGCTGACTGGATGACTCTTCTCTAAGTGACAATGATCCTGTAATTGGGGCTTCTTAAGTCCCACCCCTTTTCGCTCTGTACTCCGGTAACAGTTGAGTGAGCTTTGAATCCGGCAGAACCTCTGTCAACTTTCCTGTTATACTTCACGATGCTACATCTGTTCGTTGGTGCCACATTCTTCACGGACACATTACATTGATTACTACGAGGAAATTTCATTTTGTGTTGAATTTGGTGAAGGACAAAAGCCGTAGTGTGTCCGAGCGCCAGCGGCCCTTTAGAAAACCTCTCTGTTCAACCTGCATGATTTGGTCTGATTTGGTTTCTTTCTTTGTACTATACTCTGCTGTGTGCCACCCCAAAGTCATTTTTTGTTGTTATTTATTGTGATATACATGACGTCTTACATCCCAACGGTAAAAGTCACCCGTGTAAAATGTATCATCATGATAATGGCTTTCATTGCATACTGTAGGTGTTGCTGTCGACTTCTATATTGCCTGGCGCCCAGAAATCGAGTGCACACTGCGGCACCCGGTCATACTGAACTAGCATCAAATAACTGATATTGATGAGAAATGAAATCTAATTGTTTCATTGCAACATCAGCGCGGAGCAGCAAAGCTACGACTCCACCATTTTGGACTGAAGGCGACTACCATATATCGAAGAACAGTTAGACGTCCACCTACAGAGTATTCTTTGTCATATATTTAATGTATCTACTTAAACGGTCTGTGGTGAAAAGTATAAATATTATAAATATGCATACTATTTATTTATTTAACTTTGCCTCGCCTCCCAGAGAAGCATAAAGGAAAAATCCAGCACTCCTGGGATATTTAAGAACAAGCTCAAACTTTTTCATGTCAAGGACCTCCAACATACATGTACAATAGACCACAGACCATGGATGTACATAACAGGTTTTGGCCTTGCTTTGGCCTGTGTGTTAATAAGTTACCTAAAACAAATACTGCGTTAAATTCAGTTTACGTTGTGCTACTCGGCTACTAGTTACATGGCTGACGTTCATACATCCACCACGGTACAGACTTTATAATTCAGCCAATATATCCATTATTACAGCCACATACAGCTAGCAAGGAGCCGGCAGGACCGAATAAGTCATATGAGCGTGCACAGAGGCCATTTAAGTGTTCGCACTGAGAAGTTGATGTACCTTAAAAAGAATTATCCCCGGATTTACAGACATATTTGTATACATTGATGACCGCAGACTCAATAGCGTTTTCAGTCCAAAATGGCAGCGCCCTACCACAGTGCCATCTAGCAGTGGTTGTCAAAAAAGCACCAGGGTCTTGTCTCTGCTCCTGGACTCTTTGCCGCCGTCTCCATGTTCCTTTTTTTAAGCCTTTCTGATCTCGCAACAGTAACTAAGGGGGGCGGGACATAGGATCTCACATAGCCTTTATATATGGCAATATATTCAACATTTTAATAGGTAGTTTCTACTCTTAAAGTAGCTACTATGTGTGCTGAATGTAGCACACATAACATGCAGGTAGTATTGCAATTAATAAGTAAATAATGAGTTCTTTGAAAAGCATCATTATTTCTGTGTGCCACCTGACATATTGTCAATTTGAGTACATGGTGCCATTAGAACAGTCTTTGGCAGGTTGTTACATTTGTCACGTAGCACACACCTGTCTGTGATATTTGGATTGGATTCTATGAATGTGACTTAAAGGAATACTTCACCCCTATTATAATCATCTGTATATCAATGACTCACCCCGCGTTACCTTGGATTCTTGAAGAAACTTTGTTTTTCCTCTCACGTCTTAACGGTGAACAGAGATTCAAAAAACGGAGAAAAGTCTTGATGAATTGAAGTGAATGTAAAAAAACAACACCACTGGTGCAGTGAAATGAAAGTCTAATTTATCCAGACATGTGTCACTACCTCACAAACACCATGTTTATGAGGAACCATGGAGGCATGTGAGAAAAATTGTCATTTTGGGGGCCATTCTTTAATGAGTTGACTCTATTTGAGAAAAAAAAAAAAAAACTCATTTCATCTTTTTTAAGTTTTAAACCTCAGTATAAAATGACAGACTCAGACAGCTAAAGGATTATGGTCCCCCCTCCTCCCAACACCCACCTTCTCCTTGCCTGTGCAGGCACAGTTAAGGAGTTCATATAAGAAGAGTTAAGTGTGATAGAGAGAATAAATATACTGTTGCTTTAAAGAAGCTCTTGAATGTTACAAAGCCAGCAAACCGTGAAGAAAGAGGATTTGAAACTGTTTTGCTGTGAATGCCTTCAGGCTGAGAGCACAACATGGCTTCCAGTAAAATCTGTGAATAGAACGCTTGTACAGTGTTGACACAAGAAATGTGACAATTGTTTAATGATGAACTTTAATGAGTGATTACATAATGATATGTAAAATAGTTCAAGTTTCTATGTGTGACATACTGCATATGCTTTGGAAGAGCTGATGTTGAAGGGCCTTCATTTAAAGGAGCACACACACAAATAAAGAAAGTGCCTTGTTGAAAAATAACATGCTGCTCATCTGAAAGCTGTCTATAGCAGACTAGACAGAATATACAGCACCTTAAAATCGAATGCAATCCAATCCAGACACATTGGCCTCTCAAATTATTCTGCAGGGAATTGACATTGTATGCTTCAGAGAGGTCGTATTTATTGTATTGCAACACAATGTACAGGTGCTGCTTGTATTGTGTCCACCTACTGAGTGTTATTTCATTGTTTATCAGTGGTAACCAAGTTGATTCTGGTCACAGCAGAATCATTACTTATTTTAATGATAAAGAGGGAGCTTTATTATTTAAAAAAAATATTATCAAAATCAAACGAATGAATTAAAAGATGTTTATCATCTTTAGACCAAGGCAGAATATAATAAAGAATAATTGTCCAGCGTAAATAACTTTGTTCCATTTTGGGGGATTTCTGACTTGATATGCAATGTTGCTTTGTTTTGTTGTGGGGAAATGTAAAGAATTAAAAATCATTAAAAAGGTAAATTAAACTGTTTCTGTTCTGAGCTTCCCAGAAACACGACTGCCATGACATGGTTGTTTTACACGTCCAAGTCACATCCACTCAGAAATACACTCTGGTTCACAGGAAAAAACACCAGGAGCAGACTTTACCTTTAGTCAAGGTGGGCAATGGGCCTGCTAAAGATCCATTGTGATGTTTAGATATGAAAAATATTGAATTATGTTACTATTCTTAGTCACTGTATACCCCGAAATAACTTACAAAAGGCCCCAAAGTACTTGGTAAATATGCAACTCAGCTATATGCTACTTACTGTGTACACTGTAGTACTACATTTACCTGACAGATACATTTTAGTGATTACATTTCAGATTTGAGTCTCAAAATATTATTTATTAAACTATCCAGCATCATATTATAACTGAAAACTCCACCTTAAACAGACATTAAACAATTCTAAGTACATTGTGTAGATAATGCCTCTCTTTCACTCGAAAGAACGTTTTGAGTACATCTTCTTGTACTGCCAATACCAGCATTCCCAGATCGAGAAAGGGTGAAAGGTTAAGTAAGCGAGCGTACACTTATCAGAAGTATTACTTTCCAAATTAGCATATTACTTGCTCTGACATAATCGCTGTGGTTATAAAGCACTATGTGGTCATTCATCCAGCCTATTGCAGACTTTTTACTGTTCTTTTTCTCACACTAAATATAATTATTAATATTTGAGTATATTTATTTAATTGCAAATGTTCGCTGGTATAGCGCCACCATCTGGCCAAATCCACCACATTCCACAAAGCACTCCCTTGGGTCCCCAGCAGTGAAGTAGATTGGAGGAACGGTCCTCAAGGAACACACAGACAGAAAGACAAATAAACAGATTCCTCGTTTTATAGTTAGATAATGCCAAAATATGAGTACTAAATTGTGGAGATCAAGTCTGCTCACAAAATTCACTTGGTATGGAATTCATGAATCTTATAGATTCTTTGTGTCACGTGGCCCTCTCATCAGCATCGCAGCACACTTGATCTAGTTTTGACACGAGGCACTTCCCACTTTGAAATCTGGTTTGAGTCACATTACAAATCCCCTCCAAATGTGGTTTGAATCTGATCACATTTCATGTAGGTTTTTAGTGGTCAGACTTCCTAAAATCAATCTGGATACAATGTGGATATGCCAAAATGGGATTTTAGTCGGCAGTCTTAAAGGCCTGGTTATGATGAAACAAAACAAAGTCATAGACAGAGACAATAGTTGTAGCTTCAAGAAGAAAGACACAAACACACCACTTATTTCAAACTATGTTCATGCCAGATACAGTAGTGGAATAATTAAATGTATCAGCCATGAATCTAGAAGTATTAATTTGAGTTGTAGAAGATCCTATTGGAGACGAGTGGATGGGATTTTGTTCCGAGAGTTTTTTGTTTGTTTTTTTAATTTAGGCATGGGTACACAGTCAGACCTCTTCAATATGCGTAATTTACACAGCTGGGACAGTGTGGGTACCTTCACTTATTATTTATCTCTACCATAAACTAATAGCATCTAAAATCCAAAAGAAAGCAGGAAACTTAAGATCGATTCAGCCAGACAAACCCTGTTTTTTTTCCTGATAATACAACACTTTGAACAGCAAATCCATGCTGACATGGGCAGAAAGAAAGCTCGTAAACGTGCAGCGCTAACGATTGACGTTAACTGAGGTTTAATGGAGTTTCAATATGATGCGTTCAAACTTGATTCAGTGAAAGTGAGCATTAGGCGAAGATTAATGGTTAGCATGTTCAAATTTTATCTTATATAATTTCATTTTCGTGAGTTACCTGCAGGTGTTTGAAAGAAATCTTTTCACAACTATATTAAATAGATATTAGAGAAGGACTTCTGAACACCATCTCATAGGGATCGTCACGATTTCAATTCTAAATTGAAAATCGATCGAGTTGAGCTATTGATTTCCAGTATTTCTTTCTCTCCACCCCTCCTTATGAGAAAAAAGAAAAAGAAAAACTTCAACTCCATAGAAAACACAGTGTAGCTTAGCGGTAGCCTGCCTTTCAGCTGCACTTTCAGAGACGACATGATCACTGACGTCTGAGAAAACACGAGAACATCAGAACTGTAAAATCCTCCTGCTTCCCTGAAGTCACTACACTTTGTTGGCTGTGTAAGATTTAGAAACTGCAGCAACCAGTGCAGCTCCCCCAGCAAAGAAAACAGCACTCAGGAACTGTTTGGCCGCTTGTCTACTCGGCATTGTACCGCAAAACATGTAAGTGCCAACAGGGACTTCACGGTGCACCTTGAGGTGTACCTCGTAAACCCGTACAAACTCAAGCTGTTGTTGTAAAGTAGTACGAGTACTGTTCTTCATCCTCCTCGTCCTCACTAGAAATCTTCTGATGCCTGTGCATGCATTCTAATTGTTTTTCTCTTCTTTCAAAGTGTTCGTTTGTTGTTTTGTTTTTGTCTTAGAAGAGTACATTTATTTTTTGTTTAAATAGGGAACGTCTCTGAATAAGCCTTACAGGCTTCCTTCCTCTCCCGTACTGAAATCACTGCACTTCCTACTGTATGTTTTTTGTATCCAAATAATTGTGCAAATAAACTAAACTAAGCTTTAAGATTTCGGGGCAAGTATAATTTTAAATATGCTTTGCTTATTGGCAAATGTATGACACTTCTTTATTATTCATATGGACACTTATTTTTATTAGTTCTTTTTTATCTTTCTTTTTATTACGTCTATTTATCTGTAAGTCGTGTGTGTGAGCTTGCATGCATGTGTGGATTGTTAATGTGCTGTTTCAGGCGCTGCAAAGCAAATTATGTTGTACAATGTGCAATGATAAATGCATTCTATTCTACTTTGAATTGTTTAAAGGAAGATCACACATTGTCCCATTCTCACAAATCTTTATTATGGAAAAGAACCAACTGTCACAATCTAAAACAGAAACAGTTTTACACCAAAGCTACTTAACACTTTACCATTTACGGCTTTGAAGAACACACAATAGAAATCAATCATCCAGTAAGACGCTCAACAGAACTCATGAGCTGACTTTAAACAGTAAGAAAACCACTGGCTGATCTGTTCCAAGGCCTCAGATGTTTAGGACGTAGGTTAACAGCTGAAAGGGTTCTTGGAGCAGATGAAGCGTAAAGCGGAGCCACAATTGGTGTTACTCCAACCATCTGAAATTGAATTTAAAAAACAGAAAAAATAAGTAACATGTTTGTAAATAACAAATAACACACCATTATGTTCAAGGTAATATCACTGATTTGCTTTCATCCACAAATTGAGTAAATCAGCAGTCAGACCAAAAGTAGGGTGACAAATGTGTGTGGTTGCCTTGTACAGGTCAGTGAGATCATAATCAATATATACAGATTTCTGAGATCAAGACAGAAATCGAAAAATTGAAACGTTGAACTAGTAAAGCTAGCCAGCCAAAGCAAAGTGGACTTACGGGAGGTGCGTAAGTAGACGCAGGGGGAGCTGCTGGAGGAGGACTGGGCGTACCAGTTGGTGTAATAGAAACCCTCACGGTCAATCCACATCCACCGGCCCTAGGAGACGACAAGCATGAGAGTAAGGAAGTGCTGTCTTTGTCTCTTCATTTGCTCTTGTGTGATTCTAGCCCTCCTTTGGACCAGGTCCTAGACTTGATCTGAACTGACTGCCAGGTATTTCTTTATAAATACAGACCTGCAGGCTGAAGCCTCCCAGCCATGCAGTGCTCTGACCGGTTAACTTTGTTATCTGCTGGAGGAAGCTGTACTCTCCGGGCTTGGTGGCCGAGGCCAGGTGGCCACCCAGGCCGTTGCAGTGGTCCTGTTGGACAGAGAAAGCACGTAAATAGTTGAGTAAATACATTTCCTCATGTTCTTCCTCCGAATGGAATTGTTTGAATGGTGACAGACTGACCACCATCCAGTGGAACATTAAGATGAACTAAATGAACAAGTCTATCAGGTAACTTGTTGAGCTGCTCACGATAACAAGACAGAAGTGTAACAGTGGCAGTACCTCAGCGCTGTACCAGTTCATGGGAGTATTGATCAACGTAAAGCAGCGAGACCCATGGTTGAACCAGCCGCTTGGACAGAAGCTAAGACGAGCTACAGACAGACAGAAGAGAGAGAATGTTGTCTTTAACAGAGCAGTTTTACTGAAACACACTGATAATAGCTCCTTTCTAATCTCCCTTTATACAGCCTCCTGCAGCAGAAACAGCTGCTCTAATGACACCAACATCTGTCTGTATGTATCTGATATATTTTGGGGAATAGTTAGCAGAGGGGTCAAAACTAGACGACCGGTTGTAGTTAACAGCCTAGGACCTGCAGAAATACTGCTACAGTCGTCAAAGCACGTCATGTTTATACTTTCTACATGACATTTGTGATATTTGGAGAGAGGAGTTTGACTTTTATTCTATTTTCTCTCTCATTCTTGTTGCCACAAGAACCTCACTCACGAATGAACATAAAGGAAATATTAAAACAATGATGTGGCACTTACATTCAGATGCTGCTGCCTCCTCAAGCACAGGTGCTGCATAAACAGAGAAACAGTCAACACAATGATTAGTAATATCTATATATACTGTATACTGTATAGTATTTATGTATATACTGCAGGATCAAAATGTGTCAATATGTTCGGCAGAGTACAGTATATTGTTGAGAATGACATGTGTCCTTTCTCATTACCGTTTCTGGGAACAGGAACAGAATCTTCTGGCACAGATACTTCCCCATCTTCCATCATCTTCTCCTCCATCTCTGAAACACCAACAGCTTCATCAGACCTCATTTTAGTTGACAGTATTTGATTTTACAGTAAGCAACTATAAGAAGTCAAGGATGTCAGGTGTAAATCATTAGTAAGTAAGGAAGTAAGTAAAGATTTATTTATATAGCACTTTGTATAACATGTGGTTGCAAAGTGCTTGCCACACAAACTGTTAAAAGAGTATAAACCCATGTTCTATGGTTACTAAGTTCACAAACCACAGGACGATGAAAGACAGACCAAAAAGACATGACAACATAAAGCACAGAACAGGGAGAGACAAATACAACAGGGATGAGACGGAAAGACTTGCTTATAAAGATGGATTTTTAGAAGCTGCTTAAAACTGTCTCAGCAGATCTGATCGATTGGGGAAGATGATCCCAGATGTTGGGGCTAAAACAGCAGAGGCTCGATCACCGTTTGTTTTGCAGTTGCTGTTACAGGATCATGCTAACATTAGCTAAGTAGCACTAACACAAAGTACAGCTGAGGCTGATAGAATGTCATCAGGTCGCTCCACTCATGCCACAAGCGTGACCAAAAAATACATATAAGTTCTGACGAGAGTGATACAGCTACACTTCCAAGTTTCCCATATGCCACAGTTTGTTATCTCATTTCAAACTGTGATGGTTACTTTTTCCTTTTAGTGTGCAAAGGTCACTCCATATGACTTAACAGAACCTAAAGGAAAAGGTAATGAATGTTGGTCTTAAATCTTAGCAAGCACGAGTGAGCAACACCAGCTCTAATCCCGAGGCCGTGAGTAGTCAGGGCTGTGCTGTTGAGCTATTTTGATCATTTGTTAAGCTAATGTTCTCACATGGTTGGTAGCTGTCATAGTGCAGGGTGAATAAAACATGAGATTTAAAGAGGACACTAACCAGGTACAGCTACCATCTCTTCCTTCAGGGCCTCCACTGCTGCATCTGTGGATGAATCACATTGGTGGTGTTAGATAGACGAAGGTCTTCCTGTCTGACTCTCTGAGGATTAAAGCAAAGACCTTCAATACTGACCTGGAGCCTTCTCTTTGTCTTCAGCCGGAGCTGCAGACAAAAACACAACACTGTCAGTAACAGTAGTGACCCTCACTGTTCACTACTACACACAGCTTTACAACAGAGATCACTGTGACAGAGGCTTGCTGATTGACTCATGAGCACACGGATGATGTGTGTGTGTGTTCTGTCTAAATAATCTGTGTTTGTGTTGAATGTCACCTGCAAATGAAGCACAGAGGAGAAGGGAGAGGACCAGGAGAGTCTTCATGGTGATGAACAACGGAATGTTCTGTGTGGAGAAGAAAAAATAAGACAATAAATACACAGAGGAGAGCAGAACCTCGAGCTCCACTGAATGAAGAGAAACACAGCAGGTGTCTTACCTGTCAGGTAAATGTGAGACGAAGATATTCAGGTATCAGCTGAGTGATGCAGTGATGATGAGGAGGTTTCCCTGCTCTTTATATACACACTGAGTGAGGTTCATGTGGGCGCGTGGTTTGTCAGAACGTGCCAGAGTGTGTTGATGTTTGTCTATGTCTACGTCTACAGGAAGATGATTGCACATAAAGATATGAACTCTAATCTTTTTTACAGCCGATGACTGTAAATGTAGATTGTATGGACCCAGTGGCAAAGGTGAAATGCTGACCACTACGTTTGGTGCAGGTAGCCAGGAATTACACATTAAGTAAGAGTACAAAAGTATGTGGAGCAAAATGTATTTAAGTATAAAAGTAGAGGTAGTCACCATGCAGGAAAAATGCTTCTGTCAGTGTTACATTACTATACATTATTCTTACTGATGCACGTACATGTTAACCCTGCAGTTGATTGTGGTGGAGGTTGTTTTTTTTAACAATTGTACATTATGCTGGTCATGTAATGTAGAACTGTGTATTTTAGAGCTGCAGCCTCTGTTATGGGGTATGGCTTGGTTGGGCCACAGCACCACCAAGAATTGTGTTAGCCCCACCACGATGGAACAAGCGAGAAAATGACTGAGCACAATAAGACGACCCGTTCCATTTTCATAAATGTTCACTTTTGAATGATGCGTACAGTAGCTTCATGCATGGAAAAAGTCACATATGGTGATTGATCAGTTACTGAAATTAGCTTTGCAGAATTTAAACTATTTCCTCATAATGTTGAGGTCTTGAATGAAGGTCATCATTATAGGCCATGCCCCTCCTTTGTTAGGATCCCTGTCTGCTCCTAGTGTGTTCTCCTCTGTTTTTGCCCCTGTCTGTTTTGTTATTGAGGGCCATGTGCTTATGTTTTGTTTTTGTGTCAGCCTACAGTTTCCACCCCCGTGTTCCGTCCACTTCCACTCTCTCCTTAGGCTCAGCTGTGGCTCATTCCAGTGATCGCCGCTGGCTGGCTTAAATACCTCGGCGTTTCACCGGCGCGTCGTCAGTCTGTCCGGTTACCAGTCTGGTCACGTAAGTCTGAACACGATTCAGTGAAGATCGTTATCTGTTTGTTTTTCTGTTCCTTTGCCGCTCAGCGTCGATCCCTGGAAGATCACCTGTGCCTTCTGTTTGCTGTGTCGGACCTCGGGCCTCCACACAGTCGCGCCGTCCTGTTCCTCCAGTATTGAGTGCGTTCGTGTTTCCCTCCCCACTCCGGAGTCTATCTGTCCCGGCCTCGGTTGAGCTTCCCTCCCGACTCCGGTGGAGAAAGAGTGACTTTAATTTGCTGGACAGTTAGTCTTTGTTTAATACATAAACATTAAATAAAGTCTTGGCTGGAGTAAACCTGCTGTGTGTGTGCGTGCGTGCGTTTGGGTCCACCAACTACACTACCTCATAACATCCTTCCCATCAAGATAATGTTTGTTTAGCGTTCCTGTAAATTTCCAGTGGATTATTATTGCCTTTATATCAGTGACTAAATCAAGGACACAAGACGCCTACAAGGAAATAAAACAATGTTTTATCTGTTTCTCAAGAGTTTACAGAATTTATGAATACAAAGATTAAAGAATTTCATGTGATAAAGGCAGATAGTGTGTAACACTATCTTAAAGATGTTACAAGGTCCTTCACAGCAAGAAAAAAAATACAATAAAACAATAATGATAAAACACAATATAGATTTATTGCAATAAAATAAAAAAATAAAAGCATTTTTAAAAATATTTTGAGAAGAGATTTAAAGTTTGTAATAGATTTAGCACAGCTTTTTCTCAGCAGGTAAATAGTATGCATGTGTTCCACATACTTTTGTACTTAATGTGTAATTCCTGGCTACCTGCACCAAACGTAGTGGTCAGCATTTCACCTTTGCCACTGGGTCCATACAATCTACATTTACAGTCATCGGCTATATGAAAAAAAGCCAACTAGCTTCATTTAATTTATGTTTATAGCTGGCTTAGCTCAGCTTTTGCATGACCATAGCAAGAACCAGCTACATCAAAACCATTTATTGACGCCATTTGGAATGTTTGTGTTATATTAGTTGCACTAAATTTGCTAAATAGCCAACAATAGATGTTACCAGTCTAAAGTCACTTGCCAAGAGCTTTAGCCATCAGTGTGATTACTGTGCTTCTAACCGGGGCTGTGTACGTTTTGATAGTTTATTGGATTAAATCAAAAGAGGCAGAAACGAGAACCAGGAGACTACTTCACCAGCAGGAGAGCGCTGCTCCGGAACATAGACTTTCAGCAAGCAACTCTGATTCAGCCAGCGAACCCCGGTGCTGGGAGTCACAGTGGACTGTGGCCAGACCTGATCCGGCCGGGAGTCAGGGCGGTCCGGGATCAGACCCCCTGGTCCTGGCTGAACTCAAGTTACTACGGCCGCTAATGATTTACACCCGACATCCTTGACTTCTTATAGTTGCTTACTGTAAAGTCAAATACTGTCAACTAAAATGAGGTCTGATGAAGCTGTTGGTGTTTCAGAGATGGAGGAGAAGATGATGGAAGATGGGGAAGTATCTGTGCCAGAAGATTCTGTTCCTGTTCCCAGAAACGGTAATGAGAAAGGACACATGTCATTCTCAACAATATACTGTACTCTGTGGAACATATTGACACATTTTGATCCTGCAGTATATACATAAATACTATACAGTATACAGTATATATAGATATTGCTAATCATTGTGTTGACTGTTTCTCTGTTTATGCAGCACCTGTGCTTGAGGAGGCAGCAGCACCTGAATGTAAGTGCCACATCATTGTTTTAATATTTCCTTTATGTTCATTCGTGAGTGAGGTTCTCGTGGCAACAAGAATGAGAGAGAAAATAGAATAAAAGTCAAACTCCTCTCTCCAAATATCACAAATGTCATGTAGAAAGTATAAACATGATGTGCTTTGACGACTGTAGCAGTATTTCTGCAGGTCCTAGGCTGTTAAGTACAACCGGTCGTCTAGTTTTGACTCCTCTGCTAACTATTCTCCAAAATATATCAGATACATACAGACAGATGTTGGTGTCATTAGAGCAGCTGTTTCTGCTGCAGGAGGCTGTATAAAGGGAGATTAGAAAGGAGCTATTATCAGTGTGTTTCAGTAAAACTGCTCTGTTAAAGGCAACATTCTCTCTCTTCTGTCTGTCTGTAGCTCGTTTTAGCTTCTGTCCAAGCGGCTGGTTCAGCCATGGGTCTCGCTGCTTTACGTTGATCAATACTCCCATGAACTGGTACAACGCTGAGGTACTGCCACTGTTACACTTCTGTCTTGTTATCGTGAGCAGCTCAACAAGTTACCTGATAGACTTGTTCATTTAGTTCATCTTAATGTTCCACTGGATGGTGGTCAGTCTGTCACCGTTCAAACAATTCCATTCGGAGGAAGAACATGAGGAAATGTATTTACTCAACTATTTACGTGCTTCCTCTGTCCAACAGGACCACTGCAACGGCCTGGGTGCCCACCTGGCCTCGGCCACCAAGCCGGAGAGTACAGCTTCCTCCAGCAGATGACAAAGTTAACCGGTCAGAGCAATGCATGGCTGGGAGGCTTCATCCTGCAGGTCTGTATTTATAAAGAAATACCTGGCAGTCAGTTCAGATCAAGTCTAGGACCTGGTCCAAATGAGGTCTAGAATCATACAAGAGCAAATGAAGAGACGAAGACAGCACTTCCTTACTCTCATGCTCGTTGTCTCCTAGGGCCGGTGGATGTGGATTGACCGTCAGGGTTTCTATTACACCAACTGGTACGCCCAGTCCTCCTCCAGCAGCTGCCCCTGCGTCCACTTACGCACCTCCCGTAAGTCCACTTTGCTTTTAACGTTTCAATACTTTTACTTGGATTTCTGTCTTGATCTCAGAAATCTGTATATATATATATTGATTATGATCTTGATATGGGTCACTGACCTGTACTTCAGGGGCCTGGAGTACAAGGCAACCACACACATTTGTCAACCTACTTTTGGTCTGACTGCTGATTTACTCAATTTGTGGATCAAAGCAAATCAGTGATATTACCTTGAACATTTTTTCTGTTTTTTAAATTCAATTTCAGATGGTTGGGGTAACACCAATTGTGGCTCCGCTTTACGCTTCATCTGCTCCAAGAACCCTTTCAGATGTTAACCTACGTCCTAAACATCTGAGGCCTTGGAACAGATCAGCCAGTGGTTTTCTTACTGTTTAAAGTCAGCTCATGAGTTCTGTTGAGCGTCTTACTGGATGATTGATTTCTATTGTGTGTTCTTCAAAGCCGTAAATGGTAAAGTGTTAAGTAGCTTTGGTGTAAAACTGTTTCTGTTTTAGATTGTGACAGTTGGTTATTTTCCATAATAAAGATTTGTGAGAATGGGACAATGTGTGATCTTCCTTTAAACAATTCAAAGTAGAATAGAATGCATTTATCATTGCACATTGTACAACATAATTTGCTTTGCAGCGCCTGAAACAGCACATTAACAATCCAAACATGCATGCAAGCTCACACACACGACTTACAGATAAATAGACGTAATAAAAAGAAAGATAAATAGACATAATAAAAAGAAAGATAAATAGCAGTAATAAAAAGAAAGATAAAAAAGAACTAATAAAAATAAGTGTCCATATGAATAATAAAGAAGTGTCATACGTTTGCCAATAAGCAAAGCATATTTAAAATTATACTTGCCCCGAAATCTTAAAGCTTAGTTTAGTTTATTTGCACAATTATTTGGATACAAAAAACATACAGTAGGAAGTGCAGTGATTTCATTACGGGAGAGGAAGGAAGCCTGTAAGGCTTATTCAGAGACGTTCCCTATTTAAACAAAAAATAAATGTACTCTTCTAAGACAAAAACAAAACAACAAACGAACACTTTGAAAGAAGAGAAAACTAATTAGAATGCATGCACAGGCATCAGAAGATTTCTAGTGAGGACGAGGAGGATGAAGAACAGTCGTACTCGCTCTCTGTGAGCGTGTTACAGGTGTCTGTAACGAGTGTGAGGGTCGCCTTTTCTCAGAGAGCCGTGCTCAGCTTGAGCTTGGGCAAATGTCTCATACTTAAAATTGCAAGGTTTTTAAGGGAAGTTTGGTGCAGTAGTTTTTGGAGTAGGAAAAGAGGAATGTATTTCATCAAGTTACATTTTTAACAATTAAGTGGAGTTATCAGAGAGAGAGAGAGATAGATAGATAGATAGATGTATACTTTATTCATCCCCAGGGGGGAATTTGTAAATAGTGAGATAAAAGAAAAAGGTACAATATAATGTTTCCTGGTTCAGATTCAGATTTATGATAGTTAGTTAAAGGTTGTGGACTGTCAGGAAAAGCAGGGCAGAGTGCTGAAGGAAGAGGAGATAACAGAACACGTGGAGGCAAATAGAAGTTAAAGATGTACCTGTTATTAAGAACAGTGCATAGCTTCCAGTAAAACATTTGATCCTTTCATTTTATAGCTATGATGACTGACAGGCTGCACACCAAACTGTATGCACAGATATGGTGACGGAAAGGAAATAAAAAAAAACAAGCTTCTATAAAAGTCACAAACTTTCTGAGAAGACTTCCAATCATCATGTCATGAATTTAATCATAGCTCTGTATTTCATGGCTGTAAGATGTGTTGTGTCTCTCTTCTCTTTATTCCTCATCAAGGTTTCCTCTCTGTCAGCTAAGATAAACACGTCCTTGCCCGACTGCAACTCTGCACTATATGATATCTGTCTTTTCATCCGACTCCAGTGCAAAACAAAACGATTTCTTTGAGGAAATCCTTTTTACTTTTAGTATGTTTGGGCACATTGGAGACCGATTATGAAATCCTGAGAAAAGGTGATGTGAAGGCTTCAGTGCTCAGAGTGGCCAACACATTCTCACTCCCAACTCGACAAATATGCTTAGTCAGAGGCCCTACACCTCAAACTATGACGCTCTGTGTACCATCCAGCAACATACTCAGTATGTTGGTATCAGACACAGAGGGGCGCTGCAAGCACCCTCTGGAGTGGTGTCAACATCGGGCGGCAACCTGCGCTTCTGACGAGTGAAGCCAATACAGAAGTGTCTTAGAACTTGCATTCTCTCTACTGACCAGCAGGGGACGACTCCTCTGGTTTCAAAAAGAAGTCTGGTTGTATAGAAGTCTATGAGAAAATGATTCTACTTCTCTCTTGATTTATTACCTCAGTAAACATTGTAAACATGAGTTTATGGTCTCAATCTCTAGTTTCAAGTCTTCTTCAACACAGCATGATGTTCATCTAGTAAATGATGGTCCATTTAGAGTCAAATAAAGCAGGGTATGCTTTAGGGCGGGGCTACCTTGTGATTGACAGGTCTCTCTACCAGAGACGTATACAGCGTCTCTACGTCACTCCTCCGCATTCCAAATATGGAAACTTCCGTTCATTGGTTGCTAAAAGCCAAGATGGCGACGGCCAAATCGCAGATCTCGAGTCTTCAAAACGTCAGTCCACAAACCAATGGGTCATGTCACGATGACTACGTCCACTTCTTATATACAGTCTGTGCTCGACACCTATGTGTATCCCCTCTTTTGTCTCAGATCCCTAGTTTGAATAAAACCTTTATGAGATGGTAATGATTGATCCAGGTATTAGCAAACCCAATGTGGGATTAATAAAGTACATTTCTCTCTCTCCCACACACACACACATAATGCGGATTGGTCCGAGCTTACAGGACACGCATTACTTGAAGCCTGACGAGATGGATCTTCGTGTGTTATGTGATCCCACAATTCTTGTTTTATCTTGTAAAACTCGAGAATCCAGCATCAGTACAAGTTAACGTTTTCCCTCTCTGATGTGGAACATTTAATGTGTTGTTACTATGGTAGTGTAAACTGTGTGCATTTTGTTCCCCATGGGAATCTATATGCATTCAGTTGATAACGCAGAAGATCTGAGTAAGAACACTGTGCAGCAGGTTGTTCTTCCTCTCACTGAACCACTGAATATGTTGGTAGTGTTCTCTGGACACTATAAAATCACAGGGAGCATACAATAATAGTTTACTATATTATTTATCAGTAGTATGCAGATTGCCTGCATATGACATGCGGTGTAATTCTTATAGGATTCCCTCGTGTATAAGAGCAGTAGATTGTACCCACATACCATCACTGAGGCTGATTTAGTTCATTTAAAGTCTGTTTACAGCATTAAGTGGGTAGTCTGGTGGAGCTTTTTGTCTGTTTGCTTCAGCTCACTTTAACACACAAAGAATGATACTACATACCACTTTGGATTAGGTTTTGATGCTTGGTTTTGATTTGCCACCAAGACAGTTTGACATGACACGTATTCATGTATTCACTAACGTGAAAATATTGATTCTAGATGTTAGTACATGAACACAATATTTGTATGTGTGTGGTTGTGTGTGTACCGCCAGGGAGAAGATGGAACATCTGTCACTTCAACCCTTTAGTTACCAGCTAGATAATTATACCTCTGGAACTGAGATAAACAACTTGCTGTTGTAACATAAGCCAAGGAGGTTTCCTACATTTGTAAATGTTCATTGTTGTACATAAAACTAAAGAACCCTACAGAACCCTAGCATAGTTGGGTCTCACCTGAATGTAGGTACTTCTCGACAGAGACGGAGAGGTTTATGAGCAACAACTATAGTTTTGATGGAAAATAATAAAATAATGCCTTGTTGATGGTCTCTTATGTCGCAAGGTCAGACCTCCACCAGGTGACCCTGTTTTACAGACTGTAGTACCCAGTAGTTTACAGAAGTAGGTATTTCAAACATTACATGGACATTCACTCTCTGGACATTTCAGTGCGCAGAAGACCTTGCGAGGGGCACAAGTCAGATGCTATTGGCCTCACATAACCCGTGACATAACTCAATGGTGTCTTGAATGCGCAGCCTGTGAAGCGCAGCGACCACAAACACCACACCAACAGGCACCTATGCAAAACATAATCACATCTAGGCCTTTTGAGAAGATTGCAGCACACTTGACGGAGTTGCCACTGACTCGCCGTGGTAATCGTTATGTACTTGTTGTAATGGACTATTTTACTAAGTACCTCAACTTGTGTGCACTTCCTGACCAACGAGCAACCACTGTGGCTAAATGTTTGTTTGAAGATTGCATCAGTCACCACGGTGTCCCTCAAAATTTGCACACTGACCAAGGCCGTCAGTTTGACTCAGATCTTGCCAAAGACATGTGTTCCCGCTTGAGAATACACAAAACACAGACATCCCCCTATCATGCTATGTCAGATGGCATGGTGGAAGGAGCAAACAGGACCATCAAGGACCAGTTGGCAAAATACCTTTACACCAGAGGAGGTGAATGGGACGACCACCTGCGACAGGTTGAATTTGCATACAACACCACTGTTCACTCGTCCACCAAACACACACCTTTCTCCCTGGCCCATGGTAAGCCCGTCTGCCTGCTGATCTCCTTCTTGGAGACTCTCCCGGAGTTTCAAATGCCACTCCAGGTACTCCAAGTGAATATGCCAATTCTGTATTAAAGAGACTGTGCGCTGCTTTTCACTCTGATGCACTAAACATTGAGGCAGCAGGTGCATTACTATGATCGTCGGTTGAAACACACAGCCTATGAGCCAGGTGACTTGGTGTGGGTTGACCTGTCAGCCCTTGCTAGACAAAAGCTGTCACCAAAGTGGTCGGGCACTTTCAGAGTGCTACGAATGTTAGGCTCAGGCGGTGGTGACATTGGAGTGGACTATCAACTGTTGGACCAGCGAGACCCGAGAGCTAAGACTAAGGTCATTCACTACAACCGCCTGAAACCTTATCGCTCTGCCTGGTCAGCTGAAAAGAATCCACCCTCACCATCAGGAGGGGCAATAGCAGCAAACAGCTCAGGTCCCTCATTGCTTACTGCACGCTCCAGACCTTATGTTTACTGGAGTCCAGCCACACAACGATGCTGTGTGCCTCCAGATAGGGCTCGGACTAATGTTTGTCCTCCGTCTCAAGGGGCTGCTACTACCTTAACAGATGTGGGAGACAATACAGCCACAGTAAGGACCAAGTTCGGTCGCTGTGTGCGTCCCCCAGTACGTTATGGAACTGTTGTATGAACTTTTGCTTGTTTTTGCTGGTGGTAAGCATATAGACGGGGGAAGACTGTTATGGACATACAAAAAAAATAATATGTATATATATGTATGCTGTTCTATTATTTGTTATGGTCCTTGTGGTTGCTCCTGTTTATTACCTTCATCTGTTTATATTGGTGTTTAGTGTAAGTTGGTGTTTTGTGTAAGTTGGTAAGTGTACTGTAGCTTATAAATTCAGCTATTTTGTAAAGGGGGGAAGATGTGTAAGAGTGAAATTGTGTGATGTAAACATAATTACGTAAACACAGGTTCACATATTTATTAATATCTATAGTTATGTTAAGTTGATGATCAGATATGACCACTTGTCAGCGCTGTTTAGGGGGTTTGATGTCATGGGATGAGAGGAGAAGAAGAGTAGCGGAAGAGTGTGGTTTGACTTTGTCTGGGTCAGTGTGGAATCGTCACTAAAGTTATGAGGAAAACCCAGAACGTGTTGGACTGATTCATTCCGTATCATACACCCACTGACGCTTACAATATTGTAGTTTTGTTTTATTGTTTAGGAACAGATACTGTTTATTGCACTCTTTAGGCACATCAAATAAAGCAATGAATACAAACAACAATCACAACCTCCAAAACTATATGTCATACATACATATGAAGTCTTATGAAGAACAAGCAGCAGCATTAAGTATCATGTGTTGAAGCCAGTCGCTGCCCACACTGTGAAGACTAGCAGCTTGGTTTCACCTGACAGACGAATGGGAAGTACATGCTGCAGCCATGATTGGACCAGCCCTTGGACTCTACAAAACATCAACATCAGCATCATCAGCTTTGGCAACAAAATGACATGAATCAAGTTTGATGGTAGAAATAGGCCTGATGCTCCTGTCTCTGTGCCCTACTGTATGTTCAAAGGTCTTCTCTTCTTACCGTACGCGTTGAGCTGCAGGCACTGGTAAATGTTAGTGTTGCTCGCTGAATCCCAGTTGTTATAGTTAAACACTGAGCCATCTACCCATCTCCAGTCGCTCTGGAGGAAATCAGCATTAGAGTCCCCGTCAGTTTGTGTTCAGTGTCTCTACATGTACACGTTTAGTTTGAAGTATGTTTGTGAAGGATTTTATCATTTCAGACAAAAAATAAAAGGCTCCATCGATTTCCACATTTCAGCGAACAAAACGTAATGCCAGCTATCATTAAGTTCTACAAAATGGATCTTAATCTAAAATGGACCGAAAATGTGCACAAACCATGTTAATCTACTTTTATTTCTATTTAAGGATTAAACAGTAAAAAAAAGCTTTAAATGCGTTGCAGTCTGGAAACCAATGAGATGGAACAAAATATTTTCTTAAATAAAAGCTTTTTTAGTGAACAAACCTCAAAGTAGTACCCTCCAATCCAGGCTAAAGTGTGACCCCCGGTCTTGACCACTCGCTGGAGGAAATTATACTCCCAGATGTTGTGGACTGAGGCCAGACTGCCATCGTAGCTAGCACAGAAGCTCTGCAGGACCAGATGACATTTGTTAAACTAGTTCTAAGAAAGAGCTCCAAACTTTGTATTCTCCTTCTTTAAGAATGCTATTACCACTGCGTTGCTCCAGGTGTCAACGTGGTTGGCTAAGAAGTAGCAGTTACCACGGAAACTAAGCCAACCGTCAAGGCAGAAATCAAAACGAGCTGGAACAAAGAGAGAGATGCATTTTTTTAATCAACTACAAAAATGTGTCTTTTTTTTACTCATCATGTGAGTTTTTTAGGGAATGAATTCAGTGTCTCAGGACAGAAATGATTTTTTTCCCATCTCTCTCCAGCAGCCTCATGTGTTACTGTGAACGTGTGATTTTCTTACCTTTAGGTACAGCAGCAACATCTGCATCCAAACCTGTAAAAGCCAACGACAAAGTCTGTAAGGTTAACGGATTCATGGATTCATTATTTTGTCATGATTGTCTCATTTCCATATCAGTTTACTGTGCAGCTTGTAAGAATCCCTAAATATGGCAGCATAAGTTGATACATAATAAAGAGCAGCATATTGCTTCATTGCTGTATATATTAAAGGCACCAATGAATTATGTTAGGATGTACAGCAGAACTGTTCGCTTTGCTGATTCGCCGAGTGTCACTTTTCCTTCAGCTCAAACCAATAATATGGTCCAATATGGACAAGATGCTTCATACAGCAACAATATATACAAATACGTGGTGGTCCGTGTTGTGACTGATCAACCTGGAAAGTTAAACAAATGACCTGCTGTCGGTGCGGGGTTGTTGTCCTGTTGTACTGCAGCAGCCTCAGCCGGAACAACTAAGGGAGGAGAACGGAAAGATACTGAATGTCTAGTTTTGGTTTTTTTACAGTTACAGTTATGTACAAAACAAGTACCACTGAGTTAAGGGACAAAGACCGTGTCTCACAGATTCTATATTCCTGTCCTAACTACATCTGCACCCACCCATTCATTTGTACCAAATGGTGTAAGTAACACAACTGTCATTCGACAATAACTGTGACTAAATCTCCATTCAGCATCTAAAGAAGAGCTTGAATATAATAAACCATGTAGTAGCCAGCTGTCGAGTATTCAGCAGGGATGCAAAGATATTGCACAAATGGCAGTCTGCAAACTATTATGACTATTAGACAGAAGAACATGTTCATGGTTATCTTGGACCAAGATGAAACTAAAATGAATTTACAGTCAACTAAAAATTGACTAAAACTTAAAAGATTGTTGCTGACTAAGTATGACTAAAACTAACATGGACTTTTGATCTAAGTGATTAAAAGTGTTAGTTTTAGTCATGTTTACTAAAATATGAGTCATAGTAATAGATTATTCTAAATTAGCTGACTAACATTAACACACGTCCCAAACCCTCATTCCATCCCTCGTCCCACGTTTTCAATACATCATCTACATTTCACAATTGTTTAAAATGTGTTATTGAAATGAAAAAGCATTTGATCAGTATTGAGTCTCACCTGTTGCGGCCCTGATGGACGGAGCAACGCAGAGGATAGCAGCGAGGATCAGTAGAATCTTCATGACGAAAGCTAAAGAACGTCTGGAGGGCCAGCAGCTAAATGTAAGGTGTCCTTCAGGTACCAGGCAGGTAAGTGATGACAGGAGACTCTGTGATCTTTATATACCCACTGGATTACATTCTGGCGTTTCCTTCTTGTAACAGAGGGGACGATAAAACTTTGGACCTTGTCCCCTGCGTCAGTATCGAGTTGTGTTGCAGGAAGACGGAACTGTTTTCCCATCACTTCCCACAAAGATGATATCACCTATGGGCCAACAAAGTGGTGACATTTCCCAGAGTATACATATCCACTGTTTTACCATGCTGCCCTTAGTAAAGAAAAGTCTCCAATCTTCTGAAATAAAATAATAAAAAATAATAAAAGAATTGACTATAACCATAAAAGGAGACACACATTAAGAACACAGAGGTGTCCATTCAGTAGTGTTACACATGAACATGAAGAATCAGATTTCATTAGCTGTTACAGAATTCTGTCAGTGACTGACCATTATAAACTTTTGTTTCTTACCAATAGGAAGAGAATTTTGATAAGGTAATCTCCATTTTCTAACTAAAACACACATTTTTGCCCAGTTGTAATGCCATTTGGAGTTAATGAGTGAAGAGTGAAGTCCAGCCAGCTCGAAGAGTGTCATTTGGAGAGAGAAAAAAAACTACTTTTGCCAATAATTAGAGAGTATAGTAAGCCAGTAACCAAAGTACAAATGGTGAGAAGTTCTCTTCAAGCTATTACATACCTCTGATAGGGTGTTGCTACTTCCCTGGACTAAATATAACTTAGCTAAATCAATACTGTGGATTTATAAATGTTTCATTGTAACCACTGATATTGTTAATAAACTACTACTAGATACTATTAAAAACCCACGGACTCTACTAACCCATGACTCAGATTTATTTACAAGAAGGAACTAAATCAAGCAGAAATAATAGAGGAGAAATGATGAGGTCACCACTAAAAAAGTTAAGAAATGTACTCCTTTGTATCAGTTTGAGATGGCCAAGTCTAACACTTATTATCAAATGAAACAACCTGTCTACATAACAATGACTACAAATGTGACGACTTGTTGTGCGTGTACTGTTAAACGATGTCACATTGAACCTGAGCTTTATTTCTTTACAAACACTTTGCCTTTTCCTTCAATACAACAGTCAGTATAATGCATTTGTTTCAAGCATCTCAAAGATAACCGATGAAAATACCTGAAATATACAATCTCATGATATGCACTCGCTCACTCTCACTCCAATGCAGCTAACTATCTATTTAACCTTAACTTATAGACATCTAAAGGAAATAATGACTGACTCAAACAAGGGAACATCAAGGAAGATATCTTGTTCAAATAAGTCTGACTATTAAAGGCAGTTACGTGATGGGTGTGATGAGGCTGACTCAGTCAAGGAAACAGATGTGAGATGAACTAAAGAACTGAGACTTCCTTCTGAAAAACAAGACACAATTCCCAGCTGCGTAAATGTTCACCATGCAGGAAGTAAGTAAGGGTTTATGGAGGGAAAACACCCATCAAAACAAGTTTTACACGACATGTTGTTAAGCATTAAATGTACAAGGGAAGGAGAGAAAAGAAGGAAAAGAGAGGAAAAGGGAGAAGAAAGGGAAGAAAAGAAGAAATTAAGAACTAATATTAACTCTGCTGCTGTCTGAAGTTATAAGACACAGTTGCCATCCTTTCAGTTTTAGAAATATGTCCATATATGACACTTTACTCGAGTATGGCATTGCGAGCTGTATAAGGTCGCCGGTCCGATACCTGACAGGAACATTTCTCTCTTAACCCAAACGATTACCGAGTGTTGAGAATGTGGCAAACATCACTTAATAACTCATACAAATAGGATGGTGTCTTATTGTGAAGGCTGAATTTGAATAGTTTGTGTTGTTCAGTGCTTACATAATGTTGAAATGTGATTGTTGCTAATGTAAGAAACATTTATACCAATCATCAGTCACATTAACACACATTTTAAATGTGTGCATTTTGGAAAACGATGTATATTAAATAATTATTGTTTATATATTTTATATATTTGTTTGACAAAAAATACCATATTCATTAATACAAGTAGCAATATTTAAAGCACTGCAACAATGTTATTGTCTTCTCTATATGACTGTGATGAATTTGCTAGATTAATTGTGGAACCATGATATTGTTCAGTTGATGAACATAGTATCCTCGTTGCTTAAGTTGGCTTAAAGCTAAACTTTGATTGACTCCTGCTTTTACACATATTTTCGGTAGAAATAAGTCAAAAGTACAGCAGTAGAAATATAGTGCACATTTCTTATACAATACACAGTATAAGACACTCTTTTTCACTTGGCATACACATACACTAAGAAATAAATTAAAAATGATATCATATATGGTAAAAATGTACATAAAATAAATAAAACTGTGAAACACCGGAAAACACAGTGAATGAAATTCCAGATCCACAGCGAAGTTCAGCGGTGGATTTACGGCGTCGGCGGAAGTATCGGTTCGGCTCGGGGGAGAGGAGAATCCTCCTTGGAAGTCTGGCAATAGATGGAAAAGCTCTGCGCGGATTGTTCGGTAATAGGGGGAGAATTTGGGAGATGGGCCACAGCGATTGGCTGTGAATTCTAGAGAAAGATGGAAATGCGAAGCTGTGAAATAGCTGTAGCAAAATTAGAGCAGAGGTAAAGAGTCGCAGTAGCGCTCAACTCGATTTGAAGAAAAGGAACCTCCTTCGAGCCGGATTTGAACCAGCGACCTAAGGATCTCTGTGTTACCACCTACAGTCCTCCGCTCTACCAACTGAGCTATCGAAGGGCACATTCATTGCTGATGGAACAACTCCATAAGATAACAGAATATGTACGTGTTTTCCTAATTTACGGCCAAACTGATTTTAACTTCATACATCTCTTTCTACGAATACTAATAATCAGCACAAACACAAGTAAGTTTCATTCCTTCTTTATTTTGTTCTTGTATTAATCATCCGTACAGCAATTATTTTGCACTATGTACACTTTGCTGTTGATGATGCTCTCCCTCCATCGCAGCACCTCGGATCAACCCCTCGTAAACAAGGACACAATGACACAGAAGGCTCTCCCCCACAGACGTCAGGAGGAGCTGTTGCCTTCAGTAGGGACGAGAACTGGTGATGGGGAAGTGAAATAGTGAGGTACTAGTCCATAGCTGTTTGCTACATTGCTCTCATGGCTTCAGACACTGCACACCAGATCAAAACATTGAAATCAATCAGTATGCTCTGCCTTCTTGTGCGTTGCTTAGAAAGGTTTTTCTGATGAACTTGTAATAACAAATTAAAATCAGCAATCAAGTGACTTACTGATCACACATCAGTGTTTTTCCAAGTCGTTGTGCAGTGTTTGGACCAACAGAGCAAGAAAACGGCAACCATTTGTGATTTTATTACTTTACAATGTTTAGAATAATCATTTTCATCCTGCCACCTGCACTTGAACCATTCTGCTGCTAAAAGAGGGACATGGAGTAAGACGGAGACCGACACGTCCATCGACACGTCTGCTACCAAACCTTCCAGGGCCACACATGTTGAGGGCTCCGCTGGGCAGATGAAGGCTGGGTGCAGAACAGCAGCAGGACACATGATATGTAGAGAATACAAGTATTCTTCACCTCACAGACGAGCAAGTGGATACGGGTTTGACTTGCTTTTAAAATTCACGACATTTCACACTCAAATAAAAGTCTACTGTCAAACTCCTTTTCAAAGAAAAGACGACACAAATCAGCTTAACTTTCTGTACACAAAGAAAAGACACTATTTAACAATTCTGTCTTTGTAAACCAATTTAAACAAATGAAAAGGGGCATAATTAATACAACATACAAAATTAAAAAAGGCAGTTTACTCTATGATAGTGTCAAGAGAAATGCTATTTCAAACAAAGATGTAACTACATGTCATATAAAAAACCAAATATGATAATAATAAAGAAGAAGGGAGTACCATCATCAGTCGTCATCAGAGCTAACGGATGACGTGATTCACCATGGAGTACCGAAATAATACCCTTAACTGGGAGCATGTTGGTAGTATACACAGTACACAGATTCTCTGTGTCTCTCACTCACTCACACACACTCACACTCACTCACTCACACAGGTCTTGTAACATTGTGATAAGGGGTCATTTACAGACCCAACTCAAGGACTGGGCAGTGCGTCATCAGGAGCGGTAGAGGTAAGAAGAGTTGAGTTGTTCTGTTGTTGAGATACTAATGATGTTCATAGATTAAAGGTCTCATACTGCGTTTCCTGCACAATTAGGCTTTTCCCCAAACGCCTCTGGTGCAACTGCAAAATAATGTTCCTCATGATACTTTGTCCTAAAAAGAAACTCGAAGAATATTTATTGAATTGAAAAATTCTGACGGGAATCGTAACATCCTCTCAGAAGGGACTGACACAGCAGCTCATCTGATTCCACAGGGTTCCCACTCTTCTCTGAAGGCCACTTTCCATGACTCACTAATATGTGGAATATGGACGTGGGATTAAAAAGACGTGCAGTCTGTGGATATCACTTATCTATTAATCCTCTCTGAACTGAATAATAAAATCGAGCCCAGCTAGCAGCCAGCAGTGAGTAATAGTTTCATGTAACTAACATTATGAGGTGTAATGTCATCCAACCTGCATGTGCTACCACGTGACAGGACTTGAGTTGTGTTCACAGCATTTCCACAATGTCGCCCAAAAACATCATCCATAAACCAGCATTGAACGTTAGTGTGATCCTGAATGTAACTCAGTCCTTTCAGGTGGGGAGCTCTGACAGACCAGGAGTTCATTGGAAAGAAGCACAATGTGGGCAGAATTTAAAAGGATGTTCCATGATGATGATGTGTTTTGATCTAAAACTATTTTTGGGGACATTTCAAGTAAAACTGAGTAAAAAGTCCTCATCTGTGACCACACAAAGGAGGGGAATTTACAGGACTTACATGTGTGACCGTTAATAGATGCCTGTTTAACTGTGTTTTTCTATTGGGAGCTGGATGTATTTTCCTTGACAGGTTTACATGTATTTAAATATAATTGTGTTTCTGACTAGGAGCTCTGCTTTAGTACCAACTCTTGTCTTCTCCATCCTCTCCAACCTTCTGCCCAATCTGAGGGGCTTTCTGGCACTAAGACCAGCCCCAGGTTCTTTTCTCTACACCTGGGCACTTCTAGGCAACCAGCAAAATGCTCGTCGTCATCAGGTTTTTATTCCTGTCTTCACCGTTTCTCACTGATGCCACAGCATTTACATCCACTGGACCATGTGAACCGTCAAAAGGGACAAAAATAAAGATATATAAGTAAATAGCGGTACCTGTGTATCTACGGTTAACTTGTACCACAGTGGCTCAATACTAAGACTCCATATAGGCCCAAATGACCAGGCCTCAGTTTGGTCTTTTGTCATTTCACACACAATCATAAACATACGGTCGTATAAAAACCCATAAAGTCAAGAGCAGGAGGTAAAGTATGGAATGACGTTAAATGAAGACTATAGTAACAATGATAAAAAGTAACACAGGTAGTACTCAAGGGAACGAGCTGAGGTGTAGTTCATCTGTACCACCACAGGGGGGAGCAACAGCACCGAGCTTCCTCCTCAGACCAGCAGGTGGTTTGAACAAAGCAAGCACACAGTCCTTCTGTCTTTCCCTCCATCACTCATGGTTCCATTGTGTTTTTAATAAACACCTGTGAAGTACCATACAAGTTAATTTGACTCTGCTCCTACCCTACGCTACATACGCCATCTTTATCTCTTCCTGCTACGTTATTCCTGCACTCCCTCCTCCTGTCCCCTCCCCCACCGCTCCAACTTCTGTCTCTCTTTGTCTTTTCTCTCCCAGTTTTCATTGAACTGCTCTAACATTTGACATCCTTCTCCTGGTTCCTCTCTCTCAGTAAAGTGAACTTGTTTTTGTCCTGAATATTAGTACCAATTCATCCTCACATTTAGTACCGCTCTGTCTAGTAGCTAAACCATGAGTGCCATATATATATATATACTGTATATATATACACATACATACTCCTCCTCTTTCTGTGCTGCTGCTTCCTCAAACTCACTCCCACTTCTGCTGATGTGCTTGCTTTAAAAAGGTTTGGACAGACTTGCATTGATAGGCGAACCCAGCAGAGACTTCACATCTTGAAAAGTGGTTCCCTCTGCAAAACAAAATTAATGTTTTCTATAAGCTTGAGTGCTGGCAGAGAGAGTGTGTTTCAGTCCGGGACCTCCTCTTCTGCTCCTCCTGTTTCTGTTATTGTTATGGTCTCTTCCCCTACTCCTCCTTCTCCCTTCGGCTCTTCGCTGCTCCTCCTTGTCCTTTCACTTCTCCATCAGTCCGTCCTCCTCTGTGATGCCCTGAGCTCGGAGCTCTTCCAGGACGTTGTCCAGGTGTCCGGGGTCGGGGAACCCGTGGCCCGTCAGGTTGGAGCCAAACTCTGTCTTATGGTGGACCTTGAAGAGAGGGAAAAAAATGTTTTCTTTTGTCTCGGTGACAACAAACCTGCTGTGCATTGATCACAAACTACAGTCCATCAGGCTAACGTTATCGTGTATGTACCTCGTTCCAGATGACGGTGTCAGACTCTCCGGTAGTGCTGGAAGTCCCTACTGAGAAGATCAACCTGCGGTCCCACGCCACCAGGAGCAGTCTCAGTACCTGGCGACAGGGAGGGTAAGGTCATACCGTTAAAATGTATCTGTACTAACAATGGACCTACTCCGAATGATGGCTGACTGTGTTTACCTTGCGTCCTCTCTCGCTGTCTGGGAGGTAGCAGTGTCGGGGGAAGCCTCTGGCAGTGAAGGGCTTCCCTGGGTTCGGATGCTCCGGTCCCTGCCAGGAGAGGGTTGATATTAGTAGGCACTCATGCTAATCAACCTCACTGACCATGGAATACCTCATAAGCCAACACTAGCGACTACAATACCACACACAACATATTTCAGAAATAGACGAAATTCCCTCTAAGCTGTTTTCATGGCTAATGAAGATGAATATCCCACTAAAGCTGTGTTTCCACTGCATGGCTTAGCTCTGCTCCACTCGCTTATTGGTCCCAGCTCCTTCTGAATGTTCCTTTGTCACTGCCGATAGTGACTGCAGTGTTTGAACTCCGCCTTTTAGTATTAGAGTATTAGCTCATTCGCTTGGAACCTCAACAGAGGTGGCATTAGTTGAAGTATTCACAACCTTTGCGAATGGAGATGCAAAAATAACCGTTCTCATGTGCTACAAACTAAAGGCGGCTTAAAGGGACAGGAATCAATTTCACATGGGGGTGAAGTGTCCCTTTAATATTCATGTTTACATGCAGCCGTGCATACTCCAATGAATGTAGACCGCCTCCATGACGTACGTCCTATGGCTACGCCCTTTAAATAACTTCTTTTCCTGCTGCAGTCATGTTGCTCCTCATCACCGCTCCG
Organism: Anarhichas minor; assembly: GCF_050575085.1. NCBI lineage: Eukaryota > Metazoa > Chordata > Actinopteri > Perciformes > Anarhichadidae > Anarhichas > Anarhichas minor. Next base: position 2,207,047 of record NW_027466460.1, on the reverse strand, counting down.
CAAGTCTTGCAAAACTCAAGGTATTCATTTGACTATTACTACTATGCTTGGGAACATACTCCAGCGACAAAAAGAGGCAAGAGGCTGTGTGTGTCACAAGCTGCAGTGAACACCCTGAGTGAGACGCACATTCTAAATGCTCTGCGTACTTGTCCAAAGAACGCTCCTAAAACCTGAATAATAACAAGACATCCCTCATGTCTTACAAAGTGCTGCATTCAGAATGAGGCCTAACTGAGAACATCCAAACGGAGTGTGCTGTTTACGTGATCCATATCACATTGACAATATATTCTAATTAAACGAGTACCTGAAGGCCTGGTGGTATGTTGTAGATGATGCGTATGCTCTTGCAGTCAGGGTGCCCCGGTAGAGAGTGAGGGATGACGTGGTACTCCATCTTCCCCGCCGGTTGGTTGCCTGTCTTCACGCCGTAGATGGTTTTACAGGTGGGACACTGAAGACTGCGTAGGGGGGAGAAAATTGATGAGCTCATTTCTCAGCTGAGAGACAATGAAGAGTCATGGTCTCCGTCTCTGACCCACCTGCCGTCCTTGTTGCCATTGTTATACATGGCCACCAGACACTGGAAATGGTACTGGTGTCCACACTGTGCTAGTCGCCCAACTGACTCCGCCCGAGACACAGGCCCCACCCCTGGACCCTTGTATCCAGACGGACCCCCCAACGGCTCCATACAGATGGTACAGTCCTGGGAAAGAAGAGGTCGTTTCATGTGAAGCCAACATTATGCCTCATATGAGTTAGCCCTACTATAACAAATAGATATAAATACTGCTCACACCTCCTCTGGTGGACTTTTTACTTTCTGCAGGTACTTCTTTACCACGTCCTCTGGAGTTTTACCTGCAGACAGGAAGGAGAGGGAACAGAGGGAAAGTCCAGGTTGTTAACTCCACTGATTAATTTAATTAATTAGACATTTCAAAGGCAGAAACCATAAAACAAAAGCATCTGTGGAGGTATAAATATGTTGTTTTGGTCTCTACATGAGTGCTTACCCTTGCGAGCCTGTTTCTTGGTGGTCTTCCTGCAGCATTGGCCAAAGCCGGGCACGGGTTTGACGTCGCTCTTGCTGACAGGCGGAGGGTGCAGCACGAGTTTTGGAGGTCTCGTCAGACACACGGGCAGAGCGGCAGCACTCATCAGGATACCTGTGATCCCTGAAAAATATGTCTGGTTAGAAGAGAAAAAAAAGATCTTGCTCTCCGCTTTCTTCTGAAATTCCCCAAAGAACCTGGTGAAAATGTCATGCAGCCCACGGTTAGTGAGTGAGAGTGGTTTACCGGCCAGTGCAGGGTGAACAGGACTGGATCCATTCAGGTTCTTCACGGGGACGGTGGGCACACTGCAAGAGAAGACACAAACTGTTCTGTACGGTGTATTTCCTACAGCGACGCATCAGGACATAAGAATCTGCACTTACTTTGAAAAACTGATGACTGTCATTTTTACACTCAGGTAACACAATTGTGTAAAAAGAAAACAAGCCAATGAAATCAGCTAGTCTGAATGAGTCCTCTCCCTCTCAGTGTGCTGCTAAAGAGCACATGGATGACTGCTCCCGACCGTCGCTGTGTGTTTATTAGAGCTAATCCACCAAGAGATGGACGTCATGCAGCTGCTTGCTAGGGATTACCTGCCTCGTCACAAAGCCCATCATCATCATCATCATCATCTCTCAGTGACAAACTCACGTATCACACACGGACATGTCCACAGTGTTTATAGAATTGTACCGTATATTTGACAACAACAACAACACTACCTGATCCGCACATCCTGCCCGATCAGTACTGCACACTAGTACTACACACCTAGAGTTAAAACGCTCTCAGGCACTTTGTTTTCCCTCATAATGCTAAATTGTGAAAAACAAATCTGTACTGAAATCAGCTAGAGGAGAACTAGTAATGTTATAGTAAAAGCAAATCTTTTATTCCCTAATTATGTGAATGTGTGTTTTCATGGCAGAGGGACAGAGTGTGGTGATGATCTGTTGTTTCCTGTTTAGCTTTAACAGGCTCTCTGTCAGTGCACTAAGCTGCTTTCACTTAACCCCACTTAGTGACACATGACGACAGGCGAGTGAATGACTCACTGTGTGTGTGTGTGTGTGTGTGTGTGTGTGGATGAGAGTATGAGAGAATCATTGCACAAGCTTCAGGGAGGAACACAAAAAAAACACAAAGTACGAGTAGAAAGATAGTACTTATACTAAATTGTATAGATATGAAGGGTGACGATACGGCAAAAAAGAAAATCCCACCCACCAAGCTAGGTACACGAAACAGGCTCCATGTTTCAGACCTTTGCAGTGAGGACAGTCATCCCTCCTCTCACACAAAGAAGGCCCAGCGAGCACTAAGTCCACGGCCCTGGCAAGCAGCAAGGCCTGGTGCACAAGCAACCTTCACCCTTCAAGCTGACCCTGACCACCCAAGTATACATCAACATGTTGAGAAGTGTAAAATTGTGCGGGACACATGAGACATGTCTGCTCCTGACCCCTGTCCACTTCTGTGGTTTGATTTCCCCTCTGCCGTTAAAGAGACTGACAATGCAATGTGACTGTCAGACCATCTCACAGATGTGCAGGAGAACAGCACAACAAAGTGACCTTTATATTTGAACCCTAATGAGCAGTAGTAGCTGTTGTAGCAGTGTAGACTGCTACCCCGCCAGCACTCAGCCAGGAGCCAGCTATCCAACAACCAAGTAGTGAGAACGCATGGCTGGATGTGGCTACCGTCACGTGGTAATCACATCAAATTTCCATCTACGTTGACCAGATTAGTCTGAGCCTTGCTCTGAATACCAGCGATCTGCTGCCGTATGCAGTCAGAGCAGTTTAAGATCTTAAATGTATTTATGACAACATACGACTTACAGACTCCTCTGTTGTAAACCGGCTGTCTGCTGATGACGGATGGGAAACACCTCTATTACATCGAGATACACACACACACACACACACACACACACACTAACCACGTGTTGCCAGTCACCGGCTCTATTAATATTTAATAGGTTGCTGCGTTAGCAAGGAAGGCTTTATATTATGAGGTAGTCTGATCCTGGATCAGCTGCATGCAGCTCATTAACACACTTCCCAGCTGGCCCACTGATGATGACACACATATATACACACAGCTCCTAAACGTGTCACTTATCACGGTGACATTTGATTTGTCAAAGGAATAATTAGCTTGATACCTAGTTTCTAATGTTCAGGGGATCTATTGGCAGAAAGTATGAAACTTGTTTTGCGTTATTTTGTATTAGAATTTTAGAAACAGTATACACACATAAGCAAAATGTATGTTGTACAATAATACGTTTCTACAATAATCTTATATATTATTTCACTATAATTACACTAGGTGTTTGTGTTCCATTGAGCCCGTAGGCTGCACTGTAATTACTAAAGAACACCAGTATATCTCTGTGATAATGACTTTATGTTTATGATTTTGAATTGGATCAGGTGTGATTGGTCATCTCCATCACCTCCTCTCTTTGGGACAAACCCACCACTGGCTCTAGAGAGGGCCTTTCTCTGACATGACTGTGAAGGGAGGGGTATTCAGCTTCACCACTAGATGCCACTAAATCCCACACAGTGCTCCTTTTAAATTTAGTAACATGCAATCGCAAATTTAAAAATTCAGTTGCATGCACCGCTAACAGCAAGAGGAAGCTGTCGAAACTTGATCATACATTCAGCAATATAAATCAGTTTACTGTAGGGTTCTCTGTTCATTTGAAAACTATGACGGTGTGTCTGTTCACAAAAGGAAAACTTGTAAATGTGAATTGGGGAAACCATCGACACCTACTTCACACGTATTAAAAATAGAAGCAGTTAAATTATCTACAAATACTTGGTCCTCCGTGTTATATTACCCAAAGAAATCAGAGAAGAAGAAGAAGAAGAAGAAGAAGTAGAAGAAAAAGGCCTGGGGGGAGGGGCCTGAATGGGACTCCAGTGTCTTGACCCCCTTCACCCTAAGCCCCGCCCTCCTACCCTCCGCCTGCTTCCCACCAGATCACACACTCCCTCAGCTTTGTCTCACACACTCCCTCCGTCCCTCCGTCCCTCCGTCCCCCTGCTACTCCTATTCTACCAGGTCCAGATGGACATCAGCTGGACTGATTCAGACGCCAGACAATAACACGCTCCCACACATAGTGTCACACACACACAAAGCTGCACCCACAGCCTCACACATTCTTATGGACACACACACTTGCTGAGGATGTTTCTAGGACACTTCCTGTGCTTAATTGAAGTGAAAAATAATTGGATGTGACAGAAAGTGGTCGACGTGGTTGCCATTGTGGGGAGACTGTGTGACGTTTCCTAGAATCACACTACATTTGAAATGAGTTTATCTTGTCAACTAACATTTGTTGAATGAACCCGGCAAATATAATGTTCAAAACTATTATACAACAGATCCAAAGTGGCAGTGGATGTCATTAGAACTGACCTGAGTGAAAGAAACAGGAAGCGGTCAGCTTTGTGGTGATTCTGCCTTGACAGCAAAGACCTCTTTAAAATGTGAATTTAGCACCATGCATGCATACATTCAACATATTTCTTTTCATTATCATTACATACACTTCAACCAACTCAAGTTGTTTTGGCCCTGAATCGAGTACTTTAATACTGGCTATACAAGTGATACAAGTCTGATCCCATACTTATATTGAATACAATGACATTTTAATTCTTAGGAATATTCACACATTGGAATTGGAATGCAAAAATGCATAACCCTAACCCTGCCGTTATCCAGCAGCCCAATGTCACTTCACACCTGCTGTCCAATAAAGACATAAACATACTCACAAAGCCACTAAACTACCAGCTAAAGACAAAGACCGCATGGAGGCCCGTGTGATAAAACAAGTTGTTACTTAATACTCCAACAACATCACGCCTCACCAACCTACTCTGTCAGACAGTTACTCTGGAAACTACTGCTTCATGTCTCATTATTATATTCAAGGACACCCGTTGAGTCCGAGGTTTCAGTCTGCATATCTTCCTTGATTGTGTGAATGTAAGACTTTCAGCTCCCACTACGGGCCTCTCCAGATTCAAATCAGACCTGTTGGTGAACTAAACATGAGGCAACACATCGTCACTGCACATCTCTGCTCCTCTGATCTCTACAGTCGCACTTTATGGAGGGCTCTCTTTCTCACACCTCTTCCTGTTTATTTTGTGTTTCCTCAGTACGCCGTCTGGGCTGCCCCCCTAAACACCACTCATTCATTCCCTTTGTCTCGTTCCTATAAACCCCCCACTGGGGGGGAGAGAGGGGGGGGGAGAGAGCGAGAGAGAGGGAGGGAGAGCACACATTCTTCACTGGATCTCCCGTTAGGGTTGTCAATATTTACTGTGTGAGAGAGAGAAGGACAACGTGTGTATGTGTGCATTTGTTAAATGCCTTCACAGCCAGGCATCGGTGTGTGTGTGTGTGTGAGTATGTGAGTGTGTCACCTCCCCCTCTCTCTCTGGTGTTGGCCTGATTTCTTGCACCACTACGTGATCAATCTTTGACAGTTTGCTGACTCGTTTCTTTGTTTTGTAACCCCCCCCCCACCCCATTCCCATAAGCCTCTGTCTTGGGCGCTGTCTGAGTCTGGGACTGTCTACACACACACACACACACACACACACACACACACACACACACACACACACACACACACACACACATCTACACACCCCTCCCCTCTGCTGAATTGTGATTGTCTGGAGATAGAAACAATGTTGACTGGTCGGGTGTCATTGTCTGCCCCCCCACATCTACCTGACACATATTGTCATTAGGAATATGCTAACAGCCCCGGCCTCTTTATGATGGGGGATTCCACCACATACACCTACTCTAATAAATGCTGTGAGGCTTGTAATGAGGCAACTTCACAATCCGGGAGTTGTATTTAAAGCAGCCCCAAACTCTACAGGAAGCAGAAAGAGAAAACAGTGAGAACTCATACCAATAAAGTCTTTGAAAGACAGAGAAGCAAATGAGAGGAAAGTGAAGAAATGGTAGGAAAAGAACATGGAAAGGTCTGAGCAGAGAGAGAGAGAAGTAGCAGAGGCTCAGCATTGTGCTGCTAATGCGGCCCAGGCCTGGCTAATCCAACAAAGGTTACTGTGGAGACCAACAATGAGGCTGTGAGGCCACGGGAGAGGAGGGAGGAGAGGAGCCAGGGAAGGAGAGGAGGGGGCCGGCAATAGCGACAGGGTTGAGGGGACGGGGTAGCACCAAACAAATCTACATCGCAAAACCATCTGACCTTACTTTCAGTTTGACACAGGTTTTTAGCAAGAATCCCATGTTCTGGTCTCTAAAATTGAATAGCATCACTTCCTGTGCAGCGGTAGGCTTTCTCACCAGAAAGGTGAAGCGCACACCTGTTGTTTGAACACACTTATGGGAAAGCTCTGGTGAAACGTCTTTAATCACCGCCATATGACATCATGGAAAGTTACTTTTTCTTTCCAGCTGCAGTGCTGAATAATCAGTTTGCAGAAGAGTTGAGTTGTGACTGGAAGCTGATTAAAGCCAGCCTCTGTGGGTAAAAGAGCAGCACCCCCCCTCCTCCATATGACCGGGGAGCATGGTGGAGCTGGAAACAACCGCAAGTGCATTGAGGCAGCAGTCCCTGAGTCTGACTGAAGACTTAGGGTCTCCAGTAGACCATGTCCACCATCGTAGTTTAGCGTGTCAGCACACTGATCGGTATTAGCACATTTGCACTAGCTGGGGGACATGCCGTTAGTTTTGCAGATATTAGGTCATAGAGTATTTTGTAATAATAATAATGATCAATCATTTTGATCTGATGATAGCGCCAGAGGAAAAATGAAGGGGTCGGCAAAGTGATTACACTTGAGAGGAACATGGATGTTTGTACCAAATGTCATAGCAATACATCCAGTAGTTGTTGAGACAGTTCACGCAAAACTACAAACGTCAAAATAGGCGCCTGCGAATATTGTTTGGGGCTTTTATTGTGAAAGGTGAGAACGGAAGATGTGGATGTGCTGCCTGTAATGAAGTCTGCCGTCTTGGTTCGGACAGAGCCTTCATGTTTCATAAATACACTGTAGGCACAACTCAACCCGTTGTGCACAATGTGATTGGTTGATGCCTTTATTCACACTGCAGAAGCTCAGAAAAATCAACCTTGCTTCTAAAGACAGAAGCATGTTGCTTTATCGCTGCATTTGAGCGGTGTACAGTTTAAGAGTTATTCAAGACATATCCTTCACATTTGATTGGACTGCTATAAAGTGGGCGAGCTTAGCATGTAGCATGATAAGGAGCTACAGAGGACTGTGGCTCCACACACACCTCCTCCGTCACTAAAGGTTGCAGATTGATTGGTGGATGTCATGTCACATTGGTTGAAATCAGTCGGTTGTAGCTCATGTTAGTGCACGTCATATTTTGTTTTAAGAAGAAAAGATGATTGATTTTTAATATAAAAATACAAGGAAATCCACTTTAAGTAATTTATATAGCACATATTATTGCATTAAGTACACAATATGACCGGGGATGTGATCTAAAAGACATGTTGAGTTTAAGGTGCTCGAGAACTATTGTTCAGGCTGAGAGGAGAGCCGAGTGGGAGGAGAACAGGTAAGGCTCACTTCACTGTCACCTGCAACCGGTCAACAGCGACAAATGTTAAATGCTGGTTTAGTCGTCACACTGTTCCTCACAGAGTCTGACGGCCTTAGTAAATGCACTGTGCTGCTGGAGCTGAAGAAGTGTGGAAGACATCTCACTGTGACAGTTCCCCTTAGTGAGAACGTCATGCTTCACAGAACAGGGGTTGTACATGCAGAGCTTGTGTTCGTCCACATCTTACGCTGTGTTTTCATTTGTGTGTTCCCATGATTCCTGAGGTCTCCACAGAGCTCTCTGCTCAGACCGCTGCACCGTGCTCCCCTCCTGTGTATGAAATAGCTGCTGACCCATGACCTTCACACTCACTCGCCTGTCTTTCACACAATCCCTCCCCCATCCCTCCCCCTCTGCTCTACAGATGCCACTTTACAGATGGAAATCACACAGAAGGCTCGGTAATAGTAAATAGTTTAAAGGTCAAACTTCCATTTGTCCTCCTCACTCAGAGGCCGTCTGCAGAGGGGATTTATCTGATAACTCTGGCAAAATAAAACGTACATCAGGTCTAACATAAGGAAAAAGAAGAATGCATTACCAATAATAAAAACACAGAAAGAACGTGAAAGAAAACATATATATGTATCTTTCAGGACCTTCCATCATTACCAGAATGGCATTACTTCAGGCACAGCTGAGTTCAGATGGCTCAGTGGTGTGGATGGGTTTGATCAAAACAAATTACTTTAATCTCAGAAATTCAGAGTGTTTTCTCTGAATTTTACCCCTCCCCCATGGTTTATTATTAGTGCTGGGCAAGTTAACGCGTTAATTTCGCGTTAACGCATTCATTAATTAACGGCGACAATTCTTTTATCGCGCGTTAACGCATTTTTAAAATTTATTATAATAATTATTATTTTTTTTAAATTGAAAGACAAGAGACAATACATATACATAACAACAAGAGGATGACAAGAACAGTGGGATAAAAGCCAGCAAACATCCTATAGTCAGTAATTTTAGTGCACCTATATGCTGAAATTCACGGTAAACGCATTTAAACGGCACAGATCGGGAGCGAGCGAAGGACTTTGAAAGTTAGCGGAAAGATTAACGTGAGACAACATCCGGTTTCTTCAGACGAACATCCAGTTTTCAGAATAAGATGCCAACAAAGTATGAATTATATTCACATTAAGTATAAAACATGCTACCTGCATCTCGTGAACCAAATGTTATTGCCCTTTTGTTCATATAGCAGTACTTTTAAAATAAAAGTGCGCAATACACTACTTTTGAATTCATTATTGAACTTTGCCATAACAATGCGATTAATCGCAAAAAATCCATGCCATTAATCGCGATTAAATATTTTAATCGTTGCCCAGTACTAGTTATTATCTTTATACCTATAATGGCCTCCATACACCTTAATAGGTCGTATAACAGGGATTTGATTGTTTCAAATGTTAGGGTCACCTGACACAAGACACATGAATCTCATTTGGCTCAGTATTTTGAATTGTTCTTCCCTGTCTTCTGCCTGTTAATCCGTCACCTTCATGAGGAATTCATTATCACGTTCACTTCTGTTTAGTGCCTTCTGCTCAACACGCCAAGTATTTGATTTAAAGGAAATTAGGATTTTACCGCTAAACAGGTGTGAAACCCCAAAGTAGAACAAACACAACAGACACTCCCAACAGGAATGGATGAGAATGTGACACGAGTCACTCTCTGAAATCTCTCCACTCACAGTCAGTGCAGTGTAACGAAAACGTGACTCATAAGAACACCAACAAGCACAACACCTTCAGGTGGGAGTATGTATGTGTTTACATATCTAGCGGGGTTTTGCGTGTTTGAACTTGCATTTCTCACTGCATGTCTGTGGAGAGCTAATAACTGTTTGGAAGACTGCAGGATATGGGAAAACATCCTGGATGAGATTCATTTTGGATGTTAATATGATAATATGAGGTGCAAATTAATGTTCAATTTCAGGGTCGCCAATTTTGTACGCTGCAACTGAAGTCCTTGAGCATGTTAATGAAATCATTTGAAAGTGTATCACCTAATAATAATACTAACGTTCAGTCAATCCAGTATGCTATTATTTGCGTCGTGTTCTGATCTGCCCTCTGCGATGGGGAACTGAAGCCGATACATCGCTCTCTTCAAAGACACCAGACTCCATTGAGAAAAGCAGTGTGAAACTAACGTGGCGTCCACAGCAGGACATCGCTTAGCCTCCGAGCTGTTTCTCCTGTCTGCATGACGACTGACATCTAAGTTACTGTAGGTAATACACTGATGTGGGAAAAAAGCATTTTGACTCTAAAGCATACGGGCTTCGATCAAAACGTGAATGTTCTGATTTGAATACTTTAGGAACACCACCGGGAAGCTACAGAGTGATATAAAAACCTCTGAATGTAACGGACCCGTCCTTTAATGAAGCTGCTGGTGTTGTGTGTGTACTTCCACAGTCAGCGGTCCTGTGGTGGGTCTGTTTGATTTACTCACCCTGATGCTATGAGTGCTCTGGACTGAGCCATCGCAATCCTCTGTAACGCTGGTCTGCTCAGCCCGGCTAAGCTTGATCTCTGTGGCAGCGGGGCATGGCACACTGTCGCTGCAGATGACAGCGTGCGCTGCGGCTTCATCACCATTGGCGACGGAGATGGCACAGGAGAGGGGGGCGTGGTCACGCTGTTGGCAGGGGAGACCAATGTGGCGGTTGGCACTGATTCGTTGGCTGAAGATGAGGAGTGCTTGGCGGGAATGGACGGAGGGATCAGGTTCGGTTTGGATGACGGAGGCTGAGGAGGCGGGAGGGAGGGTGGAGGCGGCCTATTGGAAGACAAGGAGATACCCAGAGAGGAGGTGCCCGCGGTGAGGGCGGCCAGCGACTGAGCGAAGAGCTGGGCGTTCCTTCTCGGAGAGGCGGTGTTTCTGGAGATGGCGAGCCCGTGCGGCAGCGTCTGATAGTAGTTTGAGTTTGAGTTTGAGTTCTGCTGCTGTCCTCGCCCCAGAGTGGCGGATTTAGACGGACTCAGAGGTTTAGAGGAGACCAGCGCTGAGTTATTGGGCCGCTGCATGGTTAGTGAGCGTCTACCTAGAGTCTGTATCCCTGCTCCTCCTGTATTGTTCTTCACACTGAAGACCAGCATGCACTGCTGGCAGGAACAAGGCTGGCCCAGTCCAGTAGTTGGTCCATTGGGGGAGACAGAGCTTCCAATCCCCATGCTGGCCCCTGACACCCCAACACCAAGCAGGGCTCCTGTTAGGCCTCCTCCTTTGGGTATTGGGAGGGGGCCGGACACTAGAGGGTAGGACATGTCAGCACGTCTCTGGAGCCTCCGACACCTCTGGCTCTGTCTGTTCACCTGCAGGACACAACGAAACTGTCCTTTTACAACATTTCTGACTACTAGTTAAAGGGTACAGGGGTACTTTTCCACCTGGACCCTATTTAGTTTTGTTTTTGTGTCTAACTATTTTTGTCTAACTATTACAATTACAGGCAATTTCTGAATGGGTCCAGTACTGATCCAGAGGGGTGCAATGTAATCCTGATTCTGAAGTGTCTGACAACATTATGAAAAGAGTCTCGCTCAAGGAGACGTCTCTTTCTGAAATCTTGCGATGTGACGTGTTAGTGGAAGACAACGCTGGAAACGTGAGTGTGGGCCGGGCAGAGTTTGTTAGAGAGACACATACACACACACACACACACACACAGAGAGAGAGAGACAGAGAGAGAGAGAGACAGACAGACAGAGAGACAGAGACAGAGACAGAGAGACAGAGAGACTGGTGGTGTTCCTGAGGCTGCTGTGACCCTCCGACCACAGAGACCTGATGCTGTCCCATCTTCACAGACGGGATCAAGCGAGAGGTAAAGAGAAGAAGAGGTTGTATTTCTCTGTCGGGTCCTCTCCAGAATCTTGTCAGACTTCTATAATAAATATTTGAGCCTGTCAGCAGCAGGATGCACTTTTAGTAGACCTAACGTCACATTGGCGCTGTGCAATGCCCTCGCAGCTCATTTAGCAGCTGCCAGCTGCAGCAAATTCGCTAAATACTGGAGAAAATTATAAAAACGTTGTTCCAGTCATGAGAAAACAGGGTCCAGGTTGATTACTAGCAAAGTCACCCTTTAGCCCTTATCATGAGCTCATCACAGTACGGAGGAGCTGCCACTTGAAACTAAATATCACTCATTTATTTAAAGAAGAAAAGGTACGGAAGGAGTGTCAAGTTGATTTTGTTATTGATGTCCATGTAAAGAATTCAAACCCACCTGTGTCATGTTGTGAAAATCAATGAGGTAGCAGAAGCCGAGGGGTGTCAGGTCGAGGCAGGGCTGCTGCCGGCTGTGGGCGTTCTCGATGGCAATGGCCACCTCCATGTCGTAGGCCGTCCACGTACCCCCATCGTTTTCCCACTCCCACTGCCAGCCGTGACCTGGGGCCGAGACTGGATCATAGAAACTCCTCCGCACCGGACGGATGGTACCTGAAATAAGCAAAATGTGTGATAGTTATTACTTTGTCCCAATGAGCTTCTTCAATAGTCCACCAAGAGCCTCTCCACCAGATATCAGACACGAGGTTTTAAAAGCAGAGCAAGGTAGGTGGGAGTGGAATAAAAGTACAATACAAACAGATTGGTAAGATCTTCACAAATGAAACATGACAAACATAACAATTACAATTTCATAATATCAAACAAAAAAAAAAGGAAATCTATCATTTAGGAATGCCAGTAAGACCAAGAGACAGAGAGCGAGGACAAAAGGATACACTTATTAATAATAATATCATGTAAACGAGGCTTAGGACAGCGGTTAGGAGCTCCATCCTGAGTACACCAGGAGCTCTGCACACACAGATAAATAACCTGCACACACAGCAGCTAAAATCACAAAGCCCTTGATCTTCTTCAACTACTCACAGTGTCCCCCTTTCAGAAAGCTTTGAGTTAGATTGAGGTAGAGATTTAGAAACACAGTAACTATGATCATGTGATCTCTGGATTATCTCTGGATCTCTGATCAGACGGGTCAATGTTATGATGAGCGAGACGCTCTGTGGCTCCTGTAGCTCGGGGGATGAATTACAGGAAACAAAGCCGTCTCTGGAGTCTTCATTTTAAAAGTGTTGTAGGTAATGTCAGGTTCTAATGTAAAAACGAAAGTAACGGACAGAAGAAAACCTTCTGTCTGCGTTCTCTCCGTCTTGTGGGTCATGTGGAATTCTAAGTGGTAAATGTTAGGAAAAGTAACTGATACATATTTAAAGAAACGTTGAAGGGTGTGCTGTTGTGTTGCCTTATACAGCTATATGTTTCTAAATAGGAGATTAGTTTGGTTGGACTGTTCAGTAACTTGAAAAATAGTCTTAGAAACCATCCAAGAGAGAAGTGGGAGGAAGGTCCCTAAACCAACCAATCAGAAACTACCTCAGTCTCCAGGGGTAACAGGCTATTCAGTCCATGCCAGGACAAGGAGACGAAGACATATATGTGTGTGTGTGTGTGTGAGAAACTAATACAAAGAGGTTATATTGGCAGAGTGGCATCAGCACAAAGACATCAAAAGGATGGGGCTGAATGGAGGGAGGCTGCATTTGTTTGGTGAGGACAGAAAGACAGAAAGACACGGAGACAGAGGGACAGAGAGACAGAGACAGAAAGACAGAGAGGCAGAGAGACAGAGGGACAGAGAGACAGAGGGACCGAGAGACAGAGAGAGAGAAAGACAGAGGGACAGAGAGACAGAAAGACAGAGGGAGAGAGAGACAGAGAGACAGATGGTGAATAACTGTATAGTTTATGTGTATAGTTCCCTCACAAGAAGATACCAATGTATCTATTTAGAGGACAGAGGACATGTTACACAGGAGACAAACATGATATGAAGGGGTGAGACAAAGACAAAGTGAGTGTTTGTGAAAGAGTGAGACCCCCGTCCTCCTCTCTCGCTCTCTGATGATTACCACGTCAAATCTCAACCTGCAGAGCCAACGTCCATTCACAGCCAGACAGGGGGCTACTAGCTGGTCCAGTTTGTGCTGCTCCCATAGTTAGTTGGTTGTTTAGTCAGTAATTCTACAAGAAACAGGCCTACTAATTAAAGGGACATATCATGCTCATTGTCAGGCTCACACTTGTATAGAAATACAGTAACCACCATTCACAACCCATCTGCTGGGGCTCAACACCAGAGAGACTATGGACCAAAGTGGTCACCAGTGTAAAGCTCAGCAACACAAACGAAGGCAAGCCTCGTACACGCAGTTCTCACAGTCATCCTGCTGACGCTGGACACTTTCTCAGTAGCTGAACAATGGCAACAAACAAACAATGTAAACGATGAAGACGCTAGCTGCTCATCTCCGAACACAGCCCATCACAACGTAACACGGCCTGTCGGGAGCTATCCGTTTCATATATGTGATTCATAACCCACATATGGAGGCCCTGATTTGTAGTGCTGTGTCTGCTCTGATTAAGCCGGTTATTGGGTATTGGCCATGACATGGCCGATCCACATGAACGACACAGCGGCTCAGTGAAGTCCATGCAGTGAGGTCCTGGTATACATCTGAAGATAACACCAGCTCAGGTATCACAGTTGGCCTTGGAGTGGAAAGTTGGATCAGTGCATTACCTAAGTAATCATGTACAGCACATATGACATACGAGCATGTAGAACTATTCATTATTATTTATTTAGAGCACTGATTGGCTCAGTTATTTCTCCAAAAGAAGGCCGGACCTTTGAACTGAGTTTGAAACATTGGCAGCCATTAAGAGAACCAGAATACAACTTCACAACCAGAAGACTTTAATCCCCTTTAAGCTAGTGGGCACAGGAGACTGGTGTGTGTGAGTGTGAGTGTGAGTGTGTGTGTGCAATCACGTGTTTATGTGAGTATCGGTGTGCTTGGGTGTGCCTAGGGATGTCACAATATGAAATTTTCACAATTATTGTCGGGGGAAATATCACGGTTTTCCCGATTATTAATTAAACTCTAGCCCTATTTTTAGGCCTCTGCTCGAAAATGGCATACCCATACTAAAGAGACTTCAATTCTGTAACTACAAGGTCTATTTTAATCATTTCTGATGCTATAATCAGATAACACTTGTGAGATTGTTCAGATGGGTAAATATTGTGTATATGTTGCTGGTTAATATAGTACATGAAGATATTACACAGCTCAAATTGAAAATATTCAGGTTCACCTGAAAAAAAAGCACTTTTATTGATATTATGTTTTTGAAATAATGAAATAACGCAGCTGAGAGCCTAAAAACTCTCCCAAATCATAGCACAACCAATCAGTAGTCCTAGAATAACGTTTGGCTGGGATAAAGTGAAGAATAAGAGGCTTTTCTGTTTGCTGCTGCCTTTAATTGAACTACATTCAATTAATATATTAATCAATTTCCTGCATTTCTGCATTTTACTACTGTATTTTATTTCTTACACTGTTTTTTAAAAATGTTTTAATGATCTCCTTTTCTTTTGCCTTATGTTTTGATGCTTTTAATGGTTTTATGTGAAGCACTTTGAATTACCTTGTTGTTGAAATGTGCTATACAAATAAACTTGCCTTGCCTTGCCATGCCTTTTAGTACAGAGAGGTCACGCGAGGTCGTCATTTTGGAACCAGCTGTTACAGCTCTTACATTGTACTTTTATATACTATATAACTATATATTTCACTTTTTTATCACTGATATTATTCAATACATCCAAATACAGCCGTTTGGCATCATTTTGAGAGCCAGGGTCCTCTCAGAGCCTGTTTCTGGCTGTCATCCATGGGATTTTCTCGTCTGAATTCCAGTTGCTGTGTGTGTATGGGGCTCTAGCTCAGCCTATCATCGGTCGATTTCAGTCAATGAGCCCGCCTTCGACGCGTCAGAGTCTCAGGAAGGCGGGCGTCGAAGCCGGGTGTTGATTGACAGAACTTTCAGCGAGTAAAGATGCAAAGAGTGCCGCGCATCCCCAAGCGTAAAATTCCATTAGCCAAAAGTCTGACCACACACCCATGGGTCCAGCAAGTTAGATTGACCCCCCTTCTACAGGAAACAGATGAGAAACAGACAGGATGCAGTTGCCAACAATGATTCTAGCTTTGAACCGGATAATTTTCGCCGTTATTTTTGTGATTTCTTCATAAAGGTAAGCAAATACCAACGATTTTTTCCGGTGAAGGGAACTGTTGTGTTGCCGTTGTTGGCTCACAGCTTTGTAGTGGTTTCACGGAGAGAAAAACCGAAGGCATTTATGCGTTCTGCGTCGAATGCTAATGCTAGGCGATGTATTGATTAGCAGTGTAGCAGTTAGCATGGTGTTCAAATATCGAAGCGCAGTAAATATAACGCAGATTTTTGGCCAGGAATTCGTGGTTTTATGCCACATTTTCTAGTTGCTTATATTAGTAGTGTATAGTTGTGTTTGGAGTGTGTAAAAAGTGACTTATATGATAGTGTTGCCCATACGTTGCTGTTTAATCCGGTATATAAAATGTACACATGTACAATATTCGCTATCAATATGGGCCTTTTTTGGACGATATTTGCTACCCCCCCTAAACCCGAGAGCCCCCACATTTGGGGGCGTCGTGTGCAAGAGGTTTTAACCAGAATATTTATAATAGGCCAAAAGTCAATGACCTAAATATGTATTATCATCATCAACTATACTCTGTACTTTGTTATTAGTCATCTATAGTGGTGATTTACATAGAAACAAACAATTCAAATGATTAGAAAACAAGAGTTTTTTTTGTTAATAAATGTAGTCATTGTTAGTTTTATAAGCTGCTCAGAGCTCGTGTCAGGAAGTTAAACAGCTCATAACTCTCTAATATCTATTCTATGTTTCTGTGAAAACATCTTCTAACAACTGGATTTATTCAAGTTTCTCACCAAAACTACGTTGTACAATATTACATTTGAACACATCATGATGACGTTATCATTTGCTTTTGTCCAATACTCACTGAATGGAGCGTGAACGCATCATAATGTAACTCAATGTACTTTATAACAGCAGCTGATAGCTGCCAGCCTAAGACCAGCACTAGAAAGCTTTAAGGCCGATCTCCAGATCGCAGATCTTTACTGGATATCAGCTGACTTTTTTTCACACTGTGATGGTTAAACTGTGTAATTATTCACATGAATTCCTGGTCATTTTCTATATCCTAAATCCTCACACGTTGCCGATATAAGGCACCTTTTCTGTTGGATAAAAGAGGTTATGAAAGCGTGACTCATATAACCGCGGTTACTGCAGAACCGGTTGGTCCCGACATCCCGAGGTGTGCCCCACAAAGTAAATAAGACTGCAGATAGTAAAAGTATGTGTTAGTGGCTATAACAGCTACAGCTGAGGGGCTGCACAAATACTGTGCACGTGTTTGTCCGTGTGTTGTACACAGCAGTACAGCACCACACCCCTTCTCAATGTTTCGTCTGTCAGAGCTGCATCTACTCAAGGCCTGCTGCTGCTTCCACATGTCACGTCTGGGTGTGGCCACTAGATTCATGCCCTGCTCGGGCTGTTTGATGGCATGTGAGCGCCGCAGGGTTTTATCTACTGAACCCAAGGTCTACCCTTCACCTACTGAACAGAACATAGAAAGTAGCCGGAGGTCATTTCACAAAATCCAAGAACATGAACGATGGAGCTGAATGAACTGTGGAAGGTGAACTAATCTGTTGTTGTGTGTGGCGAAGAGCTAAAAGCAAAAGTAAACATGGGATATATGTGTGAATAATTAAAGAGCACCAGTGAGACACATTGAAGTGAGTGAAATGTATGAGAGGGGGAGAGAGGACAAAGAGGCCTGAGGCAGGTGGAGAAAGAGACCGGCCATCTGGTCCTCATTGTTCTCTTTAGCAAGACCCATCCCTGCACATACACACACACACACACACACACACACACACACACACACACACACACACACACACACACACACACACACCACTGCAGACTGACCAGCAAGCGAGCACATGTTAGGGTCGGGTCATGCTTTATGCACGAGGGTGTTTGTGCTCCTCTCCCTCATGAAACCGTCAACAGCAGTGACTCTGTGAGAAAATCCAGCTCCCATGGTGAGCCAGCACTTCCTCTTCCTCTCTGTCTGTCCAATTCTAGACATGGCTGCCATTCACACAGGTGTTTTGGACACAACTATGTCATTTTTGAAGCGCTGCATGTGTGTAGACCTCAGCTCACTGTTTACCTGCATCTCCTCACAGCAGCTGCTTCACAGTCTTGCATGTGTCGATGAAACATGCAACATCGTTATACAGCCTAAATCTGATCTGATATCATGTTATCATGTCATTTACAAGTGAGTACCCCGGAGCAGCAGAACGACGAAGGGCTGAGGGACGGTTAAGGAAATGACTAAACTCACGTAATGTAAGTTGTCAAGGTCACAAATATAACAATACAATGAAAAGGACAGAAAACAGCAACAACAGAAAGGTGAGACGTGATACTGACACCGAAGGCTGAAACAGGAAGTCAGAGGAGCCGTGGGACAGTTGTGTCAAAGGTAAAGAGAAGACGGGGTGAGGAGGGAGAGATGTGAGACAAGAGAAGAGCAAGTGGACCTGGAGTCACCGAGATCTCCCAGCATGCATTTCTTTTTAATTATCTTCTTTCAGACTTCACTTCCTTTTGTTTAGTTTCTATCATCATTTCCTCCCTCTGTCCTTCCTTGTTTCACACTTTTGATTCATCTCTTCTTTTCTCCTTCTGTGTTCCATCTGATTGATTCCCCGCTCATACTTCATACACATATACGTATGATGCTCTGTTGGTTGGACAGACAGATCAGAGCTACATCCGTTGTAAATAGTGACAGTAACATAGAGATAAGCTTGGATAGAACAGCTATTCAGGAATTTGTAAATCCACTTAAATTTATTTATCATTGCACTTTAATAAAGTTGGGGGATTTACATTTTATATTAAATAATGATCCAAAATCAAATCAGCAGAGGTTATCTGTCTGTCAGTTGCCGTCCGTCCATCTATCTATATCTATATCTACCTATCAATCTATCTAGACACATACATTCTCTGGCACTACTTCTGTCTTTCTTTTGTTCCATCTCATCTCTTCGCCTCCCTGTGAGCCCCTCTAAACCCCATCACATGAGAGTCATCAGCCACAGGCAATCCTCTGTGTGTGTGTGTGTGTGCCTGGTAAGTGTTTCCCATATATAAAGATGTGTTTAAAGGGCTTCTGAGGCGATGTCTTGTTGTCCATAACCACTGTGGGATGGATGATACAACAACACAGCAGTGACATGAACATGTGATGTCTTCACATGCTCTCATATAAGTCCACTCACTGTGTGTTGCAGAGCAGCCAGTGAGTGATGTCCCCCCCGAGTCCACCGTCAGAGTAACCCGACACGCAGAGTTTCCTCCACCTCTTCCTCTTCCCTGCTCTGGTTTCCTTCCCTCTTCCTTCCTGTGATTTATGTGTCTGAGCATGCAGAGTCCAGTCCGCTAGCTTGAAGCTAAGCTAGTTCTTCCTATCACGAAATAGTGCGAGTTCCATTAATGATGTGAAAGATAATAATAATTCCTATTTTAGTTTTCATGTATCTGCCTTGACAACTGTATGGAAACATAGGTTAGTGGTTCTTAGAACGATCCTTTCACTTTCTCTGTCAGGTCACTTTAATCTTCCTCCTGACTGCAGCTCCTCACTTCATCTTTTCTTTTTCCATCCCCCTCCCTGCTGTTTACCTTTCTCTGACACTTTTTCTCACCCCTCTCTCCTCTGACTCTGTCGGGCCGCCTCCTCCCTTCTCTGCGTCTTTGTCTCTACTTTGTCTCACCTTGAAAGAGTCCAATCCCCTGATTTCTGGGTTCAGAGTCAATTTTCAGCTCCATCGAGTGGGAGAGAGACAAGCAGAGAGGAGGGTGGTGGAGGTAAAAGAGGTTGTGAGAGATTTTGCCTAAATTCAAGAGTGTAAAACTGGCAAAATTCTGATTGAATGCTGCATTAATGAATATGATCTGCAATGTGAAAGGTGCAGCTGGCAACGTCACTGTCAGCATCAGTCCCACGGCTGCTGTAAGTTACCTGCAGACAGACACAGTGGAGCATTGAGCACCTTGTACAGTGTCATAGAAGCTCAGGTGGTGTGGTTGGTCTAAACCTGTTGTGAGCTGACTCCTCCCACTCACCTGGGCTGTTGTGTGCATGTAAATGTTGTCAGTGTTCATGCTTGGTTCCACTCCCTCCTTCCCCCTCTCTTGTCACCACAATACCCCACCCCCCCTTGCGTCTCTGGGGAGTCCCCCATCCAACCCTTGTCTCCCCCTTCCTCCCCCATGACCCTAACACCCCTGGGCATTATGGGGGTCTGGGAATGTGTCTCCTTCAGCAGGACCAGCTGGAACGAGAGGAGCAACAGGCTGCAGGAGCAGTGAAAAAGTTTGAACAACGCCCCTCAAAGAAACCGATGACAAGTCAGTTTTTAAAAGTGCCATCAAATCAGAGAGGGGGACTTAGCTTGTGTCTCCTCGGGGGCTTGAGGAGTTGTAGCATTTATTGACCGACTAATAAAGTGTACACACACACACACACAGTGCTGCGTTACTGATAACTTCATACTCCTCATCTCAAACAGACACTCGCTACCGTTAGGCTGGGCTTCACCAGTGTAAACCCTGAGTGTGCTCCGCTCAGGTAATGAATGACTTACAGGGAAAGTGGCTGCTTGCTCTCTCTGATGGTGAACCTGTTAGTGTCGCGTTGTCGCAGCAGTATTGGATGCGGTTCGGAGTAGTGTTACACGTACCAGTATGATACTGGTGAGCGGCTTATGTGGATTTCAAAAAAGTAACTGATGAATATTTAAAGAAACTTTAAAGTGTTTTAAGAAGTGTTTCAAGAATATCAATAAGATTGTAGATTCTGCCTGAAAAAAATGGTGATGTTTTTTTCTGCCATATTGCCCCCCCCCCCCCCAGCCTCCCCACACACTCCACATGAAAAATAGATGGAATGAGAGCCACTACAAGCTTTGATGTTGGCAGTACTACTGTGGGAAAATGGCCGGTTCAGTGCAATCCACATGTTTGTTGTGTATGGTGAATGGACTGTACTTGTATTTATCTTTTCTAGTCTTCTGACCACTCAAAGCCCTTTAACACTACATGTCATCATTCATTCATACACTGATGACAGGGCTACCATGCAAGGTGCCCATCAGGACTCTAACTAACATTCATACAACATTCACACACTGGTTAAGTGTCTTGCCCAAGGACACATCGACATGGACTAGCGGAGCCGGGGATCGAACCGCCGATCCTCTGATTGAAGAACATGTCATGTATAACGTAACATATACGAGAGAGAGGGAGAGGGAGAGAGACACAGACAGAGAGAGAGACAGAGGGGGAGAGAGGCAGAGAGCGAGAGAGACAGAGAGAGAGAGAGAGAGGGAGAGAGACAGAGAGGGAGAGAGACACAGACAGAGAGAGGCAGAGAGAGAGACAGAGAGAGAGAGAGGCAGAGAGAGAGACAGAGAGCGAGAGAGACAGAGAGAGAGAGAGAGAGACAGAGAGGGAGAGAGACACAGACAGAGAGAGAGACAGAGAGGGAGAGAGACACAGACAGAGAGAGAGACAGAGAGAAAGAGAGGCAGAGAGAGAGACAGAGAGAGAGAGAGAGAGAGAGAGAGAGAGACAGAGAGAGAGAGTGGAGAGTAAATATCAGTAAGTTGTCATGTAATGGTACAGTGTAGGTTTCAGGGTGTCTATGAATAAACACATCAGCTCCTCAGGACTAAACTAAAGTTCCCACCTCGTCGCAGCTGCTGGGTCAAGTGAAGGTTTGTCCTGAAGTGAGCAGCTCAAGCAGGAATGTTAACAACATGTTTACTACATGTTTACCTCATGTAGTAAACTACATGTTTACTTCATGTTTACTTCATGTTTACCACATGTAGAAAACTACATGTTTACCTCATGTTTACCACGAGGCTGAGTGATCTGGATGTTGAGAGTGGTAGAGCCATAGTCAGTGCACACATTAGCTTGTGTGATTCCTTATTCCTTCTGCTGTCTTTTCTCTGAATTTATTTTTTGTTGTTAATTTATATGATTATTATATTACATGTTTACAAGGCTAGAAGTTACAAGTTATTATATTCTACTGTAATTGAAGGTTTACATTAAGATGTGTTATTCATAATAAAGAATGCATCATACGACACATGTTGACCGTATCCAGCGTTGTGTTGGTCATACTATAGAATGACTTAGTGCTGGTTGACATTGGATAATGCAGAAGATAAGGATCTTAAAGGTCTGACAGCTCTAAGCCCTGTGAGCAGCCTGAAGAGATGAGCTTAGACATGAAATGACAAGTATGTGACACAGTGAACAGCAGCAGGTGTGAGTGAACAACTTACTTGACACTACAAAACACCCTGACCAACAAATGAAAACATTTTGATCATGTGCATAAATGTTATATAGGGACATTTCAGAACTGAAACTGATGTGATCAGTGAGATGTACTGCTTGTTTGGTCTTGAACGTTGTGTTCACGGTGCCTCTTGAATCAGAAAGAGCTCTACAAAATAAAAGATTTGATATGGGAGTGTCCGAGTTTAGCAAACCTCAGTATTTGGCCAACCTACAACTGGAGTCACATGGTTATCAGAGACCACCGTTGACTGCTCTCTTTTCTCTTCTCCATCTGTCTTCCTTCCCTCCATCTCCCTCTTCACTGAACTTGTAACTACAAGCGAACCCCCCCCCCCCCCCCCCCTCAGTCTTTCACCTCCTGTGTGTCTCACAGCCGCGATGGATAACTCACATCTGTTCCACAAAATCCAACAATGGTGGAGGAGCGAAAGACGGAGTGAGGGGGAGAGAGAGAGAGAGAATACAGACTCCCCCAATTATCTCACTCCTTCTGCAACCACCACTCCCACTCTGTGTCCATCCCCCACTGCACACACTCACACTCCTATCTGTCTATCTCGCCAAAACTCAAAGGCCCTTGGGACTTTTGCCTATTGACGAAACTAAACACTTGCACAAGAGAGAAGGAGAGGAAGGGGGACAGGGTGACAGACCCCAGGGAGACGGGTGAGGGGGAGAGAGGAGGGGGGGTACAGAGGGAGAACAACTCAAGTGAACTCTCTGCTCATTGGACCTTGAAATATTCCATTCTTTCCACGGAATCAAGGTCTCTCTCTGTTTCTTCGTGTCAGGAGTGTGCAGCTGCTGCGTGTGTGTGTGTGTGTAGTGCTAGTGGATAATAGCTAAAGAATGCAGCTAACTCAGTGGTGCGATGGTCATTTGCAGCTGCTCCACACCATCATATTGTTGAATTTTAACCCAACACAGCCACCAAATACACACACACACACGCACACACACACACACACACACACACACACTTTCTCTTTGTTTCTGCCTGACAGAAGTCCCACTCTTATTAACTTTGAAAAGGAGCTGAATCAATACAAGAGTTCACAGAGCAAATCGATAGAAGGGTTTAAATAACTGCATGTTTGAGCATTTCAACTGCATCAGAGATTTATTCGAATCCAAAAAATTCTGTAATAATATTGTTGGATGTGGGTAAAAAATAGCTTTTTTGCTTCTTAGAGATGCTCTGTGTCCAGTGTTGATACAAAGGTTTGCACATCAGCAGGGATGTAGCACAACATGGAAGTGAAAGCAGCGCTCTGCAATCCAAACATGTTGGCCCTGAAACTAAAGAACACCTGTGATACATAATGATGGTGTTAATGTTAATCAAAAGGATTGTGGTTATCATTGTGGCTGATATTGTGCTACTGTTTTCTCATACTACCATATCAGCATGGCCCTGCATGCAATAGGCTCGTAATCACAGACACATAACGCATAAGGTACGAATTACAGAGCACGTTAAATTATAATCCCATTGACCTGGACGCAGAGTATCAAACAGGCATTGTTCTCCTGCCCAGAGAAAACTATCCAACCACCATGCAGAGGAGAAACACCCACAATTCCTCTTCTCCATAACACATCTGCATGAGTCTATTGTGGTGACTTTTTACTCAAATGTTACTTAAAGGCTCGAATATTTATTCCAAGAGTGAGCATAAAAGGAGCCCCCCACATCTCTAACAATCAAACAGCACAGCAATGATTTCTGGTTATAACATGGCATTGTTTCCATAAGTGCTGACTGTTGGCACAGCAGGACAACATGCCAATAAATGCAATTATGACAAATTGTAAAGCAGACAGATGCTGTTTTTTTCTCCTCCTATAACTCAAACTTGACACGTATATGTGCAAAGCATCTCACCACCGTCTCATGCCATTGGATCCAGAACGGTTTTGTTCTCATCGCCCCCAGATTTAGCTCTGTATACTGTCTATGAGCTGGAAACAATAACTTCTATGTAGCTACACTGAAAATACTCACATGTGCTACTTTGCAGGCTGTCCTAATATCTTAGACCTACACTCAGAAATGCAGAGTGCTATTATTTGGAAACAAAGTTGATGTCTTTAGAAATGAGAATTCTCCACAGCAGGATGGCATTGACTGAATCTCAGACTATTCTGCATTTCTTAAATGAGGGGTCCACACAGAACTGATTACGCCTTTATGATGTAAGGAGCCACACAGTATTTACGCAGTGGTGTGTTTTGGGGTCAACGATGACCTGAGGCATGCAGGTTGTTCAATTCAAAAGCCATGGCCATGATGGGTAGCAACCAGCACACAGATGCCAAAGAAGCACAGTGTAGACGAAGGTGCCACAATAGCATGTAAAGCCTAGCACCCCGTAGTGTCATGGCTCTGAACACTCAATACAAAGCCCAAACGTGCACACTTGCACCGTGTGCATCCTTCCCCCCGCCCCCCACATCGCTCCCAGCACCCTCCCAGTCTTACCTGTGTCCTGTCTGAACTGGTGCATGGACTGAAGATCGATGATGTACTGCGAGAGCCGGCTGTCCACCTGGCCGAGGACCACGCTCCCTCCGCGGGGGTCGCTGCTTCGGATGGCCGCCTCTATCTGGTGGGAGACAGCGGGGCTGTAGGGCCGCCAGCGTCCGTGTTCGTTCAGCCATTCCCACACCACCACGGCGGAGGCCAGGAGCATGTTGTTACTGCTGGCCCTGGAGAGGAAATTAAGGAGGAAATAGCAGGAAAATGGTTTAATTTGTTAGCTCGAAGTATTGCTGAGCACCTCGGAGATGTGTTTGCCAAAACGAAGCCTGTCCGCTCGAAGCAGAGGCCAACCACGCAGCACACAAGGCGGCATATGCACACAACACATTTCTTTATAGCGATATCAGTTTTAACCAAGCTCTTTCTGGTAGTCCTTATCCCTCGTGATAAATTAATACAGACCGGCTGCTCCCGTAAGCTAAAACAAAGGCATTTTTGTTTGTTTCTTACATGGAGCCGCAGCTGAGCTAACGCCAGGAGAAGGCGAAACATTCTTCTGCGTAGACCCGAGCTCCTCGCGTGGCAAAGCGGAGAAGAAATCACGGTCCTCGCGCCGCTGTTGTTGTTATAACACTGTAATAGGAGGCTATGCCAGCAGCACAGTACACCGACTGTGAAGCGGCCTGTGTGTTGTCGTTTAAATGTGCTAGTCCTCGCTCCAGACGCACCGATAGCTTCTCCGACGAGTCGGTTATTTCCAGCGGCGGCCTTTTAATGTTGTGTGGGAGAAACCTCCTCGGTGTGGAGGAAAAACGATTCAAAACTATCGCTCGTCATTTAGTGTGGAGCGGGAGCTAGATAGGTCCACACTTACAGCCCGACAGAAGTAGCCTCGGCAGGGTGTAGATAGCACCAGCTCGCGTGTGTTTTTCTCCGGTAGTTCGGGGCGTAGCATACTGAATGTTGAGAAAGTAGTGGCAACCAACGGCGCAACCTCAGTAGGAACCCGGGTCATATCAGAACAGGTTCAACCGGGTCACTGTGCACTGGACGCTTCTACTACAAGGCCATGTTTATACGTGTTATTATTAGGAATCAAGTTTTAGTAGTTGCAGTTATTCTGGAGGCTTCTGCAGCTTATATATATTTATGTAAATATGTACACGCACGCGCGCGTTCATACATCTGTTCAATCATGCACAGCCTCTTCCACCACTGCGCAGAAATGGTATAGGACCTGAATCAAACACTCACCTGTTGATATGAACTTCTGGGTCCACTCTCCTAGTCCAGGACACTTGGAACAAAAACCCCGGATCGTCACAGACCTCTTCATGAATTAAATTGACCCTTTAGTCCTCTCGGCTCCACCATGGCTCTTTCCTTCTCGCCCTCCACAAAGCCAATATACTATACTATATTTATTTTATTATGTTTATAAAGTCCAATCAGCGAGGAACTGGATTCCCTCTAGTGGGTTGGTGGAAGGGAGACGGTGCGTCCATGATGCGTCGAAATAATGAACGGTGCCATGTTTATCCTTTGGCTTCCATCTTCGCCTCACTGTGGGAAAACTTGGTATGAAGCTACAAAGGCTAGTGGGGGGACAACAGCCGGCTCCTGCCCCTCACCACACATTGTAACCCTCATGGTGATTGGTGGCCGACAACCAATAGAAAGACGGTCGCCAAAAACGTTCATGCAAAACACCGACGTCTAATTAAGATGCCTTGGTTTGACCTATTTGACAGAGTTTTGTTCGTCGTTTGTCTATGTGTCTCTGCACTGTAATCGATAACTACCATCACTGTACAATTGTGAATATGACTAAAGTCATGCTCTGATCATGGTACTTTTGTTTTACTTTTTCTTTGGCCACTTTGGAATTCCCTGACAGGCAGTTGGCAGAGTATCGTCAGGTCTGAGGAGTTGTCTGCAGGCTCTTGTCTTTGTGGTGACATGCTGCCACCTGGTGGATAAATGGGATATTCCAAATATGTTTCTGAAGCGGGTCAGTCAAAAAACATGAAACTTAAATATAAGGAGAATATAATGTCGTCACATAACAAGTGTGCATTTAACTTTATTACCGTAACTATTGTCCGCTCAATAAACTCTACGTATTTTCCTACTTTTATACTCACCGAGACAGCTATTTAAATGAGTATGACGTCATACGTGTTTGACGCGGGCTCCATAGCTCAGGGGTTAGAGCACTGGTCTTGTAAACCAGGGGTCGCGAGTTCAAATCTCGCTGGGGCCTAATAACTTTTTTATTTTCTTTGACTGCGTAGTTACTGTGGTACGTTGTGGTTTCTGTTTTAAAACATAAATTTGAACAACTTCCAAACATCAAATCTTTAAAGAACATTGTACAGAGCATCAGTTAGCCAAAACGAGTAGTAGAAAATAAAGCAACATAAATAACATGACTCCATGAAAATGATTCATTCAACATCATAGGTGTGAAGTATAATTTATCATTTTGCTCACGTTGTATATTGAAAAACGTCAGTTTTCACCCCATTCACAGCCTGTTCACCCTGTTGCCGTCAGCTGCCCTATACCGCCATACTTCTTTCCTCTGGCTGTGAGACTCCATAACTCCTCCTCCACCCTCCATATATAATATAGTTTTAATATTTTTCTTATGTAGCAAAATGGGACTACAATCTGCATTTCGTTGTGCAATCCTGACAAATAAAAAACCTTGTAAACTTGTAACCTTGGTATTTCATAACTCCACTGGCCTACTTGTGTTAATGCAAATGTATTCTGACGTGTGAGTTCGTTGTTTGACAGCCGATGCTGCCTAAACGCGGTTAACGCTTTGCCTGTTATTGTCACAATGAATGAACAGGTGCCAAAACGTCAGCTTGTTCAATTATCTATTATTATTAATAACAAATTGAGTAAAGGAAGTCTAGAACCGGAAACAGAAAGCGCTCGCCTTCAAATGTTGCAGGTTTTCAAACGTGTTGGCTCCAGAGATCAATGTAAGGAGAGCTAAATTAAATGAATAAACAAAATATTGAACTTAATTCATAACGGTTATAAAGTCATATTTCAGCCACTTTCCCACAGCTGATAGTAAATACATTGCGCGAAAACTGGACCTGTCTGTATGTAATGATTCATTATTTTTTCAATTTATATACATCAAATATTCCTCTACTTCTACTCAACTAAAGTTCAAGTGTCTCAAAATTGTACTTAAGTACAGTACTTGAGTACGTATATGGATTACGTTACATTGGAGCTCTGACAACAATAAACGGGCCATTGCAGTGTAGCGAACGTCCACTTAAAGATGATAAAACTGAAATGTGATAATAACAACAATGACACAATCTGAACTAATAAACTTCGTCCAGAGACTGCTGTCAGGAACCTATAGGTCACTTAATGGTTGAACTCTCAATTTAGTGCTTGGACCGACTCAAGATAGGACTTGGGGTCAATCTTGACACTGAGACCGATTTATGAACTATAAGACCTCTGTTAGGGCTGACCCTAAGGTTTATTAATGACCCTCGTCTTAGTTCGTCTTTGTATTTCTTACATATATTTTTTAAATGACTCAGAGAAACAAATTCACTTTATTTGTAAACCCTTCACAAATTGTCTCTTTTAACTGTGTTTGCATTTGTTCTAATCTTGTTCTGTAGTCATACAAAACTCATCTCACCTTACTGACTCACTATACATATTGTGTGCCTTCATACATTGATCAAGCTTAAAGTTGACCAAATCTCCAAATTTGAAACATCTGAGTCAACATTAACAATATGTATACATTTAAAAAAAAAGATCAAGTCTCATCCTTAATAACAAATTTGACAAAAAGCAGAATTTTGTGATTACTGACATCATTTAGTTATTACATTTTCTCAATCTTCTGCAAGCTCATCCAGGTGTCCTTTCATAATAAATTCATGTTTACTTAAAATATGTTTTAATTAAACCATCAGAATGCCAGAGAGCTTTATAAAAGAAAACTCTTACATTATTTGACATATACAGT
Organism: Anarhichas minor; assembly: GCF_050575085.1. Classification (NCBI taxonomy): domain Eukaryota; kingdom Metazoa; phylum Chordata; class Actinopteri; order Perciformes; family Anarhichadidae; genus Anarhichas; species Anarhichas minor. The sequence goes on along the minus strand of NW_027466460.1, from coordinate 2,178,359 downwards.
ATAGACATATTCTTTGCTAAATATTCAAAATAATTGCCTTTATTTTAAGAATGACAATAGATTCTGTACATTCATGTTTTTCAAAAATACTAACATGTAACCTTTTGAACCTTGTGGATGATCATGAATTGGAGTTGATTAAGATTAGTTCTTTGTCCTAATACATTATGGAAGCAGTTCAGCAGTTGAAGTAGTATTTCACTCATTATGTGAGGAGCAACAGTACACCCAGATGGACACAACGTTTAAATAAAGTCCCTTTTCTGAAGATATAATGTGTTTAACAAAATGATGGTCCATTGGATTTTCAGTTTACAATATCCAGGCACAATAGCATGATTTTACTCATATAGCCTCTATATCGGGTGTGAATTTCTGTTCTGGCTATGTACTGAAGTAACCTAAATGTAAAAGCTACAAATCTATTTTGACACATTACCCTCCTCAGAGGTTTGTCAGTTTGGACCGGGTCCTGACATCAATGCAAATGTGCACATGGACTGACCAGATGCACAGTCACTGCAGTGCATAATCCATATACAACTATTACTGACAGGAAGCACGGGATTAAGAAATTATCATATTTCATGACAAGTTTGGGCCCGGATAGCTCAGTCGGTAGAGCATCAGACTTTTAATCTGAGGGTCCAGGGTTCAAGTCCCTGTTCGGGCGCAAGAAGTCTTTTTATCCCAGAGACTGCGTCCCCACAGCGATGCATAATGACAATAAAACTTTGAAAACTAGTCTTGGAGAGATTCACCACCTGATTACAGTAGAGGTCATGTCTTGTACATTTAGGTGATATTGCTGTTGGCTGTTGTGTTCTCATTAAGTAAGGAATAATCCCCTGGAAATGCATTTCCTATAGTTGAAGAGAGAGACTCTCCCCACCCCTTCGGATCAGATTATTATTGGCCATCATAGCTTGGAAAGCACAGGTGTGATTGAGATCATTAAGCAAAGCTGCATTCCATCATGTGTGGCTGTTTCAGGGCCTTCATAAATGTTGTTAGTGACAGCTGAGCATTTCCTGCTCGAACATGTTCAAATGTCACTGGTGAAAAAAGTCTACTATGTTAGCTGCTGTTCGTGTTGTTGTCCTTTTGGGTGCTGTTAGCAGTGGTGGTCTTGTTGCTGGTGTTGTTGTTCCACTTTGCTTTGCAGTGGGTGATGCAAACAGCCAGCACCATAATCAGCACCCCAAAACCCACAACCACACAGTACCAGTGGGGAAAGAGAAACCAAGAGGAACCTGGAGATGAAACTGAAGAAATGCAGAGAGAGAAAATTAAGCTGAGGCTAAAATCACAATTACTAGATGTTTTTGAGAGCCGATTGTCAAAACTGTACGAAATGAAATCACAGCGTCATGTGTTCTCACATAATCACACTTTCCCTGAAAGCAGCGGCTCTGTATTTACTCTGCATATTATGCTGCATGTTATGATAAGTCTTTGAGACTTGGTCGAGATTGAAGGGTGAGCTCTGACACCACACATTCCTATTTGCATTAGCATTATTACATTTCTGTATTTCATATAATAAGGGGACGTCCCTTGGCCCCCTTGTGTTGAGTTGAGCCAATCCCATCCCAAAAAGGCCAATTTGTTATTTTAGACTGTGCAGCAATTCGGGAACTTGACCAATAAATTTCAACCTGAAGTTCCCACATAGAATGTGGAGGCAAAAACCTGAGTCTGTTTACTATCACTCCCAGCCTTGTAGAAAGACATTGGATTAGTAATAAAGAGTGCAGAAACATGCAGGGAAATCTGCAGCATGGAGGGAAGGCCATTGTAATTCCTACAAGCAATTGTGCATCTAGGCCTGTCTAGTTAGCTACCACAATGCAAAACACATTCTCTTACCTTGAAGCATGGTTCCTCTCCCAACTGTTAAACGTGAGTTCACATTGGCCACACAGTAGTACAGCCCCAGGTCTGTTTCCTCAACACTAGTGATGCTCAATGCCAGAGATCGGTTCATCAACCCCACAGAGAATCGAGGGCTGAGCTGACACCCTGAGAAAAAAATTGTAGTCTGTTGAAAGTCTTTTAAATAATACTCCATTTTCTATAATTAGAACTTGCAAAGTTGTCCCTCCTTCCAAACTCAACCATCCACAATACAGTATGCCTGTGTGTCTGCTGAGGACAGCAGCAGGTATACTCAACCTCGACCTCTGCATCTCATGAGGAGTCAGTTGATAAACTACTATTTATCCAAGGCTATCACTCAAATACTCAAAGTTTTCTGTTCTGTTTCATACCACATTTGCCACTTAAACAGTGTTATGTACTGTGCCTATAACTTCTGAGTTTCATGCGCTCTACAGCCTCAATTCAGTTGTGTTTAGAGCTCAGTTTTTCATGGTTCTATATTTGTTCTAATCAGCATTTAGATCATGTACTACCTTGTACTGGTCTGCCCTCTCTGAGACTGGCGCAGAGGACCACAGTGGGGGTGAGATCAGGATGGTGCTTAAGCCACGTTGTGTCGTAAATGTAGGAGAGGTTACAGCCAAGAGTGACCGTTGAACCGTACTGGACATGTTGGACCTCAGCAGCTGGCACAAACGGCATCCAAAAACCAGCCATGGTGATCGACCCTAGAGTGGAGCAAATGGACTTTACCAACTTTACCAATGAATGTTTAGTGAAAGTTTAGTCTTAAACAAACTTTTGATGAAAACATTGTCAACTGACATGAAAACAAAATTTCAAAGCGAACACATTTTTGGCAACATTCAAAAGTAGGGCTGCCGCTGGGGTCATCTCTCCTGTTTCCACGGCCATGCTTAGCCAGATATTTTGACAGATTTTTTATTTTTTGGCAGTTGATGGAACTTCCTTCTTCATAGCCCCCTCTCTTCTGGTGTTCCTCTGGGATCAATCCTAGTTCCCATTCTTTTCTCTATCTATCATTTATTCTGTTTTGGATCCCTTGCACAACATGCAATTCCACTGTTATGCAGTCATTGTCACAAATTAACTCCTGTTACCTATTGTTTGTCATGTCTCTCAGTTTAAGTGGAAGATGTTACAGAACTATCTATCGTGTGTTCACACAACCAGCGACACGGCAACAGACTACAAGTCATTTTCAATAGAAGCTGGTGACATGAAGGTTCAAACTAACGCCCCCAAGTCAAAGTTGAGGTGGTCTCAACTGGTGTCAGTGCTCCAGCGAAGCTGTAAAGCGTCAAACAATCACATGTTTTGTTTCACCCTTAATATAATATCTCACGGATCGTATAGCGGATCGGATCTGCACAAAAAAAAAAAGGAGCAGATATACTTTTAGAGATCCTGGATCCTGAGATTAACCTTTATATGTATTTATCAGTGTTATTATAATATCTACAGTATTGTATCAAGATTTTTAAGTTTAGCTATTGTAAATGGCACCGATTCGGCGGACTGGCCCAACTACGTCAACGAGCATAACAAGATCACGAATGTAAAAAGTAGCACATTCCAACCGAGTCCACAACCCATAAAGCAGTTCAGAGATACGTATGCAGGTAATGCCTTCACTAATGTAAACGGCTAACGTTACTCGCCGCCTAGCCTTTTATTTTACAATTACTATTATTAATGTATCCTCACTTTGCTGCCATTTAACATTTGAAATGATCCAAGAAGCAAATGAAACAGCCCCATCCTTCTGCTACCTCCACAGTACAAACACAGCAAGGTGTGACAGTCATTGTATTCATCAGTCGCTGAGTCTGACTCGACCTTCATCTAGTGAAAAGTGAATTCTCCTTCCCTATGAATAAAGGTAACTTTCTGTCTTTCTTTCCAAAATGATGGTACTCTAGGGTGCATTTATTACTCACCAACAAGAATGGTTGTTATCCAATGGGACTTCATCTCTTTGTATCTTTATGCATCACTATTTTCTCCTGAACTTGATGTCTGTGACATTATGGTCTAACAGACCACAGACTTCCGTTTTAGCTGCAAAACCACTGTTTCCACTGAAGGCCCACTCTCTTTATATATATCCTCTTTCGGTTTGGTTGTGAGAGCATTTTTTTCAAGCTTCAAGCATTCGGACCAGGAGGAGCTGAAGATCTTTAAACTAACTGTTCGGTTAAATGCTATATTTTGGCCAATCTCTTGCTTAAGATGTTTTATAGTTTTATTTTTTAAATAATCTTTAGTGTTGTCTATGTAATTGCTTATATGTTGTTTCACTTTTATTTATTTTCAGTTTCAATATATAATATAAAATATAATCTGTATATAAATTATGATATTATTATATCAGAAAGGATGTACTGCTCCCCAGGGAAAAGTTCACAAGCTACGCAGCAGTTTTTAAAGTAATATGTAAATATTACTTTTTATTAATATAAATGTTTAAATAAACTAACATAATAATCCAACTAGAAAGCTGCACTCAGTAGAGTGTAGATCTTTGTCTGCAGTGACCACTGCTGTAATCTTTGATTGAATGAATACAACCCACAATTGGTTAACCTCCCATGTAGACTGCAAGTATAGAGTTGTTTTTTTTCCCCTTGCACGTCACGGCTGCACCCACTCTGTGCAGGCACGCATCTCAGCTCCATCTCACGGACTTGAAGCGTTTAGTTTGGCTTGCAGTCAGCTGTGTGTAACTCCGTTAGCTGTTAGCCAAACACCGTTCAAAACCATAACAGTCGGGAAAACTATTTTCCACTCAGCTGTGTTATCAATAGTGGCCTCTACGAGTAGTGAGTGAGGAGTCAGTGGCAGTATAAAACAGTCATTTAAAGGTGTTTTGAGAAAGTGTGGATGATTTTCAATATGCTAATTAATCCTGCATTCGTCCTCTAGACTCTCTTGACCCCTGAAATTGTTCCCCCTCTGCATCATGGAGGATCTTCTGATCCCTTACATGCACCCTTTGGAGAACAGGAGTGAGGAGAGAGGAGGCTTGTGGAGTGGCTGAGATTTGTATTCATAGGTTGTAGTTATTGAGATCAAGCTTTCTGCCCCTCACTGTTTGTGCAGCGCCTCATCACACATCCACATTCCTTAATGACATTTCACCTGATATTACTTATGTTTTTATATTAAATAGGTTACAATTCAACTGCTATAATCCCGACATGCTTACAAGTGCAAACAGCTGCTGACGTCAAATTATTATATAAATAATAACGTTATATATATAATATATGTATAGATATATAGTCTGTGTGTTAAATAAAAATGTCACTTTATGCCACATTGTGAATTGAATTTTTCGTAAATATCAAAGAGACCATAAAATCCACACCTGTTGCCTCGACTCATGTCTCTTCCTCTCCTCCGAGGAAAGGACTTGAAAGACATGTTAGCATATTGAAAAGCACCCACAGAGTAACTGCAACCATGAACATGCAGCCATAACTGGCCATCCAAAATATTATGCAGTTTGCTGCTGCAGAATGTGAGATTAGCTGTGGACAGACCCGGAGGTGCACATTCACTCCCTCACTGAGTCACTGACTCATTCACTCACTCACTTTCAGAGGCACACACGTGAATGATCGCACGATTCTCCTGGCAGAGATAATAATATAATATATATTATTCTGAAATTGGCCATTCTGCATGATGACAACATTTACTTTTGGTCCTTTAACTTTATTTAGATTCTAATACTTTTGTACTTTTACTTAAGTGCCAGCTTATCCTGTGGTAAATCTTGCCTGTTGTTGGATCATTTAGTGATTAAAAGAATCGAAATGCCATAAAACTGATATGTTTATCAAAACAAGATGTTGTTTTCTTGTTTTATTCTACTCTCAAAAGGCTCCAAAAGCCTTCCTTTGCGTATTAAAACACAAACATAACCCCTGTACCCAACTTGAGTCTTCTATCACTTCACCTTTTTTCATAGAGTTTGCAGGTGGGTGTTGGTTTCCATTTCTTAAAAAGGGGAACTGGAGAATGTGGTCCAATTATCAGGGTATCAAACTGCTCAGCCTCCCAGGGGAAAGCTTTTGCCAGCTGGAAAGGAGGCTCTGATCAATTGCAGAACCTTAGATCCAGAAATAAATAAAACTATATATATATAATATAATTATAACTATAATAGTGTTATATAAACTATACTCTAAAGAAATAAAACACATATTTTAAATAGAAATCCCATTCCCCCAGGATGTGGAGGGTACTTGGTACAGTCCGATTGACCACTTCCTGTATGAAACAGCTCTGCTTTAGGCTCAGGCCTGACAAGATGGTCTTTCCCCAACGAGCAGTAGAACCCTGAGCAATGATAAGTCAACAGAACAAGAAATTAGAACAAATTAAGACCAACTTCTTAATTGGCAACTCAGGACAAACTCAGGTGTGACTGTACAGAAGTTAACTAAATGTGTACATTACAAATATAAACTAATGTACTGTCCACAATACTGAATAAACTATACGTATGATGTATGAAACCAAAGCTATGTGTCATAATGTATCTGTTTCCTTATGCATGTGCAATGTGAGTGTTCTGTGCACAAAGTCAAAGGAAACTAACTGAAGACAAAGTGAACTTCAAATTGTAAACGTATAGAGAAAGCTAAGGTGTCTGTGAGTGCAGTTACAGACATTTAAATCTATAGCCGCAGTGTTACAGTATTCACCCAGTTTGATTGTGTCTCAGATGTCTGCCTCTACCCCAATACGTGGAGGTAGAGTTTAAAGAGAAAGTCTGTGTATTTTTGTAATTTGGTTAAACAAATCCTTAAAAATTGTATAAGCTGGTGCCAAAAAGTAATTTATGTTAGGTTCTTGATCACTACTTCAGTTAGAATTTCATATATGGAAAATATACATTATATTACTTGTACTACTAAATAATACATTTTGACAACAAATATGTTTAATCTTAATATTATATTTTGCTGTTTTATTATTTGTATTATTAATGTGATTATTATTATTATCATTATTGTAGTTTGATTGTATTTTAATTATGAATGTAATATTATATGTAGCAGACGTGGTATCGCCATCATTATTGTGATTATCACCAGCTGTTCCAGTCTGTTCTTTCAGTACCGCTGATGACGCAGCAGGGTGAAGGTTCAGTCAGCAACAACATCCCGTTCACGTTGCACTGAGGAGAATGAAGGGAACCCGAACAGCTCTGTGTGTTGTTGCTGGTTAGTTGTCGAAAGGATAACAGGAGCAATGGCGGTCACAGCTGTTTCTGTATAGAAAGGAATTGGCGTTTAAATTATCGAACTGCGGACTGAGATAAGGAACCACCGGATGAAGAAGGAGAGTTCTCAGGTGGCTAGCTTAGTGTTAGCATGTTCGTAAGCGTGCTAGCTGTCAAATCAGCTGTCAACGTGATGTTAGCTTATCTTTACTGTTGTCAGACAGTTTTAACCAGTGGCTGATTTTGCATAAAAAAGAGGCGACCTAACAAATGCTCAGTCTAATTGTGTGTAAGTTTAGTCCAATGAAACATTTGCTGTGATGGAAGTTTCACTCACATGTTGTTTTGTTTGCCACCTGATTAGCATGCTAACGTGAGAGGTTAAGCTGCCTCGTAAAGCATTCTGAGGCGTCTTTAACTTATTTCAGCTTCTAATAATACCACTCACTTAAAGTGGTGGTGGCTAGGCTAACGTCAGGTTTTGGGTGGGCCAAGTATAAGAAATGATACTAAGCTACACGCTTACTGACCTATGACCTGTAGTGTAAAAGCTAGCTTTTGTCGTAACTGTACGTGTACAACGAGTCACGGGTCTGTTATTTAGCCCAGGAGACGTCACGTGCGCGTTTCATGGACAGAGATGCTGCTTTCCTCATTGGGATGAAAGTGCTGACGAGCCCATATGGCAAGCAATCTGTAATTACATTATGTTTTTTTTTTGAGGATATCTGAAGTTTAAATGATGACTAGGAACAACTGGATCGTAGATATCTGAAATGGAGTTTTTCATAGTTAGAATTGTATAGCAGATATTGATTGAACTATCTCTGTTTCAGGATGGCAGGAATGTTCGACATAGACTTGGAGACTGAGGACATCAGTGACACAGAGGTCTGTATCCCTGTATAAGACTACTGCTGATCAGTTCCCTGAGAAAACCATTCCTTTGCCTCATCACAGGTTGTTTGTTTCCCCAAACACAGGAATTATATAATGTGGAATACATCTTGTGTTTTTAAAGGACATTTGGCGACAGTTTACAACAATTAAGAAGGAAGAAATGGACTGACTTATAACTTTGTTTAACCTCACTGACTTGCTGTTCCCCATCTGTAGGATGATGTCTGTGACTTCACTGTGATAGAACCAGAGAAGTAAGTTTAGTTTACCGTTAAATTAAGCGAAAAATGCTCTGGTATGCAGGTATTCATACCAATACTGCTATTTTCCTGTGTCCCTTTGCTCCCAGTGTGCAGACAGAGGAGGTGGAGTTGACCAGTGAAAGTGTCAACAGAGACAGTGAGAGGGTGGGACCGGACTGCTTTGAGCTTCTTACTGTGCTGGGAAAAGGAGCCTATGGCAAGGTGTGTGTGTGTGTGTGTGTGTGTGTGTGTGTGTGTGTGTGTGTGTGTGTGTGTGTGTGTGTGTGTGTGTGTGTGTGTGTGTGTGTGTGTGTGTGTGTGTGTGTGTGTGTGTGTGTGTGTGTGTGTGTGTCTTTTTTTTTGTCAGGATCATTTTTCTTGATCCTTGTTTGTTGTAACATTGATTTTGGCTGAAGTGTAGGGCCCTATGACTTTCACGATGTAGAAAACACGGACGCGATCCCGGAATCTGATGATAAAAATGGAATGGGCTGTAAAAGGCAGAATATCGTAGAATTTGCCAAAATGTGTATGCAATTGATGAAAATCCGTGTTTTCTCTTCCATTATAAGTGTTTTTTCACAACACCTAAGCCGAATGATCAGAAAACAACTATGCTGATGTTTTGAGACACAAGCATCTGTTTGTATCAGGAAAACACAGTTAAATGTTAAAATGTCAGCAACAGCTTTTATATATTTAATTAAATAATAATAAATTAAATCATTTAAAAACGTTCACAAAGTGAGGAACATCTAATGAAAATAAAACATGTTTTCTAAGGTATTTTAAGAACTTTAATGGTATTGGCAAGTACTCAAATGTAAGTACTTGTACTTGGTCTGGAAAGAGTGGTATTGGAGCGTCCCTTGAGGGGAAACTTGGGGGAGGGCTCGGCTGTTAGACATCCAAAAACCAGCAATTTGACACTAATAGCTATTTGAAGCACTTTATTTTACTTTATTTGTTGATTAGACACTTTTTCTGATGAGAAAATATGCTTGAATTGTAAAACAGAATTCAGTTAATTAAAACAGAAGACACAGAATTTTGTGGAGAAAAAAAACAGAATCTGGAATGAAATGAATTTCATACGGCCCTTCGGAAGAGCATCACTACCCCATGTTCTAAATAAGACTATACACTTGCTAACACACACTATATATGTATATGTAGAAATGAATACTTTGTAGGAAGAACACATGAATGCTTTAAGTCCTATTTCGAACATGGGGAGAGATCCTGGCAGAACGTCTTTCTTCACCTGTTCTTAAGTCATAAACATAGTACAGAAAACTATTTAGACCAGACTAGGAGAATGGATCACCAGAATTCTCTCCACACACTACGTGAGACAATAAAATTGATTGATTGATATTCACATTAAGAAAAAATATCTTGTTTTTCAGGTTTTCCAGGTGAGGAAGGTTCAAGGTGCTCAGATGGGAAACATATTTGCCATGAAAGTTCTGAAAAAGGTATTTTGTCCCAGCCCACAGTTCCTTCTTAAGACAACTATTGGTTGAGGAAATTGTTGCTCTCTTCCCTTCCCTTGTTTGTCCTCCTTTCTATCTCTCCACCTTGCCTCTTTTGACACCGTACTATGCTCACTTGTCTTGTTCGTTTGTCTTTAGGCGAAGATAGTATGTAATGCTAAAGACACGGCCCATACACGAGCAGAGCGGGAGATCCTGGAGACGGTGAGACACCCATTCATCGTGGATCTGCTCTACGCCTTCCAGACTGGGGGAAAACTCTACCTCATACTGGAGTGTCTGAGTGGTAAGACAGGCTGAACTGATGGATGTGGAGGGTAAAAACATTGGGGGGAGAGACAGATGCCGTGGACCAAAGTTAGTGAATACATATATACCTCAGGAGATCTCTTCATTTTATGGCCATGCGGTGGTTTGAAGTGTTAGACATGGGAGAGGTGGAGGAAGAACAAGAGGGATGAATGAAGGATTGGATGGGAGGAAGGTTCTCTAATGACACTGATCCATCTGTACTGTTGTTTATCACCAGGAGGGGAGCTGTTCATGCAGCTAGAGAAGGAAGGCATCTTCATGGAGGACACTGCTTGGTAAGGATACATACTCCTGAGTAAACCAGCACAATCTGCAAATTACAGCATACAATTAGAGATGCACCAATTGTATTTTCTTGGCCGATTTCCGTTTTTTTCTGACCTGCTGATTCAGATTTTTTTTTTTTTAAACTGTAATTGACTGCATACACAACCATAATTGTACACATCATTTTTCGAACAAAACAGTTTCATGCCAACTCCACGAGTGTTGTTTTAACGCCATGTGTGGTCGGTGCACAAAGTTCTCTCCTTCAAAACGGTGGCGCTTTGAGGCTGCCGCCTGTCCTGCAGCCTGTCCTGTCTGTGGAGGGTCCAACCAGCTCTATCGGCCCAAGCCCCTCGTGTGCTCTGACTCAAGCAACGGAGACGAGGGTTTGCCTGTGACGTTACCGGCTCTGACGTTACTGTCGGTGCTGCTGTCTGCGCGACTTAAAACCATCATCATCAAATTTGACTCCCAAAAAATACAGGCAAATATGATTGGCCAGTTTATGGTCATGGGCGATCAGCTGACAACTGGCTGGTTTTTACGGGTGTCCGATCATCCTCCCTCTGTTACCACATGGACTCAAATCATTTCTCTCTGTTTGAAGTTTCTATCTAGGAGAGATCACATTGGCCCTCGGTCACCTCCACTCTAACGGGATTATTTACCGAGACCTCAAACCTGAAAACATCATGCTTAATCACCAAGGTAACGCACCGTATGTTAATAAATGTGATCAATACAAATCAATTCACTTCCAGGTTGTCTTTAGATGCAGAATGGTCGTGCATATATCTCAGTAGGAAGGGGGCGTTGACATTTTTGGCTGTCAGAATTCATGTGTAGTCTTTGATTGTTTTTGGGCACAATCTGACATCCAATAAATAAATGGTGATCATGTTGCTGATTTTATCTCTGAATGATAATGGATTGAAGCTTGTGTGTTTCAGCTGTGACCTCAAACCCTCATTATATAGCACTATATATAGACCTTAAAGGACCAGTGTGTAGGTTTCAGGGACATCTATTAGCACCTCTGCTGTTAGATGCCACTAAATCCTACACGCTGCTTCTTTAAGTGCCCTAATCCGTGTGGTTGTTTCCTGTTCCCCCTCTGCGTCGTTGTTGATCATCATTTTGTGACAGTGAAATTTCCTCCTTACACATTAACATGGATAGTTTTACTTCTATATGTTTTCTTCTCTTTTTGAAGGACACATCAAGTTAACCGACTTTGGCCTCTGTAAGGAATCCATTCATGATGGAAGTGTCACACACACCTTCTGTGGCACCATAGAGTACATGTGGGTAACACTTGCCTCACTCCCACATAAACGCATCTCTACAGACCACACACACAGTGCCACTCTCTTACTGCCTAGATGTTTAACCCATGTGTGATGCTCATATTGATCCAGGAGTATCTCTGGTGTTTTAGGAAACTACATTGCAACATCATTTACAAACTTCAAATGCAAAGTTTGTAAGCTTCAAGTTTCATAATTAAGAGTTTCAATCAGTATGTTTGCATCAATAGAAATATTAAGTGTTCTGCCATTTTGCTCTGCCCACACACATACTCCCACATTTCTTTTACTCCGATAACTTCCTCACTTCCTGTGTGTGTGTGTGTGTGTGTGTGCGTGTGTGTGTGTGTGTCTTTTTCTCTACCAGGGCTCCAGAGATCCTGACCAGGTCGGGTCACAACAGAGCAGTAGACTGGTGGAGCCTCGGGGCCCTGATGTACGACATGATGACCGGATCAGTAAGTTGGAGTCGTAATTCATTACGAGGAAACTGTGTCTAGAGATCAGTGTAGGCGTCCTCCCACAGCCCCCCGCGACCCTGATTAGGACAGCGGTCACAGGTAATGAATAGATGGATGTGTCTGGAGTTGATGACGGGCTTTAATAGTCTCAGTTTTATTCTTTTGAACTGATATTTGTGTAATTAGAACATGCTCGAGATCTCCTCTCCCAGAACCTTGAAACGGAGGCATCCTCAGTGGTGGTCCACATCACCCCGGTTTCACTTGTCTTTTCAGTGTGACTTTTGTGATCGGTTTTGCCAGATCGTAACTCAGCTGTGTCCACATAAGAGTCCACTCTGTTTATTGTTGTGGTACACTGTCGGTGGGTACATTTAGCTGTTTCCCTAGCCTAATATTACAGTGAAATATTTAGTACCACCCAACAATGCGATGCTGTTTATTGCTGCTGTGATGGATTTCTCTCCCAACTACAGAAACCTCTTTGAGTAAGTACTGACTCCCTCCTGTGATTCTCCACCAGCCTCCATTCACAGCTGAAAACAGGAAGAAGACCATTGATAAGATCTTGAAGTGTAAAATCAATCTGCCACCATACCTGACCATCGATGCCAGGGACCTCATCAAGAAGGTGAAACACACTGAACTGAGAGCAAACGTAGAGTTGGATCATTTTCTGAGAAACATTTTGTACATTGTTTCATCACCCATAGGTAGGACTGTCTCAATCTTTGTGAATTTATTTAGATTATGAGTGATTTGTCTGTTTCCGTTCATTTTGTGCCGCACAGCACCGCTAATATAAAGTATGTCCTAATGTAACAAAACCGTGGTTCGAAGGAGGCTTGATTCTATTTTCAAAAGTGATTATGCAACAGCGAAACACAAAGCCAGGGCCTGCTTCAGCTTCCAGACGGAGGTCAGGAAGCACAGGGGGGGGGGGGGGGGGGGGGGCTTAGTTTTGCCTCCATGCAAAGCTGATGCTCACTTCAGGGTTGCACTGTAAATGGTGAATGGACTGTACTTGTATAGTTCTTTTCTAGTCTTTGACCACTCAAAGCTCTTCAACACTACATTCACCCATTCACTCAATGATGACAGAGGCTACCTTGCAAGGTGTCCCCTGCCCATCAGGAATATCTAACATACATACCCACTCATAGCCATTTGAGTGACACATCAGCATGGACTATCGGAGCCGTGGATCGATCTATCCAAACACTTTTATGTGAATTATCTGATGAGCAAATGTGGATGACAGCGATCCTCCAGCGTAACTTTCTCTAGAGCTGTCAAACACACCAGGAGTTCAGATCACCTGACCCGTGGTTGAGGCATCCAAACGTAATCACCAAAGATTTGTCTGACATCTCCTTCCGGACAGCTTCTCCTGTCTCCCGCGTTCGCTTTCTTCAAGGACATTTGTCAGCTCAAATAATAGCGATCAGGCAATCGACCTACATAAAGGCAATATTCAGAGGACATAGCAATGTGTTCTTTTTTTGCTGATGGAAATGCGCTTGATTCATTTTTATTCTCAGATGAGCCGTTACTCTATGAAGTGGCTCGATGCACACGTTTCCTCACCATGCAAAAGTACGAGATGCTTAAAGCACTAAGCTGCAGGAGTGAATGGGAGCATTTCATCTATTGGTATTTATGTATCATTCATCATGGTCTGTCAGGCTCTCTAGTAGTGTTTGATATGCTAGTTTGAATTTCTTTCTCTTTTTCGTAACCACCATTAATGAGTTTCTCCTTTTTATGGAGCTCAAATGTGCCATGTTTTGATAATCTATCACAAAGCCAAAGCAATATGAAAGATGAGAATTCTGAATATTCTGTCAGTTGCGGTACATAATGCGAGCTGAAGTACTGAAAGTACCTCTTTGATATTCAGTGCAGAGCGGCTGCATGCTGGTGACCAAAATACATTTTAGATCAATAAATGAAAAAACAATCATCGATGGTGTTGTTGGATTGGGAACATTATTCTGGTTTGTTTGGAGAACGATGATATGCCAGCCTTTTGTTTTATATGTAGTCCCAACCCCCGCCCCCCCCCCCTTACCCTGCAGGCCCTCTTCAAAGCAATGCATGCACTAACATGGGGGTAAACGTCCCACCTTTAATGCCAGGATTGAAGCTGAAAACTGAATAAGCCAGGCTTTCTAAAGATGTGGATCAGTTGGTCCAAGCAGCACAGCATGTTCAGGCTGCATGTGGAGCCTTTACGCTTATTTCATTTTAATATTAAAGCAAATATTGGTTTAATTAAAACCAGTTAAAGTTACCATTGAATACAATACAGTCAGTGTGGGCAGATTACTTATCCATCTATCCCTCTCTACTTTCATTTTGTTATGTTCTTGGTATGATTGCTCATTAGAAACGATATCATGAAATGCATATTCTTTAAATTCAAACAAGTTATTGATCATTTCACACAATCATCAATCTTTATAGTGACATGCCCGACTCTGTTTTTCCTTTTTCTTTCAGCTGTTAAAGAAGAATCCAGCCCAAAGACTTGGCTCCAGTAAAGCAGACTGTGCTGATATCCAGGTATCTTTTCCCTCACACAGTGCCCCGTTAGCCTGATACCTGCTGTTAACTGGACAAGCTAAAATACACCACATCCACGTGTGAAGGCACCAAAGATGTATTGAAGATGTGTTGATTCAAAACACCCTCCACCAGTGTGGCTCAGTGGTCGTCCTTCAATCAGAGGATCGGCGGTTCGATCCCCGGCTCCACTAGTCCATGTCCATGTGTCTAAGGGCAAGACACTTAACCCCAAACTGCTCCCGTAGCTGTGCCTACGGTGTGTGTGAATGTTAGATGGTCCTGATGGGCAGGTGGTACCTTGCATGGTAGCCACTCTCGTCAGTGGCTGAATGGGTGTGAATGGATGAATGATGACATATAGTGTTACAGCGCTTTGAGTGGTCAGAAGACTAGAAAATAGAAATACAAGTACAGTCCATTCACCATACACAGTAGGAGCTACACAAGCAAACCAAAGAGGCAGGCCAGCCACTAACATGCTTGTCATCGATGCACCGCCCAGATGTTAAAGGGATGGTTGTGCTTTTTGAAGTGTGGTTGTATGAGGTTCTTCTCCACAGTCAGTGGTTTACTACAATAAATGGAGTTTGTAGAAACAGACAGGAGAACCAGTGGGGAACAAAGCAATACTAAAAGAATCCATATCAGTTAAAGTGTACACTATATTTGGAATATTCTCACAGGGTTAGCTTGCAGGGTCAGACGGCCCTTTCTAACGGGGAACTGAAGACGTTTCTCCAGTTCATTTGTGTTATTGTGTGACTTCAATGAATCACAATAACAAAGAAACTAATAGATCGATGCAGCAACTCAAACTGTTGTTCTGCAAAGATTTACAATAGACAGCAGAGAGAGGACGATGACATGATTTAGATGCTTCACAATTCGAAGCATAAGCAGCACTTTTACACAAAAGAGACGTGGACTCACAGTTCCCTTGTGTTTAGGGATTCAGGTGTACATGTCAGCTAGAAGTTGGGGTCCACAGAGAATCTCTAAATCTGCCCTTTTGTTCCACTGCAGAAACACCCGTTCTTCAGGCACATCGACTGGGATGAGCTGCTGGACAAGACAGTGGAGCCGCCGTACAAGCCACAACTGGTAGGTCATCAGCTGTCATGTTGTGCCCAGTATGTTATTGAATGGCTTTTTAAGTTAATATTATGAGAGTTATTCTCGGCTCTTCCGTTGCTGTTTTTTCTTCTCAACTACCACCTTCTCTTTCATGATCACGTTCCATTCTTCCACACCTTCACATCTTCATCTCCTCTTTTCCAATCAATCCCTCTCTAACTCTTTGGCTGCCTCCGTTTTCCCATCTGTCTCCGTAGCAGTCGGACGAGGATGTAAGCCAGTTTGACACCCGGTTCACCAGACAGACACCAGTGGACAGTCCAGACGATAGCACACTGAGCCACAGTGCAGAGCTCGCCTTTGCTGTGAGATTCTCTTCTTTATATTTAGGCTCCAGTAGAAACCACACTTTACTGGAAGCGAATACTTTATTAATAATTGGTCAATGCACTGCATTCCTCTCTTTAAATGAGGAAGCCAGTAACATGGTAACATTATCCATCTGTGACTTTCTATCAGGGTTTCACCTACGTGGCTCCATCGGTCCTAGAGAGTCTAAAAGAAGGCTTCTCATTCGAGCCCCGCACACGAGCTGTACGCCGACACAACAGCAGCCCCCGCACACCCATCAGGTACCGCACACGCATGGAGATACTTCTCCTTTCCATTTGTCCTCATAAAGAAGATGCATACAATGATGAATCCTTTTACAAACCATCTTATAACTCTTGTTTTTTTGTGTCTATTTCTTTCAGTCCTCTGAGCTTTTCCTCAGCGGGACCTTTCAAGTCCAGCATCGATGGAGAGCCATACCTTTTCTGTCCCACCTCTCCACCGGCGGCTCCGGTTTCTGCGTCCCTGGAAAATGGAGGTGCCAGTCAGCCGATCAGGACGCCTGCAAGAAACAAGAAGCAGAAGGGACATCGGAGATGAGGACATCTTCAAAGAGCCAGCCTGCGCTGCAAGACCTCAGCCAGATTGACGTTTTTCACAGTATATAATAAGTGTTGAGGGGCCGAGCTCAAGTGTTTTTGCTGGTGTCATGCTTTTGTTGAGGCGGTTTAACTTGGAGGTCGCTGAAAAGCCTAAAAGAAGAGTGGAGAGCTCTCCATTTTCTTTTCTCTCACATTCAGCATGGAAAATGAATCCAGTGGTGTTGGGGCTGTTTGCCATATACCTACCAACAGGTAGATCCCTCTACACACATCCACTGGATCAACATGGAATTCTCATGCTTTTCTTTCATTGGTCTCAGATGGTAACTTTATTGCCTGGAGCTTAAATTTTCAGCTTCCATATGTCTGCACTTAAAGAGTTGCACTGTGGCACTGATGTATGGGAAACAATGACTTAATATCAATAGCGACCTTTTATACAAGAAGCACTGGAAAGAGGGGAACTACCAATGATTCTTCTTCTCCACTCAATCTACCGTGAGGAGTCTAAATCCGGTAAATGATGGGTTGATCGTAACAGTGTTTCATTTTGTATGTACATGCTAGCTCGATAAACTGATTTAAAGCTTTTTGCTTTTAATGAGTTCATCAGCTTTTAATAAGATCACCAAAGTCTGTGCGAAGAGGTTAGCTATGAATTGGAGAACTGATGAAGGATCACTTGAGTTTATCAAGTAAAGCCTGACCGCACGAGCTTAAAGTCGTACGACTTGTTCACGGGTAGTAGTGGGACTATATCATAACGAAATCTACTGAATGAAATGCTCCATCGCACATGGAAAGTGATGTATTCACAAATGTCATATATGAGCTTCAGTAAATATGGAGACGTTAATCAGTGTTTCTCATTTGTCTGAGCTGTCTTAACAGAATCTTAATGACTACTGCCAAAGCTTCAGACACATCGTGTCAGTGTACCACCGGACCAATCGCACGATAATACAATGCACTGTATTTCATTTGGGCAGGTTGTGCTCCTGTATAGTAATCAAAATATGTGCTCATATGAACACATAGTACCTCGATATAATTATTACAATGTAAAGTCAAAGCAGGCTGGTAAAAGATGTGCGGTCAGAAAACAAATTATAATGTTGGATAAAAAGTATTTTGGGTTACTGAACAAACATATTTTTGCAAATGTAATACGTCAAATACTATTATTAAAAAAAGAATGAATTCCTAGATACTTTCTAGTGTTTGATTGTCATTGCCTGACGTACCCGTAAAGGCCGATGCTGGGTTATGTCACTGCAGGCTGCTTACAGTCAAAACCTAATTCAGCACTTGGATGGATCATGGAAAGTTATGAGGTTCATTCGATGCCAAAAATCTTTCAGCTTTTTTATTTAGATTTTTCTTGGAACAAATGACTCGTAGATTGAGGTAAATAGAAACAAAATCCTGTCCCTTGTCAGTATATCTTGTTACAGGACCAGTTTGTAGGATTTCATCCCTTTCATCACGTGTACAAGAACGATGATGAAAGGGAGACTGTAGGTATGAAGGACGAAAACACAGCTATTCTTACATTCAGGTGATAATACACTAATCAACAGATCATTTCTGACTGAAAGTCTCCCTAAATCCTACCACTGACTGGACCTGTAAGCGTGCATGAGTCTTACACACCGGCAGCTCTTCAAGGCAACAGAGAGAATTAACTTGAGCAGGGATTGTATGCAAATATAATTTTACATATGACATTAAGTATGATTATTATGAAAATATTAGTTTAACAATCTATGAGATGTATGGCTTTCAATCATTGCCCTCTGTCTGGTTATGGTCTTCACTGGAGATTAAACAATCTATTTTACCAGGTGTAAACTATAGAGACCCAAAGGGTTCAATAATACATACATGAAGAATAAATAGTGGCATAAAGAATCGTCTGAACATATGCAGACCAAATATGTAACAATCAACTTTTGGCTGATTCAAGGGACAACTTGTGGATGGATTGATATGAAACATCATGAACGTACAGATGTGCATGGTACCCAGAAGATAAGCTTTTAGGATTTTCGTGATCCTCTGACTTCTCCTGAAGCGCCAGCAGCAGGTCATACTTTCCACCTATGCAGTGGACTATCTGAATGGTAGCATGATAACATGCTGGACGAGGATGACGAGCATGATAAACACTATAGCCTACCTGCTAAACATCAGCATGTTAGCATTTAGCTCAGTAGACTGCTCCTCACTGAGCCGCTAGTGTTGGCTGGAGACTGTTATGTCACATCAGTGTCATTCAGACAGGAAATGGCATGGAATAAAAGCGACTTTGGAAGAAGCACATTCTGAAATTTAAACTGCTAATAAAATAACTTGAGATGTGTGTTTTCCAACTTCACACTTGGCTACTTGTTTCTAGATGACCTGAGAGTTTGGAACACCTTACTGTATAAATATGCATCAACAAGGATAAACACATGTATTTAAAAGTGTTGTAACTCCTTCAAGCATTAAGATTGTTCCTGCAGAGAGATTTGCTAACTGCTGCATGACTTATTGAGATAGCCTGAATCCCATTTGGAGCACTGAAGCTACCATGGTGATGAAACACCATGAAAGCTGTGGAGCTTTCTATCAGGGCCACGCTGCACACCCTGAATCACATTCTGCTCAAAAGACATTTTTAATAAATGTTCCTCAGTCAGACCTCATTGTAGCTTTGGACATGGTCGACAATACTGTTTTAATCATTTGCCAAGAGCTTTGCTTTTCTATCATTATTTCTTTGAAGACGGTGCAAAGTCCTGTTGGTACAACGGTAAGAAATGATGGAGCTGGGGGAGGGGGGTAATATTTAGAGAAAAAATTCAAATTTAAGAGATTAAAGTCATTCATTTCATGCTCCTAAAATAGTCTTATCATGGTAAGGATGGCCTCAGAGTGAGGTGAAGGTCCTGAAAGATACATATCTTTCATGTTCTTTTAGGAATGTAAATACATGCTAATGTAATATATAATACATATATATATAATAATTCTTTGATATATTCTGCACATTGTGGCTCACGCAGTGTTTAATGGTGGCCTCTGTGGTGTGATGAGATTAATCCAACCTTACAAAGTGAAGCAACGTGTTTTCTTTGCTTTCTTTCCTTTTTTTTTTTTTTTTTGTTTATGACTTTGAATCTCAGAGTTTTTTGTCACAAAAGTATGACTTTCTAAACTCAAAAATTTGTGGGGGTTTTCTCGTAAATTTACATCTTTAATCTCGGAGGATATCTGAGTGTTTTCTTTGAATATTACCCCCCCCCCCCCCCCCCTCCTCCCCTGAATCTGAAATGATGGGTATTTGCTAACAAAGGAAACAAAGAGAAGCTCAACATGAGGAAGTGAAGGTGAACATCAGAGTGTTTTCTCTCTGTGTAGTTGCTTTGATGTCATTTCTTCAACTGTTCTCGTTTTAACATCTTGCTAGTAGATCTTTATTTCATCATGTTTGTTGATTGTTATTTTAAATTAGTCTCCACTGTGCAACAAACCATTTATGATAATCTTGTGCTTTCCCTCCAGGACCAGTGGTTATGGCTTGATGGTTCCTGGTTCTACAACAACACCTGGAGCAGCGAATCCCCGGACAGCAGCAACCGCTGCCTGTTGCTCAATTCTGATGGTAAGAAAACACACAAATGAAGGTCCCGAGCTCTTAATAATACAGCGTTTAAGTAGGTTTTACAGACCACAGCAGTAAGCTGCCTGAAGGCCTGTAGCCAGTAGAAAGCGGAATACAATAGGTCGGAAATCAATCACTGTCTGACTCTGACCTCACCCCTTTAAATATGAACAAAGATTTCCCTACATGTTAACCTGTGAGAGAGAGTTAGACCGTGAATGTAGCCGAAGGGCAGGCGTCATGTCGACTGTTAGTGAGTGTGCCATGGCAAAGAGACACACTGCACATCATGCACAGTGTTATTGCCTGGGGGTTACACCCCCACGTGAGGCCCAAAGGCTCCTTGATACTCGTCTTTGATGCACAAAAACCTCCCAAAAATAAGAAGAAAAGAGAATATCAAGGCAGACGGCATTTTATATAAGTCCTGAATATTATACCTATAAAATGTAGGAAGAAAATTGTTGAAACTGAAAGGGGAGAAAAGTCAGAAAGTGATTGATTTCTGAGGGAATGGCCCAATATTGAGAATGATTGAGATCATCACACAGATGGACTTCATTTTCAGAATGAATCATCAGAGCTTGCAGACACTTGTGTGAGTTGAGGCATTTATTATCTGCACAGTCGGTTCCATTATTCTCATGGCCTGTTACTAATCTCTTTTCACAGAGGCATGGAGCAATTCTCCGTGCAACGCTGGTGGCTATTCCTCCATCTGTGTGAGAAACTCCAACGTCCGTGAGTCAATTAACTTCTTTGCATGACAGAAAAACATTTCAGGGAGGTTCACAGTGAAGTTACAACGTCTAAGAAGATGCATTCAGAAGAAGACAGAGCCTTACATTATCCTACATCGCTGTAAATTGTAGGACATGTATCATTTTTTTTTCTCTTTGACATTCACACCACAAGACATGTTGTGTCCTGAAGGCTGGACAGGGTTCCAGGGCCGCTGTTACTACGAAAACGGTGAAGCTCTGAACTGGCCGGAAGCTGATGTAAATACACAATATAATAAATAAAACATGCAGACAGTAGAGAAACTCAAATTCAATCAATTATGGTCAGATACATTTTCTCATAATTTGCTGTTTTTATTTGTGATTTTGTTGTTAAATTCTGTTTTCTTGACTATGGGTATTTTGGATTACGTTACAGTAATTTATTTTCAGTTAAAGGATAAATTACACACTTGGTTTTGAGATATATTTTTATAGTATTTGTTTCATGTTATGTTGGTATTTGATGTTTGATTAAAATTTGTGAAAGACGCTATTTTTGATAAATAAAAGTCATCGGAAACTTTTATGGACATCTTTTTATTTGGGTCATAGGAGAGCCGTCTGAACCCCCGAACTGCTCCATCGAGGACAACAGAACGATTGATGTTGAACTTGCAGGTTATCAATTTTGTCACTGAACTCTCTCAGAATTTGAGTAATGGGGAACGTGTTCTTTTGGCTGCCTACAAATTTGAATGACAGACCTATCAGTAACTGTGATATGACAAGATGACCGTGTCATATCATCATTTTTTATATTGTGCAATGACTCAAATGTTTCAATGATCTATTGAGGCCAACAGTATGTACCTGACAGTACTCTTCTCCCTCTATCTATGTTTGTTGCAAAAACACAAATGTACCTTGAAGTCATTTTCTATATAGTTCCTTATTTTGTTATCATCTGTGGCTCTCCAGTGTTGGTCAATTCTATTTGATCATTTTGAAATAAACTACAGCAGTGTTATAAAAAATGATAATAATGATAATAATTCATTAAGTTCCCACATTGTTTCCCCCTTATTCATTAACGTCACATCTTGTTCCCTTGGAGCTATACAAGTATGTATCATTACGTTTTACGTTATCATTAAGATTTCAATTATTTATGGTTTAGTTTGAATTAAATTGGGAAGAATAATGCTGCACGTTGCCGGCCGTAATCTAAAGCTTTCACCATTTTATTTATATCAACATGTAATATTATGATTATCAATACTTAACAGTAATGCCTTTGAGTCAAATGAAAATCAAAAAGTTATTAAATTATCACTTGCACGATATTTATTGTATATTAATAGTCATACATTGTCAGATTTTTGAATTACATCAGAAATATCATATTGTTTCCAATACAGACATATTTAGAAAGTTTGTCATACATTTATTTGTATTGTGCTACTCTGTAAATAAACAGTATGCATACAGTACATACAGTTTACATGAACATACTGTGTTCTATGTGACAAATGCATCTGTCTCCTTCTTGACTTCTGAGCAGATGCAAATAGCTGCTGACGGCACACAACAACAAACAGGGGGATGACAGAACACATGAGAAAAGAAGATCGGGGAGATCATTTATATAGCCCAATGTCACAAATCTTATCCTAGGGGGCTTTGTCATCTGCATATGACACCCTGTGTTCTTTTCGTGCCTCGCAGCAGATAACAAAAACAAAACCCCTTTGTGTGAAAAAAAATGGAAGAACTCTCAGGAAGAACCGAGGAGGGACAAAAAAATTACAATAAAGACAATCAATATGAGAAAACGGTACACAGAATGTGAAAATAAATCAAAAAGATGGATCGAGGGTGTCAAGCAGCTTCCAGGTGTCGCAAAACAGTGAGAGCCTGAGCCACACAACCTTCTCTTCACTAAGAACCGTGGAGAGACGGACCAGAGGGGGCTGGATGTCCTGGAGGATGGAGAGCTGGACCAGAGGGGGCTGGATGTCCTGGAGGATGGAGAGACGGACCAGAGGGGGCTGGATGTCCTGGAGGATGGAGAGCTGGACCAGAGGGGGCTGGATGTCCTGGAGGATGGAGAGCTGGACCAGAGGGGGCTGGATGTCCTGGAGGATGGAGAGACGGACCAGAGAGGGCAGGATGTCCTGGAGACGGACCAGGGGGGCTGGATGTCCTGGAGGATGGAGAGACGGACCAGAGGGGGCTGGATGTCCTGGAGGATGGAGAGACGGACCAGAGGGGGCTGGATGTCCTAGAGGATGGAGAGCTGGACCAGAGGGGGCTGGATGTCCTGGAGGATGGAGAGACGGACCAGAGGGGGCTGGATGTCCTGGAGGATGAAGAGATGGACCAGAGGAGGCTGGATGTCCTGGAGGATGGAGAGACGGACCAGAGGGGGCTGGATGTCCTGGAGGATGGAGAGACGGACCAGAGGGGGCTGGATGTCCTGGAGGATGGAGAGACGGACCAGAGGAGGCTGGATGTCCTGGAGGATGGAGAGACGGACCAGAGGAGGCTGGATGTCCTGGAGGATGGAGAGACGGACCAGAGGGGGCTGGATGTCCTGGAGGATGGAGAGATGGACCAGAGGAGGCTGGATGTCCTGGAGGATGGAGAGCTGGACCAGAGGGGGCTGGATGTCCTGGAGGATGGAGAGATGGACCAGAGGGGGCAGGATGTCCTGGAGGATGGAGAGACGAACCAGAGGGGGCAGGATGTCCTGGAGGATGGAGAGACGGACCAGAGGAGGCTGGATGTCCTGGAGGATGGAGATCCAAACATGTGGAATGACAGGAGAGCCAGGAGTGTGTACACACAACATCTGATGCCTGCACACTGCGTCCTGAAAGAGGGATCCCTCCCTCATCCTTCCTTTGTTTTTCTTCTTCTGTGGTGTTAACGTCCAAAATAAATTCTAACTCTATCCCCGGCCAATACAGAAACAGAATGTCTCATGAGTCTTGTTCACATTATGACTTTAGAACCACAGGACCATCTGTCCAGTGAGTGTTTTCTCTCTGAGTGTTATCTCAGACATCACCAGTTGTTTGAGGACGCAGTACATCCTGGTATTTGTGGCAAACTGTATTTGATATATATGTATTAGGACATACTAGATATTTTTCTGGCATATTAATATAATGGAGGTATGGTTATTGGAACACACATACATAAACCTTCACTAAACCACTGAACTGATCAGTGTTTAGGAAAAAAATGCAACACAAATGAACTTTTATGTTGGTGGTTTGGGAGTTGACCAACAAATCCACTAAAAGAGGAGATGATGGTTTCCACAACCAAGTATGTATTAGAATAAGCAGAGACGGGTTGTGGAATGTTTACATATTGTATGAAAGAGAACAGTGGCAGCTGGTGGAACATTTTCTTCGCATGTACTGCTTCCCTTTCCTGCTAGTCTGCTGTCTAATTGTGAGGTCAGGCTGATCTGGGATCAGCTCTTTGGCCTGAAGTTTCTCCGCCAAAGTTCTCCTCTCAAACGGGTCTTGGAGGAGTAGCTAATGCTGGCGCTGGCGCTCGCGCTCGCCTGTCGAGACTTCTCCTGACGAGAACGCGCAGCTTTGGGCCAAACGACTTTGGCCCCGAACTGAATCTATTTGAGAATGCTGATTGACTAAATTGTATGCCACTCATTTAAGTCTTTAATCAGCATTTGGCTAAACTGCTTCATAGACCTGCCTCTTTTGGGCCAAATTCGTTTGGCACCAAGCTGCGCTTTCTGAGACGTGCACACAGGCAGAGAGGACAAGCAGACAGGCGGAGAGGACGAGCAGGAAAAGCAGATATTTTGCGCAGATATCATATTTTACACATATAACTGGGTACATTCCGTCGTTCAAAAACACAAATATGACAATTTGTATTATTTATTATTATTATTTATTTTGTTTGTGTGTGGCTCAAGGTGGGGCCACAGCCTGGGCACAAAATACAAGTTTAGTTCTTTTACTTGAGTTCAGGCAGGGTCAAAACCGGGAGGTCAGTCAAACAGGGGAACAAATCCAATAAGGGGCAGGCAAAACTCCAAGGTTGAAAACAGGCAGATCAGGAACAATATAAAGATGCGGTGGAGAGCTTGGCAATAACATGCAAGACAATCTGGCAGGGAACAAGTGCAAGTGAGGGGACCTAAATAGTGAGGGCTAATGAGGGAATGGGCTGCAGGTGAGATGGGTGTGGAGGACCAGGTGAGGGGAATGAGAGGTGATCGGTTGTGAATGACTGGTTCCCTGCCACTAGGAGACTACAGCAGGGAGGAGAGCAAACGGACGCTACAGAGACAGAGGCTCTAGGGTTTGAACTAACTGAATTTGAGTTGTTTCTCTGCGATGGTCCATCTCCAAAGCGTGTGCCCACTCTCCTATTGGCAAAGCCGTCTAACAGCGGTGAATAGTGAGGTGGAGGGACCGCAGGGTGTAATTCTTGTTTCATTTGTGGTCTGATAAACTGTAAATACATCAAATTCAGAGCCACATCGCTACGTCTGTTTCCAAGCTACTCTAGCTGTCATCTTTGTCGACGCTTCGTCAAAGCTTTCATAATCTGGAAGTGTGCATGGTTTCATCTCCTTGCCCACTTTTTGGCATTTTTCTAAATGATGCATTGGGGGGGACTTAAGCTCAGACCTCAGGGGGAAGTTACACTTTAAAGTCACTCGCCATCATTCCCAATTAATCCAGTTGAGTATGTCCAGCAAGCTCACGTCTCATTATTCTTGCTAATGTGGTTTACATCCAGCCATTTGTCGTGTACACAAAATCCACGGCCTACATACTACTATTGGAACGCACTACAGACTCACTTGTGTGTCATACTTATTATCAGGGATGTCGACCATTAATCTGTCAACTGACAGAATATTTTTGACTGGTTACGCATGTTGCCCTATAGGTCAATTTCTTGTGTAATGTATTAACAGAATCAAATATACTTCAGCACCGACAGGATGTTTTGGTACACATGTTAACTAATTGAGCTATTCAGACAGGATGCACTGTGAGCTCTGCAGCATGGTCCCAGCTGGACGGACACACACACACACACACACACACACACACACACACACAGATAGATACCACAGATAGATACCACAGACAGTGGTATCTATCCACTCTCAGCAAGAAAACAGATAAGCGTTTTAGAAAAACACACACACTGGCTTTAGATACTAATGATGGTGTCACCAATACTGTTTCACTTTCACTCCAGAACCAGTAGATGTGGCTTGATGGTTCCTGGTTTTATCAGGGATTTTTTTACTGCACTGTCCCCAGTCAGCACCTTTCCATGCCTTACAACATACTACGCTGATAAGGAACACACTTTTCAGTTTCATCCAACCAAAACATGTGCTCCAGGTCATTTTCTAAATCAAACTTTAGCTTTTAAGTGTTGTAAATGTAATGGTTGGTTTATGGTGTTGAGGGAAAATAATGACTTATTTTGTAATCCACCATGAAGTAGAGCTATGAATTATATCTTTCTTTTTCTTCAGTCGATGCAGTATGGCTATAGCCATTTTTGCTATTTAGGACATGCGGACATGTTACATTTTCGTATCTCTCGCGCTCGCTCGCTCGATGGCTGGAGCAATTACAACTGTGATGAAACCTGGCCCTCAGTTTGTGTGAAGAATGCTGTTGTCTGAAGGATGCACTTAAAATCTGCAAATCCCACAGGACAGACAGAGTAACGTAATATTTGAATACATCAAGTACACATTTTACCCAAATGTGTTGTGCAAATGTTTTTCAAACAAATTAAAGATGAATTTGTCATCGCAGAGTTTCCGACTGGTTACCCTTTCATTATATCACGTAGGGATTTTTCTCCACATTAACGACTGGTTCTTATTTGTATCTCACTATGCCCTGCAATAATTCAACTGACAGACTCTCATGTTATTATTTCCAGTTATCTGTTTTCATGGAACCTCTCACTCTGTGTTGTTCCTGTTCACCTAGCATTAGGGTTAGCATTACCACAGCTACCTGTGCCTCTCCATTGCAGAGCAGCTGATCATTCAGAAACAAGATTAATTTACTTGTTCCCTGAAATGATCACGATGAATCCTGGAATTTACCCAATCCTACCGATAGCAACATGAAAAACATTTGAATGAAAGTAATGTTGGCGTTACCTTTACAGCAATTGGTGATGTTCGTTAACGCTTAACTTTTTAAAATGTCAGCATGCTAGTCTGCATGTATTTGTAGTTTGTCTCAGCTGTTGTGTTTGCAGCTTGTAGATGAATATAGTCCATACATCTGTTTCTGTCAGTAACATCAGATGACATTATGCTTCCTATTAATGTTTGATTGATTGATTTTTATCTTGGTATTAAAAACAACAGCCATGAAAACATTAAGGATGCTTAGTTAACCCAGAGGTTAGCACATTAAAAGCGTAATGATACACTTATTTCCAGTGTGGACCTCGGTGTTAAGACTGTACATCATTATGCATATACTCATCGCATCGGTAACATCAATCTAGATATGATTTAACCGGCCAACTAAAACTTCAGTCAATCCTAAGCATCATAGCTTCATCATTCATTTTCAAGATCTAACAAAACCATCCCTGTGTTTCACTTTCCATCCTCACCTGATCAACAAGGTGATTGAGACTGGTATCAGTGGAATGGTCTTTCTGAACCCAGACTGGGGTTTATAAAATCGTCTGTGGTTCAGATGGTAACTATCATGTTGGACTAAAGCCAATCCCTCAAATATCTTGGAAATAGATCCAGGGATTGACACACTTCAGTTTTACTGTCCTTTTTATGAAGTGGACTCTGCTACTCTGGACATTTTCAAATCTTACCATTTAGGATGGACAGATTGAAATGTGTGTTAAGCTTTGAGCAGTGACCAATATCCCTGATGAATCTTGCAGAAAGGCTGTCCAGGCCAGTTGCTGTTTAAGACTATAAGGTGGCAACTTGTCCTCTGCAGTCAGTCACAAATCAAACCTCTTTAGTGTCCTGATAAAATCTCTCAATGAAATAAAAGCCAAAGTGCCCAGAATCTATCAGAGGTTAAAAGTCTTGGTGTCATTTTTGATTCTGATTCAAGCTATTAAGCCTACATTAGTGTAGCAACCAAGGCAGCGTTCTTCCACCTGAGAAATGTTGCCAAAATAAGGCTGCTCTTAACAAAGAGAAATGCATAGAAATTGATTATTATCATTGACTGTGGTAATGCCCACTTCACTCGCCTACCAAAAGAGCAGATAGAAAAACTACAGCTAGTTAAGAACTCTGCCTCGAGACTTTTAACAAAGACTAGAAAAAGAGAACTTATTACTCCTGTTTTAGCAACCCTACACTGGCTCCTCAATTATTTTTAGAATTATTTTAAGGTTATTTTACTCGCATACAAAGCTCTAAATCATAATGCACCTCATTACATTTGAGACTTTTTAACTCCTTATCAGCCAACGCGAGCCCTTTGGCCCTCTGATGCTGGTATTTTAACTGTGTGTAAGGTAGCCCACAAAACAAGTGGGGAAACCAAGACTCTGTAACACCCTGTCCAGCTACTTTAGATATGCAAGCTCTGTTGACACAAAGTCAATGCAGTTTCATCGTTCTCTACTACTACTTTTACTGCATTTATTTCTCTGCTTTTTTATTGCATCTTTTATTCCATTTTCATGAACTTATTTATTCTTTGTATTTTATTTCTAATGTGCATGGTCTTTAATGCCATACTGCAAATCCCTTTAATCCACATTTGATAAAGTTATTGTTATTAGTAATGGTAACTTTGAGACCAAAGAAGATGCCACAGTAGTAAAGAAACTTTTGAAGTGATTAGTCACCTTTTGTCATGGCAAAGGACACCATCGATATTTATACTATAGTTACAGGAGTTTGCTTTGGTCTTAGCAGAATAACTCATCTCTTTTAACATCTTCCACAATTTGTGGGGCTAGTTCAAGATGTCATTTACTGCATCTTTGTGATACTGGGATATAGCTTTATCTATTCTGTATCTTGCCTGGCTCAAAATGTTATATACTCATTATGTTCCCGCTGCTCTCTTCCTTAAGAGTCTAAAATCTACCAAATGATTGATTTCCTTGTGTGCCATTTGAGCCGAACTTGTATTATAAAAGCACTTTCAGACCGAAGGAACTTTTTCATGACTCTAAGAACCCCAAGAACAAACAACAATTGTACTTTTCTGAATGATGATTTGAGGGACTTTTTTTTAGCCCTTGCGAGTGACTCAGGTGTACCGTGATTGGTCGAACTTATGAGCCAATGCACCGCCAACAAATGCTATTTCTAAAAACCTATTAGACACAGACAAATGGACCAGCAATGAAGTCCAGAAATAATATGTTTATGAGCATAAACCCACTGACTCAACAAATGAGTGGAAGCTAGCTAAACCAGTAGCACAACGGCTCACCCAGTAACGTTAGCACAAAGGCTAACCCAGTAGCACAAAGCACACCCACTGAGCCAAAGAAGCCAATTAACTAAAATCGCAACAGGTATTTTAATGACAGCTATTTTGCTTGCATTTATATGATTGTGGCAACATAGTTGTTTATTTATTCTTATATTACTTTATAATAAAAAGCTAATCTAGTTTCTAGTGAGGGTAGCAAATGTTGAGCAGGTATGAATAGTTTATTGTCAGATCCACAAGCTTATTAAAAATGCAGCTGATGGAGCTCTTACAGGGACCAAAGGATTAGACCACATCATCCCGATTCTTAAGGCACTACACTGGCTTCCTGTCAGCCAAAGATTTGTATAAAAGACAATGCTGCTTGTTTATACAAACCAATACACAGAGTGGGACCAAAGTACGTAAGACATGTTGAAGGAATTCACTACTGCCAGAGGTAGTGGACAGACTCTTTGTCGATCTACTGCAATAGAAGATACTACCATTTACTAAATTAATGGTAACTTTTTAAATGGATTTGGAGTCAGTATGATTCATGATGGAATCAAATAAAGATTGCTAATGTCATAACGATATTTATGAATGAAGACATCCATTCTGGTTAGTTATTACAGAATGCATGCATTCTTACCTTCATTTAATAATGTAATCATTTAATTCAGAATCAGAAACCGTTTATTGCCAATGTATGTTGCACATACAAGGAATTTGTCATGGCGGGTGGTGCATAACATTAAACAATAACATTAGACAATCAACAACAATCAACATATTACAATTTACAATAGAATATAAAAGAATATTAAATAAAGTGCACAACAAACAGATAACAGTACTATAAACAAGTATGATGAAGTGTAATGTAACATGTCAAGTATGTTTAAATAAAGAAAGCGAGAAGGGATGTGCAGGGGAGTGACCGGTAAGAAATTGTCCCGGGGATGACAGTCAGTGGGGCTCCCGGGCTTTGTTGATGAGCCCGACTGAAGATGGGAAGAAACTGTTCATGTGTCGTGAGGTCTTGGTCCTGATGGACCGCAGCCTCCTGCCAGATGGAAGGGGCTCGAACAGCTTGTGTCCAGGGTGAGAGGGGTCGGCTACAATCTTTCTTGCCCGCTTCAGGGTTCTGGAAGTGAACAAGTCCTGGAGGGACGGCAGCCAATCACCCTCTCAGCAGAGCGAATGATACGCTGCAGCCTGCCCTTGTCCTTGGCTGTGGCTGCAGCGTACCAGACCATGATGGAGGAGGTGAGGATGGATTCAATGATGGCAGTGTAGAAGTGCACCATCATTGTCTTTGGCAGGTTGAGTTTCTTCAGCTGCCTCAGGAAGTACATCCTCTGCTGAGACTTTCTCAAAAACTATACGATTTGATAATCGTGAGTCAAGACCTGCAAGGCATGTGACAGACACATTTGCGGCCATAAGGGATGTCTGGGAGAAGTGGATTCCAGATTAAACAGTCTTTCTGCACTGTGAAGAGGAAAAACTTAGATATTCACAAAGTTTGTGATGAATGACAGGTTGTTTCTTTATGCAAAATAGATTTGGGGTTTAAAACGCAATCAAGCTGTTTTATTTTAGGGGTTTAGTGAAGGCGGGTCATTTTTGACCCTTAGGACAAGTGGTGTATACAGAAAGTTAAGACAACACAAGGGTTAAGGTGGCTTACCATTAGATCAGGTGACATGGTGCAATTAGATCATCTCAGTCCTCCATATTGCCCTGCAGTCTATTCTTAATCACAGCAGCATCTATTTGCAGCTCTGACCCTAATCTCAAGTGATGTGCCTCAAATAGTGCATTAGCATGCAGGCTCAGTGTACGCCTTTATAATGTTCGGTATGTCCCCGAGATCAGCTCTCAGTGTTGCTGCAGACATCAAGGGTCATTGCAAATTTCTGCCATTTATTTGTGTCCTGATAACAAAGAGTACATTTTAATGAGGACTAATTGCCTTATTCAACACATTGTCCTTATTGCATGAATGACTGACATTTCTACACTACATTTGAATGAAGTGGGAATTATGTAGGAGAGAAAGTGGAATAATGTAGTAGTATGATGAACCTTCAGGTGTGCTCATTTCCTGTGGTGGAATGTAACTAAGTAAGTACATTTGATCAAGTACTGTACTTAAGGTACTTGTACTTTTGCATTTACATTTGCGACTTTATACTTCTGCTCCTTTAGTTGATAACTTTAGTTACTAGTTACAAATTAAGATTATTAATACAAAATACACATCAATTTAAACATTATGATTTATTATATTATAACTTAAATTAACAGCAGTATATATAGAAATGTCAATGTTTTCCCAGTTGCAACATGAAAGTGATGAACACATTAATGCATCAATAATTACAATCCAGTCACATAAACATCTAACAAAAAGTTCGGAAATTAGTGTTTGGTAGATTATTTCTGTTGTAACTATGCTTCTTGGCAATGCATTTTATACCGTTGGAAAGCCTGTTTAGTTACCTTCAAACGGTGCCCCATTTGTAAGGATCATGTATTTCTGGGATGAGCAGCACAGCTGAGTATGTGGGTTGCGCCCATGAAAAATTTGCCAAATCTTCTCTGCCGGTGTCGGCAACACGTGCACTGGAACCTGAACATGTGGGGGAACGTTATGTTCAGCGATGAGTCCAGATTCTGCCTAAGGAAGTTGGATCGTATAGGGTCAAAGTGTGGAGAAGACGGGGAGAACGCTATGCTGATTGCTGCACCGATAGAGTAACACCTTTTGGTGGAGGCAGTGTGATGGTGTGGGGCGGCATCTCCATCACTGGAAAAACGAGGCTTGTCTTCATTGGAGGCAATCTCAATGCAGAGAGATATCGAGATGAGATTCTGCAACCAGTGGCAATCCCATTTCTCCAGAGTCTGGGACCGAACTCCACCCTCTAAGATGAAGACGCTCGCCCCCACAGAGTGGGGTTTGTCAGAGAATACCTCCAGAATTTGGGAGTAGAGAGGATGGAATGGCCTGCCAACAGTCCTGACCTCAACCCAAGTGAACACTTGTGGGACCAGCTGTTCGTGCCAGAGTGACCAACACAACCACGTTGGCTGACTTGCGAAAATATCCTGCTTGAGGAGTGGAATGCCATCCCACAGCAGTGACCAGGCTGGTGACCAGCATGAGGAGGTGCCAGGCTGTTGTGGTTGTGTATGGTTCTTTCACACGCTACTGAGGCTCCTGTTTGTTAAATGAATAAATTGTAAAATTGCCAATATGTCTTGTTTCTTCCTTGTAACTGATATACTTCAATCATCCAATCCACCAAACAACACCAAACAAGAGTCGATGGCAGAATACACTGTTTGGCATTGACAGAGAAGATTTGGCAAATTTTTCATGGGTGCAACCCACATACTCAGCTGTGCTGCTCATCCCACAAATGCATGTTCCTTACAAATGGGGCACCGTTTGAAAGGTAAATAAACAGGCTTTCCAACGGTATAACATTTATTGCCAAGAAGCATAGTTACAACAGAGAAATAATCTACCAAGCACGAATTTCCGAACTTTTTGTAAGATGTTTATTACATATTATTCTGAAATGGCCAATCCTGCATAATGAGGGTGGTGTCTAGTTAATGGTAAACAAATGGACACACTTAACGTTACAGTGCAGTTTTTGAACTCGTATTCCCATCCAGTGTTTACTAACAATTCCAATGAAATTCCTGAGTTGCGTCTTTTCCTGGAACTGTAACAGCAAAGTGAGACACGGATGAGATGTTGAAACTAGGGAGGAGTTGTGAAGGATGTTTGGACAAACACTTGGGAGGTATATGGAGAGGTACTTCAATTTAGTACTGTTGTTTTTAAGCACCGTTCATCTTCTGGACAGTCTGTTTAGGTTCATCAAATAATGTTATAATTATGATGAAGAAGACACTGCCGATCAAATGTAGCTGAGTGTGCTGAATGTGGAGAGGACGTAAAATGCTCCTTACAAAAATAATTCATAATTCTTATTGATGTAAATCAAGTTATTTTCTTTGGAGTGTGTTGTCTTTACAATCAACAAAAGCCTGTAATGTGATATGCTGTGATATTAAGTTTTATTTTATTTTATTTTATTTTACTGTATTTTACTGCTTAAGGGAAGAAAACAGCTCTACTCTCATCCCAGAACTCGGTATAGTATTAAAGTAAATAAAATACGTCAAATAATAATGCTACTTCGTCTGCTGATAGTGACAGAATCAAATATGCTGTTTGTGCTTTAGTCTTTAGCATTGGTTAATTGTCTAGATAATAAAAATAAACATTTCTTCATACACACGTTTTTTTGGAGGTTTAGTCATTTACAGTGTTACAGGTCTGCTAGTTTTGTTTTGAATCACAACCTTGTCTTGGTGGTAGTTGTTTTGCTTGTGTTCCATGTGTACTGTGACGCACGTTCTTTCAGTGAGTGGTTACAGGTGTGATCAGTGAGCTGGATGTGTGTGTGAATGAAGCCTGTGCTCGCAGTGTGTGTGTGTGTGTGTGATCGTTTGACCCTGTGTGTGTGTGATCGTATGAACCTGTGTGCAGTTGATGCATGGTGCTCTTGTGCTTTCTTGTGGACTGTGAAATATATGAACGTTTCAAAAACAAGAGTGACTTTCACTAGCGTCACCAGATGGCTTCCGTTACTGGACAGGGACTAAAATGAATGAACTGCAACAGCTGCTGTTCTCAGTTTCTGTGAAGAGTGTGAGACTGACTGTTGGCAGGCTGCACAGTGGTCTTAATATTTTAGCAGATCACTTATCTAAATAGATGAGTTCAGTGTAACAAAGCATTCTCAGAGGGCTGGTGATGAAATACAGATGGGTGACAAATTAATGTCAAAACCAACATAAAGTGTTGAAATGAAAATATTTTAAAAGATATCCTCTCATTTAGTGTTTCAATAATGGTATTGAGATATAGTGACTGTGAAGGCCACAGTATGATTCCTATTATTTTCATACTAATCAGACCTCTCATGAAAGTGGACGCATCGTCATTTGTTGTTTCTCCAACCGCTTATTCAGGTTTTTTCTTTAATTTGTCCCGTCTGTAAGGCATGAAATATATTTTGGTCATATCATATCAAGACTTAAAAAAAACACCTCTTTAGACATCATAAAAATACTCCTTATTCAGGTGAAATAAATAACAAGAAATAATAGTTAATTTGAATCAAATTATCAAAAGGTAGGCATATTTAGCGTCATTGATTATATAATAACTTTTGACATTCAATTCAACAATTCAAGTGGTCTGAGAGAAAACTAGACTGCTGCTCCTCCTCTTGGGTCTCTTTTCATGCTTTGGAAAATGTCGTTTGTGACGGGAGACTTTGGCCAATCACAGGTCATTTCAGAGAGAGAGTGTTTCTATTGGTGATAATTCAACGGTGGTATATCCTGAAGGAAAAATCGCTATTCCAGCATTGGCAACAACTGCCTACACTGCAAAGCAACCCAACAAATAAATGAATAGATGTTGTCCAAAACAGAGTCTGACAATATCTACGAAGCTAGCACTTTTCTGCATGCATGTATTTGTGCTCGTTTAGTGGGAGGGGCTTAGGACAGAGAGCTGTGGGAGGACAGTTGTATTTTCAAATTCTGGCTTTTTTTAGTTTTTTCCAGAAAACTGCCTACCCCAGCTTTAATGTAACCTGTTAACCTGCTTTCTAAGTTCAGTGACTGGAAACCTGTGGGCTTAATCAGCCATGTAGAGTCCTTGTTAAATTGTATACTATATTTTGGCACAGGGTGTGTCTAAAGGACAAAGTGTGTATTTGGAATTATTTTTAAAATTCTAATTTTGAGAGACCTGAATTACAAAAATACTTCCTCAAATAATGCACATTAAGTTTCACACAGCATAATGTTAGTCCTTAAAGCCTTGACATATGGGAGGAGTCACGAATAAACAACATGAAAATGCGAAAGACTTAGAATATTTCGCATCAAAACTATTCATATGGGCAGTGATGCAAATTTGCAGTTGAAGCATTTAAAAAAAGAAAACTCAAAAAATACACTTTGCAATAGACATGAGAATAATCCCCTTTTTTATGATATTAAATCTTAAAAACACACAGAACATGCTGTGCTGAGGTCTCTACAGAAGAGGCAGACATTTGTCTTAAGAGGAAATTAATACTTTGAAGTATTGAACCAAACTTCAACTAAGCAATAAGTATAACTATATAATGAATAGAGTTCCAGCCTGTCTGGATGTGAGATATAATGACATTTCTCCATCGATCACTCAGCGATCACCTCGTCACCTCCTGACCACGCTGATTCCCTCCTGTTAAACTGTACAGTACATCGTGGCCCACGTCCACCATGACAGCCTGACTCTCTGTGCTCTCACGGCTATAATTGGCTGTTAGCCTTGTCTGGCTAATGCTTTATAAAAGCTCCCCTGGCCTGGCTTATCCTCCGACAGCGCTTACAGAATCACACCTCCATGTCGCCGCAACATGTTCTGTACATGCGGAGAGCCTTAGCAAAAGCACATTCGACACCCACAGACTGCTGGCATCCTGGGTGAACACAGAGAGGAGAGCAAAGGGAGCACTGGCAGAAAGAGAGAGAGAAGGAATTGCTGTCACAAGACAAACTCTTCAGAAAGAATCACAGAGACGTCTCCAGGTGAGTCTTTGTTTGGATGGAAATTCTTATTCAGTATTCCTAATGAGCTATGAGGACACTTTTTTTATGGCTGATTTGGGAGTTTTAGCAACCTAAGGGTTTACGTTGAAAAAGTTTAAAAGTACACCCTGTTAGGCTAATTCTGATATTTTTATATCCAATAATTCTCCACCAGGATTCTGTTTCTGCACCAAAATGTTGTTCCTTACAGTATGAAGATGACTCTAAAAACACATAGAGATCCTCATCTAGGTGAAATAACATGGCAATGCTTTTTATTGCAGGACTGTATTAATATTCTATTCAGAAAGGCTTCTGGACTGATCTATGTAAAATGGAACTTTACATTACCGATTATTGTGTCCTCCGTTTTGACTAGTGTCCTTTTAGACCTGCTACACTGAGTAACTAGCAGGTCCAGAAGGCAGGTATCATCTATTCACATTGTTGATCACCCATACGAACACGAGAAGAAGAAGTTGATCACCCAATACGAATACAAGAAGAAGAAGATGCCGATCTCTTGTGCTTGTAATAACTATGACCGGAGCAAAGGAGGAAGTCATGTGACGTAGTATATAAAGAGACAAAGGTCCACATGGGGTGGTGGTCTGGGTCAAACACCAACAGACTTTCAACCAGGAGACAGCAAATAGTTTTTTAGTATAAACCTAAAGTTGTTTTGTTTCAATTCACAACGTTAAGGTTCACTTTCACAATGTGGTGGGTGCAGTCTGGCCCATCTGAAGCATTAAAATGGTAGTGATTGATTAAACCCAACTGGCTGCCATTACTGCTATAGTCTCATTGAGGAAGTGTAAAGGACCTGCGTTGTTTTACAGGATGAAGCCCAGATGCCTCCTGACTTTAGTGGACCGACTTCCTACCATCAACGAGATGCAGGAGAGCGACACGGAGGACGGAGACCCGGATTGTTCCTCACACACCATCGAGGAGTATTTGGACTCTATCAAAGAGCTCTCCCAGCCGGCTGCCTACCCTCTCCACGGACCCCTCAGAGGTCACCGCCGCTGGATGGTGCGCACATGCCCCGGGGTAACACCTGTGGCACCATCTATACCTTTGAATTCCTACGCACCCTGGATTCCTGTAGAACTATCAGATATATCAGTTACTTTAACTGACCAATCAAACTGGGCCTCATCGCTGCGGTTTAACCAGAACCTGCTGGACAGTTTGGTTGCAAAATCCTTGTTTGCAGGCCTGGTGTGAGCCACAAGGAGGATTAACGCGGTGAACAGATTACCTTCACCGCTGGATTTACTCTGTTCCCCCCTACAGCGTGCTTTGACATCAGCTCCACGTTGCATGATTAATTTATGTGTAAGAAGTAACTGAGCAGCCACTTTCCAAACGTGATATGCATTCCCTTTGAAGTGCTAAATGAGTGCAACACATGAAACAAAAGATGAAAAGGGAAAAATATCAATGGCAGAACAAACAAATGAGCAGCCCGAGGAGTGCGCAAACTAAGTGGTTGCGTAGGGCCCCTCAGCCACCAGGGGGCCCCAAACAAACTGAAAACGTGAATTGCCTTTGGGTTTTGGGTCCTGATTTCAATATTTAAAGAGACACTGTGTATGTAGTATAAAGAGAGAGAAAGTGTGTGAATGGGTCAAACAAACACAGGACTTTCACCCAGGAGACGAAACAAAGTCAACGTTGACTTTTTTCACCTTTTGTTATGTAACTTACATACTTTACTAATAGCAGTTATGTGGCAAACATTCTCATTTTATCCTACAAGCATATTTATTTCAACCCTAACCATGATCTTAATCGTGGACCTAACCAAGTAGTTTTGTTGCTTAAGTAGACCAAAACAAACAGACTGAGTGGAAACTGACACGCCGTCCCTGATACGTCCAAAACTGATGCTAGATTGGAACCTATCGGCAGTATTTGATGAGTTGGGAGTGAGAATGTGTTGCAGTACTGTACAAAAATTTTGTCCAATTCTGTATCTTTAAAGACATTTTGTTCAACTGTTAAATAAAACAATCGTGAGAAAATCATGAAATGTCTTATGCTTCAACAATGACTTTCTTGAAGCGTAAACATCCCAGCAGACTCTAAACACTGCTGGCCTTCATTATCTTTTGAGGCTGTGTTTTGTGTTAAACCATCTACTTTTAGTTTCTTTTCCCCTGAAGTTTTGTGACCATGTGGAAATTGTCTCCAGCTGGGTCTTGTCAGGAATCGCCTGAGTTTTGTCCAACAAGCATGTGGTGGTGGAGAGAGGGAGCAGAGCGGCCCCCCTGGAGACGTTTACACAGAACAAGCCTGCGAGTCTTATTCTAGCTGACCCTGAATTGCTCGTACACATTGTGCAACACTGCATACTTCTGCCACACAGGATGTGAACGCACATATATTCCTCAGAAAGATGATAGATGTGCAAAAACATTAAGATGAATAATAATATTCCGGAGGAATACCCTGACTCATGTAATAAGTGAATGGTAAGCAGATAAGAAAAGGCTTATGAGCCATAAGTTAACTTATTATCTACACTCAGTATTGCACAACATAAAGTGCTGCTTTAGCGATGTGTCTGTTGACAACATTGGCTGCTTTTAATTAATTCCACAGTGATGGTGAGGTGCAGATATCTATTATGAACAACTCATTAAATTAGAAAAGCAATGAGTTCTTGTAAGCAGCGCTCTGCAATAAGACAACCTGCAGCGTGCCAGAGGAGTGATATGAAACAGATTTGCTGTAGTCGGTTCAAAGTCTGGTTGTAATATCTGAAAGAACCGTGTGATGTGTAAACACTCAGTGTGGCTTTACACAGGAAGAACAACTGAAGAGAGATGACAAGAGCTTTGTGTTAGACACTGCAAGATCTCAGCGTTGAGGTAAAATAGCTCACAAACTACAACTGATCCATCTGAAATACAAGAATTGAACATGCAGACAATAAAGATGAAGACTGAGCTAGGAAACAATGTTCCAGTCCAGACATGAACTGCAGTCACAGAGGAAGAACCGGTTTCAGTGTTTGACTTCACGTTTCCTGACAATCAGTCACAGTACGTTGGAGTTGCATGATCTTGATCTTGATCTTGATCTTATTATTATTAAGATGGTGCTGCACTGTTCAGGGTAAACTGAGCATATCATCTGTAGGCTAGTCTTCCGAGTTCTTCTGATCCAGCTCCATTTCATTGGCCACTGATTCTGAAAGTCGATGATGCATTTAGAATGTTTTTGTTTTTTAATACTTTGAGATTCACAAATACAATTCCACTCATCTACTAACCTGCAAAACCTTTAGCGAGGAAAAAAAAACCACTATCTGGATGGGTTGATACCACAAGAAGTTATTGAGAAAATAGTAATATGGGTGAACTGACCTTTTAAATAGCTTCGGAGACTGCTGTGTTTTTGAAACATTGTCACTCCCAGCTCGTCAAATACTAAAACTAAACTATGACGCTCTACACATTGTTCTTTTCAAAATAAACTTTCAATGTAGGTTAACCTTCTGGTTAACCTTCAGAAGGTTAATGGAGTTTCTCACTCTTTATACTACATCAGTTGCTCTGACTGTCAAATGCTGACACCGATGGGTTTACGTTCTGTTTAGCTGAAAGCCTGCTGTGTCTTACACAGACACTAAAGGGTGCTTTCGTGTGTTGGTATCAGATGCAGAATGTCAATGACCAAGCGACGGTGTATGAAGAGTTGGCAGTGAGAATGAGCTGATTTACGAGTGGGGAAA
This sequence comes from Anarhichas minor, assembly GCF_050575085.1. Classification (NCBI taxonomy): domain Eukaryota; kingdom Metazoa; phylum Chordata; class Actinopteri; order Perciformes; family Anarhichadidae; genus Anarhichas; species Anarhichas minor. The sequence goes on along the minus strand of NW_027466460.1, from coordinate 2,138,400 downwards.
GCATGAAGCATGACGTCTCACAACGGAATAATACCGCAAATAATACATCACCTCACATATGCTGTCAATGTAGTAATTAGGACGTTTGTAAACACTGCTAACTCTGTCCATGTGTAATGATGTCAGTCTAACCACAATAATCGTTCGATAAAATGAGTTTGCGTTATTAATTCCTGATAATGAAAACTGGGAACGCTGTGACTAAAATCTCTGTAATAATGTTGACATGACAGAAAATGTTAAGGCTAAACCTGTTAGTGACGTTATTGATGAGCCTGATTAATCTAAGCTGTTGCAGATCACAAGTGGACAGCAGTAAGTCACCGTGCATTAGAACTCTCTAGTCTCTACATGGGTCTCCTGTGACAACTTGTCATCGAATCTCACTTCCCCGCTCTATATGCAAATAAACACGTCCATCATTTCTATTTGTAGAGACCAAATGTGTTGGTATTTTTAACCGGCTGGAGGCAGCAACGCACTTCCGGTGCCTATTCTGCTGGAAATAAAAGAAGAAGAAATCAAAGCAATACAGACTATACAGGTCTATTCTTGTCGTGTTCCAGGCAAATCAAATCGCCCAAGATGTTTGGCACACTCGCAATATATCTTTAGGCTTTTTAAAATGTTCAGACGTCATGGATAAAGCCAGCTTACGGGAACCAAGTGGAGATGAGAAATTGGAGAAATAAAAGGAGGGTTGTGGCTCTGGTCAGGTTTTTCCTGTTGTCTCCTTGTTGGGGACACATTACGCAATAGGTTTTACACTTCAACAGATATGTGGGCAAACGTATCCCAGACCACCTCAGCAAATGGTTTGAGTGACAGGATCACAATGTGTCTTGGTGGTTGTTGTACTGAGCGCTGTCCACCTGAGCTCAGATCGCCCAAGACAGATTTGAAAGTGTAAATGTAAACAGGGTGTAAAAGTTATATTTTTAAGGACATTTCAATTTGTAATAGATGTGATATTGTAGAATGTGAATTGTGAATATGGCAAAACTCAATATACATGAAAGGTGTTTTGTGATTTTGGAGAGAACTGTGAGTGGGCCGGACTATGGAGCTGAAACGTGGGAAAAGCTTCATGTTCAGACAGTCCTGTGTTTCATATTTGCTAATGCATGCAGTCATTGTGACATGTCACGGTAGGAAAAAGTTCAGGTGCAGGCACTAATATTAATGATGGCTCAAGTCGGTATGTACTTTAACAGGGCCCTAAACAAACAGCAGCCATTGTTAGTGATATTAATCACACCTGTGAAAAGTGTCCATGGAGGTCCATGAGGCACAACTGACCCGGGGCCACACACCCAGGGACCTCATCAGGTGACTCTCAGCTCTTTTAAAGGACCAGTGTGTAGGATTTAGTAGGATCTATTCACAGAAATGTAATATAATGTTCATAACTATGTTTTCATTCGGTTAAAATGACCTGAAACCAAAAATGATTGTGTTTTTTAGCTTAGAATGAGCCCTTGACATAGGGAGCTGGTCCTCTTCACAGAGTTCACCATGTTGCACCGCCATGTTTCTACAGTAGCCCAGAGCGGACAAACCAAACACTGGCTCTAGAGTTGACGTAACCTGAAGGTAACCGTAGGGTCTCTGCACGCTTGGGAAGGGAGGAGTGACTGGATAGGTGTTCAGTTGGTAGCAATGTACAACCTCTCTGCCTGATGCCATTAAATACTACACATGTGTACACTGAATTAAAGCTCCAACCCTTTCAAATAGAAAGGAATGAAACTGACTACATTCTGCAGTATGGCTGCAGCAAAACACTGATCAAATACACTCTGCTGCACATCGTTGGGTATTGAGGAACATGCTTTTGTGGGCTGGTGTGTGTTCAGTTATGCCCATGTTGTTTATTTATATGAGACATCTGCTGTACTGAGTGTGTGGCAGACATACCTGCCTAAGTGTTCATTGAATAAATAAAAAAATGAATGCTATGATCTATTAAAAATGACAAAACTCTCTTATTAAAAATAATACTGAAAATGAAAATACTTTTGATATGTGACCTCTGTGATTTAATCACAGAGGTCACATATCAAAGTCTTTATTTAATTTTACGCTTCACAGAGATAAAAGATATGAGAGGTCAAATGTTTGAATAAAGGTAATCAAAGTCAGAATTACAAGTTTACAAGCTCAGAGTCGGATGTCTTCACAGTTTTGCCATGGAGAGTTTGTGATGTTTGCGACATAAAAATTGAAATATGAAGATCTGAGACCTGTAATGTGCTGTGCAATCCTGCTGGCTTTGAAATAAAGTTGTTAATAAAAAAGAGGCCTCAAGTAAATTAAAGTATGACTTTCATTGTATTCAGTCATCGACTAACCGCATCAACAATAGAGATGAGGGAGTCAAATAATGAAGGCAGAGAGAAACACCTTCGAGGAGGTAATATGTCACAGGGCAAAATAATAGCTTGGTCATTTCTTTGTTGCTGCAATCACACTTTGTTGGACTGCAGAATGCACTTTGGCTCAGTTGGTACTGCAGACGATTCGTCAGCCAGAGACCTTTTGTTAGAGAGTTTCTACGAAAGTCTCCTTACTCTTATAGGATTTTGCTTCATATTGTTATGAAACATAAGAGGCATTTGCTGTCCTCCGATGACTCTCCAGGCCAGTGATTTGTTGACCCATCTCTTCTTGTTAACAGGTGCAAACCTGACCCCAGAAAGAGGCTCATGATGCTCCCAGTCCCAGACCGATGCTGCAGGCCTTGCTACAAAATGGTTTTGTCAGTGTGGTCATTATCCCCTGTGAAATATAAAGCCACTAAAGGAGTTGTTTGAATCCTTCTAATCAGGCAAAAAGTTGAAGGTTATATTTCCTGATACACTAAAAACAAAATACACTAAAATACACTAAAAACAAAATTTATGTTGTTGAAGCCACCTGAAGCCTTAGACCTGGTGTGAGCACATCGATCTCTGAGCCCATCATCTATCGGCCTGACGTTGATCAGCCTCTGGTAGGAAGGGGCTATATATCTGGGGTTCCATGCGCTGCACATTGTTTACAATCCGTTTGGCAACTTGAGATGTGAGACTGGAGTTAAAGTTGAGACACGTATACAACCAGGTTGTTCCACAAGTAGCCAGTTTACAAGCACATTTTAAAGCTAAATCCACATCAGACGATAGCCGGTGGGCTCCCAGATTGCATTTCTGCTATGTGTCTCTGTCTCTTTCTCTCTCTCCACAAAGACTGACTATGTATATGTAACACGATTGTTTGGGTAATGAACACCGGCCTTGTGGTTGAATTTCCTGTGTTTGTGGTCTTTCTTAATATTTAACATTACGTCACAAGTTCTGACCGTTGCATTGTCACGTGGATGTGTTTAACTTGTGAGTCAATCACGAAAAAAGGCCCCTAACTGACTTTCCGTTGCCATTATGGTTGTATTTATTTACATATACATGTAGGTAGGTAATACATGTATAAGTACATCATACAACCCCACTTAAAAGAAACGTCTTTAAACAATCCCTTTAAGTGTTTTACTCCACAAGAAATGTGTATGTCTTTTATCCCCTCAGGTGTGATAACTGATCAACAATTGAAATAAGTGTGTGGATGATTTCATTTCTTTCCATTTTAAAGAGTTGTACTTTTTGAATGTTGCACCTTCTTAACTTGAATGTGTTCCGGCTCTAAAATGCTGAAATACTCCTGGGACAGCGATCACTCATCTATAAGAAAATGGATCTCTACTATGTGTGGTATGGGGAAGTGAACTGTTCACATGCTGAGAGCTGTTGATGATACTTGCCACAGCATGAATACGCTTTACCAAACACGCCTGTAAATACTGGAAACGAGCTGATTCATGATGTGTTTTAAACCATTACCACAGTGAAAGGGTTTCAGTATGTTTCAAAAAGCAGGTGGCCGTCTGTCTGCTGACACCCCCCCCCCCCCCCCCCCCCCCCATCACAGTGTGTCATCATGTTGTTGTGGTTGCCAGTAACTGTTAACATGCATGAAGAATGTTGAGGAGATCAACAGTTTTAGAGTGCATCAACTCATGCAGTGTTCATTATTCAGAACTATAGGAAACAAATAAAGCCAAATCTTAACAACAGATATGATTTCTTATACATACGCAGGAATTCTTCAGGCTCATATGATACAGTAACAGCTTTTAGCTGCACAGTATATTCTACTGAACCAAAGTGAGGTTCTGCCAATAAAGCAAACCTCCGACCTTGTCTTGTTTGATAACAGCTTATGTTCCACTTCCTGTCAGGGACATGTTCGGGCAGAGAGCGCCGTAAAGTATTAATCATCTGGGTATGCAGTGGAGTCACTTTGTTCACAATCATTATTCCTTTCCCTTCCTAGCCTGGGAAAGGAGCGCTGTGCACATTCCAGTGTGTGTCTCCAGAATGAGAATGGAAATTCCGGTGCATGTTTCAGGTTGGGCCTGACGGGAAAAAAGATGGACTTGTGGGAAAACCCACTCTGCGCTGCCTATAAAAGGAGCAGAGGCTTGCAGCAGCTCTTCACTCTTCTTCCTCCACCGCCTCTCCTTTCAAGGATCTCTGGACTTGTTTGTCTCTCCACAGAGAATAATGGCCTCGTCACAGAAACGCTGCCTTCTCCTGCTGGTTGTTGGGGCTGCAGTTTGTATTCAGCTCTATCAAGGTGAGTTGAATTACCGTTTGTAATGGTTAAAGTGAACTATAACAGCATGTGTGATACAGTCTCTATAGAAACACTGATGATTCACTGTTAAACCATGCTGTAATACTCTTATTATCTACGTCTATCAACAGTTTATTGTTTCTGAGCTGAGGTTGCACACCTAACTGCATTTTTAAATACTTTCCCTGCAGCTCACGACTTTATTGGACGCTGCTCATGTCTCAACACAATCAAGTTCATCAAAGGCAATATGTCAGATTTTAAAGTCCTTGAGATTCGCTCTGGATGTGACAAAAGAGAGTTCATGTAAGTTCAAACACTTATTTTGATACCTGAGGCTTCATAACACTTTGTGTTGATTTTCATTCTAAATTGGATATACTGTTTTGTATTTCAGTGTAACCATGACCAATCCAGACAACTCGACTGAAAACATCTGTATGAACACTGAGGGAAGGATGGCCAAGGCTTTTTTGAGATGCTGGGAAAGGTAAGAGACACCACGGAATGTATCCACACACAGTCACTGCTTAGCGTCACTTAAACTCAATTAACTTTGGAGCGAAATTCTTTTTCAAAATCTGAACATCTTGAATGAAGTAGTTGCCATTGACTCTTTATTTCCCACTCTACTTTAGAACATCTGATCTCTGCATGCACATTTAAGCCTTTTCAAAAACGGCATCTGAGCTACACTTACTGACTGAATCCTCCAGCAGCACTTAGATTTTGCACTGCTTTCATGAGAGTTGGGGCAGAAAATCACAGCACAAGAATTGAGCTGATTTGAGCGTGATTTGGCCCCATGATGAAGCATCAGAATGTATTTTGTAGAGCCAAAACCCCGGCTGGCAAAATTACCCTGTTTATTCTGCAAAAAACAAAGTGAATGAGACAGAAATCTTTTTGCAAATACGAAGGGTTTTGTTATGAACGTTGGCTCGACAAATCTCATTAAATATGAACATGTGACTCGTGCACAAACCTCCAGATGTTTTGCATTAGTCATCTGGCCTAATCCCAGTTTTTCTTCCTCACTCTTTGCAGGATAAACAAAGACGAGGGTCGTAAGATGGAGTGTATCGACAGAAAAAGAAAGGCAGAGTGAAAGTACAAGAGGGGGAGGCCTGACAGAGGTGGAACGTTATCCGGACCAGAGTCCCAGAGGTCACATGAAGACTGATCACGAGCCTAAGAATGCTGAGAGCAGAGCTTACACTGAACTCCTGCACTGGAGAGGATTGGGAAATACACCGAGGGGGGGGAAGAGTAGGGGAGGGCAATGATTAAGAGCTAGGCGGCAGGAAGGTGGGAGTAAGGAAGAGAATTTCATGGATAATAGAAATATATGTACAGTAATAGCAGCAAGTCTGTTTAAAAGGCCACTGCTGAAATGAGCACACCTTTATTTGTTTGCTTGACATAACTATTATTTATTCAGATTATTTATTTAAAAAATATGTCTGTATTTTATTACTTTTGTTTTGTTACACAAATGTCTGAGTCCAAATAAATAAAGCTGATTTTGATAAACTCTTTGCTTTCTGTTTGTTTTTAGAAAGAAAAAGTAAAAAACAATATCAAATTAAAAATCCTGTGAACCATCTGTTTGTAACTACCATTTCTTAAGCCTCATAATGAAACCTATGGCCCACCACCAGCATTTCTGAAGCTGAGCAGTCGCTTCGCTTCAAAATAAAAACAAACGGTTATTATTCTGCAGTGAAGACACAGCTGGCACTTGAGGACACTGAATTGACTTTGTTGCAGGGAGTGACAGATGAAGTTTTATCATAGAAAACCGCTCTCTCCTCAGGGAGAAGGCTTCGCATGATAACAATTAAACGATACCATGAAAACATTTGACCACAGCTGTTTGCAGGCTGGAAGGCAGAGGAGAGATGGATTCCTTTAGCATGTCATGGCCCTGTTGACCGAGGTGAGAAGTGATGAGTTACAACTGCAAGGAAAGAAACAAGGACATAATCTTTTAAAGGTGCAAGAGATGAGATTGGTAGCATTTGGATTTCCTCTCAACCGCTCTCATCCTGTTGACGGCGAGCTGGCGGCTCATAGCTAACTGTGCTAACAGCAGGGAGTAATTACAGGGAGTAATCACTGACACAGTACTAGTACAACAAGTAAATCCTAGGACTACCTATGGTAACTCTACACACCAAGTACCAACATTGTTACTGGGCAGCAAAGATTCACCAGAACACTAATATAGGGGGCGCTGTCACTGCAGAACCAAACAAACGAAACCGTTCTTCTTTTTTGGCAAGAGGCAAGTTTTGGTGACCTATTTTCTAAGTGGGATCCACATTGTTGTCCAGTATTCATGACTTGTTTTTCATCTGTGAAACAGGTGGGAAAGAAAGTTCGGCTGTGAGAAAAAAAGTTTAGTCAGGCTAATTTTTCTATGTTACTTTTGTTTGCTTTTAATCTCTGAAAGCAGGTGAAAAAAGTTTTGGTTGATGTTTAAAATTTGTCTTTTAGTATCTGTAGTTGTTATACTTATTTTGGCCACAAGAGGCTGAAGCGCCCCACTACCCCATGTTCTTAATAGGGCCTAAAACATTTATTTAACAAATTGAACATTTATTATGTCAAAACTCACCAGTATAAAACGTGTATGGATATATATGTATTTATATCAGTGGCGGGCCGTGCATGTTATACCTGAGCCTTCAGTGCTGCCCTACTACAGTTGAACCACCTCCTAATAACCTCATTATGACGCCACAGCTACACTTATTATTTGTTTGTATACGTATTTTAAACCGCATCTGGAAAATGCAGAAGCTACAAGAAAAGAGCCACTGCTCTCAACATGGCAACCCACCCAATGCTGTCTGACACGCCCACCACGGAAGAACAACATTGTACTCTGGTGATGCACGTGTGTTCTGGGAGGCTATGCTAAACTAGCTTAGCAGGAAAACAACAGCAGCACACACGCTACAAACTCTCCCCGCAGCGTTTAGCTGTTCCCTACTGATTCAAACAGGGCTAACGCAATCGCCACACAATCCCCATTTCTCCAGACCATAATTCTTGCTTTGTAAAAGAAAACAACAGCCCAAACAGAGAACCAAATGTCCGACCCCTATCCCCTACAGGTTATTATTTGTTTTGTGTAAAAATGAAGCTCAACACCTACAAATACACTAACTGCAGAGTGCAGATACATGAAGACGCGCATGATGGGATGCTTCGTCATTAACGGACAATGCATAGAGTCAAAATCAACGTAATTAACACAATGACAAGAACAAACTCACAAGAACCAGTCACATATATGTATATGACAACAAAGCATGACAAAACACGTATTCCACCGCACACTGAAGAACACGGGCCATTCAACTATTATTCACATCAGAGGGAACAATATCAACCATATCATAAAAACGACATCATACATAAATGTACACAGTAGTTACGCTACTGCAGATGTAAAAACAAAGCACTTCACTTACCAAAGCTGCCGTTCACTTAAAGACAAAGTCCATCCTCCTTTCTTTGTTAATGAAGAGTTTAATGACGCGGTTGTACAGAACATCGGTGCGGTTCAGTTCCAGCCAGAGGTCCTCCTGCGAACGTGTTCGTTGAGTTGTAGATACACTCGGGTCTCAGCAAAAGTTTTCAAAAGCACCGTAGCTTGTAAGTGTCCTGCCGTGCTATGGTGTCGTGTTGCTGCCTTGGTTAGCCAACTCAGGTTAGCAAATCCAGCTTAGCTCCAAACACCAAGATTCTCAGCCATAAAATGTCCAATGCTTCTCCGACGCTGTTAGCCAGGAATACTGTTCGCAGTTGCTGGACTGAAAGTGGCGCACAAATCCTTTTCCTTCAAGAAAAGCTGATGTCCAGCTTTTCTTGAAATGTCCTTCTCGAGAAATCCATTTCTCCTCCTCCTTCAGCCATTGAGTGTTAAAAAAACAAAGCTTCACCAAGCAAAACGCTAAAAAAGTCATGTCAATGTCATAACTTCTTACATATCTTTCAACTTGAACTCTTACTACTACTACTAAGTTCTGCTAGCTAGCTTCAGTTTCACAACAGTCACGCTAGCCCACTGACAAATCACGGTGCACGTTATTGCTGACGTACTTGTAGGCCACCTAGACAGCTCTGAGCACGTCAAACAATACGCCCAACATGTCAATCTAAAAACCTGATCGGTTGAAGACTAAGACAATCAACAACATCGTCCCCATTTACTTAAACTGCAAATTGATTCCTGCAGACCTCGGGCCTCTCTTCTTACCTAGCGACACAGGGGTGAAATCTGATTGGATAAAAACTCTACTTAAAACAAGCTGCACTGGAAGCAGAGCAACTGAGGAAAACAGTAGCTGTGCAATGAGAAAATGAGCTCATGGGAAAAATAATTAGAATACATGTAGTGTATTTATGAAAAATGATTAAATTAAAAAATAGCTATAACTTTGTGATTCTGTTTAGGCCAGCAGAGAAGGCTTTGCAGGCCCTGACGGCCCACCACTGATGTATATCATATTATTTTCACCTGTTTACACAGATGAAAAAAAAATTATGTAACTCAGAAAAGCTATCCTGGCAAAAACTCTTTTTTTTTTACCCATTCTTAAGTCATAAACACAGGAGAGAAAATGATTTAGATCAGACTTAGAACATACAGTAGATCACCAGAATTTGTTTCTCACTCTCTCTCACGGCTTCCGTATTAAACTGTACCCAACAAAACACAAACAATATCACTGATGGCATAAATCATTTTTCAGCCTGATAAAAAGTGAACTTGTCCAAGAGGACTACAACATTTTGTGCTCATCCCTGTCGATAAATGCTAATGTGGTAATGCTGAGTGGGTTATCGATTGTCCGGGGCATGATCTGCCTCTCAACCACGCCAGCTTCCTCTGAGTGATCAGCTGAGCCAACTCATCTGGATTTTTTACCATTAACTTTGCTGGAGAGATAAAGTTTGCTGGAGAATATCAGAGCCGCTGCTTCACTCCAGGGAAATCAGAGCAGGCCTGGTCTGGGTCAGAGCAGAAGAGTGTGGGAAAGGATAGATCCTCAATAAGCCCACTCCCTCTCTGGGTCCTCAGGCTGTGCTCGCCTGGTCGTTCTCTCTCACACACACACACACACACACACACACACACACACACACACACACACACACACACACACACACACATGTAAACACAACAAACGCGTGCTGAAACATAAGCTACATGGTACCAAAGTCTCTTTTCCTGGAAACAGCAGGGCCTCCCCCACACTGAGCCACTGCCTGCCTGTTCACAGATATTCAGCACTACTTGTTCACGGCTCCGCCTCAAGACAACAAACGGCCCTTCAGCACCAGGCCGAGGCTAGAAAACAGATTAACAGATAAACCTGAGCCCACTGCCGACACTTCTAACCTTGGTACCTAAATCTTCTTCTAAGCTGTGGTCAAATCAAGCGTATTTGTATAGCTCCTATCACACAGGTCTCATATTGTAACATCATAACCACTGTATGTATATCACGTCATATACCTCCATTACTGTCATACACATGTCGTGGTAAAGAATTTAGTTATTGACCTCATTACATAAACATATGCTAAAGTACAGTGAGATTTCAGACTTAAGAAGTGTCTTAAGTGAGGCTCAAGGAGTCAGCAAAGGGCTGGAGAAACATCAAGGGAGCTAAAGGCCACCCTGGAATAAGGCCAGAGGTTAGCCCCCCCCCCCCCCCCCCCCATATACAACCACCTGTTATCACGTAAACTACATTCTATTCTTAGGTCCCGTGATAACAGGGTTCAATTCATAATTCATAATAACATCCTCACAAATTTAGATGATGTAGATTTGTCCTGTTTGTTTTCAAGAAATAATTTTTAAGAAATGTAGAGCTGAGTGTGGGGGGGGGGGGGTTAACAGTCAAGCAGTCACCACGTGCTGCCATTTGGTGGTGCCAAAGTGTTGAGTTGAGCTGAAAATGTTGCACTTACACAGTGTTCAGCATACATACACACACACACACACACACACACACACACACACACACACACACACACACACACACACACACACACACACACACACACACACACATTATTGCAACAGGTCATGCCGGTCAGAGACCAGTGTATTAGCCAATGATAGTGCCCAAGTTAGCACAGATCCCTCAGACCTACACTAGTAGGCTTTTCTAAACTGTAGCTGGAGAAATGCTCAATGAAAACAGGTGATATGCTGCAGGTACATACCGTGTTTTGAATCAGTCTTGTGTGCATCAGCTTTGTTGTATGTGTTTATTTTTGGTTATTTGGTGATCAAATCTTAATCTAACTAATCTAAGTTTTTTCATCATTGTTTATCTGCTGATTATTTGCTTGATTAATCAATACATTGTGGTCTTTAAATGTGCAGTAAAATAGCGAAAAAAATCATAATGGGATTCAGTTGACTTAATCAAATCCAATTGATTATTGGAAAGAATTCAGTTTTATTCACACAACTGAGAGTACAGGAAAATTATAATGCATAGTGCATTATATCATTTCAGTTCAAAGCATCATTTTATTACAGTAACAATTGGTGGTTTTCTCCCAAGATGTACAACTTTTCCTTCAAGGTTTGGATGCTATGTGAGATTTCAGCCCGTTGTCATTCCCAGGGCGCCAAACACTCAGCGCTTTGTCACGGCCCTCACCGTCCTTTAGCGTCTGCATGAGACGCATCAGGCTTTCAGGTGGCACTATATCAACTCTGGTCCTGCAGTCTGGGGTTGTCAGGTCGTACCGTCTTTCACCCGCTTCAACCCCGTATCATCTTCTGCCTCGAGCGCCTGCCTCCGGTGTCCGCCGGTCGGGGAATCCCCCGTGCCCTCCGTTGTGTTAACGGACTTCACACGAAAACTTTCCACGAAATGTGTCTGAGTTCATAGAGGAAGGTCTTAAGTATCAAACACGACTTTTCCTTATTAAAGATTACTTTATTACTCTGTCGTATTTGTTTAACTGCAACCAATCTACTTCCTGTTTACACCGGCACCATCATACCCAGTGTACGTGAAGAGTCACGTGATATTCGTTTTCAGGCGTTTAAGTCTGGACGGAGATCATTTCGAAAACGATGCTGAAACGCCGGACTGAGATCATTTTCATGTTAAAACAGAGGGGCCCTAACAAAGTACCTCTGGCCAAGTTGTTATAAGAATGATTTTTTTGGCCCAAACATAGCAGAATAAAGATCTGTCCAAACAGTTATGCAGTAAGAAACTCTTCAGCTGTTAACAGCGCTTAATAAGTAAGTCAGAGCATATCGACTGGCTGTGAGCCACTACATCCTCCACTATAACTTTATGCAGGTGATAGTTGTTTTCTGCTTTATTAATGCTCTGCAGGTCGTATGGAGAACCTTTACACATTTAATAAAACAGCCACACAGTTTATCTATCCCTAAAACCTTTATGCACTTAATATCATGTATTGTATGTTTGTGCTTTCTTTACTTAATATTGTAATGTTTATTCATATTGTAATTCTACTACTGCTGCCTCTGTCGACTGTATAAACAAGGTTACGTATATTATATTCCACATCTGTCCTTGCTGTAAGAGGGATCCCTCCTCTGTGGCTCTACCTGAGAATCCATCAAGTTTGTCTGGGGATAGAAGGTGTCATGTTGTACAGAATGTGAAGACAAATTAGTGATTTTGGGCTGTGTAAATAAAACTGGCTTGGCTTGAGACTGAAAAGGGACGACAAAGAACTGTGAGTTCCTGTGCCGTGGCTCTCTTCCTCAGGCAAACACCTATAAATACATTGTATGTCCAGCTCATATATACCAGCATTTACACTCTCCCATCAACTTGACTGCTGAGCCATATGGAGACAGGGCCTACACCTCGTGCGCATCACTGTATCACTGTAATTGCCATGTGAGCCTGCTCTCTGTGTCTCTCCACAGTAAAACCCACACCGCACTACAAGCCACAAACCAGCAGATGAAAGGAGGGTTATTGAGTTCTTAAAAAAAACACATCATTGCTCCGGGCGAAGCCGACGCTTGTGCGTCTCTGAATCAAATTGCTCCCACAGACACTGATCCTTAACATGTTGCATGCCTGAGCGAATTGCTGATCAAGTTTGGCTTTGACCTCAAAGAGCAGAGCTTTTAATCATATTGTTGGACCTCTGGGCCGTTGGCTCAAACCCTTAACGTTTCTCAAACGCTTTTCAAAGTCTCGAGACAAGTGGTGCTCTTAAGAAGGTGTCGGCTTTCTGCCTTTATCGATCAGCGGACATGATGTATGAAAGCCCTGTCATCCTGTTACTAGGTGTTTCAGCTTTTAATGCACTTATTACAGGGCTCTCCCTGGCTGTCAGACCAATGGAAGCTCTGTAAAGTGATCTCTCGCCAACAAAGCAAACACTTCACCGATGCACAATCTCCACGCTATTAAAAGCGTTGGATCTGGGGAGGCATTTCATGTTCTCACAGTTGTTGCTAATGATTTGTCAGGCACTTTGTAAAGGCTGCGACAAGCATGTTTAAACTTTAAACATTCTGCGGCAAGCAGGAGTCCTGAAAGGAGACTGCATTTTATTTCCATGATATTATGTGTCCTCCTCTATTGCTTTGAAGTTTATATATAGGCCGAGCATCGCGAGGGATAAAACAGACCAGTGCTACTGTCTACGATGGAATAAAGTGCACTCTTGTGTGCTAGAACAGATCAAATCAAAGTTATGTGAGAGCTGTCACTTCTCTGTAGTCCACATCCATGCTGAGCATCAGATGGAGAGAAACTTTTATTTGCTAAACACACACATTGAAAACCATCCTGTTGTTTGTTGATGGAGCTGTCAGACAAAGTCAAAAAGTGTGAATTGGCCAAACCGGATTGTGCGGTGCTCTTTTGCAGCATTGGCTTTCATGTGCTCTTGTTATTGCTCCAGTGCGGGCCGGGCCACCAGCACGGACTCCACCTCAGTAGAAAAGAAAAATGAGAGGAAATATGTGTTAAAACAGCAACACAGATCACCTCACAGCGTATGTATCTGCCACTTCCATATCCCATCATAGATTTTCAGGGTGCGTGCATGTCGGTGAACACACTGGCGCTTCTCCACACTCAAGTCAACATGTGACAGTGGTCATGGGAAAACCTTGTACCTCCAAATATGTTGATTTGGTAGGGTTAAAGTTGACCTGGTCGTCTTCAGGTTGGCAAAATGCTACCCTTCTCCAGATAAACTCAGAAGGGTTGGCAAGCAAAAAGCAACCCTGAAAATGTGACATGTTGGAGATAGGAGCTTTCCACCCGACAGTGCTGATGATTGAGCGTCCTGGGTGTGAGACAGCCTTAGGCTCCGGGGTGGAGATAGACCTCTCTGCTATCCCAGGTTGTCAGTCTCGCTGCTTCCAGCTCCATAAATAAAGGATGGTGCATTCACCCCAACTGCCCCCCCCCCCCCCCATCTCTCTCTCAGAGCTAGCTGGACGCTTTTCGCTCAGAGTCACAGGGCCACATATGTGCCGCTTGTCATTTTAAGTGCAGTGGGGAGGGGGGGGGTAACTGCACAGGGAGGAGAGAAACAGAGCTGGCCCATGCGTCGATTCCATGGACTTCATAACCCCTGAGTAAACACAAAGCTGCTGGCCCGTGACTCTGAATGCTGAACCTTATGCCACATCGCAAAATGACAGAACGATACGTACGACTTCATGGGAAGCAGAGCAAAGACACGTCTCCAAAGGATTGTTTTCCCACAGTGTCACGCATGGCCACAGTTATCTGCAGCCAATCACAGCAATAATGTGGTTTCTGCTCTGCCGGTTTTCCCTAAGAGCAGATGTGGAAAGATTGTTTTAATCATACTCGTAATAGCCACAGTGTACACTATGCAAATAATATCTCAATCAAATAGATTGGATTTTCTTCCACCTGATGTACCACTGGCCGACTCTGGAGCTGTGCTGCGTGTGGCTGTGATTTAAGGGGGCTGGGATATGGATGGAGGGATGAGTGGAGGGAAAGCAGAAATACACAGCCTGCCTAGGGATTGTTTCTGGTCACTGATTCAGGTCCCTTGCTGCTGACGCCCTCTGTCAAGTTGTTGAGATGCAGTGTGAGATGCAGCTCAGATACTGAGACAGAGGAATACACAGATTGCACACAAATCCTCCCAGCCCCTCTCTCTGTCTCCCTCTCTCACACACACATTTGTGCATACAGAAACACAGTGGAAAATTTAAACTTGCTTCTCCCTCTTCTCCTTTTCTCTTTATCTGCCTCTGCTTGTTGGTGGATGTGCTGCTGCTTCCTGACAAGATTACTAGACTGTGATCTTACAATGCAGTAGTGTTTCTAGTCCTACCAGAATGCCACCGTACTGCAATGTAACTGAATCACTTTATGTTTTTTGTTGCCAAAATAATGTAAATAATAATGACCGAATGTCCATCACAAGTTTCTAGTCACACTAAAGACTCTTAGGGTGCTTTAACACCTAACCTGTTTGATCTGGTTAAAACAAACTCAGGTCTGGTACGGTTTGTTTGGGCTGGTGCATCGAAACCTGGTGTGGACCAAACAACTAAACCGAGACTGCTTGAAAATGTTGGTCTCGGTCTGCTTCCATATGGACTCTGGTGTATTTCTTCATGAATAAACTCATCAGAAGTATTATTATACTATTACATTAATGCATCAACATTTGATGCAACTTATCAATTCTTCTTTGACTAATTGTTTCGGCACTCGCTGGCGACAAGGAAAGGACGTTTGTGAAAATACACACACAATTTCTTCCTGGCTGGTTCTGAAAGGTTTCCATGAAAAGATCTAGTTGTGATACCTCTCCATGGAAGTAAAATAAATGTTAGGTTCTAATCTTTCTAACATCAAACATCTTTTACTCTTTCACCCAAAAAAAAGAATGACAATCAGGAATTCTAGAGAGATCTAATCTAAATCTAATCACAGACAATGAAATCTGACATTCCCCCAGCCCGCCTCAGACCGGCCCCTCTCACAGGCCGTGCACCTGCTGATCTCCACCTTCAGGGGGCAGCGGCACTCTCCTCTACTGCTGCGCCTTCATCAGCATGCTGTTGAAGCCCTGTGCACCCGCCACCTCTCCCTGTGCCCACTGTAAGGGGAGTGGTGGCTTACAGTGTTGAATTCATTAACCTTTTCGCCAGTCCCATTGAAAGCGCATGGCAGCGATTGGAAATAACCCCTGAGCACTTTAAACTGTTTAGTGAGAGGGCCGCGGATGGAAGAAAAGGGGGCAAGACCCCATTTGTTCATATCTAAAATAGTGTCATCTCACATCAGACGGTTAGTTATTCAGCAACGCATGGCGTGTTAATGGCTGTGATGCACAATCACAGACTGTCCGAGGGTGGACACGGTATGCCATCGGACAGGCGGCACATTTTAGATAGAACTTATAATTGTCTCACTTGAGACTGTCTGATGGGCTTTCTGCACTTGTGAGGGAGCTTTCAGTAGCGGTTTGTGTCAGTGTGGCCAGTGTTGTATTTAATCACAAGGAAGATTCAGCCACATGAGAGTGACGGAGTGGCTCCACTATCCCCCTGGTGAAGATAAAAACAACCAACTCTGATTCCTCTGATTAAATCATTTCTTCACACTGCACTGTAACACGGAAATCTAATATGCACTAGAGTCTGCATGTGCAGATACAGATTACACTCGTCACTTTGTTATTGAATATGTAGCATTTCTCTCAGAATCATCAGATCTTAAAACATGCAATGTGGCTTTAATGCACAACCATCTATCCCTCTATATTCTTACTTTGAAAACCTTTGCTTTAGACTTGATGTCATATACCTTTTATTTCCCTAAGAGGTAAGGCAGATCTCTTTCGTGACTTCATTAGGATTAGGATCTCTTTCCTGACTTCACCCATGCATCTGTTGCACCTGTGCTACATATAGAATTTACCTGCCACACTAGTCGACATTGCCACCCTTGGTCAACTTGAGGTAGGCTACCAATACAAACAATCATAAATAATGGCTCCTACAATACACACTCTATACCACTATAACATCACAACATTTTGTGACACTGCATTGTCAAATTACCATTTACATTTTGTTACAGACTTTATCCTGAGTTACCCAGAGGGTGTTGAAGAGAACAGAAGTTTTCATGAAATAAGAAGACTCACTGCAGCACAAATATTACATCACAAGATCCAAAAAGTTGACAGAATTCAGCTTCAGTGTGGAACGATGTCCTATGAGTCTGTCCTGCAGGCACTCAAGTCTGCCTGAGAATAAGAGGGAGACAGCCCCGACATCAAGAATAATTAAAACTGGTACAGAAAGATGTGTGAGTCTCTGGTGAAAGGAGGGTAAAACAGGAGACAGCAGGAGGAAAACGAGGATCAAAAAAACAGAAGTGACAAGGGGAATGGGGAGAAGTAGAGTTTGAGTTGAGAAAGTTCCAGAGGCCAGTGTGAGAACTAATAGGGAGGAACCGGTGCGATGGGAAAGGTTTTAATGAGCATGAATGAGCAGAAGGAGATATAAGGGTGAAGTGGAGGGGGGAAAGGGCAACATGATAGCAGCTATACATGATACATGCTATTTCAAGTCCAGGACAAGAGGAGAGCAGAGTGAGTTAAAAGTTAAAAAAACAGAACTAGCCTACGATGTCGGGCGATATTGCCAAGACCGTATGTCTGATATTAATTTGTTAATCAATAAGGCAATATCATATTCAAAACCATTATTCAGCAGCCCAAACGCCAAAGAGAGGCCATTGAAGGATTCAGAGATGTCGGGGTAATTCTCCCTGATAGACCCGGCGTCTGATCCGGGAGGATTTGAGTAAATGTTTGCAAGACATGGAACGGAGGCCATCAGTGTATGAATGGGTGTGAGTTGGTTTAATGACATGTAGTGTTAAAGTGCTTTGAATGGTCGGAAGACGAGAAAGGCCATTTACAAATGACCATTGTCAATTAGGGTTTTGAGGGTACATCATTGCTCCTGTATTTGTTTGTTTTTGACAAATTACAAATACATTTCTTCTCAAAGTCCATGTGGGGAGGAGGTTGGTAGATGGTTGGGTCAAACTAACACAGGACTTCTACTCAGGAAGCAAACGCATCTACTAATAGAGTTATAAACAAACTTGTAGTAAAAGGTGGAATGGATGTTTTTTCACTGCGTGTAAAAAAGCAGCATGGGTGGAAATCCAGAGCCAGAGAGAAAAGACAATGATTCATTTTTGTTAAAATAACTAATTCAATTAAAACCTCTTTTCTTTGAAATCAATATCTTGGGCAACAGTAGCTACTTTAAGCATTCTTCTGGAATGATAGGTCAACCACACCCTTAATTGGTTGAGAATTCCCTGGTGCCTAATTTGAGCAACTCCTGCTCTCTGTGCTGTCCACCATCACTGTGGAGCTCAGCCGGGAGTCTTGTCGGAGAGATACTGAGTTGCTCACACATACACAGAGGCGTATCACCTTTGGAACACATCCTACACAAAGTAACACAAAAGATAACAAACCAGCCAACTTGAAGCACTTTTTTTCATTTGTTGGTCCCAGTGCTCATTTTGGCAGCTATTTTAGATTTAGTTTTAATATTTAGATGACAACTCAAAACATTTTAGTCGCCGAAAAGTTACATTTTCGTCAACTTTAGTCTTTACTTTTAGTCAAAATGTTGTCTCTTAATTTAATCCTAGTCCTGTGTCAATTGTCCCTTTTTAGTCATCCGATTATTATATTGAACATAGAACATATCTTATCATTGTCTGATGAAGAGCACAGGTTGAATGATTAGGAATACAGTCCTCCTGACTGTGCTCATTAGTGATGCCTGGGTCAGTGTAGTGCCCAACATGCACAAATATGCATTAATCCACCACCAGAACACTTTATGCATTATAGTAGCACAATTGTCAGGACTGAGGACTGAGACAAGGACAGAGACAGGGTGGTGTGTGTGAGTGTTTAGAAGAGAGAGGGGAAGAGAAGTGAAGGGGAAGAAAATACATTTTGGTTTGGTACAACAGTGCTTTCTCGTCATCATCTCTCATTAGTCATGGCAGGCAGTTTTAATTTTCATTAGTGAAATTCACAGTGGTTGGTCCAGAATGTCTCTCTGTCCAGCGACAGTTTGCAGCTTCTGGACTCTGTGTGGAGTTCAAACTGTGTATATCACTCCAGCACATTAATAAGAGGGTTGGTAAGCTAAACTGCACCGCCACAACAAGCATTACCACGGTTCTCTGCGATTACAATAGAAGGGACTTTAACAAGATGGCCATCAGCCATGAGCGTTTGATTAATGCTGTGCCCTCAGGACTCGCATGCTGCAGTGGATGTGGACTGTGGTAAAACTCATTGGGAGGCAGCTAACGTCGTCACTAATCACCCCGAGAGCTACAGCAGTACGTGTGTGTGTGTGTGTGAATTAACCCTTATGTGTGTGTGACATCACGAGCACACGTTGATGTGGTGGGCAACAAGTAGACATCCCATATTAATTGCGTTCCTGGGAAGAAGTGTTCGCTAAGCTGCAGGTCGCTAGGCTTAAAGCACAATTAATGTGATCCACAGTAGCAGCTCCTGGCCCGCGCTCCGTTTCCCCTCAATCAGCCGACCGACACTTTATCTGTCCCATGTCCACTAATCTAATCAACTGGGTGATTGCTCTTTCTCCCTGTTCCCAGTGAGTGATATTTAAAAAAAGACTGGACTGCGGCAGCCAACCCCAGAGACAAAGCGTGCTCTGCGTCCTGAAAGAAGTCCTTCCATTGTCTTGATATGCAGGATGCATTCTGAGGACGTGCTGGCCACGAGGCTGCATATTACACGCTAAGTATTAAAGGATAGTTTGAACATAGAGGATGAGGATGAGGGCATGTGCTTAACACTACAAAAATGTATTGGTTTTTAATGCCTCATTGGTTTCAGTGCCACTCAGCGACCTCATTGCTTTGAAATTGCAGCTGATGAAAAGGGAGAAATATCATTTGGCTTGAAATAGGCATGCTGTATTTCACACACAATTAGCTGTGTAGCCACCAAACTGGACTTTCTTCGATCTCACAGTGCGAGTCAAAAGAGTCACACCGACCATGTTTGGCCTGAACAAATTAAATCCTCTTGTAGCTATGCAACTGTGAAATTAATACTAAAAAGACCCTCTTGAAAAGCCTATTAAACTGTCCACAGCAATACTTCACAGAGTTTACTCATTTAAAGAAGTGGGATGATGAGACTTTCTGTTTTGCTACTAGTAGTGCCACCGAAGGTGAATACTTAACACTTCATTAGTTACTTGCTATCATTTAGTTCAAAACATCAGTGCAGTATATCCATAAAACACACATGGAGTGGCTACCTCAAAGGAATCTGCCCAGAGACATTATGTTTTATGGTTGTTCATCCATACGTCCATAAGTCCATAAGTCGATGCAACCATACGACCGCACTTCCGTACAACCATACGTCCATACTTCCTTGCGACCATACGTCCATACGTCCATACGACCATACGTCAATGCAAACATACGTACATACGTCAATACGACCATACGACCACAAGTCCATACGACTACAAGTCCATACGACCATACGAACATATACGAACCAGGTATCTCAGGAACACCTGCAGGGATTTTCTTTAAATTTGGCCCAAACGTCCACCTGGACTCAAGGATGAACTGATTAGAAATTAGTAATTAAAGGTCACTGTGATCTCACAAAACAAGTTTTTGGACATAACTTAACAATTCATATGCTAATTATAACATTTTCCGCCATGACATTTTGGATAAATGGATGGCTTTACGGGTTGGTGGAAGCAGCAAATTAGTTTTTTTTTGTAAATCTTTTGCTGTTAATTCTTTTTTTCTATATAGATGGAAATTGGCATCATTTTATTATTCTAGCTTATAACCAGGCTTTCTGAGCAAGAAAACAAAGATCCACAAAGAAAAAGTACAGTGCTATCGTTATTTGAGTATATAGCAAGGTAACAATTTGATATTTTGCCTCAAGGTTTGGAAGCCTAGACATTATTTATTTTTATTAACAATGCGCCATAATTCGATAATTATATATTCATATTACAATGTGTGTAATTATAGTAATAAATCATCAAATTACTGCTGCTATTTGCTTTTCTAAACAGCAAATCAAAAGCTCTGTATATCTGATCCTCTGAAAGTTGTTAGCTAGCAGAGATAGAGAGCTACAATTATTTACCAAGATGTTGATCTTTAAACTTACTTTCTGTATAATTTGAAAGAAAAACCATTTCAGACCCACCAGAAACAAAGTCCTCATGGATGTGCATTGTGCTGTCTTCTGGGACATCAGTGTTTCTTTTGTTAATCGGCTGGTGGAAGCAGACCACCCCGCCTGCTCCTGTCTGCCTCTCAAAACACCAGGGACTCATTCATGAAACATTGATCTTTTCAAATGGAGCATTTACCAGGGCTCTGAGTTCAAGCCCTCTGCATTGTACAAACACAAGTCCAGGCCCCATGGGGGAGTTGAGGAAGGAGGAAGGAGAGAGCGGGGGGGATGACATATGCATGGTGAGGTGTTAAATCAGTCCTGCTTTCTCAGAGAACATTATGCTTTCAGTTATTAATTTTCCAGAAGGAGCCAAACAGAATAAAGCTGAAAGGGTTTTTTGCACTCGGGGACAGTCAGTGGAAGTATGGGAGGGAAGTTGCTCCTCCAACCGCTGCGGAAAAATGCGCAGGGAAGATCCCATTGCTGTGAGGGGAATGAGAGATGGAACAATAATAGTGCGGCGCAACAATCACGGGGGCGCCTGCTTGATTCTGTGTAGCCATGGGCCTACACACATACTTCAGTGACCATCACCTGCAGCCCGAAATGCACACATGCACACACACACAATGGTAACAACATTGTTGCTTCAGGCAGGAACGTTTTGTGCCATTGTTATATGACCAGAGAGAGAAAAATCAGCCGAGATATCACAATATTAACATGAAGTATAGTGACTCATCCGTCAGCATCCCTCAGCTCATGAAAATCTTACATATCTAGAAATTCAGTATTTTGTGAAAATAGATAAAAAAGTCCCCCTGTGAAATATTCTTAAATGCTGGTGAACCCTTGTTACGTTTCTGTAGAACTTTTACATTACATTACAGTCATTTAGCAGACGCTTTTATCCAAAGCGACTTACAATAAGTGTATTCACCATAGGTATTCAAGAGAACTACTAGTCACCAGAAGTCATAAGTACGTCTCCTTTTTTAAACAAGCATCTAAGAGCATAAACCAGAGCAAAGGTACAGTGCAGAAACAAATGAATACAATAAGTGCAACAAACTAATACGAATACAATAAGTGCAACAAACTAGTATGAATACAATAAGTGCTGAGTGGAAGGCTCAGGGTAGTACTTCTTGAAGAGGTGAGTTTTCAGCCTGCGCCGTAAGATGGGCAGCGACTCTGCTGTCCTGACGTCAGTGGGGAGTTCATTCCACCACTGTGGGGCCAGGACAGAAAACAGCCGTGACCGGGTCGATCGGCCGCAGGGACCTCTGAGCGACGGGGCAACCAATTGCCCCGAGGCAGCAGAGCAAAGTGGTCGGGCGGTGGTGTAGGGCTTGACCATGGCCTGGAGATAGGAAAGAGCTGTTCCTTTCACTACCTTGTAGGCTAGCACCAGAGTCTTAAACTGGATGTGAGCTCTTACAGGGAGCCAGTGTAGAGAACAGAGAAGGGAAGTTGTGTGGGAGAACTTGGGGCGATTGAACACCAGACGAGCTGCAGCTTTCTGGACAAGCTCCAGAGGTCTTATGGCCGACGCCGGGGCTCCGACAAGTAGTGAGTTGCAGTAGTCCAGGCGGGAGATGACAAGAGCCTGGATGAGCACCTGCGCCGTCTCATCAGTGAGGAAGGGGCAAATCTGCAGGAGCATGTAACCGATGCAATGTTTGCTGAGAATGACAGTTGGTCATCCAGGGTCACACCCAGGTTCCTCGCAGTCCGAGTTGGTGTCACCACGGTATCATCAATGGTGATGGACAGGTCTCGGTGCGGGAAACCCTTCCCCGGGAGGAACAGTAGCTCGGTTTTGTCCAGGTTGAGTGAGATTTTCTCTTTGTTGTCGCAGTAAACTCAATCACTCACCGATGCAAAGTTCTCAAATTCTCATACCTGTTAGTATGTCAGCCGCAAGCGTCAGCCAAAGCGATGCTGAGAGGAGATTTGCTGGCAGCTTCTCCAGACGCATCCGTCTAACATGTAAAGCTAGTCAGCTCAGGTTACAGACAAACACCCAAATCTGATGCCAGTCTGCCTGGGGCTGCCTGCAGAACAGAAATTATGTAATATTTGTTAACTTTTTTTTACCTGAATATTGATTCCAGAAATTCTGCAGGCTGCAAATCACACAACCTGTCTGCATTAGTTTTCTTTGATGGAAGCTCTGGAAATGTTTCTTCTCTGCTCTGCTTGTCTTGTTAATCTGAGTTATATATTGTATTGACGCTCACTACCATCATGATGAACCAATTGCACTTTTAAAGTTATACTTCCTCTACATCTGGTTACATGAAAACAAACATCACTACAGTGTTTCAGTACCCTTTTGTCTACTTAAACAAGCTGTCCAGAAAGCTTTCCAATGTGTGCTAATTGTTGTAATTAGAATTGACATCCATCCAATTACTCGCTGCTTTCTAATCAATGGAAACACAACTGCAATGTGTGGGCAGAATGGATAAGAAAAAAGGATGAAATGACTTGAAATGAAGAAATACAAGAATAAAAGAGACACGTTCTCTTATGTGCAGTTCAGAAAGCATGTTCCAGCTTTAATAAGTCTTGGAGGAAAGGTAATTGCTGCAGGTTTTTTGTGCACTGGCACTTTCCAGTCAATAAAGAGCTGGTTTCCAGAATGTTGTAGGAAGGTGGTAGGGGTGGATGAAAGGACGAGGCTTCTAAACACTTTGGTTTAGACAAGGGAAAGATAGTTTGGTTAAGATTATGCAAATAAGAAAAGTACACAGACTTTGTCCTGTGTCACTGCAACCCTGTCTCCCAAAAATACAACTAACATGCGTTCTTAATTTGTTTCGAGGCAAAGAATTACGGTTGCAGTTTTAACCGCGTGGTGAATATTGTGAATTGAAACAAAGCAAAATATAATGTTATTTAACAGTTTCAAACATGTGGTGAAGATTGTAAAGTGAAACAAAACAAAAAAACTAAAAACGGCTTGGTTAGACTAAAAAATGACTAAAATGACTGCGTTTGTAACGTTATTTAAGTTACAGACGTATCATATGGTGAATCCTGTGCTTGTTTGAACCACACCATTAAGTTTTGTTGTATGGGAATGTAATTTGTAGGAGACAGGGCTGATATGAGGGACGCAGGCTTCTCCAATAACAGGAAGCTACAGACAAACACCTCCAGACAATCCTCTGCAACGCTCATGTTTCAACACTCAGGGCCTTGTGCAGTACACAGCCGGTCAGTGAGCTGAATCATTACATCGTACTGCATAAACACAGCAAGGCCTGTGCCTTTGCTGGTGAATGTGTGCGTGTGAAAGACTATATACAAATAGATATGTGCCTGTGTCAGTTTGTGTAGTTTTGAGTATATGTCTGCACTTCCGTATGATAGTGTGTGAAGAAAGGTGCATATGCTTGTGTGGGTGCTACAGCATATACCGTGTGTCATAAAGGTTACAATAAAAGCTCTGGGCCTAAGGGACTCATAATTCAGCGGTGAAGCACTCTGCTTTCACTGCTGTGGTTAGCTCTTTTCCCCACAGAGACCAGCACTCACCACTGCACCACAAAACCCACAGAAGGCAAGCCTGCGTCACCATTTCTGTGTTTCTTATAGGAAAACAACCCTGATGATATATGACAGCCTTGGATAAAGTTGTCATGTATATCCGAGAGTGTAGACGAGCTCAGTGGGCTTGAGGAGGGGGGAGGGGGGGTTGTTTTCTCTGCTCAATAAGAAATCAATTCTCAATTCTCTGCCTCATTTGTTGCTGCTGGCAAACTCCTGTGGAGCCTTGAAATCCTATTTAATAATCAAGCATGAAAAGCCGTGGATAATAGACTATTATGAGATGCAATCGCAAAAGGGAAGATAAGCTGATACTGTAATTGAAATATCATTCACATCTTAAGGACCACTATGGTAAGATCTGTTGGTCACACAGAGACTACTACTACTACTCATCACTGCACTGTTTTCATGGGCAGCAGGGAAATGACAGAGTGAAATCCATCGACTTGTTAGTCTACTAATGAGATAACATAATTTGCTTAATATATTAATTTCTCAAACTTCAGAGTTGTCAAGAGGCCACTAACGTGGCCGGATACTGACACCATTACAGAAGATACTGTGTTTGTAATGGAATCGAAAGGAAGTTAAATGACAAACACTATTGGGTAAATATTGTAAGGTCAGTGTTAACATACATGAGGAAATGTATTCTCAATTGAGAAAAATCTATTTGTATTGTCATATGTGCAGGCTTGATTTTTATTTTGGAGAGTTCCACTGAGTAGAAATGATGCCCCACTGACAGGTTATGGGCCCAGAGCTACCGACGGTTACCCAGAGATAATTATCCAGCGCAGTACCATCGAGAGAAACGTCTCAACGTACCATGTGTTCGGTGAGAGTTAGCATACTATGCTAGCACCATGAGCTGATGTAAGTGACAGACGTAGTACAACAGGTTACTGTGTAAGCCTCAATGAGAATGGTCCTTTGATTTAATGGAAATCCAAAAAGCAGCCCACTGTTGCACTGTCAACTTGTGAAGCAGAATATATGGCGTTAGCCGCAACTGTAGCGTTATGTGTAAAGTAAGTTAGGAGACCGTAGTATCTTTGGCTAACTTTATTAGCTCAACACTAGCATAACACCAAGACTGTTGACTGACTGGATTCATACAACTCCCAGTGCGGACTGCGGACTGTACACGCCCACATCTGACATCACACACACCTGATCACTCCGCTCTGCATGTCGATAAAGTAGTACCATTACATCATCCTTTCTTTGAGTCATTTAAGACATGCTGCAAAAAGGCATAATGTCGTCTGTCAACATCTTCTGTACGTCTAACTGGTCATTGTAAAACTCAGAACGAATGCTCTATTAAGTAACACAGTATCATAACAATATACATTTACTTTTCAAAATCTCTTCAGGATTTAAACTTCTTGTGGCACTTACACTGGCACTTAACAGTTTTATTTTGTATTAATGAAACAGTCATTTAACATAAACCAATCCTGAACTATTGTGATCTGGGTGGACTACCAGTCACCAACATAGCTGCAGTGGATTATTCTGCCACTTGATGCAGACTATGTCCTAACTACTTAACATACTCTCCGTATCGGTCTGGTGGTTTTACAACTCTGCCGCTGGAGGTTGTGCGTGTTGCAGTCTGTGTCATAGTATCTTGAGATGTAACAGGAGGTGTGTCTGCATCAGAACCAGGTGAACTTAACTCTCCATCGTTCACTATACATTCGTCCCCTCCCTCCTGGAAAGTCTCTGTAGGGCTTTGGAGAGGTCTCAGATGGCGACGGTTCCTGCGCAGTACTCCTTTATCCGTCTGGACTAGGTATGACCTCGGTGTGTCACCTTGCTTAATGACCGAAGCAGACTTTGTCCAGCCTCTCTCATCATCCAGCTTCACAGCAACGCTGGTTCCAGGCTGAAGGTCTGGTAGAGTTCTGACGTTATTCTTGTCATTGTAGGCTCGCCTGTAGCTCTGTTTCATCCTCTCATCGTTCTGTCTCACTTTGTGGAGGTCTGGCCATCCAGGTTGTAGATTAGCCTCCAGTGTAGGAACTGTAGTACGGATTTGTCTGCCAAGCATGAGCTGAGCTGGGCTCACGCCTGTGGCTTGAAGCGGGGTCGCTCTGTAGACCAAGAGGGCTAAGAAAGGTTCAGTTTGTTTCAGGATCCGTTTGGCTGTCTGCACAGCTCTCTCTGCCTCACCATTTGCTTGAGGGTAGTGAGGACTGGAGGTGATATGTCTGAAATCATACTCCTTAGAGAACTGCACGAAAGCTCTGCCTGAAAATTGGGGGCCATTGTCTGTGACAAGTTCATTTGGGCACCCCCATCTAGCAAAGATGTTCTTCAGCTTAGCTCTCGTGGTTTCACCTGACATGTCGTTGAGGTAGGCTATTTCTATATATCGTGAAAAATAGTCTACAACTACCAAGAAGTTCTGTTTGTTCAGCTCACATATGTCGGCTGCTACTCTTTCCCATGGGCGACTGGGTAGCGGGGTAGTGATCAGAGGTTCTCTTTTCTGGGTTGGCTTGGACACTTGACAGTCCTTACATGTGCTGACAGCGTCCTGGATGTGCTTGCTTACTCCAGGCCACCACACACTACACCTAGCCCGCTCCCGGCACTTCACTATGCCTTGATGTCCATCATGTATGCGCTGTAATATCTCAGACCTCATCATCCGTGGTACTACTATTCTATCATTATACAACACCAGTCCTTCTGAAACCGTGAGGTGATGTCTGGAAGTGTAGTAGTCTTTTACCTTGTTAGGCACTTTAACAGCATATTTGGGCCATCCCGACATCACGTAGTGTTGAACCATCTGCAGTTCTGCGTCCTGTAGGGTCTGTTGTTTGACCATGTCGAGCTTGGTGGGTGAAATGGGCCATGACTCGTGGATTGCTTTCTCATAGGCTTCGATTTCACTGGTCAGCTCTGCGATTTCCTGTGTGACAGTAGCCTGGGGATGTCTAGACAGTGTATCTGCTATGATAAGTTGTTTCCCCGGCACATACACAGCTGTAGGGTTGTAACGCATCATACGTAGTAAAAGTCTCCAACACCTCATAGGCACTGAGTCGAGATCTTTACAGTTGATCAAGGGAATAAGTGGCTTGTGATCACTCTGTAGAGTAAAGGAGTCTAGTCCATAGAGGTACCTGGAAAACTTCTCACAGGCCCACACTGCAGCAAGACACTCCTTTTCAATTTGCGCATAGCGTTGCTCAGCATCAGTGAGTGTTCTGGAACAAAACGCTACTGGTTTCAACTGTTCATCATGTTTCTGTAGCAGGACTCCACCTAAGCCATAACTACTAGCATCTGCACTGATAATGGTAGGCTTACTCACATCGTAGAATGCTAGTACAGGTGACTCTGTGATGAGTTGTTTTACCTTCTTAAAGGCCTCCTCCTGCACTGCAATCCATGCCCATGTCACGTCGTTTTTGAGTAGGTCGTTGAGGGGTTTGGTGACGTCAGACAGGTTTGGCAGGTACCTGCCTAAGTAGTGTATCATCCCCAGGATCCTTCTCAGATCAGTGACATTGTTTGGTGGCTCAAGCTGAGTGACGGCCTTGACCTTAGCCTCATCTGGCCGAATGCCATGCTCATCGATGCAGTGTCCAAGGTAGTTGAGTCGTCGCTGACGCAGGAGACATTTGTCGTGGTTTAGCTTTAAACCAGCTTTCTCCAGTGTGTCCAGAGTCTTTTGGAGTCTCACTTCATGGACTTCTTCCGAGTCTGAATAAATAAGGATGTCATCCATGTAAACCGCCAGGCCTTCTTGATCTTGCAAGAGCTCCGTCATTTCACGTTGAAAGATTTCTGGTGCACTTGTGATTCCAAATGGCAGTCTATTAAAGAAATACCTTCCAAAGGGAGTTATGAAGGTAGTGAGTTTGGCACTCTCTCTGTCTAGTGGTATCTGCCAGAAACCACTTGCTGCGTCCAAAAGGGAAAACACTTTTGCACCTGCGAGTTTAGGTAGGATGTCATCTATTGTGGGCATAATAAACTTCTCCCTCTTTACTGATTTATTCAGGCGTTTTAGATCAACGCAAATCCTTGGCTGCTCTTTGTTCTTCTTGGGTACAGAAACCATCGGAGCACACCACTCCGTGGGCTCCTTGATTGGCTCTATCACGCCACTAGCTACCATGCGGTCCAGTTCTTTTTTTACTTTAGGGAGCATAGGCACTGACACACGCCTTGCCGTAGTCACACTGTAGGGTACAGCATCCTCCTGCAGTCTGATTTTGATTGGCTTTATCTTCAGTCTGCCTATGTCTGCTGGGCTGGCCTCACTCAAATACTCTGTGCTTTTGATCTCTTCTATTCGCTTAACCCTTCCGTCGTCTCGAGGGGTCAAAGCGACCCACATCGGAGTCTCCCCGCTGTCTATCTCCCCTTGTCTTCTTCTGGTGGGTCAAAGTGACCCACCTTTGCCTCTCCCGGCTATCTCATCTTACTCCCCTTACTCACACTCACTATCTCTATCCCGGTGTCCTCGGGCGGGTCAATACGACCCGCCTCAGAGTCTCTTCTCCTCTCCTCGCTAAGCTACGCCACCTCCCGTCGTCCTCGGGTGGGTCAAAACGACCCGCCTCAGAGTCTCTGTCCTCGCGTCTCTCTACCCTCTCACATCTCCCACTCCCGTTGTCCTCGGGTGGGTCAAAACGACCCGCCTCAGAGTCTCTTCTCCTCTCCTCGCTACGCTACGCCACCTCCCGTCGTCCTCGGGTGGGTCAAAACGACCCGCCTCAGAGTCTCTGTCCTCGCGTCTCTCTACCCTCTCACATCTCCCACTCCCGTTGTCCTCGGGTGGGTCAAAACGACCCGCCTCAGAGTCTCTTCTCCTCTCCTCGCTACGCTACGCTGCCACCCGTCGGGACGGGTCAAAACGACCCGCCTCAGAGTCTCTTCTCCTCTCCTCACTACGCTACGCCACCTCCCGTCGTCCTCGGGCGGGTCAAAACGACCCGCCTCAGAGTCTCTTCGCCTCTCCTCTCCTCGCTACGCTACGCCACCTCCCGTTGTCCTCGGGTGGGTCAAAACGACCCGCCTCAGAGTCTCTTCTCCTCTCCTCTCCTCGCTACGCTACGCCACCTCCCGTCGTCCTCGGGTGGGTCAAAACGACCCGCCTCAGAGTCTCTTCGCCTCTCCTCTCCTCGCTACGCTACGCCACCTCCCGTTGTCCTCGGGTGGGTCAAAACGACCCGCCTCAGAGTCTCTTCTCCTCTCCTCGCTACGCTACGCCACCCCCCGTTGTCCTCGGGTGGGTCAAAACGACCCGCCTCAGAGTCTCTTCTCCTCTCCTCGCTACGCTACGCCACCCCCCGTTGTCCTCGGGTGGGTCAAAACGACCCGCCTCAGAGTCCCTCCCCTCGCTACTCTATCTATATATATATATTTATTTACTTACACATATATTCTAGGCGATATACTACTACGTTGTACACTCGCGCATCTTCGGTCGTCCGAGAGAGAAGACAGTAGAGAGGAGAGACGCGAAAATGCAACCGACTCCGTTTTTTCAAATGGCGAACTACCTGAGGACGAACAGGGACACTTTCGACAAGCTCGTGGCGGCTATACGAGACTACGAACACCACCCCCTGAATCCCGAGGCGAAGAAGGAGATCGGCCTCATGCTTAAGAGGCACAGGTCCAACAAGTCGTACGCGAAATACCCAGAGACTCTGATGGAGAGGATGTGGAAGTCGTTGAGCGATGACGTGGCTTGGAACGCGATAGCCGACATGCTCCGAAGCCTGGACCCCGCGTTCCGAGTGACCGATCTGGATGCGCTCAAACCCGAGGACCTCGCGGCGTGCGATCTGCTCGGAAAGCCCATCGGGACGTCGCGCTTGAGCAAACTGTTGAAGGACCTGCCGCGCCGCGACCTGGACAGAGTGAAACTCTTGCTGTCCTGGGACCTCGTCGAGGGTTGCCAGCGTTTGCCCTTCGGAAGGATCGCGAGAATGAACGCGGGGGACCTGTCGAACGCGATCGTCTCCGAGCACTCTCGCTCTGCGGCGTTTGTGATGCGTCTCATCTTCTCGCAAATCGACCGAATGGACCTGGCGAGCGAACTGTCCGCCGCGGTGGCCGAGTACACGCCCGATCATTGACGATCCCGGGCGCACGCGCAAACACACCCACCACAACTCTGACCTTTTTATATTATTTTATATATATATATATATATATATATATATATATATCACATTACACATACTTATTGGCTAAGCGATACGAACGCGGGTGTACACTCGCGCATCTCCGCTCGTCCGAGAGAGCAGACAGCAAGCAGACAGTAAGAGAGGAGAGACGCGAAAATGAACCCGACTCCCATGTTTCAAATGGCGAACTACCTGCAGAGGAACAGGGACAACTTTGACAAGCTGGTAGCGGCTATACGAGACTACGAACACCTCCCCCTGAATCCCGACGCGAAGGCGGAGATCGGCCTCATGCGTCGGAAGCTCAGGTCCAACAAGTCGTACGCGAAATACCCGGAGACTCTGATGGAGAAGATGTGGCAGCACTTGGGCGAGGACCTCGCCCGAAACGCGATAGCCGACACGCTCCGAAGCCTGGACCCCGTGTTCCGAGTGACCGATCTGGATGCGCTCAACCCCGAGGAACTCGCGGCGTGCGATCTGCTCGGAAAGCCCATCGGGGCGTCGCGTTTGAGCAGGGCGTTGCGGGACCTGCCGCGACGCGACCTGGACAGAGTGAAACTCTTGCTGTCCTGGGACCTCGTCGAGGGTTGCCAGCGTTTGCCCTTCGGAAGGATCGAGAAAATGAACCCCGGGGACCTATCTTACGCGATCGTATCGGCGCACTCTCGCTCTGCGGCGTTTGTGATGCGTCTCATCTTTTCGCAAATCGACCGAATGGACCTGGTGAGCGAACTGTCCGCCTCGGTCGACGTTGCGTCGGAACGTTGACGATCTCGACCGGTTTGGACGGACGTGGCGAGGGACCGGTCGCTTTGTTGTTTTCCTGCCCTTGTAATGCTTGCAACGTGCTGTGTAACCTGTGTTTGTTGTGTTTAAAAAGAAAGGAAATAAAAGAAGTCCTTGGGTATACCAATTGCTACCGTGTGCGAGTGTTCATTGTCAAAGTGCAACAATCCCCGTGTTTAGCGTTGGTGTGTGTGTGTGTGTGTGTGTGTGTGTGTGTGTGTGTGTGTGTGTGTGTGTGTGTGTGCGTGCGTGTGAAACGACCGGCGTAGGATAATCGATCGTTTGGTTAAACCCCTTCCGTTGTCCTCGGGTGGGTCAAAGCGACCCGCCTCAGAGTCTCTGTCCTCGCGTCTCTCTACCCTCTCTCTCACATCTCTCACTCCCGTTGTCCTCGGGTGGGTCAAAGCGACCCGCCTCAGAGTCTCTCCCATCGCGTCTCTCACTCCCGTTGTCCTCGGGTGGGTCAAAACGACCCGCCTCAGAGTCTCTATCCTCGCGTCTCTCACTCCCGTTGTCCCATTGGGTCAAAACGACCCGCCTCAGAGTCTCTATCCTCGCGTCTCTCACTCCCGTTGTCCTCGGGTGGGTCAAAGCGACCCGCCTCAGAGTCTCTCCCATCGCGTCTCTCACTCCCGTTGTCCTCGGGTGGGTCAAAACGACCCGCCTCAGAGTCTCTCTCTCTCTCTCTCCCCTCGCTACGCTACGCTACCTCCCGTTGTCCTCGGGTGGGTCAAAGCGACCCGCCTCAGAGTCTCTTCTCCCCTCGCTGGCTCTCTACCCTCTCTCTCACATCTCTCACTCCCGTTGTCCTCGGGTGGGTCAAAGCGACCCGCCTCAGAGTCTCTCCCATCGCTACGCCACCTCCCGTTGTCCCCATTGGGTCAAAACGACCCGCCTCAGAGTCTCTATCCTCGCGTCTCTCACTCCCGTTGTCCTCGCGTGGGTCGAAAGCGACCCGTTCTGGGGACAACCCCCCCCCAATAACGAACCATTACTAACGTCATCTTCTCTACATGTACAGACATGTGGTGGCGGTGGTGGTGACGGTGGACATCTCTCGGGTAGTTACGGAATGACTGCGCGTTTCACTGTCGAACAGGTACTCGAACAGATTTTCTCAAGCGACCAGCAGGACTACTGTGATTCGGAAGACCAGGTGGAGGAAGATGTGTCCGAAGAAGACGATGTGTCCGGAGAAGAAGAACAAGAAGAAGAAGCAGGCGAAGACGCCGAAGGAGAAGGCGACGAAGAAGAAGCAGAAGACTACAACCCAGTGCGGCCCGAATCACCTTCGCGTAACCACGAAGAAGGGGAAGACGAAGACGGAGAAGACGAAGAAGGAGAAGACGATTACCAAGTCGACCCATCTCAAGTGCAAAGGCGGACCTTCCTCTCAAAAAACGGAGAAATAACTTGGTCCTCCGCTTCCTACGCGCAACACCGGGGCAGAGCTAGGCGAAATGCCACGCCGACAACCCCTGGTGGACCCACAAGGTACGCCGCGTGCCACGCCCGTGACATCGCCTCTACCTTCTGCCTCTTTGTCACACCGTCAATAGAAAGAATCATCCTGGACAACACCAATCTCGAGGGCTTTCGGAAATACGGGGACGGGTGGAAAGGAATGGACGAAACCGATCTGCGCGCCTACATAGGGCTGCTAATCTTGGCCGGTGTATACAGGTCCCGGGGCGAGGCCGCAGCTAGCCTGTGGGACGCAGAGAGCGGCAGGGTGATTTTCCGTGCCACGATGCCACTCAAACTCTTTCACACGTACTCCAGACTCATCCGCTTCGACGACCGCGAGACTAGACAAGCGAGACGTGCCACGGACAAACTGGCAGCCGTGAGAGAGGTTTGGGACACGTGGGTGGAGCGGCTGCCGCTCCTCTACAACCCAGGGCCTGAGGTGACAGTGGACGAGCAACTGGTTTCGTTCCGAGGTACAATTATTACAATGTAACAAACAAACAAACAAACATGATGTACTGTCATTAGCCGTATCTGTAATCCTTTTTTTTTGCAATAAAATAATATATAAAAGACAATATCGTCACCACCACCTGTTTCCGTGACACGCTGATAACCAATTATTATTATTTACCCGCCCCGCCCCCCCCCCCCCCCCCAGGCCGTTGTCCCTTCCGGCAGTACATGCCCAGCAAGCCGGTGAAATACGGGATCAAGTCGTGGGTGGCCTGCGACGCCAAATCCAGCTACGCTTGGAAGATGCAAGTCTACACCGGCAAGGCCATCGGCGGAGGCCCAGAGCGGAACCAGGGGATGCGGGTTGTGCTTGATGTCACAGAGGGACTGAGGGGTCTCAATGTCACATGTGACAATTACTTCACCTCTTACGAACTCGCAAGGCAGCTCCTGGAGAGGAACATCACCATGGTTGGCACGGTTCGAAAGAACAAACCCGAGCTCCCCTCTACACTGCTAGCATTGAAGGACAGAGAGGTCTTGTCCTCCAAGTTCGCCTTCACGCCCACGACCACTGTGGTCTCTTACCTCCCAAAGAAGAACAAGAACGTGGTACTTCTGAGCACGAGGCACACGGAGGCCGACATTAGCGAGCGCGACGACAGGAAGCCTGTCGTCATCCTAGACTACAACCGCAACAAAGGAGGCGTGGACAACCTAGACAAGGTGATCGGCACGTACAGCTGCAGAAGGACGACCGCCCGCTGGCCCCTGGTCGTGTTTCACAACATCATTGACGTGTCCTCGTACAACGCGTTCGTGATATGGCGAGAGATCAACCCCGACTGGATGCCTGGTAAGCGGAACAAGAGGAGGGTGTTCCTCGAGCAGCTGGGAAAGGCCCTTGTGACTCCGTTCATGGAAAGGAGGGAGCGTCTCCCCCGCACGGAAGCCTCCGCCGCTCTCGTGAAAGCCGTCCAGAGGGCT
The DNA here is from genome assembly GCF_050575085.1 of Anarhichas minor. NCBI lineage: Eukaryota > Metazoa > Chordata > Actinopteri > Perciformes > Anarhichadidae > Anarhichas > Anarhichas minor. The sequence goes on along the minus strand of NW_027466460.1, from coordinate 2,104,000 downwards.
AGATCACGTGATCAACCGCAGCATCCGGCTGCCCCGGGCACCGCTGCGGCAACGGCGGCGGAGGAGGCTGCCTCCGTTTCGCCACCCGCGGCAAGTAAGCGCAAGAGGTGTCAGATCTGCCCACCGAAGAAGGACTGTAAAACCCACACTGTGTGCTACAGGTGTAAAATATATATATGCAAAGGCTGTACACTGGCATTCTGCCCTACATGCGGCAATCGGTGAAGTCCTCGGGACGGCTTCAGCCACAGGACATGGGATTTATACAGACGGACTGAGGGCAACGGAAGGGTTAACTAGGCCCATAGCAATAGCTACATTACGGCTCAGCAGGTTGCTGCCATGTGGCCCCTTTATCACATTTACTTTAAACCTGAATGTTTGCTTTTTCCACTCAGTAGTAGCTGTGAAGTAACCCTTGCAGTTCACTCTACCTCCTGGGCTGCCTAATTTGGTTACACCAGTTTTCAGTCGTGGCTTATTTGTCAGGAGGTTAAAAGTCTTTTCTGAAATGACACTTAAATCTGCCCCTGTGTCGATTTTAAATTCTATTTTAATATCTTGCACCGGCAGTTTTACCGTCCATGCTTTGTTTGAGTCGTCCACATCTGTAATTTCCCCCAGGAATTGAACGTCTCTCCCGTCTCCCCCCTTGTAGGGTGCTGTGACCTCGTTGATCACGCGGGAACGGCATACTGCTGCAAAATGTCCTAGCTTCTTACACTTGTGGCATTCTGCATCACGTGCAGCACAATTGTCTTCTTTAGCATGCACTCTGCCACATCTAGAACATTTGTGTCCCTTATCACCTTGTTTCGCTCTGGCCTCTTTTGTATGCCAGCGTCCGTTTCTCTGTTTTTCATTGTATTGCGCACGCTGCTTGTAAGCTACTTCACTCAATTCAGAACAGTTAGCATTAGCTCCCTGTTGGCTAATATGCCCCTTTACTTGCTCAGACTGCCGCACTAGCTCTACCGCTTTATCGAGCGTCAAGTCTGGCATTAGCTGTAGCTTCTCTGATAGGTCTTTATCTAATATCCCTATGACTAACCTGTCGCGGATATTTTCATTTTTCACATCTGCAAATGCACAGGTATCAGCTAGCTCATACAGGCTTCTGATGTACTCCTCCGAGGTTTCTCCGTGCTTTTGAGTGCGCTGATGGAAACGTGCTCTTTCATGAATCGTATTCACTTTCGGTACGAAATACCCATCCAGTTTCGCCATTACAGTCTCATAATCATCTGCATCTTCCTCGTCCTCTTCCATAAACGTGAACGTTTTGAAAACATGTTCGGCTTCTTTCCCCAACGAGTAGAGAAGCGTACAGACCTGTACTTCTCCGGGTTCTTTATTGAGTTTCGTTGCTATCCTGAAGCGATGAAACCTCTGGCGCCACTCCGGCCATTGATCCGGGCGAGAGAAGTCGAAGTTTTCGGGAGGTGGGAATTTGGCCATCTTCTGACACCATGTAGCGTTATGTGTAAAGTAAGTTAGGAGACCGTAGTATCTTTGGCTAACTTTATTAGCTCAACACTAGCATAACACCAAGACTGTTGACTGACTGGATTCATACAACTCCCAGTGCGGACTGCGGACTGTACACGCCCACATCTGACATCACACACACCTGATCACTCCGCTCTGCATGTCGATAAAGTAGTACCATTACATTACAGCAACTACACAAGAGTGTACGTACCTAGTTCAACTACTAGAGGGCATTGACGGACGTCAATACGCACCACCTACGGTTTATAAGGATAACTAAGGTACAATAGCGTTAGCGAAGAACCCTGTAAGCATGTTGACATCAAGTGTAATTTCATAAGGTCACCTAGTGCTGTGCGGTATACCGGTTCAACCCCCCTTGAAGGTCAGGTTAATTTAGTTTAATTTTATTTTCTATATAGCGCCAGATCACAACAGAAGTCATTTAAGGTTCCCTTACCTATAGAATAGGTCTATACCTTGTTATTTTATTAAACAAACTAAATAGTATCTTATTTGCACGACGGTATGTAATTTCTGTCTCTACATGGTCGCGCGTGTACAATTCTCCTCTGCTCTCTGTATCGTGCACGGCGGAGTTCCGCCCCCCACACGCAGGTGAGCACACTCCCACCAGCGGACAGAGAGCGCGCGTCAGAAAAAATGGTGCGTCAACCCGTTGAAAAGCAGACAACAATATCTACGTTTTTTAAAATGCTCCCATGTGGTGAAGATGGCAACACTCGCTCTCCTGCGAGTAGCCGGAGTAGCTCTCCTGCTCCGGGTCCAAGTACAGAAAAGAGCCCGAGTGCTGCACGCACTGCCCCTGACAAGCAACTAAAGTCCAGTCACCACTGGATGACAGGTTTTGACCCATCTTGGCTGACAGAGGGGAAATACTCCCCCTGGCTGTAGAAGACTGATCTTGGTAAGTAAGTAAGTAAGTAAATACATACATACATGCATGCATAAATAAATATCAAGAGGCTCTGGAAATGTTCTTCCAGAAGCCCAGAAAGATACACTGCAGTGACAAAAGCTGCACTTTGTGGATAATTGTCATAAAAAGAAATGTTCCGATATTTATTTCAATGTACAGTTCAAATAATTGTTCAGTTGTTATATTGACTGCTGTCATTAAAAGAAACACATGAACAACATGATTCCTTTAAGTGTTTGTGTTGGGGATGAGGGATGGAGGGTAGGGGATGCAAGGGTGGCGGGTCATTGGATAGAGGGATGTAGGGTAAGAAATTAAAGGGTGTAGGGTAAAGGAATGAGGAGGGTAAGGAGGGTCGTAGAATGATGGATGGAGGAGAGCCATGATGGACCGCTGACGTCTGGTGGGATCTGGGGGAGTGGAGACTCTTGACTGGGGGCTGTTTCTTCGGAAGCTCTGAAAATGCAGAGTCCTCAAAAGGACTTCATGAAGACGGGTGCGAGTGGATGTTTTCTGATATCGTTCGAGTTGGAATGGATGTACGTGACGTATGTGGGGGAAGACCAGGGGCCGTTAACCTTAATGATATGGTCGGGGTTGGTTGGAGATGGTTGCCTCTAGGATGTCCTTCCAGGGTACAAAACCTGATGAAGTGCCCTAGGATGTCCTTCCAGTGTAGAAAATGCGATGTAGGCCCGTCTAGCGTCCCTTACATCCTAGAACACTTCCCGGGCTCAGGTGCCCCCTGCCCCTCCAGACAGCAAGTGCTTAGGTCTGTCATAATCTGTAGCTTATTGTGGCAAATGTAAGCATATGTTTGCAAACATTTGAAAGACATTGCTCATCAGTCCGCGAGTCCATGTCGATGTTAAGACACTTAACCCCAAAATTGCTCCTGTAGCTGTGCCTATGGTGTGTGAATGTTGTGTGCATGTTAGTATGTTATGTTAATTTGAATACATGTGAATTACTGAATGATGACATGTAGTGTTAAAGTGCTTTGAGTGGTCAGAAGACTAGAAAAGAGAAATACAAGTACAGTCCATTTACTATTTACTCTTTTGTGACACTACTTTTAGCCTTTAACACAAACCTACACTTACTATATTTGTCAGCACCATGATGCTGTTCAGCAAAAGTTATGTCTCACTTTGGCTGTTGCCTAGGTATGTCCTTGTCATAATGTCCATGCAGGAGGAGACAGGAGGAGACCTCTGATATTAAAGGGTTGTTTGAGTCAAAGCGTGAAATTTTCCCCCTTATAGAGACAAGGGGGAAAATTTCCCGCTTCTCGTCTCCGTTTCTAAATCAATCATGCCCACAGCATCTTGTTATGGCTCTGTGTGTCAATATGTCTCATCAATATCACTCCATCCAGACAGGCAACTAATGACAAGGGCCATAATGGGAGTTCTCTTGGATCGAGGTCGTAAACACATCTGCACAGCCATCGTCATGTCTTTCAGCTCCAAACTCTGCAACTTCCTCCAGCAGCTGCATTTTTGTAGCAGTGTTAGTTATTTTCCATGACAGCTATTCTCCTCTCTGAGTTCCCTTTGATTGCGGTGGGTTTATCTCTGTATAAAGTTTACTCAACCCCCAGTTGCAGTTCTCAGCTTTCAAAGTTCTCACAATTGTTGTCTGGAAATGCTCTCCAGAATGAAAATGACAACATGTGCCACCTCTGGCTCAAACTAGAGTTCACGTTCTCGGATAGTTCGGTGCAGTTTGCACTGTATTTGCAACACCCCAAAAATACAAGATAGGAGAGCTATAAAAATCAGTCTAAAAATATTTTGTTTCATAACAGAGCAAGTTTTAACAATGCCGTCCTTTAGAGCTGGCAAATTGGTTCCCAAGACAGTTCCTCTTTGAAGAGACTGGAATGCAACAAGTCCTGGCTGTTCATTTTTAGGTCAGACAAGCTCAAGCAGCAAAATACAGTGAAATACAAATCTTGAAAACAATGTCAAGTGCAGCAGTGAGGCTTGTTCATGCTGTTGTTTGAATTGTTAATAGATGCATTGTGGGATATTGTCGCTGTATTAGCTTTGATGGTGAAGTGAGGAGTACTGTATGTCTCTGCCTGTGCCATGCTCAGAGAACAAGGAGTCGATGTTTAGAAATGGGTAAGAGAAGAGAAACAGCTGGCTGGTTATCGACTCTGACAGCCAGAGACAGAAATAGAGGATCAAAGAGAGAGAGAGAGAGGAGGAGAGGAGAGAGAGTGTTTTGAGGCATAACCCTAGTAAGTGTTTCAATGTAATGTCACAAGCTATTGTCTTCATAGTGCTGATACCCCATTAGCACAAGTGATGCGGTAAACGCCAGCAAAGGGCTACACTCTGGCCAATGATCTGAGTCCACTCAGCAGGTTCTTCAACATACAACTGTTGAAGGGATTATACTCTGACGTCAGCATGCAGAGGACTGCAAGACATCTAGAACCACTCAAACTATCAAGTCATAGTCTTCTGTTTCTGTGTTTGCTTATCAGAGGCAAACTGGCACAGAACTACCTCCTCTGGTCTTTTAATGCGTTTGTGTCTGGTTGAGGGTTGTGTTCCAGGTTGCTCCAAGGCTCTGTGCTCTAGCAGCAGATATCATATCAGCTGGAGCTAATTAACATTCATTATTTAATTAACTTAATAACAGGCCAACAAAGACTGAGGTAGCCAGTAGCCACTGGCATTTGAATGAAAATGAGGCCAAGAGTCCAGGTTGACAAATCTCTAAAAAGTAAGTAAGTAAAAGTATTTTACCTGACTTTATTCTTTTAGCGAGGAGCAATGTACACACTGGTAACTGGCTAATAACAGGTGCGGACAGTTGCTTTTACTGGTTGAAATGCCAAACTAACTACCTAAATGACATTAATTAGCTTCAGTTATTACACTTTGCTGTCCGTATGTATTAGTTGCAGCTAATTCACGTTATTCATGTAAATACTTAATGCTTAAATAAAATATGGTCTCTGTACTTGGCCAACACCACTATACAATAGTGAGTCAGGTTAAACCGGAACACAATGACACAATTTGTGACAGCAAGAATTGCTAAAAATCAATCCCTTACTCAACAGTAGGTTGTATATGGTTCGCCCCATGTGTCTAAATAAGGATGGTTTGTTAAATGAATGGAAAACACATCTGTATTTCTTTATTGAATCAGTGCAGTGCCCATTCGGAGCGGGCCGATCGTTTGTCCCCTAGAGGTGCTATGGGGGATTTGAATAGAGTTGCTTCAGCACCCATTTAGAAGGTTATCAGCCGACTGAATGGACGTTCTCAGAGGTTATCATCACTCTAATGCTTCAGACGGGGCAAACTGCTCCTATCACGATGTTTTACACACGTTCTTCATATGCTTCAGACTTTGTATAGATAAGCTTGCCAGCGCTCAGTCTGACAGTTGTAACTTTAGAGCAAGGCGAGGCATACGGCAGTAAAAGCACAACATTCGTTTCTGCTCGGCCGATCTGCTCCCACAAATGGGCGTTTCGGTTCTTGTTATGATTGTGTGTGTCCATAATATAAATTTCAACAAAGACAGACGGGGGAAAAACAAGATTTTGAGGCTGCAAATGCTCTCTCCTCATTGGGAACAATTGAAAAAAGAGAAAAATTCTCTACGTGGACACAGGCCCTTAAAGAGTATATGTTTTGGACTTTTATTGTGAAGGGTAAGAACAGAAAGAGTGGATCTGGTCGGTGCTGTCTCTGTCAAGGTTGGAAGGAGTAACAAAGTTTGCCGTCCTGGTTCAGACTTAGGAGCCTCCGTGTTGTTGTACACTACAATGTAGGTATTGAATATATCTGTTCCCCACAATGTGATTGGTTGATGCATTTATTCGCGCTGCGGTCCTTATTCCAACAAAAAATGATGTCACTTTTTTGCTGCTTAATACTCACAAGAATGTCCAGTTTGTGAAGGCCTTTCATCTGTAAATGCTGGTGTTAATGAAGTGTTATGCAGATGAAATGTACCTTTACATTCATCACTGAAGCCAATAGCAAACCTGCAAGAACTCATGCAGAACTAACTACCAGTGTGGATATTTGGGGAATAGTTCCCTGATGTGGCTCTTTGTCTACAAAACCTTTTTGACTTTGACTCATATTTTGAAAACACAGTTAAGTTCTTTGACTTCATTAACATATTTATGCCTCTTGAATCAACACTCTATGAGTGCATGTGTACAAAGCATGCATCGTCATCATGTGTTTTCTAACTCAGCAGCACTTGGCTCCCAAGACAATTTCCCCTGCATATATTTGATCTCATCGTCTCTCCCGTGGTATATTTAGCTGAGGAAGTTTTTTCATCACCCTCAACCAGCAAATGACTGTGGTCATTTGTACAATATTTCACATTTCAAATCAGCGAGGCACACAGCCGCAAATGACAGCCACGGTTTGTGCACTCCTCAATCACTGCAGAATGAGCACACAAACATCATCACATTAGCATAATAATTTGAGGGAGAAGTAGTGGTAACGACTTATTTGCCTTGAATTACCAACAACTGAATAGTTTTTCTCCTGTGTACACATGATAACTGGATCAAACATTTAACGAGCACTGATCACATGAGCAATTCATTAGTCAGCTGTGTGTGACGAATTCTATTTCCATAATCTCCAAATAATAAAGGAATTCTTAAGGAATCTATATGAAATAAGTGGCAGTCAGTCTGAAGCCTAATAAGTATTTGTCTGCACAATGCTGAGACTGTTTCTTTGATTTCGGGCTCTATTGACATCGAAGTTAAAACCTTTCATCAGTATTAAATGTAAGACAGTGTCAGTCTCTCTTGGCAATTGGATGGTGTCTTTATTTACTAGAAGACTGGACTGTTAAGTATCTTGCTCCATATTGAACCAGTTGATCCAGTGATCACTGGATCAACTGGTTCACTACACAGCATCTTCGGCAGGTTATAAGACAATGAGCCCCTGGGCACAGACATGCAAAATGACCCCTCCACCTCTCCTACATAGGAGCAAGACACCAACTTGATAGTTGTTCAGCCTCTTTCTGTTGTTTTGTTTCTCCTCGTAGTCGTTGCACATCTCTCTGTAGTTTAGTGTCTCTTTGTACTTCTTTTGTGTCACTGCTCTTTTTTTAGGTATTTCCGTCCGTGGTAGTTTTGCCCCTTGATGTAGTCGATGTGCATCTCTCTGTATTGTTTTTGTGTCTCCTTGTGGTCATTTTGTCTCTTTGCAGCTGTTTTGAATCTCTTGGGCTTTGGCTCTTTGTAGTCATCTTATGTTTCTTTGTGCCCATTTTGCATCACTTCCTGGTCGGTTCGTGTCTCTTCTCGTGACATTTTACAGGTGAAGGCCAGGTGGCCCCGCCCGGTAGGCCCACTCAGTAATCCATCCATGCACAGCATGACACCCCACTAGAGGGAGTATTTATCTTTTTCCTTTCAGTTATTCCCACTGCGCACTCACTTCTCCACAGCCTCTGCAGGTCAATAATGAGTGGTTGTTTTCCTCTGAATGTGGAAATCCAAGTTGACACAAAGAAATAGACACAAACTATTTGAAATAACATCTATGTCATCATACCAGCATTATTTAACACTAAATACTTCCGCAACCTCCGTACATCATTTCATGTCCTCTAAGTGACTGCAGAGTGAACCCTGAGGCTTCTCCTGTTCTTCTGTTGTGACAAACACTCCTGGTATCTGCACTGATCAGACCAATAAGATGGATTCAGATGATTAGCTGCCCTGGCTCTGCTGCTGTGCGACGGCAGGTTATTTCCAGTAAGCGGCCAGCAAGCTGTCATTTTAAACAATACTATTGAATGATATGATGCTGCAATAGGCACTAGAAAGTAGAAATAAAAGGGCTACTTACTGGAAGTTTATTTTTGTAGATTCAGAGCTTTGAGTGCATATAGCTATATTAAAAGTAATTTGTATTTCAGAACCTCCACACCAAACCGACACCAGTAACTTATTGAAACAAACTCTCATTCAGTGTATAGATACCATGAGGGAATCAAACACTTAAAGCTGCTCTAATCAATTTTTTAAATATTGATATGGGATCTAATCACCATGAATAATAGAAATTGGTAGTGACAAACCCACAGAGAGTTATGGTCTCTTCACTGTTCTGGCGGGTCAGGGGAGAGAAAGCCAGTGCCTGGAGCACATTCGATAACACCAAGGTGCTAGCTGTTCAAACCAAACCAAACATCGGAAACAAAGCATTATTTATTAATCAGAGCATTCACAATAATCACTCTAAATCAGCAGGGAGAGGTGGTGAGAAACAACTGTTTACACCATCTCTCTCTCTCTCTCTCTCTCTCTCTCTCTCTTTATCCTCTCGTTTCCCTTCTGTCTGTGGATTGCTACAGTGGGGGAAAATGGAATTATTGCTGAAGATTTTTTTTCCATTTACACCCACGGAAAATAGGCGGCTAACTGAGAATCCTCATTGGATTAAATGTGTGAATCCACACTTTAAGACCCCCCCCACGTTTTTTTCACACTTCTGTAAATCAATTTTTGTTGCATTAAGTGAAGCGTAATCTGCATAGACGGCTGTGTAAGTCACACAATTACCCTGCTATGTATGTGTTGTGAACTTATTAACCGTATAGATCAAGGCTGTCTGTGAGCTCCCCTGTTTCACTACATACATTTTCCCATCATTCGCTACGGTGGGCGAGGAACTATAATCAATGATCAATACATACAAACTCTGTTGATTTTTTCCCATGGAGACGACATGAATACTCTTTTGGTTCAGTGGTGGCATTCAACCTGGTGAAGGCAGGTTAGCCACCAGCTGTCCACTCAGCTCTCCTGGACAGCTAGACACCACGACGATGTCCCCGCTCCGTTTACTAAGGACAGCGCCGCAACTACCGACCCCTTATTTGCTAGCAATTTTGCCAAATCAATGTGACAATGTGTTCATGTTGGGTCTACAGCTTGATTGTGCTGCTCCCCAAGTAGCCCAAATAGCAGCAATGTTCATTTATTCTATTTGGATTAATACATAATATTGACTTCCAAGCTCATTGGACCAGACTTTCTAGATCAGTGTTTCCAAAGGTTTTTTGTAGGATCCCCTTTTTATAAATGACAAACCAATCGTGACCCAATTCACAATATATCCAGATAAAATCTCCTGTGGATCCTAACCAGTCTTTGGGAATGACTGGTATAGATTACTATAACTGACTAATTTAGCATTGCACTCCTTAAACATTGCCGTACCCACAATTGGCCGTTATGGTGTTAAAAGTATCGAAATCGAAGCAGCAGAGAAGCTGATAGATTGGCTATAGTTGGCTAGGGATGCTAGTCGCGGCTAATGTAGCCTAGCCCAGTTTTTTTTACCCCAACTGACTCAATTGTGCGCAGAACTTTTTTGACATTTGCAGTAGTACTCCCCCGAAACCTGTAAACAGACTAGAAACTGTGTCAACAGACAGAACTGGATGGAAAATTCAAAGTAGTACAGGGTCTGTGATTGGAATACAGTTATTATCTTTCCAATGTTATCGTAGTGAGTAAAGTGAAAATGTAATACAAACCAAAAGAAAAAGACACAAACCAATAGTATCTGTGATACCCATTGTGCCAGTCTGCTGCGGTGTACTTTCACAACATCTAAGCATTTGTAGAAGTCTTTAAATGTGCCTCTGACCACACGTTTCACATCTTGACACAAAAGATGACATTGAACAAATCAACAACTGGATGTGCCAGAATTTTCTTCAATTAAACAAAGATAAAACAGAAGTAATTGGTTTTGGTACCAAGGACGAACGATTGAAAATCACCGCTCAGCTTCAATCACTGATGTTAAAACCCACAAACCAAGCCAGAAATCTGGGTGTAGTTATTCGATTCAGACCTCAACCTGAACAGCCATATCAAGACAATTACAAAATCAGCCTACTATCACCTGAAGAATATATCAAGGATTAGAGGACTTATGTCTCAACAGGATTTGGAAAAACTTGTCCATGCATTTATCTTCAGCAGACTGGACTACTGTAACGGTGTGTTTACAGGTCTCTGTAAAAAGTCTGTCGGAAAGCTGCAGCTGATTCAGAACGCTGCAGCTCGAGTCCTCACTAAGACCAGGAGGGTGGATCACATCACTCCAGTTCTGAGGACTTTGCACTGGCTTCCTGTCAAACAAAGAATTGACTTTAAAATCCTGCTGTTGGTTTATAAAGCACTGAATGGTTTAGGGCCAAAATACATCTCTGATCTGCTGCTACCTTATGAACCATCCCGACCCCTTAGGTCGTCTGGGACCGGTCTACTTTCTGTTCCCAGAGTCAGAACTAAACATGGAGAAGCAGCGTTCAGTTGTTCTGCTCCACATATCTGGAACAAAGTCCCAGAAAGCTGCAGGTCTGCTGAGACCCTCAGCTCCTTTAAATCAAGATTGAAGACTTTTCTGTTTGCTGCTGCCTTTAATTGAAGCACATTAAATGAATATATTAATCAATTTCCTGCATTTCTGCATTTAACTACTGTATTTTATTTCTTACACTTTTTTTTCTTTTTTTTTTCTCCATCAATTTCCAAATACTGCTGATTGAGAACACGACATTTAGTGATGTTACGTTACTATGTCTGAAAAGTCTTGGTAAACCGATAAAAAGTGTCATTGAAAGACCTCAGAGAGGCCGGGTTAGAGTCCCGAGACGGGGTTAGAGTTCCGCGTCTAGACGGGGTTAGAGTCCCGCGTCCAATTGTCTGGGTTAGAGTCCCGAGGCGGGGTTGGAGTCCCACGCTAAATAAGACCTCAGGGAGGCCGGGTTAGAGTGTTTCAATGACTGTTTTTATTGTTTCAATGAATGTTCTTAATTGTTTTTTAAATCTCTTTTGCCTTATGCTTTTAATGGTTTTATGTGAAGCACTTTGAATTACCTTGTTGTTGAAATGTGCTATACAAATAAACTTGCCTTGCCTTGCCTTGAATTAGTTATAGAACATCACATCACAATATGAGCTCTTGCTGTTTACCTGGACTTCACTGTGACTAAGTTTGGTTCAGAAAATAAGCACAGCACGTTATGAGATGAGAGCTTTTCAGAACAGGCTTAGAAATGTGAACGCTGTGAGGAGGTCACTTGACAGTGACTTTAATGATGCATCACTGTCAGGCAGCTGGAGTGACTCGGCACTGCTGTGTCTGAACAGTGGTGCACAGAAACTCTCTTCAAAAGCAACAAACTCGACTTGCTCTTTGCTTTCTGTCACATTTTATTTACATCTATTTGCTAAAGATACTAGCTTCAAAACATTTTATTAGCAGTGAACAACATGATGGAAAGCTTGACAACAATATAGATCAGATCAAGAGTCACTGATTTGCATTCATGTACAAACTGAGTTATGGAAAAGGGGACATGAACAGATTGAGGTTAATAGTAGTTTATAAAAGCTATAGAAACAGCGTGTTGTGTGTTTCTGAGGTCAACACTGTCAAATAGTGAGAAACACAAGCAAAACAATCATTACATTCGGTTTCCTCGGATATTCAGCATTCCATAGTGCTTCATTTCTCTTGTTTTTTTGCTTGGGGCGCTTTCCTAAATCATCTTGTTCACTGCCGTTTGTTTTCTTCAGTAGTGTATTAGAGGCACATTGCACTTTGTTAATTATGCGTGCATTTGAGATTTAAAAGAAAAAAGTTCAAAAATGTGTTGAGATTAATGATGATGAACGACATCAGTGATTAAAACATGTCCTTAATGCACAAAAGCATTCACATGGAAACTATAAATGTCAAGCAATGGTCAAACAATTACTATAACATTTCATTTCAGTTATAATAATGTATTTAATATTGTTTCTAACATTATGGAGAGACATAATTCACAGCCATCTGAAGCTATACTAAGTTCTAAGAATTTCAACCAAGATGTCACAAATAAAGAAAACAAGCCTTCATCCCAGATCTAACAGAACAATGACGCTTTGATAGCCTGATGTTCGTGAATGTGATTTCAGGATAAAACACTTGCCTGCAGACTCTCTCCAAAGGTCACTTTTAACAATGGCTGACTCCACCTCAGCAAGAATCAGGCCAATTAACATCCAAATATGTTGGCGGCTCTGCAGAACTGCAAAACTGCTTGTCATGTTCATCACACATGAACCTGGATCTTCAGCACAAAATGCACAATAAATCAGCCATTAAACACCATGTAGTCCTTTTAATAGTGTAGGTGATTCATTTAAACCAGCTCCATGTCGGGAAGAAATGTGAAATTAAATGTCACTCCTTCTCTTTCTCCAGTCAGGGAGCAGAGCCAGGAACTCAGGGCCAGATAAATGTAAAAGCAAATTCCACCCTTGGATACTTCTAAACTATTATATATCATCAAACTGTGATATCCAATACCTTCCACGAGTTATTATGTGACAAAATGTGGTAATTTATCTTTTTGGTGTGCTCACTTTACCTCACCCTGCCTCACCTATTTCCACTTCAGTTAATGGTTTTTAGTATTTCCTGGAATAACTTTCAATAACTGCCAGAGAAGAGGGTGTGACATCAGTGCATTACGCTTTGGGTTGTACATGATCTTTGTACAGTGTACTGGACAGCAGCAGAGAGGAGAACACTTCTAAAGTTTGACAGCAACGATGTGATTGGCTTAAGGAAACTGTGTGCAGAATCTGGTTGGTTACTTTAAAGTGAATGCCCACAATCAGCTGATAGAGAGATTATGAATGAAAAGAAGGGAAAGACAGACTTTGAGTTTGTCAATGCAATAGTGACCGTGGAAGATGCAGTCATGTAGAGTTGAGCTCAAAATGAATCCCAGGTTTGACGATAGTTGTGGTCTGAGCAAGGGCACCAGAAGTAGTGGGGTAGGAAATGGGTAAGGGGGTTATTCCCCCCCACACTTCACACCCCTAGTCCAACTTGGCGTCATGGTTGGTGTGATCCCATCACAAGATCTCTCAATCACAAGATGACAAGGTCTCTAGTTTGCTTCTGTGTGTGTAATCCTTAAGTGCAAATGATGAGTCAGGACTGCTGACGCGGATTTCTATCTATCTTAAGGGACAAAAGCTGTCAACATAAATAGATGTTTTTAAAGGGTTTTAGGGTGGAACATTTTCTTTAAAGGTTTACTCCTGTGATTTAGCATCTTTCCCAAACATTTTCCAATGACGGCTTCCCAGCCAGTTCTGTGATACAAAACATCTGGTGGGTCAGGTTAAAGTATGTGTACACATACAAGGAATTTTACTGTTTTTTTTGTTGCTCTTAATGTACTTACACACACTTTTCTTCTGACAGCTGAAAAAGGTTCTGCAACAGCACTTTCCCAGAGGCTGCATTTTGGATTTGTGTGAATTCACCAAGCCAAATTCTTATCAACTATGTTGAAGTGGCAATAAAGTATTGAATCTTGAATATTGCATATGCTATTTTTCCCAACAGCTCTTACTTTTGAGGTACATACAATACATAGATCATGCATTTTCTGGTGCATCATCATGTCACTATATTCTCCTTTGAGTTGAAGGTCGGAGTTTAAGCATAGAGGGACTAGAAACCTTGTGAAGACAAAGGGACAACTGAAGGGCTTTTCAGTGAGGATTCATTTACAGCCAAAAGCATGGGAAAATACACAGAAATATGAGCAATAGCTTTGAATTCAAGCATTTTTCTCTAAGTGCTGATTTTCATTCATGAATGAACCATGAAGAAGAGTGACCTGAATGCACGAAAGCTTCGCCACACTCTAACTTTTTAAAGCTTCATTTTTGATAAACATGCTCTGTCTCTCTTTGTCTCTATCCAGAATAAAAAACAAGTGATGAATTGTTTGGACTCCTCAGAATGCACTGCTATCTGTAGAGAATTGAGTCTTGTGAAAATGCAGTCATTATGTGCTTATTGCACATGCCTTCTGACTGATAAAGAATACAGTTGTCATTTAGAGTTATAGCCCATGTACTTATGTCTAGATCTGGTTTATGTGTCCTTCAAAGTAAAAGATGAGTCAACCTCAATGAAGCCATCTTGTCTAGTGAAATGTTGGTACATCAATTATGCTATGCTTCCAATCTGAGAGCAACCTTCTGTTATTTTGTTTATGATACTTCTTGTTCTATCTTGTGTATCTCACAAAACCATGTGTGTACTACTTTAGTTTGTTGTTGTTTATTATTAGCACAGGTAACGCCCCCTAAACACTATTTAAGGGTTGGAGAGATGGAGAGATGTCAAAAGGCTGTAAGAATAAGAACTGCAGCAGTGGTGAAATCGAGACACGTGGTTAAATAAACTTAAACAAAGTCAACATTTTCCATCAGCATCAGTAATTACGTTACAGGGAATCAAAAAGCATTGAAGAACATATTTTCAGCAGGGGGATATTTGCATGCACACAACATGCACGTAATAATAATATAAACAACTGACTGATGTCATGTTGGAAATGTTCTATAGGTAAATATGAAAGCACTGCAGAATAGTGGATCTGAAGCAAATATGAAATTAATCAGAATATTTTGTTGCATAAAAATATGTGAATTCCTTTTTTGGGTAAATATGGACTTTTGGAAATGTTTGGATCACACAAGGAGTTGGAAACAATCCTATGCAGCCACCTGTAGCGTTATAGCTTGTAGCAGATTTAATAATGAGTAATTCATTATTCAATATTGAAATATACAACAACAATTAACGACAAGAACCGTTCTCTCACTCAGGACATTGTTTTCAAGCCCAGTGTGAAACGAGAAGTCAACTTTGATTAATTTGTCACATAACTTCCGACCTTAAGTAACGCTGATTCTGTAGTTATTTTAACCCAAGCCTCCATCTTTTCCTAAGCTAAGTAACTTTTGTCAAAAAAACTAATATTGTTGCCTAAACCTAACCAAGTATTTCACAATGTTTTCCTAAACCTAACTAAGTATTTCACCATCTATTTCAAAACTAAGTATTCCACAATGTTTTCCTAAACCTAAGTATTTCACAAACTTTTCCTGAACCTAAATAAGTATATTACAATATATATTTAAGAATATATGTCAGAAAACGGAGAAAAGGAGTCAATCTGTGAATGGTTTACTAGGAGAATGGAGATGTAGTACACTAAATAGTTTGAAAATATAGATTCAGCATGAGCATTTAAGTTAAATTTAAATTGACCGAATAGAAAACCAACTTAATCGCAGATGTGGAATCAGTTAATGGGACAGATGAGGTCAAGGGAAGGTCCAACACTTTTAATAAACATACGTTAGCTCAGCATTACATATCAATTAAAGTACATGTTATTTTGCATCAAGTTTCCGCTGGGTGTATGTGTTTGAGAGCCACTTCTAGAGGGATGCAGGGTAGGGTTCATAAACTGGGGTCATAAAACTCCACCTTAGTAGTGTTTTGTTTTGTGTATTAGATGATAATCATGTGCTTTTTTGTGTTCCTCAAATTTAAAACATAGATTTCCTTACGTTGGACAAATCAATTGTGTACCATTAAACAAACTTAAACATAACTTCAATATAGGCGAAACACCGGGCAAAAGCAGTAAGACCACTTGCTGCTGCTAGCAGAGCTTGATTATTGTGAACTGAAATTAATAATTATTAAAACAATAATAACAATTTAAGAGACCTATGTGACCAGTTTCATCAACGTCTCTCTCCTCTCCTCAACAGCTGGACTACTAAACTATTGTTTGCAGAGATTATAACATTTCGGCCCCATCCCCAGGGGACAGTGTGACTCCTACTTGCTTGTAGGGGGGTGAAGATAATGGGGATTGGTTTTTATATAGAAACTTTGACAGGCACCCAGTGAGTGCATTCAACACCTCACCACATCACATTGCATTTATCTTAGACATCTTTCGAGCATGTTGAATGCTCTTGCTACATTTGAAAAGTTGTTTTTTGTGTGTGAATGTGTTGAAACCTGCATTGATTACATGGTGTTACACTGGTGTCCAGTCGTTTTCTGTTTGTCTAACAGTTGCTCCGACCCCCTCAGCTCTAGTGCAGACGAGGTTAGCCAAACAATGACACCCTACCAGACAATGGAAAATATTCAGCTGCCGGCTCCTCTTCTACCAGTGCATCCCTGCAGACTGCGCTGTCAGGTATTCAGCAACTGAGGCCAGATAATTTGATGTGCATTGGCATTTTATAGCAGAACATGCACTTTTTATTTTCTTTGACTGTGTGTCAAGTCCTACAGTTTTCATTTTATAAGGGGCATTTGGCAAAAATGTCCCCAAAGACCCCAGAACTGTTCATCAAAAAATGACTGTACAAACTCCACAGCATACAGGCATCATGTTTATGATACTTCCTCAGTGATGGAAAGAGAGAGAAAACCAGCCTCATGCAAGAAGCACTCTTAGGAACAGATTTGTTCTTATGCAGCAGACCTCTAGCAGTCATGTGCATTTAACAGTGTTCTCACTTATGGATGGTATATTTCATTACTTTGAGGCAATTTTAAGTTGGAATCTTCTATGAAATAGACTTCATAATTATGTTGACATTATCCTGTTTGACTCTGACATCTGAATTATAGGCTGATATAATTCTAAAGTTATTTCTACAACGATATCACCATTCATTTAACGTGTCTATTGATGTAAATGTAAACACTAGTATAATTATGAACATCTTGTGTTATCTGACCTCCCGTTGCAGTCATCGATGGCCTCGCTGTGGAGAGACGTTTTCCACATGGAACCATTTCTTCTTTATTTCAGTGACAGTACGACGCTCAGGTGACGCATCTTCAACAATAACATCATTATTTGTCCTCATTCCTCGTCTTCATCAGGTCCCTTAATTCTGTTAAAGAGAGACTTTCCTCTCTGGATCTCTGAAAGCAGGACTTCATCATAGGACACATGGGGCAGGACGTGTAGCCGTATATGGTGTTATTGGGCTGTTAATTATGCAAATTTACAATCCCCACGAATGCGCGGTTGGCATTCATCATGTTAACGTTGGTCATTTACACAGTTATCTGAGGTTAGGAGTGTTTACTCAATCTGACGTGGCTCACTTTTAGGCCGAACAGAAAGAAGTAAGAGAAAGTTAAGATAAGAATAGCAAAATGTTCTAGCATTTGGTCCAACGGTCTGCAGTGCTTTGCATAAGCACAGGTTTTGTAATTGTACCTAGTGTTACTTAGTGTTGAACTTATTCGCTCATTCATTACTCATTGTGAATCCCAACTGGATGACGCAGCAAGGTGAACTCCAAAAGGGCATTGTTTCAGAGGTTTACAAAGGAGATGCCCCTGAGCTGATTTTAGACCTATGTTCTCCCTTAGCAGAGTGCCCCACTGCCCCATGATTGAATGCCACTTGACATATTTTCAATAGGTTCGCCACCTTTTTTACCTGTACTCCTGAATATACATCAGAGCGGCTGGTGCCTCAAGAGAGGCGTCGATCCTTTCTTTTCCTTGTAGCTCTCTGATACCTCCTTTTCCTTGACAGGTGGAAATGTGCAGGGAGAGCTGATCTATAAACTCTCCAGTTATGACTGAAGTAACTTTGTGTTTAACACGCTGAATGAAAATAATAATCGGGAAACCTCCAAGCGAATGAATGTTAAAAGTTTGATGATCAGAGTAGCAGGATTTTGTGAGCAGAGGCATCCTAATTCTACTGAAATGCAGACACAATTTTAACAGGCCAAAAGGGAGAATTTGTAAGTTTCTAACTGGGCCATTTTCCTTATGTTATGCTCTGTCCGCCTGTCCGCTGCAGACAGAAATAGTTTCAACATAACTATATTTTATTTGCACTCCTACATATTTTTTCTTTCTTTCTAAAAGTAAAGCAATACACGGCACAGGAGGCTCTGGTGTTTGGATTATATAGAGGATACAATTATTCTGCAATGACAGCACAACTGCAAGAACCTTTACATGTGTAGCAAGGTGAAAGATACTGAAAGAAGCTGACTGTGGCTATCAGTGAGCCAATGGTCTTTGACAAAACACGTTTAGAGATGATAAGTCTGGCTAATGAGGTCTGGCAAAGGAAATGACTCACCTTAAAGCCACTAACAGCCTTTAGAAGTGATTGAAAACTCAGAAAAAAGTCAGGGTTTCAGTTTTCTGTGATAGTACACAGTAAATTAATTAAATTCCCCTCCAAAGGCTGAAAGAATTGTCAATACAACATTAAAAAACATAATAATATCACAGATAAATACTGAAATTGTCATATTTCCATGCATCTTATGTGTCATCCTGCAATTTCAGAGATATATACTGTATGTGGCTAGTGATACATTTTCCCCATCCAGCTGTCAACATTTCACTGAGTTAAACTTAAAAAGACAAAAGAGTACAAAACCCCCCAAGCACGTCAGCCCATTGAAAGGGACAACAAACACTTTGTAAAAACAGAGATCCATTTTTGCCACAGTCCTTTAAGCAACCACAGGGATTGCAGCTGCAAGGCGCCCCTTAGGTAACAATATGATACATGCTCTTCATCCAATGTTAGGTGAGTATCCGAAAGCCTCTGCAACACACACTCAGATGGGGACCTTATATAGTTTCCAAAAACAGTCGCTGAACCCTTACAGGATAAGGACAGTCATTACCACTGCTGAAACAGATTGATACGTGGGACTGTGGGCTCCCGCCGGAGGACCTGCTGTGTAGGCGGCACCATAACCTGCATCTACCTCCGAGTAGCCTGAGCAGCTGTGATTGAGGTCTCAATTGAGTCGGGAGGAGAGGATTCCCCTGCTTACTTGGCACAAGTCTTACAGTACATGTGTTGTGCAATTATTATGGCATCTTAAGAGACCACCTGGGAGAGGGGGTTAGTGGGCTTCGCCTGTGGAGGGGGGCGTTTGGGTTCATGGTACACCTGCAGACAGATAGTTATTTCTAATTGTGTCAGCTGCTACACTCCAAACACTAAAGTTATTTTTTATTTAATCCTGAAGGGGCAATAATTAAGGTATGACCTTTATAAGCCACTGTCCAACAGGAAGTATAACAAAAAGTTTGCCTTCAGGGTTTTCTGATAATGTCCTATAAGGAGGGGTGCTGGATGGGTCAAACAAACAGGTCTTTTACTCAGGGGACTAGTGTTCATGTCACGTGGGAAACCAAAAGTTTAATGATTTTTACTGACGACGTTTTGTGACATGACACTATGCCATTAAATCACATGCGTTACGTTACAAGCATACTTATTTTAAGCCAAACCATGATGTTAACCAAAACTACTTGGTTAGGGTTTGATATGGGGGGTCTCTGAGTCAAGAGAATGAACATTATGAAATTAAATTAACCTTGTGATGATCCCACTCCTGGCCCATTCTCTCTTATGGGAAAAATCATGATCACGGTAATAAAAGAACAGCAGGGACTGTTGGTAGTGCATGGGTTGTAAACAAGTAAACAAGATTATTGAAGCAGGTGACAACAGGTCCCTAGTCCTCATTGCTGTGAGGTGACAGTAGTTTGTCCTTTAATATTATGGCTTGATGTATCAGCCTTTATAGCCAAAATATCCATTAACGTCATTCATAGAGCCATCGCCATTCTTTGAGTTGAATAAAATTAAGGAGTCGACGGGATTGAGTGTTCTGAATGTGCAATCGTTTTTTCAGAGCGCTGGCCAGGAGATAAACGCTTTTAAAAATTCAGAAATGTCAGCACCTTGAGAGGTAATCATTGAAACACTGATATTGATCAACAATTCTGTCAAACCCCTGCCGAGGAATTTTCAGTCGTTTTTGCAGAATGGGGCAGCACAAATCATTTCAATTGCCCCTTTAACTGTTGAGGTTTAATTTCATTAAAGTGGTGAAAATCATGAAATGTATTTGAAGGGAAATGACAGTATGACACACGTTTGTGTTCTCCTTTTATCTAAGAACATAACAATAACTATTCCAGGGACCAAAGACAAATTCTGACATGATGAGCCCTGCTACTGATTCATAAAAATACAGTGACTCTAATGAGGCTGGTTAAAAAGAGCTTTTCAGCTACAAGGGGAGACAAAAATAATGTATACAAAGGTAGGTTAGATTAGGTTTAACAACAAAGAGCAGCAACTAAGAACACAGTAAGCATATGTTTAGTAATTTGCAGGTCAAAAAATGTCATCCCTAAACAGCATCTAGGAGAATCTGAGCAAAATTTTGCTGAACATTTGCATTTAAATGTGAACAATATAAATGTATGCAGCAATACTTTAGCACCTAGCAAGTGTGAAGGGCCACAGGTGAACTGGCCCTGAGTCCTATCATTTTAGTTTATATTGTGCTGATATGATAAATATTCCTAAATAAAGTTGTGTTTCATCAAATTATCACAACCTACAGTAACTGACATACAGAAAAGTCAGGAAGTGTTCCATTATAGGAGTGCTGGTTTACTTATTCATTTCTGTAGTGGGCTATGGACATTGTAAATGATGGGAATTTCAAGGCAACATGGGTCCATCACAAAATTTCTGTTCCAGGATCCCCGAACAGCTTAATCCAGCCATGCTGCAATAGTCACTGTTTTAAACTAGATGTCTAGATGAACTTTAACCTCTTTAATTCCCCCTCCCTACCATAGTCCCATTTTGGGAGGGTATTTTAGATGTAGGTAGCAGGTTGATAGTGTACTCCACATAGAAGTGGTGTACATCATCTGAAAGCTGGGAATGTGAAGATTCATTTGACATTCAGCTCAGCACTGTGTCAAGTTGTAATCGTAACTCTCTGATAAACATTGTGTTTTGGTTAGGTGCTATTCAAATATTGAATATTCGGAGTGTATAAGTGCTTAGAACATTATGATATGATGGCCATCCCCGTCTTCACTTATGTCTCAAAAGTTGTTGCAGCAATTTTTGGGTTGATACCATTTGTTGCACAGATTTGGTGCAACATTTTAATATTTTATTTTTACAACTTAAGAATTGACAAAAATGATTAAAAGTCCCTCCAAAATACCACATTAAGACACCAAGACATGGAGGAACACCATAGAAAAATCCATGCTGTGATTTGGTATCCAAAAACTTTGACATAGAGATTTCAGCAAGAATTACATTTTTTTCTAGATCGGAAACTGATTAGAAACACCCTTATTGTCAATATACCTATATATACCTATACATACCTATAAAATACAACCTTTGAATGCCCTATGTCTGTAGTTTGTGGTTGTTAAGTTTCATAAGGCTGTGATTATCTTAGAGGTCACAACAGGTCATTTAATTCAGTGACAATGAAATAGCTACAGTGAGGACGTCCTACACCATCACACATGAATACAATTGGGTTCTTTGATTCCATGAGTCACAGCTTTTCAGTCATATTATTTTGACTGTTAGAGAGCCCAGTATACAGAAATATTCAAATACACCATATTAAATATAAGTGAAAAGAACAAAGTTCCACTGCATGGAAAAAACGGCATGATTTTTGACCCAAATTTGAAGGGTTCAACAAACCTTTTCGAAAATGGACACACCAGTTTTTCCCATGCCAACATTTTGCTAAACTTACCCTCACCTAAAGTTATTTCTTCTCAACAAACTAGCTTAACATGGTACTAATGGAGACCTTAGTTTATCTCTTTACATATAATACCATCTTCACCAGCTTTAAAACCGAGCCTGCTACAACCTCTGAAAGAAGGTTATGTCGGAAGAGAACACCAATGTCTTAGGATAGTTTAGGATATTAATCGGTATTTAACATATAATCAGTCAATCAAATATTTATTTTTTTCTGGGTGTGTTTCTCCTCCGTTGGGTGTAGCTAGCGACTTGTTACTGAAAAAGTAATCAATGCAATGTTTTACTCAGTAATGTCCTACTGCCAAACCTGTATCCTGGCATGAAAACATGCTACATTGTTGTTCTCCAGAAAGTTTTAGCAACCAATCTCAAATCCAACCTCACTACTTTCTCCATTTGTCATATGTCAACCTACAAAGGCTAACCTTCACAAGCTGTCCACAAAAAGTCAGTGAATAGTCTTGACCATCCTGCTTTGCTTATTATGAAACAGAGCAGAGGATACTCTAAGAGTTGTTGGTGAAGTCAATGAGACCACTAACTTTCACGATTACAGCTCCTTTCCTTTTCTCTGCTCCCCACCTCACCCAATTCATCTTATGCCCTTTTGTCCCCTGCGGCCCTCTGCATAGCTCATTTATGAAGTCTGGAAATATCTGCCAACTCGGCTTTCCCACCAACCTCTCCCTAAAATAGCCATGGAGGTAAGTGTGGAGGGCCCTCACTTCGTTGTGCAGTAACATAACCAGGTCATGTCTGTCCCTTTTAGAAGAAGAACAGGCAATTTAGAACACAGCCGTGGTTGTCAACAACAGGCCCAGTCAAGTACACGGACAATGTTTGCCGATTGAAAGATGCCCTTTAACGGTGTTTCTGACATTCAAATAAAAATAGACAGAGACAGAATGAAAATGGCAGGATAGACAAATGAGTTCAAAGAAGAGAAATTATGGAAACTGGGATGTAGATAAATAAAAAAAGGAAAAGTAGTTTATAGAGAGCAGAACAAAGTAGAATAAAATGTCCCTCTTGCTACAGGCTGCAGATACCATGCACATTGTGATATCCAAACTGCACCAGACTTTTTCTTTTTGATTTATAGTGGAATATTATCAGTAAAGTCTCAAGGAATTTACTGGTTGTTAAACATTCAACCTTCTAATACTTCTCAGAGTAACCTCAGCCAATCTATGGAATTCATTAACTGCTCAATATTCCAGTGCAATTTGGAAATCATAATTCAAATTTGCTGCATAGTAATCTGCCTTGAGAGGAAAATAAATCACACTCAGTCTCCTTACAGTAATTCACAAGCCTGTGTGGGTCCTTTATCCATGCCAGTCTGTCACTACACACAAGCATAGAACTAGAAGTCTAGGGAATGACAGAATGTTATGTGCCATATCAATAATTGCCATCTCCATTCAGTATCAGTGGGATGTGTTCACATTGGATGCCTCTGCATGCATGTCGTCTGGCTGACTTCTGGCCACAATCCAGTTAAATCCCTTTTTGGTTAAGTTGTTTGCATTTATTTGGAGCTCCTGTGTTGACAGTAATAAAGCGGATAACAGAGCTTGTGGTCGTTCCCTCACAGTTTACCGATATACAAGTCTACAGCCATGCCATGTATTTTGGGATAGGGGTGCATTGAGTTTAGTTTAATATCCATTGGACAGATGATAGTGAAGAGGCAGACAGGAAATGGGAGAGAGTAAATAGTAATACCAGGCTGCTCACAGTGCCCCTCATCATCTTGATACATATGCACAAGGCACCCTTTAGCGACTGTATGAGACACACCAGGCTTTCAACTAACTCCAATGTAAACCCATCTGCATCATTATTAGACGCTCACAGCAACTGGCTGGTATAAAGAGTGAGAAAGTCCACTGAGTCCGCGAAGGAGGTATTGTGGAAGGGTCAAACAAACACACACTGAGGCTACATCCACACTAATAACTTTTAAAACAAAAACGATCTCCGTCCTCGGGTGTTTCAGCATAGTTTTCGAAATGATCTCTGTCCAGACTAAAAAGCCTGAAAACGAATATCACGTGACTATTCACGTACACTGGGCATGCGGGTGGGTGCGGTCTAAATCGGAAGTAGATTGGTTGCTTAGTTAAAAGTACTCTTTAATAATGAAAGGTCGTGTTTGATACTTAAAATCTTCCTCTATAAACTCAAACAGACACTTCGTTGAAGGTTTTAGAAGTTTTATTTTCAGACTTAGTTACAAGGCTGCGGGTCTTGATCTATCTCTCTCTCTCTCTCACATCAAATTTACTTTAAAATTAACACTTGCAAATAATGGTTTACTAGATCATGGGTGGCTGCTGGTGGCTGAAGTCTCGGTCCTACTGGAGAGCAATTCATGTTCTGTTCCTTTATAGTTTGTGCAGAACAAAATAAGCATATGAAAAGGAAAGTCCTCCGTTTTGTGTCCATCACCCTCCTCAAAGCCGCTAACTGTGACTTCAGAGGTCCGCTCCGTAGGTCTGATAAACCCGCTGGACACGCTGCTCACTAATCGCTCCAATAACAGCTGCTTCAGCCGCAAAAATGCAGACTTTAACGTGACAACAGCTGCTAGTAAAGACAACAAGGGCAGCAACATCTGTAATCAGTTGTCCATGTTGAATTGACCTGTAAGTCGATTGATAATCAAGACTGTTTGTGATTTTCCGGTAAAGGGTCACCTGATCGGGGCGTGACGAATCAGGGTAGGACACGTTGTGACTGCTAAGAACCAATCAAGTAGCGCATGCGGCTGTAGGAGTTATCGTTTACAAACGTATCCGTTTTCAACCGTCCACACAAAAAGGCAACCCCGGAGTTTTCAAACGTATCCGTCCTCGGGAGCGTTTTCAAACGTATCCGTTTTCGGTGCTCGAAAACTCCGGCGTAGTGTGGACTCTCAGTGTAAACGTAGCAAAACATATGCGTTTTCAAATGGAAACGGAGTAGTGTGGACATGGCCTGAGTCACATGATGGTACGCCCGTAGCTTAATTTACGTAACAAGCGTTCTTATCTTAAGCCAAACTATAAGGACTAATTTTCTATGGATTTTTTGGGGAATTCTATGGATAATACTCTCCTCCAATCATGAGCATGCGTTCATTCACTGAAAATTGGCACTAGCGTATCTGACCAATCAGGACTTGTCTTACCGAATATGTGCAAACCCCACAATATATAAGTCAGCCCACACCCGTTGTGTGTTAAAACCTGTTAAGCCTGAGCGTTGTCCAATTGGGGGACCCTCGAGAGAGTTTAGCGTACAGTGTGTCTAACAATGCACTTATCACAAACTAATATAATGATGATGTAGATCAGATTAAACAGCAGAACCTGGGCTACAAGAATATGTAAGTCATTTTTACATGCTCCAAACACAACTCAAACAACCAACTAAAAGAATGACTAAAATATCATATTCATATTTCGCCAGGAGTGAGCACATCCAGCACATTTCAGGATCTACCGATCGAAGCTACATGCTAACAAAGAAACCGAGATATGAGCCAACGAACACCAGCAACACAAATCACTTTATCGTTTACGATCAGCAAATGCTTCTTACCTTTGACGTTTTGACGAAGACAAAGCATTATTCCCGGCATTTTCACACAGATATCTGTTCAACGGATATCCTGTGTCTCATTGAAATCATTCTGTGGCTTCCGGGGGGCTATTCTAAGCAGGGGGGAGGATTTCACTTTCAGTGTATCGGATCGTACGCTTCACAATATACGGCGCCTTGTTGATTCTGACTGACTAACAGTGCTGTCAGTCTTCTCCACGTGGGTATAGCTCAATTCTATTGGCTCTAACGCGTCGAAAGAGGGGTCATTCACTGAAATCGACCAATTGGGTTGCAGAGATATAGGCCTGCATCATCACAGGTAGCTGAAATCCAGAAAAACTCCATTACACAGAGACACACAGACAGGGCTCAGAGAGGTTTCTGGCTCTCAAAATTAAGCCCAAACTGCTGTATTTGGATGTATTGAACACCATTAATGATATATAAGTGAAATATATAGTTTGGTACATGAGTAAATTAAAATGGAATAGATGGTTCCAAAATTGTCACGGGGCATGATGAGGACTCAAACGCAGACAGTCAGGTGTAGTGAAAAAAAGGTTTTTAATCAACCAAAAACAAAACAGGGAATCCAGGGACAAGACAAAAGACGAGGGGGGAAAATCCGGCAGGAAAAGGCAGAACAGGCAGACTGGAAAACCGGGAACAGGACAAGCAAAACGGGCGGGTTGGACGGAAAACAAACACAATGATCTGGCAGTGAGTGAGTGAAAGACAGGGGTTTAAATAGTGAACTAGGCAGAGTGAACAGGTGAGACTAATGAGCTGATGAGGTGAGTGTGACTGGCAGGTGCACTGAATGAACTGATTAGGTGAGTGAGGAGCTACAGAAAGAAACAAAGACACAGAACACACAGGGCAAAGCCTGATCGTGACAGTACCCCCCCTCCAAGGGACGGATTCCAGACGTCCAAAAGAAAAACAAAAAACAAAAACATGAACATCTTCCAAGGGAGGGCGGTGGGGGCCCGGAGGAGGGTTATAACTCCTCCGAGGCCGAGAGTCAGAGTCCACAACCGGGTGGGTGGAGGGGGTCCGGAGGAGGGATGGCCGGCCTGGCAGACTGAGGGTCCGGAGGACGGAGCTCTGGAGACTGAGGGTCGGAACTCTAGAGACTGGGGGTCCGGGGGTCGGAACTCTAGGGACTGGGGGTCCGGGGGTCGGAACTCTAGAGACTGGGGGTCCGGGGGTCGGAACTCTAGAGACTGGGGGTCGGAACTCTAGAGACTGGGGGTCCGGGGGTCGGAACTCTAGAGACTGGGGGTCGGGAGGACGGCACTCTAGAGACTGGGGGTCGGGAGGACGGCACTCTAGAGACTGGGGGTCGGGAGGACGGCACTCTAGAGACTGGAGGTCGGGAGGACGGCACTCGAGAGACTGGAGGTCGGGAGGACGGCACTCGAGAGACTGGAGGTCGGGAGGACGGCACTCGAGAGACTGGAGGTCGGGAGGACTGCACTCGAGAGACTGGGAACCAGGAGGGGAACTGCACTCGAGAGACTGGGAACCAGGAGGGGAACTGCACTCGAGAGACTGGGAACCAGGAGGGGAACTGCACTCGAGAGACTGGGAACCAGGAGGGGAACTGCACTCGAGAGACTGGGAACCAGGAGGGGAACTGCACTCGAGAGACTGGGAACCAGGAGGGGAACTGCACTCGAGAGACTGGGAACCAGGAGGGGAACTGCACTCGAGAGACTGGGAACCAGGAGGGGAACTGCACTCGAGAGACTGGGAACCAGGAGGGGAACTGCACTCGAGAGACTGGGAACCAGGAGGGGAACTGCACTCGAGAGACTGGGAACCGGGCTCCAGAGACTGGAGATCGGACTGGGAACAGGGCTCCAGAGACTCGAGATCGGACTGGGAACAGGGCTCCAGAGACTCGAGATCGGACTGGGAACAGGGCTCCAGAGACTCGAGATCGGACTGGGAACAGGGCTCCAGAGACTGGAGATCAGACGGGGAACAGGGCTCCAGGGGCTGGAGATCAGACGGGGAACAGGGCTCCAGGGGCTGGAGATCAGACGGGGAACAGGGCTCCAGGGGCTGGAGATCAGACGGGGAACAGGGCTCCAGGGGCTGGAGATCAGACGGGGAACAGGGCTCCAGGGGCTGGAGATCAGACGGGGAACAGGGCTCCGGGCAACCGGAGTCCATAGACTGGGGCTCAGGGGGATAGACTGATGACCCAGCGGGGTAAAGGGCTGGAGGTTGTTGCAGCGCGGAGGCAGCAGCGGCCGGGACTGGAGGTCGCTGCTGTTCGGAGACGGCGGCGGCCGGGACTGGAGGTCGCTGCGGTTCGGCGGCGGCCGGGACTGGAGGTCGCTGCGGTTCGGCGGCGGCCGGGACTGGAGGTCGCTGCGGTTCGGAGACGGCGGCGGCCGGGACTAGAGGTCGCTGCGGTTCGGAGACGGCGGCGGCTGGGACTGGAGGTCGCTGCGGTTCGGTGACGGCGGCGGCCGGGACTGGAGGTCGCTGCGGTTCGGAGACGGCGGCGGCCCGGACTGGAGGTCGCTGCGGTTCGGAGACGGCGGCCCGGACTGGAGGTCGCTGCGGTTCGGAGACGGCGGCGGCCCGGACTGGAGGTCGCTGCGGTTCGGAGACGGCGGCTGCCCGGACTGGAGGTCGCTGCGGTTCGGAGACAGCGGCGGCCCGGACTGGAGGTCGCTGCGGTTCGGAGACGGCGGCGGCCCGGACTGGGGATAGCTGCTGCTCCGAGGCGACAGCTGGAGTCGGCTGGATCGCCGACCGGACACAGGGAGCTGGAGTCGGTCGAACCGCCGACCTGACACGGGGAGCTGGAGTCGGCTGCGGCCCAGCGGGAGCGGGGAATAACTGCGGCCCAGCGGGAGAGGGAGTCTGGCCCTTCCTCTGCCTCTGTCTCCTTCGAGGTTTGACCGGGATGTCCATTAGGTCACGGTCTGCCTTCTGGACACTTCGAGGTCCTCCAAAGGCCAGACGGGTTCCCATGAATTGTTCATACCAGTCAGGAAGACGACACTCCATACTGTGGTATGAGTGTGGTATACTGTGAGTCCATCTTGGGCCAGATCATTCTGTCACGGGGCATGATGAGGACTCAAACGCAGACAGTCAGGTGTAGTGAAAAAAAGGTTTTTAATCAACCAAAAACAAAACAGGGAATCCAGGGACAAGACAAAAGACGAGGGGGGAAAATCCGGCAGGAAAAGGCAGAACAGGCAGACTGGAAAACCGGGAACAGGACGAGCAAAACGGGCGGGTTGGACGGAAAACAAACACAATGATCTGGCAGTGAGTGAGTGAAAGACAGGGGTTTAAATAGTGAACTAGGCAGAGTGAACAGGTGAGACTAATGAGCTGATGAGGTGAGTGTGACTGGCAGGTGCACTGAATGAACTGATTAGGTGAGTGAGGAGCTACAGAAAGAAACAAAGACACAGAACACACAGGGCAAAGCCTGATCGTGACAAAAATGACCATTTTCTCTCTGTACTAAAACCTCTCTAATTTTGTTCTGCTTCACTTTATCAAAGTCTGTTCACATATTGTGCTGTGATTTGGGAGAGGTTTAGACCTGCAGCTACATCATTCCAAAGAGATGATCATCCTGTAAGGGCTTTTCTTTTTAGACGAACCTGAAAATTTTCAATTTGTGCTGTGTCCCATCTTCATTTACTCTTAACCAGTAACATATATACTGATATTTACACATCTGAACAAATCTCACAAGTGTTCCCTTTATTGTAGCACAAAATATTATATATTCAAATAGACCTTGTGGTTGCAGAGATACACTCTTTTTAGTATGGGTATGCAATTTTCGATCGGAGGCTTAAAAAATAGGTTAGTTTTTGAAAGGTAACCTCTGTTTCCCCCCGATCTCCTCGTTTGTTATTGTATGCCATGTGCTCTGTGTTTGTTTTGATCCCACTGATCACCGCCTGGCAGTATATCAACCCTGGTCCTGCAGGCCTGGGTTGTCAGTCCGTACCGTCGATCCACGGCATTGTTTTTACTGTCCAAAACGCTCTACCAGACATCTGGCAGTTTGTCAAGGCATACTGGCAGCAGCCACTCAGGACGAGAGACCCAGTTCAAGGTCTGGTGGATCTTCTCAGGGTGAATCTTACCCCGATGTGGCCCTACTTGGCAATGGCCAGCCGGCCAACCTGCTTCCACAGTCTGGTCAGAGAGCAAGAAGCCTCTACCGCCGCTGCCATGTGACAGGGAGATGCTGGAATATTTTATTACTCAACCAGTATAGCAGCTTTGAATAACATATTTGCGTTCATATTTGCTTTGCCTTTTTAAATGTCGGCCCCCTTTAGGCCATCCTAAGGTCCTTTAGGATCCCAGTGAAGATGCTCAGGAACCACTGAACGGTCCGCTCCAGAATGTGTGGAGGCACAGAGGCAGGAGGAGAAGCCTCCTGGATGATCAGTCCCCGTCCGCAGTCGGTTCCCGATGATCTTTCAAGGGATCCTGTTCGTGACGCCAAGTTTGTGGTGGAAAAACGATTCAATAGGACCGAGTGAGTCCTATAATACTGAAACAAGAAACATTGAGAGAAGGAGTTGTTAAAGTATTTATTCTCTGCGCAGAGAAGGCTTCACTGTCATACTGACTGCAACACAGTCCGCAGAGGATGAGCCAAGAGTTCAGTTTGTCTCCTGCTCTTAAACATCTCAGCACACAGCAGGGGGGGAACATCAGTTATTTACATTACAACAGTGGTGGGCCGTCAGGGCCTGCAAGGCCTTCTCTGCTGGCCTAAACAGAATCACAAAGTTATATCTATTTTATAATTTAATAATTTTTCTTAAATACACTACATGTATTATAATTTATAAAAATATTTTTACCATTATCTTATTTTCTCAATGCACAGCTACTGTCTTCCTCAGTTGCTCTGCTTCCAGTGCAGCTTGTTTTAAGTAGAGCTTTTATCCAATCAGATTTCACCTCTGTGTCTCTAGGTAAGAAGAGAGGCCCGAGGCCTGCAGACTCACAAGTGCATCCCTTTGCAGTTTAAGTGAATGGGGACGATATTGTTGATTGTCATATTCTTCAACCAATCAGATCTTTAGTTTGACATGTTGGGCGTATTGTTTGACGTGTCAGCGCCTGCTAGCCGGCCTATAGCTACGTCAGCATTACGTCCAGTTGCAGCTCTGCCGCGAGGTGCAGAGTGTGCTGTGATTGGTCAGTGGGCGAGCACGTGACTAAAGTGAAACTTATGCTTGCTAGCGTTCACTGGCTAAGGTTGTTAGCAGTCAGAGTTCAAGTGGAAAGATATGGAAGAAATTATGGCATTTTTAGTTGTTTTTTTTTACTTAGCTTTGTTTTTTTAACATCAAATGGCGGAAGGAGGAGGAGAAACTGATTTAGTGGCGGAGTTACTGGGAACGCCTTTCTCAAGAAGGACATTTCCGGACAAACTGGACATAATAAGAAATGGCCGGCCAACCCCACAGCTAGCAGCCCTGACCCAGCCAGGAAAAGGATTTGTGCGCCACTTTCAGTCAGTAAACTATGAACGGTATTCCTTGCTGACAGGGTCGGAGAAGAGATGCAAATTGTATTGCTGGGAATGCCTGTTATTTGCAACTGAACGTCTTGGTGTATGGAGCCATGCTGGATTTGGTAACCTGAGCTGCCTGAGCAAGACCGCTACGCGACACCAAAGTACGGCGGGACACGTACAAGCTACGGTGATCTTGAAAACGTTTGGAGGGACCCGAGTGGATCTCCAGATCAACGAACAAGTTCGCAGGGAAACGGAGCTCCACATTGAAAAAGTTAAGAAGAATAGGGAAATACTGAAAAGGACCTCTTGCTGGAACTGAAACACACGGATGTACTGCACAGCCGCATTATTGAACTCTTTGTAAACAAAGACAGGAGGATGAACTTTGTATTTAAATAGAACAGCATTTGGTAAGTGAAACTGCTTTTGTTTTCTTTACATCTGCAGTGTGTTAATTTTGCCTATCGTGTCGTTTATGGATATATCGTTCCCTGATGTAAATAATATTTGAATGGCACTTGCTCTTCAGTGTGTGCATTGCTGGATTGTTTTGTCGTGCTTTGTTGTGAATATATGCGAGTTCGCTCTCGTCATTGTGTTAATTACATCGATTTTGACCATATGCAGTGTCCGTTAATTACGAAGCATCCCGTCCTGCGTGGGTTTAGGGTCCGGATAATTGAATCAGTTTGGGCTGTTTTCTTTTACAAACAAGAATTCTGGTCTGGAGAAATGGGGATTGTGTGGCGATTGCTTAGCCCTGTTTGAATCAGTAGGGAACAGCTGCCTAAACGCTGTGGGGAGAATGTAGTGCGAGTTTGTGCGTGTTGTTTTCCTTACTGAGCTAGTTTAGCCTCGCAGAACATACGCGCCTCAGTTGTGTTTTGTTTTGCTTCCGGGGTCAAACGCTGACCCGGAAACTAAACAGACAGACAGACCGGTGTCTCCACCGAAAACGTTATATTTACCACAATTTGAGCTTCTGCATTTTCCAAATGCACTAGTATTATTGTTCGGTTTGTAAGCCTCGTACCGAATGGTTTAAACCGAATACGTGATGTTACACCCCTAGAAACAAATAACCGTAGCTGTGGTGCCATCATGAGGTTATTTCGTGGTAAGACGGCAGTGAAGGCCCAGGTATAAAATGCATGGCCCGCCACTGCATTACAACAATTGATCAGCAGTTTCAAGCTCCCCATTGACCCCTCCAGTCATCCCCTTCCTCTTCTGAGCCTTGTCACATGAAGACATGTGTCTTTATTACCTTTGATTATCTCTGGGAATCTTCACACCTCAACATTCTTAAACTGCAACCCCCATTTGGTTACTTCCCCTTATCAAAGCAAAGGCAGAGATAACCCATATGGTCCTGTTACCACTCTCCTAGTTTACAATCATATGTCACATATATAGTTTTGTTAGTGAGTAATGCTGCGTTCACACCAAACGCGTTGCGAATTCATCGCGCCGCGAATTCATCGCGCCGCGAATTCATCGCGCCGCGAATTCACCGCGCCGCATATTCACCGCGCCGCATATTCACCGCGCCGCATATTCACGTCCATCGCGCCACCGGTCAAAACGCCGGGGACCAAGTGTTCATTCGCGTGAATCGCGCTGGACGCGCCACTATTAATTTCTCCTCCATTGTTTCCGTTCAAGTTGAAAAATTTCAACTCACGCGTCGGGGCGGATTCGCGTCCATCAACTCGCGCGAATAATTCGCGACGCGTTTGGTGTGAACGCAGCATAAGGCACATAAACTAAATCACAATAGAAATCTACTAGCACAACCACATTTCCTATCACACATTGCGTCTGCATTTCATGGGAAAGGAAAGAAGACAGCATGGCAGACTTGGAACATTTGTGATGAAGTTTCTGAAACCATCACCAATCTCAGCCAGCATCCAACATCAATAAGTGACCTGGACCTGCAACAGTTAGAGAGATTTGTTGTCATCATGTACGATAGATCAAGCGCAGTTACTGGTGTGGATCATACTCAGGTGAAGACCACAGCTGATTCTAGAAGAATGGAGGAGGAGGCTAAGCAGACGCTGCAGAGATTCCAGGCAGACCATAAAGGCCAGCTGGACGAACAGAGAGCGGAGACAAACAGGATCGCAGCAGCTCTGAAAGAAACACAGGACCTGCTGGAGACTGAGCGTCTCCGTTTCCAGGAACAGTCATCCCTCACGGCACACCTGGAAAAAACCTGCAGGGACCTCGATCATGCCCAGCTGAAGAACATAGCTACTCTTCAAACATTGGAGGAGGAAGCTACGCAGATGGTCAAAAGAAACCTGGCGTCCAAAGCCCGGCTGGTGGAGCAGACAATGGAGATAAACAGGATCAAAGCAGCCCAGAAAAAGACAGAAGATCTGTTAGAAGCTGAGCGTTATCTTCGGCAGCACGAGAAGTACATCCTTCAGGCCACCGAAGAAGATCTTCAGAACCACATCACCAACATGCAGAAGAAGAAGAAAAAATGGTTCAAACTCTTCTAATGCCTACTGTCAAAACATCAGACAGTAAAACACTGACGGGGTACATTTTATTGCACGGGTACTTCTACTTTTGGTACTTTAAGTACATCTTGCTGAATATAACATAATTGACTAAGGTTTTGAATGCAGGACTTTTACTCGTCGTGGATTGTTTCATCAGTATGGTATTAGTACTTTTACTGTAGTGAAGGATCTGAATAATTTTTCCTCCACTAATTACTTGTAAGTGAGTTTGGTAAACAGTTAATATACAAACAGTGGTTCTTACCCTGGCTCCAGATCCTTGACCGGATTAAGGATCTGGAGCCAGGGTTAGGAACCACTGTTTGTATATTAAATGTTTGCCAAGTAAGTTCCCAAACTTGGATCACTTACAAGTAATTAGTGGATGAAAAATTATTCAGATCCTTCACTACAGTAAAAGTACTAATACCATACTGATGAAACAATCCACGACGAGTAAAAGTCCTGCATTCAAAACCTTAGTCAAGTATGTTATAATCAGCGAGGTGTACTTAAAGTACCAAAAGTAGAAGTACCCGTGCAGTAAATAACCCCACGCCCCTAGGGTTCATTCTGTACACACGACATCATTGCACTTCTGTCCATCCTGGGAGAGGGATCCCTCCTCTGTTGCTTTCCCACAGGTTTCTTCCTCTTTTCTCCCCGTTAAAGGGGTTTTTGGGGGGAGTTTTTCCTGTTTCGATGCGAGGGTTCTGGGACAGAGGATGTCGTATGTGTACAGATTGTAAAACCCTCTGAGGCAAATAAAAAAAAAAAAATAAATAATAATTTAATTGAATGTGTGTTTTAATTATGTCATGCTTGTAAACCGTTGTTGAAAATGCTAAGTTGTACTACGGTCATGTTTAATATTTTAATGTGTAAAAAATACATTTTGATGTATAAATTCAGGGACAATCACTGATGAGTTCTCCTTTGCACCCAACAGCCTGAAAATATACAGTAAGTTGGCTCAACTGATTTGACATGTTGGCCCAAATATAGTGTCTATAGTCTGTTGGTCATCTAAAGAGAATAATTCAATTAAAAACACCTGAACATTACTTTCTGCAACATTTTGCTGGTTTAGTACGAGTCTAAAGTGGCTTGAGAACGTAAGGCAAGAATGTTCATTTAATGTCACAGCACCTTTCAAACACAGCTGCAATTCAAGGTTTTATGGCAAGGAAATGCATTAGAAAGGTTAATATATCCAGCATCCAGCAGCAGAAGTGAGCAGAGGGCTGTAAAGACCCGCTGAAGACATCATCAACTGTCTGAAGAGACCCGAAGCCCCGCCCACGCTGCTGCACAGAGCGCCAACGCTTGTATAGTATTAATTATCGTTAATATTATTTATTTATTCAGATGCATCGATACGAAACATATTTCTGATATCAGTCCAAAACTGACTCAAATAGCTGAATCAGCTATCGGTGACGACATGCATTGGTATTGGATACCAATATTTAAATAAATAACAATTCAGTACATTTTTATCTATGTATTTATTTGTCTAATTTTGTTTTTCAAAGTTAGGCCTTCCATCTATGAACACTCGGGTGGTGGATTGGATTGAGTCCGTGGACGACTGTGGTGAAGTGGAGAGCAGGGCCGTCCTTCAATCAGAGGATTGGTGGTTCGATCCCTGCCTCCGGCAGTCTCATGCTAGAACCCAAAATTGCTCCCGTAGCTGTGCCTACGGTGTGATTTGTAAGTCGCTTTGGATAAATGACTGTAATGTAATGAGTCAGAGGTATCACCAGAGCTGGTTGTTTGTCCTCTAACAGGTTCATAACAGGAGTTGCTATGCAGATGGACAGGAAACTGGGTGATTCTCCAGATTATCCCCCCTTCATATGGGTCAAGGAGGAGATAAATTCAGCAGAGTGCCAGGCCCTGTTACAGAAAGTGGTAACAGGGCCTGTTACACAATGGTGAAAACGGTGTGTGTTGTTTTGCACCTGACATCTTCCGGGCTTTATACACCTACTTGCTTGTGTGCTCCTTGATGAACAAAGGAATGTGGTGTGCAGGGTGTCTACTTCTTGTCTTATTGACCCCTGCAGGGTTAGTCCACTGCTCTACTCAGTTCAGTTACGATTTACCTGGGTTGGCTGGGGTCCCCTACTTCTCCCTTGTGGCTTTCTTGGTTATAAAGAAGAACGTGGGTTGCGGCGACAATCCTTTAGTCGGTCAGGATCAGTGAGGTTGGTATCTTAGTAGTGCATAACACCAAACAAACTTGTACTCTAATCATATTACCGCAAACCAACTTCCATCCTTTGAGCGTGAAGCTTTTTTTCTGGCTTTGACCAGTTGGCAGCATTGCCATCCCTCAGGACACAAGATTAGCATTGCTAAAAATGACATTCCATATCACACTGCACTAAAATCCTCTGATATGTTTAACATTAGATTTGATACCCTTCAGTTACTCTGTGTATGCAGCTTTATAATGCATTAGAAAATGAAATAGAGACAGAGATATAATACAAATATATATAACAGAATGTCGTTCATTGCAAGAAATATGAGCACTGTTGCAGCCTTACTCTCTTTTGTTTAAGTCATTCCATACTGTGTAGACAAATATTGAAAGAGTTTTAATTGCTGTGTGAAATCCTGCCATTTGTTTTGGTGAGCAGAGTTCATAATTAAGTACTTGTGTCAACATTTAGTTGAATAAATGTTTCTCATTTCTTCTTATCTTTATTGATATAAGGAAGATCCTCCGAGAGTAGGTCTGTTTAGATGAGCTCTGCTCACTTTCAGAGGACATATAAGGTCTTACCTGCAGAGCAATACAGGCTGCTCACAGACAATGTTCCTGATTGCTGTGCCATCGATGTATGAATGTGAATATTGTGAATTAGTTTAGGTCCTGTTAGGTGCCTTGCATGGTAGCGTCTGCCATGAGTGTATGAATGTGAGTGAATGGTAGTATCTGTAATATAACTAGTATCGGTAGTATCAATGATCACCAATTATTTCCCCACCTGTAAATATAATTTTATGAATCCTACTTTACCATGATGACTTATCATGAATTGTAATAACTTGTAACTTACCTCGGAATGCGAATGGTTAATGTTTATACCTTCTATGTTGTTGCAGAGTGTTTGCACATGGTTGTGAAACGAACACGGTTAACTTTGTAACAAAGGTTACAAATTCCTACAGCGAGCGGTGTAGACGCGGCAGGACTCCGTTGGTAGAGGGCTCGGTTTGAGCTTATAGAACTAAGGTTACATTATCGTAACCTTCATTCCAACTCACACAGGCTCCACCCTCTGCTGGACTTTATGGGCACAGTGGGTGAACCATGATAAATGCATGCCCTGCAGCTACATAACAACAACCCATAGCTAATTTTATTTATTGTCTGTAATTTTTGGAGTTTTGAAATTTTCAGCTTTTCTAGTTTATTCTTGTAAGGCTAGACTAAAGAAAGCAGCTTCTATTTATAATTAATAACTAGTTGTATGGCGTCTATAGAAATTTAATTTCTGGACATAGGGCTCTTGATTCTGATGTTGCTCCAATGGTGACATTTAATGCACTTTTTTTTTTGGTAGCCTAAATTCTTTAATTTATCAGAAGAATCCCATCGAACAATTGAACAGAGTTGTTAATGCCCATGCTGAGGGTGAATAAGGTGCCCTCAAGTTATCATACAAAGTTAGGATCTAAAACTCTACAATATATTAAGTTACTTCAAGCAGATCAAATTCATACGAGCGGCCAAATTCTAGTCTAATCTATTGAATAGTATTAATGGAGGCTGGTGTATTTGTCAGATATAGCATTAGCCGTACTTGTACAGGTAAAATGTCCGCTTGCTGCACACTCATTGATGCCTACTACATTTTATGCCAGTGGATGAAAACATTTTTTACATGTACAATACTGGTACTTTTGTTGTCAGACATTTCGGTGTACACAGTGATTCATAATGGATGTCAAGTGTACAGTTTGGTCCCTCTTTCCTCTCGGTGCATATGGATGTGTTTGAACAAGTGTGTGCTAAGAGAAAGAGAAATTAAATTCTGTCACAATATTCCCGGAAAAACATGTCCTATCATATATCATTCTTTTTATATAGCGAAATAAGTAAGGAACAAAACAAAGCATTTTTCTGTGACTGAAACCCAGGAGAGCAGCATAAAACTGCACTTTTTTGCTCCTCGTTTCTTTGAATAAATAATTAAGGCATCCCTCAATCGATAAGTTCTCTCAAAGAGAGGATGCATTCTAAATAAACTCGAAATACTTTTTTATACTGTTCAAATCTGGTGATAAATTGAACAATTGTTGCAAACATCAGCTACGTGAGTTGATGATATTATTTGCATTTTTATTGTATTTAGTCATTCTCCTGTTCAGTCAGGTATAGGCTATATAATCATACACTGAGAATGAAAACTTGTTTCTCTGATTTTTTTTCCACAAAAAACAAATTGATGAGTCAATGCAGAATCTGTGTTTGATGCTACTTTTATAAAATATGAAGGCATCAAATCTGGCAGTGATCCATCTCAGCAAAATAAATAAATTTGATTATTTACCACAGCTGTCAGCTTCAATGAAGTTCATGTCTGGTTTGAATGTCAAGCTCATCTACAGAATGTATGCATCAGCGATATCGTACCCACCAGCAGCGCTAATCCTTGTCTTCACCGAATTATACGTACAGATGACAGCAGCGTGGGCAGGAGGTTAATGTCTTGCACATTAATTTGTTTCATTCTACATAGCTAGATCAGAGTGGTGTGCAAAGACCAACACAACAAAGGCATATTTCCACGTTCATTAACAAATCATGGATCTGAACATTTGTGCACCTCTTCCTTGAACAAGGATATCAGCAAACGTTTAATGTCCACGAAAGACACACAGACCAGCTACGTGCTGCACGTTTTGGATAGGCTGACTAGGGTTTTCTTCATCAAAGAAATTGACCAGATATCAGTGACAATTTGGCCAAACCTTTTGAATATTGAGCTACATTAACATTTATTTGGAGTTGTGTATTCGGCCAAACTAAATTTAAGACCAATATTCACTCTTCTTTTAGATCTGTTCTTGGTCCCCACAAGCTCATCAGGCAAATAGCTGTCCTTTTAGATGCTAAATGATCCACTTTGTTTACCAGCAACTTGCTCTGTCTGTGTGTCGTTTGGTGTTGGCCAGGTAGTATACAGACACGCACTGAGGACAGTCAGACAGAAGGGGCCCCGTCCCTCCTCGCAGGGAGAGAGGTCGCAGCGAGCACTAAGTCCACGGCCCTGACAAACAGTAAGATTGGGATGAGTGGTGCTCTAAAGCTCACCAGCCGTGGGCCACCTTCCCCTTGGGCCTTTAAAATATAACTGCAGGCAGTTGGTCGCTTTTGAGTCGTTGTTATCATTTAAGTATAAAATAATGTGATTTTTTTTTAAAATCCTGCAAATGTATTGTTCATCTATAAATTGTGCACAATTATTTTCCCAACCTACCAATCGATTGGTCTAAGTCAGGGGTCACCAACCTTTTTGAAACTGAGAGCTACTTCAAGGGTACTGAGTAGTACAAAGGGCTACTTGTTTGATACAAACTTCCTGAATAACAAAGTTGCACAGATCACTTTTTAATAATAATAATAATAATAATATATGTTAAGAGACTGTCTGATCACATGTCGATGTTAATTATTCCTCACAATAATCATTAACAATGATTGTGTATTTTGTTTAAAGTCACATCTGTTATATTTTTGTGCAACTTATCACTTCTAACATTTTTTAGGAAATCATTAACTGTCATATCTTCACATCATGTCTCGTTTGTACTAACCACTACCTTTGTAACATTTTTTAACAAATCATGAACTCTGTCCCATGTTTATACAAATGATCAGTTATGTAAGATTGATATCCGAGTCATATCCGGCCAATCCAAAGACGAGGATTGTAAACAATTAAATGTAGTTATGTAATGGTGACTGGGTCTGCCCACTCAGTTTCAAAAAGAAAAACTACTCGGAGCGAGCAGGTGAAAGTTTTGCGAGCAGAAGAGCAGTGATAGTAGACGCTAGGGGGCGCCCCTCGCGCTCAAATCACGGTTTTCTCCTCGCAGGCTACAATTTTGCTCGAGCGAGCAGAGATCTTCTGTGCGGAGTGATATGAAAGCACTCGCCAAAGTAATATACGCGCGCGGATCTTATTTGCGCTCTCGGATTTTGACTGATTTGCCTTCATACTAGTGCTATATTTAGAACATGCCTTGCGGGCGACTCACGTGGTCCCTGCGGGCGACCAGGTGCCCACCTCTGGTCTAATATTGTGATCCATTGTTGATATCTATTTGTCCTGATTATTTTCTTGAACTCAAATCAAAACATGATAATTATGTGCATATTGGAAAGCCTGTGTTCCAATAGCTTCTGTAAAAGCAAAATGGATCTAATTGAAAAAAATTAAAACATGTTTATGGAGTTTTCTGAACATAGTCTGAAACAAATCGGCTCCAAAGCACTCACTATTGGATATTGAAACATCATTTACTTTGTGAGCACAGAAAAAAAGGAGCCTAAGGCTCATAAGAAAATGTACCACCATGGCAGTGTAGGTTATAACTTTCTTATATAACTTTACGTAACAAGCGTAAAAACATTTACTTTTAGTTTCACATGGGACACAAACAGCGGTCTCTTGGATATATGTCCTGTGTTTGTTTGACCCCTCCACCAGCTCTCCCATCTGCCCTAAGTGGACTTTTGTTTCTCACTTGTTATATGTAAGGGATAATATCCGACGAGGTGTCCATCATCAGGAATTAATGGACGACATGACCTCCGCTAAAAATGATGAAGCTTAAAACAAAAATATAATAAAACTAAATATAATTTTTAACAAATTTCCATCCTTAATTACACATTTGAAGTGAACCACATGTCACACTGTTGACTAATAGTTTTTTACAAAGCTCAATTTGTCAATGCCAATGTAATTTTAAATGAGGTTTTCTAACTTCTGGAACAGAACCTGATTCAAATTTTAAGTTCAAGTTGCTCAAATCCTTATGCCAGTTTAATACTAGTCAGTGGAGCAACAGTGACGGTTTGAATTTAGAAAATTGGTTATAGGAGCTATCATAATAACCATGTGGCTAACCCACTTTATATACCCACCAGAGATTATTTTTCTTTCACTTTATGTGGAGGAATTTAACTTTTTGGCAAACAATAGATCTGATTTGTTACATTTGCTCCAGTATACATTGTGACCTACAGAATCAGAGAGCATTTGTAAGCCTTGTTTGCAGTAGGAGTTAATTCCAAATGCATCTTGTATAATTCCACACAAATATGGGTATATTTCCCTGGATGCATTCCTACAGAGGCCTTTTTGTTGGCACATCTGAAGACCACTGGATAATGCTTGAGGGAAGGTGGTGGCGGCGGCAGCGGTGGTGGTTTCCTGTTTTGTACATGGCATATCAAAGGGGTGCGCAGTGAACAGATGCTGAGTCAAGATTAATTGAGGAGGCTATTTCTTTCCGAATGCAATTACATGTCAACATTCCCTCATTAGGTTTTCAGGGGGTCGATATGTTCTTTATGCAGAAGGCAATGTGTGAGAACGCTGACACTCATCCATCACCTCATCCTCTGTTCTTGGTCACCGTGGGCGGTTCAGACAGAGCTGCAAATAAACATAATATTTTGTTCCCCAAATTGCTCCTAGAGTGCTCTTCCCAGAAAAATACCAGGGAGAGAAAAGAAAACCTCAGAGAAATTTCTAATGTTACAAGATCATTAGTGTTACTTAATGGCTAATGTTGCCTTTGTTAATAGAGGGAATTCAAATGAAGGAAAACTTTGTAATTGATAATTGATTGTGTGGTCATTATGTGGGATGAAACAAACAAAGTCTCCAACAGCCAACTCCAGTCGGTCCCACGAGAGCCCACCACACCGACAGCTCATCTAAATAGCCCACCCTAACCCAAACCACTTGATGGACTCTTTATGTGTACCTGGACACTGCTTTGTTTTCCTGTTAGTGTGCCATTCAGTGCCCCAGTCAAGCTCACAAGAAAGAAGAGTCAGTGTCGCGCCGATGACTCCAGC
Source organism: Anarhichas minor (assembly GCF_050575085.1). Taxonomy (NCBI): domain Eukaryota; kingdom Metazoa; phylum Chordata; class Actinopteri; order Perciformes; family Anarhichadidae; genus Anarhichas; species Anarhichas minor. The sequence goes on along the minus strand of NW_027466460.1, from coordinate 2,062,268 downwards.
AGCCTCGGCAGACTGCTTCCATTGATAATTGGACTTAAGGTTCCCTCCTATTATGGGCTTGTCGAACAGCAATCTAACACTTTGCCATCTGTTTGTGTTAATGTTAATCATATCTTTTCTCCTACGTTATTGTTCCGTATGGCTTCTATAATTGCATTGTTTCTTCCGCAGATGTTTTATGGTGCGGTTTCGGAGCATAGCCAGCTCTAGGTTGATAAAGCGCTGGAACGGTTAATGGGAAAATAAACGTTTTCACAGGCAGGTTCCAAGTTTTTGTCACTATTCTCACAAACAGTGTAATTGCCACTAATGGGGCCAGGGTAACCATCGAATGACTGGGGGCCATATTAGCATAGTTCCACAAAACGGAGGAGGATTCCAAATGTAGACTCAGTGGCTGCATCCACCATGGTGTGAAGAAACGAATCTCCTGGCACTGGAGTGTAGAAGGAGCTCCAAATGTACATTATGCAGGGACATCTCATTATTTTGTATGGAGGGAGAAAGCATATACTATGGAGGCAGCGATAGCACTTGGAACAATAGCAGCAGGAGTTTCAGTTCCAGGGATTAAGTTCTTGTCGAGGTTCTGGTACTGCTCTGTTTGTTTTACAATATACAAGTGGCTGAAATATCCAGAGCATACAATATGAAACCGTTTTGCTCTTATGAAGGCAGTAGCTCTCCAATAGTTGCCATCCTTTGTAACAGATTTGCCATTTATTTGAAGAGTTGCATAACCTTTAAGGCTTATGAGTAAAATAGGAGACAGTGGCTGTATAGACTGCCTCCGCCTTGAGATGCTGAACCGCAGCCTATTTTCCCTAATCGCCTGCGCGAGCACAACACCGCTGATTCAATCTGAATTTGACAAATGTTGCTGACTAGAGGAGGACAGCTTTGGCATCCTACATGGCAATTTTGAAGACGGCCTCATTTTCCTGCACTATTGTCTGCATGGCAATAGCGTCTGAAATGAACTGGAATCGCATTATCCCGCTGTTACCTGGGCATCAGCTGTGTCGTTTGAGACGCTGCTGGGGGAAATGAGGGTCACCAAGACTCCCCCAGCCTCTGATTCATCTACTCAGATGAGGCAAAGGTCAGCTCATGATTCCAGCTCATCAGCTGAGCTCACCCAACCAGCCAATCAGTAGGGAAATTATTTTAGGGAAACAGGTGTGGCGAAGTATGGAGAATATCAATGACCACATTTAAAATCTAACGTGTATATCACACAATTATTATTCATCGCTCATCATCAACAGCAATCAATTCTGTTGTGTTGTGCAAATCCTGTAAGTGATGTCGTGTTCTTTTAGGGATGACAGTCGCTGTGAATCAGTATCAGAGAATGATTACGGCAAGCATGAAAAAAAGGGTTTCTACATTTCTCCACATCCTCACTTTTCAGTGGCCAAGCTATCTCCACGAAAAGCTTGAGTTCAGCACATTTTTCACCACTCATTATTTAATGACAATGAAATTGTAGCTATTATTGTCCCATTCAAATAGCATGCAGTGACAAAAGATAGTGGCAATGACAATGCTAATCTTACAGTGAGAAAGCGCAGCAGGCCATCGTGTGTTAAGAATCTCATTTCCTTTGTGCTGTCTGAATCACCTCCTGAATCTATTTAATTAAATCATGTATAATTCAGAACCTGAAACCCCACGTGTTTGCGTGATGCAGAACTGCTCCAGGTGACATTCCACTACGTACAAAGATACCTTTTTCATTTCATTGCTGATGAAGCTGGAAGTGTCAGTGGAATGAATGATTCTGACAGCGAGGAGGCTGCAGCATCAGGGCGGGTTAGTGCTCGGACCTGCTTGTTGGAAACACTCGTAAGCACACACAGAGTGCCTACAATATGCAGGGAACGAAACAAAACAGACAAGATCCACCAACAGTGTATTCTTCCCCTGCAGAGGAAGCAGCCTCCTCCCATGTCGAGATTTCAGACCTCATCACGAAATGTGGCAGCCGTCTGCGGGCTGTGAATAATAGCCCGGAGTAGCTTACATGAGATCCAGTGAAACATGAGGTGATCACAGTGAGCTGAGGAAGGACAATGAAATGAAGCGGCGCAATGAGGAGCAGAATATCTGCGATGGTTCAGGGCACATGCAATGGAAAACAACTAATCATTGGCGTCATAATAGCACCCCAGAAAAGGCGTTTTGTCTCCATTTGTAGCAAAGCAGGCGATTTATAACTCGTGCAATGTGCTGTATTATCTATAAGTTACTGCGTGAATATACGAAACAGACAAGCAGGTAAAGCAGGCGAGGACTGAACATACCATGATGCCTTTACAGTATTTTTAGAGGTCAAGGTGCTCTAATCGAGTATACATAGAGACAACAATTTGGGAACTATATTTCAGCTTCTGTATGTGCCCATGTTATTCCAGCTTCTCCCTTAAAGATTTTTTTCTTTCTTTTTTTAACTTGGTGTGTTTTTTTACTGAATCAGCGTTTTGGTTTCAGCAGCTCAATGACCTGCTGTACTTGCCGTTTGAAAGAGCGAAACATGCTTACTGTACCGCTTTTAAATCAATTTATCGTAAACTACTTTGAGAAATGCCAATACAATTGTTGTCAAAGTAATGTTGTTATATTTCTTTTTGGCCCGTAAACAAGTCAGGACAAACCAACACGGTGGAATAAAATAAAACGTGTATTGTGTTCAGAGGAATATTGTTTCTATTTCTGTTGCTGCTGTTGCTCAGTGACAGTGGTTCAGGAGTTGAACTTGGGGTCACCTTTTAATCTGTCACATTAAGCCGAGCCATGCCAAGGTCAATGCGATAATGGAAATTTTACAATTATTGCCCACAACATTTGCCATACATTTCTTGGATGTAAAAGGCCTGTTTTATAAGATGAATTAGCAATAGAAATTAGAAACCTATCAATACAATTGTGAAATGTGTGCTGTCCTTTTCGGATCGGCAGTTAGCCATAATGTGTTGTAAATGACATCCATGTCTTGGGGACAACCGGCAATCGAATTGATTGAATCAAATTGTCTTCTAGCGATGATGGACCAAGATAAAAGCCTTCCATAACATAGTCCACAGACAGATTTGCTCGATTGGTGAAATAAATCATTCTAAATGTGATATATGACGGGCTCGTCACGTGTGCTGTATTACCTATTGAAAAAATTATGTTTTTTCATTATATCACATTTAAACGTTCTGTTTTTCAACACTGCATTGATTGTTGCTAAGCAGCTAAAGCAGTTCAGATTCAGGTTATTGTCAAAAAAATAATAAACTCATGAGTTGTTGACTCACTATTCATTTATTGGAGCAATGGCAATCCGATTAGTACTGACAAGGTGGGAGAGGCCAAGTGTTTTTAATGAGAAAATATGGATTTTTTTCAAAATGAGTTCACGTAAATCAGTAGATGCTGTCAATGGCTTTCATGTCCTGTGAGAACATTCCCTGTATCAGCTAAAAGTGTGAAGGTAGAAACAGCTTTGTTCTCTGGACAGCCTTTATATTCTACATGAGTGAGTGTTTTATATCTTACACTGATAAGACTTGATGCTTTTGAGAGCACGATTGCAGGAATGAGGAGTTAACACTAAAGGTCCCATATTGTGGAAAGTGAGATTGTCTTTATTGTTATGAAGCAGGTATCAGTGCTATAAATACTGTGAACGTATCAAAGAAATCACAATCCACAGATAAAAGCACACAGTCCGTATTCAGAAACTGTGTCTTTAAATAAGCTGTCAGGATTTCGGTAAGGTTGTGATGTCACAAGTATTCTGTCACCAGTAAAGTGATGCTAATCACACACAGTAAGCCGGCGACAGCACAGATTCAGAAGAACGGAATACGCTGACCAATCAGAGCGGGAGGGGGGCCTTCAAGGGACAGACAGAATGAATAAAATGAAGTGTTTTTTTGAACATTAAAACCCAAAATAGAAGTATGAACCTAAGAAATGAGCATCAATCTCCTTTAAAACAGCTTATGTTCACTTTTTGCATATATTTGCAATATTATGCACTTTCAAACCTTAAACCCCTGTCTGACCTCATGCAATTATTGTCAACCTCTGCCCAGCTAGCAAACCTTGACATTTTTTCAACTCTTCCCCTGCAGTGTTTCACATGGTCCTTTGTCATATTTAAAATGCATATTCATTCAGAGAGAGACGGTGACATGGAGAATCTGAGGGGGTGAGATCTTGGCAGGTTTCTAAATGAGATTATTAGTGATGGTATCATTAGCATCCACAAACATGGAGCCTTATTGTAAGGCAGCTGGACCACTCAAGTAAGTGTGAGACTCGTTCTGACCTCATTAGTGGGAGCATATGGGAGGAAGACCTGCGATTCAGTGCAGTTATCCAAGTTTCAGTGTGAACTGCCCAGCGTGGTCTCCACACTACACTATATGGTGTCAGTCTAATGAATATGCATTGACCAAAAAAGACTGAAAGTGGATCTTACTTTGCTCATCTACTTTGCAATAGCCCAATAGAAATCGGATAGAAACCTTTGCAATAGAAATCGGAGTTCATTTGGAGTTGTGTTTGGGGATATGTAAATTTCTATTCATATTTGATCTTTAACAATCTTTTGATACATAAGTATCAACTAAATGTTCAACTAAATGTTCCAATTATTTTACAAGCTATAGTTGCTAATAATGTCTTTTTGTCATTTGTTGCTGGACAGGTAGCAAACAATTGTCTTATTTGAGCTTTTTTGCTGAAAACAGCTGAAGCTGGAAACAATGTTTTTGTGTCTTTAAACCAAACATTGAGCTAAAGGTGTGGGCTATTAGCCACCTTTGAGTGGAGGGACATGGGGTTTTCTCCCATAATTTGCATTCTGTACATTCATGTTGATAGAAAAGAGAATTTGATGCAATATTTGACGCAACAATCAAAAGCCACGACTTACTCTTTGTCAATGACTGCAAACGTGCTGGTTCATTTAAGGTTCCAACAAACAGAAATTCAAATAGAGATGCATTTGATAGAGTTGACGTAGCATTAAAGGGAGTATAATAAATTGAGGAGCAGTGCTCCCAATTAAAATGACGAATATCTCCTTGTAAACAGGTAAACAAGTTGTCTGATCGAAGGACATGTTAATATTGATAATTAAATAGCTGTTCAGAACAGAAATTGGTACGTATTGGCCATCATTAAAATGTTACGAAATGAGATTCTAATTTATATCTTCCACAATCAAGGAGGGGGTGCTGCAGCACCCTCAGCAGCCCAACACCTAGAGTAAATTAGACATTGACTGTAGCTGTGTACAGTCAATAACGCTACTAATATGAGTTTATTAATGCACATGTTCCTCTGTTCACATCTAACAGCTTAACTGCAACCAAGATACTTACCAGTACCATGAGAGCATGTATGTGCTGCACACAGCCCTCCCTTTCATTTACCGACAGTAATCAACATGTGTTTTGATATTTAACCTGCCGCTCTTTGGCTCAGCTGTTTGAGGAAATGTCTCCAACCAACACTGCATCCTGTAATTGGTTTGATTGACGGACATCTGAACTCACACCCATCAGGCTACAGCATCTGATCTTCGTTTTATATTTATTTATTTCACTTGAAATGCAGATGTTTGGTGAGAATATTGTGGTGCTCAATCTGTTAGCAGCCAAAGTGCTACCATCTGGAGTAAAATCTAAAAAACATTCAAACAGACCTTTAACAAAGCTCAAGTGTTTTTTTTTTGATGACATGTACGCAAGCATAGCTGTACAGGAACTACAGTGTTACAACCACAACTAGATTCATCTAATATTTTGTATTGTTGGATCAACTTTTTAAAACTGAAAGTTGAGTTCAAATCTTGGAAGATACATAAATCAACACATAGATTCAAGTTGAGACAACTATTAACAGGTAAATAAAAACGAATTAAAAAGATTTTTTTATGCTGTTATGGATCACCAAGCCATTTGTCCTTTGTCTTTCAGGTGTATCTGAGCTCAGCAGAATCATCGGGGGCTTCCACAAGGCACTTGAGGAAAATGCTGAAGCTCTGATAAAGCTTTATCTTTTAAAAGGAGGCATTGTTCGGGAGTCGGCCACAATGGCTTCATGCAGATCACAGACATCTCTGCTTATCGGACAACTGGCACTAAAGCGTCTCAGCCTTTATCTTCCAGAAACAATGCCGATGGAGAAGACCTGCCAGGTAAGCTGATTTCTGGATAATATGAGCATTTTTCTTTTAAGTCTGACATAACAGCTGTTATTAAACTGTGACCACTCTTTAACATTTGAGTGTGTAGAAATAATTTGTGGTAAAAATGTGATAATGTCTAAATTACATTTAAATTAAGTCTATCAAAATTGTTGATGCCATATGGAACCATGATCCATCTTCATGTCTTTTCTTTTTTTTTGAGCAAACTATGGACTGGTTGCACAGTAGACATTTTGACTTGTCAGATCAGGAAAAGCACAAGTGGATTAATAAGAGTAACAATGGCTCAGTTCCGTTAAGCGTCCCAGTGACAGTGAAAGAGCACACATGATAGCAGGACCATCCCTAAGTGGAATGCAGCCATCATTAATGTACCTGCTAGTTTCCTGCTTTAACATGACTAAATGTCTGCAGGGCAACCAGTCCATCCAGTGACATGTATCTATGTACGTCCACTTCAGAACGTATTCAGACCACTTCACCTTTTGCACACTTTATAGTGTTGAACATGTATTGTTAACATGTAATCACTTTGTCCATATGGGTTATGGAGCGAAGATTAATGGTGAAAAGTACGAATTCTATTCATTTTAAATCAGGCAAAAGTGAAAGGGACCGACTACTTTCTTAGGCCACTAGATAGCTTCTGCTTTATGTGGCAAGGTATCGAGACTGAAATGTATCCAACATTGTTGAACAACTTATAAGCTTTTCATTGTTTCGCCTTCTGACACCGTTTGAAATCTGGCTTGGTCTATAACTTGTCCCCGATCACGCAAAATCCAAGTATTATATCAACCTTTAACTAAACATACATACTGTTGTTGTTATTTCATGGAGGTAGTTGTTTTACCCAACCACTGTGATGGGTTGAGAACGTAATATTTCAACTTATAGAAAAGTTGGGCCAACTTGATCTGAGAGAATTAAAGTGGTTGAGCCTACGTACATTTTTGAATAAGAAAAATGTTCTGCCAACTTAACATTCTGAACTAAGACGCATTGTTTAATCTAAATGGTAATGTGAAATATTACACTAGGGGATTTGTTTGAAAAGTGTAATGTAATTGAAACAGCTTGGCAAATTGTTACTAAAGTTTTTTTAAGGTCTGCCACTTTATATACTGTATATTTAGCTGCCTCGCATATTATTGAGCTATCTTAATTAAGTTGAGATATTTACATAAATCCTGAGCACCTATACTACTGACTGTGGATCAGTGGTAGAGTTGGGTCATCCTTCAATCAGAGGATCGTAGTGCGATCCCCTGCTCCACTCGTCCATGTTGATGTGTCCTTGGGCAAGACACTTAACCCCAAATTGCTCCAGTAGCTGTGCCTACGGTGTGTGAATGTTGTATGAATGTTAGATAGTCCTGGTGGGCAGGTGGCACCTTGCATGGTATAGCCTCTGTCATCAGTGTATGAATGGGTGTGAATGATGACATGTAGTGTTAAACTGCTTTGAGTGGTTGGATGAATAGAAAAGCGCAATACAAGTACAGTCCATTTACCATTTCACCATTTATACCTTCACTGTATTGACAATTAAAGTGATTCTGGTTCTGTCTATGTTCAACATAAAAAGCAAAGAGCATGATGACAAAGATGATTTAAAAAGGTCATCGTGTTCTCACATACAAGTCAAGGAAACAGCAAAACAACCTTAAAAAAGTCTGATATAAGGCTCTTTCTGCTTAACTTACTTTATATCTACAGTGACTGCTATACTCTGAGTCCAGTCCTAACTGTGATTCCAGTCCCACGATCCTCATTGGACGCTGTTAGCTGTATTTCTGTCAGCTTATCTCTGACAGGAACCAAGACAATGACATACAGGAAATAAGCTTTCGAGTAGGTCATTTGGAAAGTAAAATGGAACTCCTATTACTACCTGCAGTGCTAAACTGGCAGACATTTCCAGTGCGAATGGTGCCAAGGTGCATATGCTGCACAATACGGCACGAGGTGCTCTGCTGTCAGATATTTCGCACAAGGGCTTTGATGATGCCCAGGGCTGCAGCGCTGTCAAGAACCCCAGGGGAGCCAGACAGAGGTGGGAAGCTTTTCAAAAGGTCGCAAACTACTTTCAAGGTCCCTAAAATTCATCTGCTAGAGAATGAGGCGAGGTTGAGCACTGAGCATTGTTCTTCACCTTGAATACATTTCCCAGGCAGTGTTGGCTTTAGTGCATTTCTATGAAAAATAAGAAAAACAACTGACCAGGTTTGGAGCTTGACTTTGTCTCGGAGGAAAATACAATCCAGATTAGTTTATAGTGAGATATGATTCATAAGAGTATTGCACTGGGTAACAGGTGTTTTACTTCATAACCCCTTCATAATTTTTTTAATTTTTTTTTTTTTTTTCATTTTATTATTATTATTATTTTTTTTTTCTCTGTGTATGTAATTTATTGACCCTATGGTCACATTGTGTTTTTTATGCTTTTAAATTTCTGCTCTGTTTAAAGCACTTTGTGATTTTGTTGTCTGTGAAAAGCGCTCTATAAATAAATTGTATTATTATTATTATTAATATTCACGACTCTCTCCCATCAGCCCCTTTTCCACTCCAGGAACTTTTCTCAGGGACTTAGAACCTTTTGAGGAACTCATTGTGTTTCGACCACAGGAACCAGGGTCTAAATTAAGTGCCAGAGACATTTTACCCCCAAACAGGCCCTGGTAGGGAAGTATTACTTTCTGAAAGTACAGGAATTTGGGGGGGGTGGGGTTTGCAGGGATGACAGCCGCTGATTGGTCAAGTACACACAGCACTGCTGCAAGAAAGCACACTAGTATCGATACCATTTCAGGACAAGGGGAGAGCATTTCTCTTTGCTTGACAACATTAAAAATGCAGTTAAAAAACATCTATGTTATGAAAATGATCACTTTTTCCCTTCGCCTTCAGAGAAACAGGTTTATTCAACTCTGGGACAAGTGGGTGAGATGCGTAAAACCATTCCGAACAGATTTTGTGGAATAGCGAATGAATGACCCTGTAACGTTGATTTAACTTAGCAAGCCTCATCGACCTCTATCCCACTCTCTCTCAAATCCCCCGCCTGTCTGATGTTTTTATTTGTTGATGTGTACACTCTCTCAAATTGTACAAAGTTACCCAATTCTGAAAAACTGTGGACATATGCTGGTGCGAATGTATACTTTGTAACCTAAGCTACTGTCCAAAACAAAAACAAAATAAAAGAATGAAGTGAAAGTCGCGAGGAGTAGAGTAAAGAGAGAACGCACGGCGACGCTGTAAACTAAAAAATAAAACGATTTTCAGATGCTGTTCTAAAGCACAAATAAAAGAACCATTAAACAGTCAGCAGATGATTTTGTGAGGAGACAGATTTCATTCATTACAACTAGCATCAGTAAATACTATGCAACAGTAAATGTTGTCGCAGTGAGACCAAACAAAAGTATTTATGTGTGTCAGATGAAATCCGAGTGCGTTTACCACTGGGACCACCAGCGGCCCTCCTCAGTCTCCAGGTCTTTAAGACTACAACAGGCTGAAGGAACCTTTTAGTTCATTAGACTAAAATACCAGGAACCTCTTGCTGGAAACGCAGCTTTACTTCCATTGCTAATCCCTCTTTGCTGACACACACACAGCTCTTATGTTGAACTAATCATTTCTTAGGCCATGATTTATAGGCTCCTTTTGCTAATAAAGACTGAGTAACAAGCTGTCAATGGGAGCTCAATGTTATTTATGTCCCCCGTTTCAGCAATGTTTCCTCTTTACTGGGACAATAAGAACCTCTCCCCAATGATATTGAAATCCCCGAAGCATTGATGGCTTGCACTAGTAACATGACAAGTGTTTGCTTGCTGAGATAAGGAAGATTTATTCTCATCCTAAAATCGGCATTAGAAGAAATGTCCAAATCCAAAAGTGACGCATGTGTAGAAAGTGTTTTCGAAGGCACAGTTATTACCACTGAAATCTGTGATAATCACCTTGAAAGATTAGGAGTAAATGGAATAAATGAAATCTGTCACTGGCATGGATGTTATCACACTTGTTGCTCTGTGGTCCTGTTTCCTTTCATAGCAGCACTCTCACCTTTAATGTGGGAACACAGCACGTGCTACAGGGATCAATGCACTTGTCATTCACAACTACGGTCAGATCAGCGGAAAGGTCACAAAGCCCTAAAACGTCAATATAAAGTACGCCCCCCCAGCATTATTATCGAGCCATTCTCTCATGAATCCAGTCGTGTCATGTCACCTGTGTGGTTTTTGGCTCGGATACGGCTCTGATATTCATTACTTGTCATCTTTATGATTCCAGCGGTTATTCATCAAAAGGGTTGCTTTGGCAACGCGACCAAACTGTTTCTTGCCATTTAACAGCATAGAAGATTTATTAGTATAATGAACCCTAAATGGCATGAATTCAATATTAGTATTCATCTTTCATTAAGTTATGGCCTCGCTAAATCAACTAGCCAGGGGCAGTTGAGAATTTCAAACTAGAACGGCATTGTATTATTGTAATTAAACGCATTTCCATAAGGCACGGCGCTCGTTTCTTCATGAAGCAAGAAATGAATCATGTGTTATATGAATGGCCGTGCAGCAGGGGTCAAAGCATCTGTGTGAAGTTTAAGGGAAACGAGTCTCAGTTTAGAAAACAGCAGTTCTAAGAACTGCTACAGCTCTCCCTGTTTGTGTGTTGCACCCCTCCCTTCACTCCACAGGAGAAGTCACTAATATAGCAAGGCAAAGCTTATGGTTTATATCATCTCTATTTCCACAATGTTCATGCTGCCAAGAACGTGGTGCACCGAAATCTACATCCATTTCCTCCTCCAGCTTGTAATTGTTGAGGACTTCCCTGGTGGCCATTATTCATCCATAAGATAAACATGAGACTTGTGCAATCAAAGATAACAGTAACAATATTTAGATCTGACTCAGCCGGTGGGAAGATAAAGGAGAACGCTCGCAGCTCACATACTTCCTGATCTGAATTCAATTATTTTCATGTGCGAGAGTCTCTGTGTGTGAATGTTTTAGGGAGAACTTGTGAAAAACATGGTGGAGAGGGAGAGAGTGGAGGAAACATGACTGGAGGCCTGAGGACAGGAGAGACCAGCATTATGTAAAGTTGCTACACCATCTAATTCCTAAAGGTCAGTGAGAGTCGGTGTGTACCATCACTGCAGAGAGAGCGATCCTGTAGAATCGTCCCTCACAACAAAGCATACTGTAAGGATTGCAGCCTGGATTGCAGCCTGTGGTATGACCACATTAGTTCAGATAGTCTGTAAAGAAGAGTGTACGTTTTCTCATGTGCAAAACAAATAATCATCTAATCTTGTCAAAGCACAAGTTTAGAACTCAACACCTACTGTAATTATTCATTTTGAAGGTGGGTTATTGTAGAGTTCTGGTGAAGCTTTGTGAAAGTGGGAGTACGCCATTTTTGAGAGAAGAAATACCTCCTACCGAGAGGAAAAAACGTCCAAATGTCATTGTCTCGCTTTAAGTCTGAGAAAACATAGCAAATAACACCATACCAATGTCATCACGGTTATCTTGCCCTGACTTTTGAATAGGCTATAGTGAACGTCTTTTAACAGTATGTCACCGACACTGTTTACATTTACAACATTTGTTGAATTAGCTGAAATATAACCAATGAATGCTGTTGAGCCAAGATCTAAATTGTCTGAATTTTTAAATCTTCTGTATTTTAACCTTTAATTCTCCAAACACATTGGGCCTCATGCAAGAACACTTTGATATTTTTACCTTTCTCTTAATTTTTTCTGCACAGTGGGCTCGACGATTGAGCCACGTCGGAACTAAGCAAAGGCTCCTAACTTCAGAAAACTGTGTAAATGACCAGCGTTAAAATGATGAATGCCACCTGTGCATTCTTGAGAATTGTAAATTGGCGTAATTAATGACGCAATAATACTATATACACCTTCACATCCTGCCCCATATGTCCAGAAGTGTTCATTCATAAAGACCTTTACAGGTTCAGAGATTTGAGTCCTGCTTTCATAGATCCACAAAGGAAAGTACAATTAGCATAAGCATCAATAGCCAATTTTGAATTATATTAAAGTTAGAATTGCAGCGTCAAACACGATAATGTCAACATCATTTTCTGAGGTAATATTGCTTCAAAGTAAAACATGAAATATGCAATCCATTAGTGAGAAACTAAGGCTTGGAAAGGTGGACCGAGTTATACCTAAGAGAAAATTGAAAATACGAGAAAACTGGTGATTGCAGGACGTTCTCCTAAATCACTCGTAAAGGGCCACTTAAGAACAAATCTGCTTCTTGCATGAGGCCCGCTATTACTGAAACAGATTGTGAGCTTACAATGATGCTCTATGTCTTTGATCTATATATACATAAATTATCTTGGTCAAAAGGTTCATTTATTGTCATTGTACAAAAGGGTTGCCCAACAAAATGCAGTTTGTAGTCCCATTTTGCTACATAACAAACACACACACACACACACAAACTATATTATTGTGGAGGGTGGGAGATGAGTGTAGGAGTCTCACAGCCAGAGGAAAGAAGCTGTTCACAAGTCTGGTGGCTTGAAAGCTGATACTTTTGTATCTCTCTCCAGACGGAAGCAGGTGTACAGGCTGTGGCTGGGTGGGTTTTGTCTTTTAATATCCTCTTAGCTCTTTGCAGGCTCCTCTTGTCACCAATATCACTGATGCTCAGTAGATGGGTACCAATTATCTTCTATGTGATTTTAATCAGCCGCTGTAGAGCCCTCCTGTCCTGGGGCGAGGGCGTCCCGTGCCAGTTTGTAATGTTTCCAGGATGCTTTCTATTGCTCCTTTGCAAAAGTTAACAAGACAAGAAGAAGGTTTGCTTTCTTTAGTTTCCTTAAGAAATACAGACATTTTATTTTTCATATTCAGTTGCTGGCCCCTGTGTTTTGTCCCCGTCAGGTTGAAGCTGAACAAATTGGATTCCACCACTTTATCACCCATTAAGGAAATGTAGGTCTGGTAAATGATGAATTAGTGGACAACACTGATTAAAACTTTCTTGTGTTAACTTATTGAAACTTTTCCCCACACTGACTCAGACTCTGTTTTAAAGATAAATGTGCACAGTCCATATAAACATTAATATCTATACAACCACTGGATTAAAATGGAGCCTCTGCCTTACCTGTTGCCATGGTGAATCGTGCAATCTGAGCTCCGTTGAAGATGGCTTTTTTCATTCACCATGCACAAGCTTAACTCAGGGTCTTTGTCATTTCCTGATTTTGTGCCTTCTCGATTCCCTTCCTCGACTCCTTGACTCCTCGACTCCCCGCCTCGCGTCTTAGTCCCGCCCATACAATCATAGGAGGTGAGGAAGAGAAATGAGGAGAGAGGAGTTGAGAAAACAGGCATTTAACAAATGAGACATCCTCGCCACACATATAGCCTGTGTGTTATAACACACATAGGCTATATGTAATAAATACTTAATACATTTTATTGTTTGAAGCACTACAAATGAAGCTTTAGCGCAAGTCAGGAAGACTCTCTTTACACTCCTTTTCATTCATAATCTCTCTCTCCCTGTAATGACTATCAGCTGATTGTGGGCATTTAAAGTAACCAACCAGATTCTGCACACAGTTTCCTTAAGCCAATCACATCGTTGCTGTCAAACTTTAGAAGTGTTCTCCTCTCTGCTGCTGTCAGTTGTCATTTCAGCACAATCGGATGCGACCCTCCTCCACCCCAGTCCCCTCCAGTCAGCATCACAGTCATGCTCCTCATTCATCATCGGGTTGTAGCAACTCCCTTCATCACCACCACCACCAGTGGACTACAGGGGGATTCTGCCTTCTGTGACCTCAGCATCACTACCACTCTATAATCCTACTTCAGGATGGAGTCCAATCGCCACAGACGTTGCACTATTCAAACGTTATGCTTGTATAATAAAGTATAGTTTATAGTAAAGAATAGTTTATTGTGACATATATTATATATATATATCCAGCCGTGGTTTGAGATCATTACAGCTGTGTCATGCCTCTTTTATTTGTTTACGTGTGCCGAAAACACTTACGCAAAGGATACACCAGTGTTACCTCGCTCTCAGCTCCTCCGGCGAGCGTCCTCGCGATGCATTTTAGGAATTAGGATGTTTTTCAACATTGAGCGCTGAGTTTCATTTCCGGGTCAGAAGCCGGAGGAGCGAGGAATCGAAGAGGCACAAAATCGTGAAGTCAGAAAGACCCTCAGAGTGAACATACTCAGAGTTCACTGAACAAACGTTACTCAGCTGTTCTGGAATGGATAAACTCAAAGTTTCCCATCTCAGGACTCGAGTTTGTTAAACCAGCTTTCTGAAACAGGGACCTGTTGTTATTGCTGTCATTGGAAATCATATTGTCCATTGTTTCACTATTGAGTCAGCTAACTTGTTGACCGAGGCAAATGTGGACTGTTAATGTCAAACCATCCAGCTTAAGAAATGCTCAATTGAAGAAATGAAATGTAACACATGGTTAGCTCTGAAAACACAATTTAGAATGTTCAGCATTATGTTAATCTCTGCTATTTAGCAGCAGTAGTGAAATGCAACACAAACTGTAACTGAGTATGAATTTGAGGAAGTTTAATTGAGTATTGACTCTACCTTCCTTTAAATGGTACATGCATTATTATAGCACATTTGTGGTCTTCTGACCACTCACTCATACAGCTTTACGCTACATGTTATATTTCACCCATTCATACACTGATGGCACAGCCTTGGGGAGTGATTTGGGGTTAAGTGTCTTTCCTAAGGGCACATCGACATGGACTGGAGAAGCTGGGGATTGAACCACCGACCTTCCAGAACCACAACCGCCCCTCAGCTGTAGTTGATCGTAATCATCAAATCCATCACTGGCCCTTCCCCCAAAGTCATGCCTTCATTACATTTTTTGCATTTTAATATTTAATTATAATTAACCATTCCAGCTACTTAGTCATGATTTTCCATAAAGTAGCATAAACAAACAAAACAGACAAATTAAAGTAAGAAATGGGTCAAGTTATTGTAATGCAATAACATAATTCAACCAATGCATTAAACCATGCCTGCCTGGTCACACCAGCCACAACGCCAAATCAGGCCAGAAGTGTGAAGTGAGGGGGTCAATGGCCCGTTCCTCACATCCAACCCCCCTACGGACCACACACTTCTTCAAACTCAACGTTCATTTGGATTTCAACTACAAACCTGTAACATTAACACAGTTGTGACACTATTGTGGTGACAAACTGATGCACAGACAGACAGACAAGTGGCAGAGCACTACAAACCTCATCTGTGGTAGTTCCTGCTACAGCAGCGGGGGCGGAGCTTCAGGGCTCAGCAGTCCAGCATGTTGTCTGCAGCGATGAGACAGCGGCTCATTGGATGCTGCATCACGTGATCACGAGCGAATAGCCTACAGCAGGGGTGCCCACACTTTTTCACCTTGCGAGCTACTTTTAAAATGACCAAGTCAGAATGATCTACCTACATTAAAAATGCTAAATATCTATTTATTTATTTATATATATATATATATACTGAGTATACTTTATATTTACAATATATGTTGTTGTACCTTGCATAACCTTATGGCACAATACAATTCTGTACATTTTTGGTCATTACCTTACTCTGATGACTTGCACTGAATGGAATCAGCCAAGGTTGCATAGTAGCTGCTGGTAGCCAGCCTCAAGCAGACTTCAAATGATCATCAGTCATGGTGGAACGGTGTTTGGACTTAATATTCATTATGTGGGAAAAGGCTGACTCATATAAATAAGTAGAGCCGAATAATGCAGTCAAGAAGGTAGCACATTTCCTCAAGTTTGGGTACTTTTCCTCTGTGAGTAAGTTCCCAAACTGAACATGAGCCCTGGACTTCAGCTGAATGTCAGCCTGTAGTGTCAGAATCTCATCCTCTAGGGGAGAGCGGGGTAATCTGAGACATTTTTTACATTTGCTCCCCTCTAGGCGAGCTAAAATGATATACCAGTAAAATTTACACATTTCCCATTAATTCAGGATGTTTCCTAGCAATGGAAATGATCAGAATGTCTTCAGGACAAAGGGCAGTGAAAATATGATTGTTTTTTAAAAAGTGGTCTTGTGTCTCACTTTACCCCAGCTTAGGGGTAAAGTGAGACAGACCAGAGAAATCAAGGGGGTAAAGTGAACCAGCTGGGGGTAAACTGATCCACTTACTTTTTCCACTTTAAAACTACCATAACAACACATGTTGTAACAGTTAGAATCCTGACAGCTAGATTGACAACCACACATTCCAAAACTAATATCGGACTAGTAACAGAATCATGGGGATTGGTCAATTAAGCACATTTTTTTAAACACTTGAAAGTAACTCCGAACAAAATCATATACAACATAATATAATTCAAAATGTTTTAATTAACATTCAAATGACAGATAGAACCAGTTAGATTAGAACACAGTCATGGGACCATAATCAGAACCAGCTAGAGCAGCCTGGGACTCAGAACACAGGACTAGACCCACCTGGATTAGAACATCAGCCTCATACTCTATAACAAGACCTAGTCTACATTCCAGCCCTGAAGGTTACAGGGAAAGGTGAAGAGTTGCTCTCTCCGTGTGGTTCCTCCAAGCCTATTAGGTTGAGGCAGCTTCTTCACCACATCACCTTTAGGAACATGTGCCACATCATTTTCTTTTATAGCAAACGTGGGTCTCTCCCACTCTTTCTTGTTTCCCTGGATTCTTCTGAGGTTCTCCATAAAACATTTGCAACTAAAGAATTAATTCTGTCACCTGTCCATCACTACAGCCAGATTTTCAAAGAACTCCCCCACTGTAGTTTTATTGAAGGCTGTAGCCCTTCCCAGGGATGTTGCCTCCGGAGTTCGGACAGAGAGATGGCGACGTGCTAGGAAGCTGCCAAACCACTCTTCTCCTAAAGAGTAGAGAATTCATTATTATAAGATTTAGCTTTGTGGCAAGATCAGTTGGCCTAAGTTAACCTACAGAATCATGTGATCTCTTGCACACCCTAGCCTACCTGCACATTGTTTCTCTGTCCAATTGGCAGGGACAGGGATATAGTATTTCTCTGCGTGTTCACGGCACTTAACTGGAGCAAGGCCATGGAACTGGTCAGCTAGTTGTTTCAAGTGTTTGGCAAGCTCCTCCTCCATCTCATCTGTGAATATTCTCTTTGCCTCAGCTACTGCACCCCAGGCTACTGATTTTACTTCCCCTTTCTATTTTTTCTTTATGAATCTTTTGAGGGTTGTCTTGTCAATATTTCTATCCCTTCCAGCTTTTCTTAAGGACTTCTTTCCTTGCATGACCTCAGCGGCTGCACTCTCCATCTCTGCGAGGGGTGTTTGGCCCCAGGTTGTCTTCCTGGTGTAGTTTCTTGGCATGATGGCTTTTCTACAATGTTTATGACATTAAAAATAAAACATATGTAATGTAATATTACACTGAAATATGTTTAAGACTAAACTTAACTTGTGCTTCATGGTGGGGTAAAGTGAGACAGTGTCTCACTTTACCCCACAGCATTTGTCTCACTTTACCCCACAGCTGCTATTTTAGAAAAAACAACATCTCTTAGCAATTCAGGCTAATCTTCAGCTAGCATCAATCACATGGTTTTATATGTTGGAAGTTCATCAACATGTATGATATAAGTTTTTCTACCTGAATCAATTTGCTTTGACACAACAGTTGATTAAGTTCACAGCAAGAAAATTTACTTTTACATGCAAAAACACATTTTTGTGAAAAAACATACTTACCACAGCACCAACTTCTCCTTCATGGCAAGGGGGAATGGGAGGGGCTTGAAAACTTAATGGTCACATGACCACAAATGTGTTCCTTTGCCTAGATACAGGGGGTGTCTCACATTACCCGGTGTCTCACATTACCCCGCTCTCCAGATGAGAGCGGGGTAGATTAGAACCCCGCTCATTAGAACCACCTGAACTCCAGACGAGTTCAGGTGAAACAGCGTTGCAATTTTTGATGCGAGTGAATCAACCTCAAAATCTTCCCGAAATGTGCAGCGCATAAGTGTAGCGACTGGCTCGAGTAGAGCAAAGTCTTGAAAGTGTTTGTCAAACTCTGACAGACACTTGTCAATCTGCTCTGTGTAGCGCGCACTGTGCGCGCCTTCCGTTGCGTCTCCAGCTCTGACGCGAGGTTTTGGAAGTTCCCCAAATCATGGCGCTGCAGCTTTAGCTTCTTTAGTAGCAATAAATTGGAAGATTAACGAATTAGCTCGCCTGAGTTTTGCAGTAGCTCGCGCGGTTGACCGCGCATACGTGGTGACCCGTGTGTTAGAAAAGACGTGATCTCAGACTGGCTGCCCTGTACGTCAAT
Source organism: Anarhichas minor (assembly GCF_050575085.1). Lineage (NCBI taxonomy): Eukaryota > Metazoa > Chordata > Actinopteri > Perciformes > Anarhichadidae > Anarhichas > Anarhichas minor. Next base: position 2,043,641 of record NW_027466460.1, on the reverse strand, counting down.
CAAGTGGCAAATTGCATAGGGAGGATGGAAATTATTTTTGATTGGCATGCGATCTACCCACACTGCCTTTGCGATCGACTGGTCGATCGCGATCGACGTATTGGGCACCCCTGGCCTACAGGAACAGAGCCACTCTGCCGTTGCAACTCAGATTGTGTACGTTTTTGCCATACTAACTTAAAATTTAGAACATTATATCTTCGCTTCGTGTTTTTCAGGGCCGGATATAAATTAATGAAGCGTGAAAGAGATGCATTATCAGCACAATGCATTTAACATTTGTCAGGCTGGTCTCATCCAGCATTCGTAGTTATAACTATGAAGAAGAATGCGCCGTTAATAGTAGATATCCCACATCCTGTGAAGATGGAAGTTTATTTCTAAAAGACCATATTTATGTAACGAGCTGAAATGGACTTGTGTTGCTTTTTATAAGATATCATACAAACCGTTGTATGAGGATACGTGGCACCTGTTGAAGATGGAGCTTTCAATTCTAATATGATGCTGAATAGTTTAATAAATAATAATGTTTACATTTTAATTTTATATTTTGAGAGTCAAATCTGAATCTAAAGCGTAACCAGGAACATTTCTCTGTCAGGTGAATGTTGTACTACAATTTTCAAGTATACAGTTGAGTTGCATATTTTTTTTAGTTTTTGTAAGTCAATGAGGGTAGGCTACAATGAGTTTGAATAGTAACATAATTCAGTAGTTTTTATATATTAATCTTATTTAAATATATATTTTTTAATCGTATAAATCATATTTAATCTATAGTTGTTCGGCGCCCTTTTATTTGGAACCCCAGGTCGAGTTTGCCTACCTTGCCTGGTGTTTTATCCGTGTTTCTGACCATGAGTAGCTGTGACTGACAACAACTGTATGTCATGGTAATGGTAAATGCAGTTGTCTTTATCTTCAAGTGCATTGAGAGGTGTCTGTTCTGCCAGCTTGTAGAGCAATCTCTCCAAATATAGCAAGGGTTTTATACTACACTTGCACTTTCCCACGATGTCAGAATGGCTTCACAGCCCAACACAGGTGTGATTAATAACATAAATTATGGCCCTATTCCATTTAGGTTTGCCAAAGCCCTGCGACGACATGTCAAAATGGCATGTCTGCTTTAAAAAAAAAACTCTTCTGACATCAGCTGTCTGTGAGTCACAGTGTTTTATATAAGAGAAGATATAAAAGTGAACTTCCACTGGCAAGAAGATGGACATGCAGAGGTTTTATTCTGAACTGAGGGTGACTTGATGCAGTGGAATATTTGAATGTGAGAGCCAAAAAACTCAGTTCAAGGAAATGACTGAACAGCGCATAAAAAAAGGTTCCAATTTTTATGTGAGATGGTTTCCATCAGAGAAAAGGTTGCCTCTATCCTCTTCCACCTGGCCCTGTTCCCCAACATTGTTTTTGAGTCTTCTCGATCATTTCCAGATTTTGTCCCCCTTCGATTCCTTTCCTCGCCTCCTGTTTTAGAGGAAGAGACGCGAGGAGAGACACCAACAAATAATGACGTTCATCACAGCTGCATCAGTCAATGTTTTGTTATACCGCAGTATTTTATGATCTCTGTCAGATGAGCATCATAGTGTTCATGACAACTCATATATTTATTATTTTAATTCACAACCTAGCTTAATGTGACAACAATGATCGGATGTCACAGTTTTTTAAATTAACAAACACACACACACATTTTATATATATATACTGTTACGTCAACAGCTGTTTGCACTTGTAAACATGTCGGGATCATATCAGTTGAATTAGATATAACTTACATTACATTAAAACATATCTAATATCAGGTGAGTGTCATTAAGGAATGTGGTTAGAACAGGGCTTCATGAGGCGCTACAGTTTGATCGCACATCTGATCATCTTAAATAAAGACGATTTATGAAAACAAAAGGATGTGTTTGTCAGGATCCCTGTCAGACCAGACACCTCCCATTGCCACACAGCTGCAGCCACTCCAGCCAATTCCCTCCTGCAGCCTGACACACCAGACTCAGGTCCCACTAACGATTCCCCTGGCAATATATAAACTCTGGTCCTGCAGTCTGGGGTTGTCAGGTCGTACCGTCTTTCACCCGATTCAACCCCGTTGCATCTTCTCCCTCGAGCGCTTGCCTCCGGTGTCCGTCGGTCCGGGAATCCCCCGTGCCCTCTGTGTTTATGAACTACTCACCGCCGCTCTGCCCTCCGTTGTGTTAGCAGACTACACACGCCGTCAAGCTGCCAGCTCTCTAGTGTCGAGCCTCGGGACATCTCGCCGTCAAGCTACCAGCCCTCCGGTGTCGAGCCATGGGACTCACACCGTCGATCTGCTCTCTGGTGTCGGACCACGGGCTCCACACCTTCACACACCTTTCTGTCCTCTCTACTCTGGCTAAATAAAGTCTGTTTCGCCATACTCTGTCTCCTGTGGTCTTGCGTTTGGGTCCTATCCGTGAAATCCCGTGACAGTGTTACATTTGTAGAGTCCCACCTTGGGTTGAGATATTCCAGCTGTGAATCACATGTCTTTTTTTTACGTCTGGGGTGCCAACAACACTTCCTCAAAGGATACCCAAGTTTATCCTCGCTCATAGCTCCTCTAGCAAGCCTCCTCGATCCTCAACCCTTGAGATGCATTGTAGGAATTAGGATGTCCAGAAACATGGAGCGCTGAGATCGACTTCCGGGTCACAAGCCGCAGAATCGAGGAGGCACATAACCGGGAAATGAGAAGTGGTCAACAGGTTTGTCTCATTGTGTCCTCTTAGGGCTGGGCTTTGTTCAGATGTAGGAGGACAGCTGAGTCAGTTCTTGGGTGAGTTCATTGAGATGTCAGCAGTAGACATCTTTTGATGGTGTGTTCATTATTCTGTGTGATGCAGATGCTTGCTTGGTTTAGCTCCAACCCTTACCTGGGCAGGTGTTATGTTCCAGTTAGAACATACAAGACGTAACAGATAATGACTCTATCAGTAGTGAAATTCCCAGGTTTCATTTTTATCCTTTTTTCAGTAAAGTTTTTCTTACTAAATAAACCTTTTTTAATACTACTCCTGCTTATCGACTTGGTTCTTCAACGTGCCTTTTTAAAGTGGTACCAAGCCACCTCATCTGCCCTTTATACCTGGTGGTGGCACTGCTGTGTCTAATTTGACTAGAAATCTAGTGATTAGAAAAAAGTACTCTCAGCCATAACATCACAAAGACCCATGTGTTTAAGGAAATGAGCATGTTTTCACATATATGACAGCATCTACTGAATGTATGGGGATTCGACTCATGTTATCAGGAATACTAACCACATGTGAGTCCTTATTGGATAAACATGAACATTAATGCCACTCTGTCAATGGCATATTACCCAGATTTAGTAAGATGTCAAGGAAAAAAATTCAGACCTACTTTTCAAGAGCTCTATATTCAATTCACAGCATTAATGCAAATTCTTGTTCTAAAATGGAGAATCCTCTAGGATCCTACACATTGTGCCATCATTCTGCCAGCCCATGAAATTAATACCCTGTGATAAATTATTAATTATTCCAGCCTTTTTTATCCATTACATCTCACAGGAGTCCTAGAGTGCATTCATGTTGACAATACGCCGGCGCTCGTTTGTTTTACTTTGAACACCAGCGTTAACAAGCTGGACGTGACATGCAAGATTAATTATGCTGTACAGCAAATGACCCCCAGGGCCGCGTGTCATATCACACCTTTCGTTATGTCCCGGGGCTTCCAGATCCAGGCTCCCTCTTCACCTGAGAGAGACGTATCCGGATTACTACCCTCAGGCTGTCTTTGCTTCATCTCTCAGCTTTGCAGACACAAAGCCCTTATGAGTCTGGAAGGTCACATAACTGATTTCTGTTTTATGGTTGCACATCTAATGCAGAACTCAATGCCAGTTAAAGTTTGGTTGTTGGGAAATTCAACTGGGGAGACAAACTCCTGAATGCCTTTTTTTTAAAGCTATAGATTAGCAAAATCAATACTACAGATGTTGTGATTTAAGGCCACTTGTTCCATTTACTCCAATTCCATTTACAAAAATATTACCAAAGAGTAAAACAAAGACTTTCACACCACAGAGGTTCAAATCCTGCTGTCAGTAATCAACGAAAACTGGACAATTTTAACTGTGTCAGCAGTGGTGAAGAGAACTACTTTTCGATAATTGGAAAATATTAACAGTGACAGACGTGAATATACGTAGTAATATGACATAGACAAACTATGACGCAGTGTCTTTTTTTAGTTTACAATTACATGCATATACTGTTTTTTCAAAATAAACTTCGGTCTTCACAGGAAACAAGTTGGTTAGGTTGAGGCAACAAAACGTCTGGATTAGGTTTCGGAAAAGATTGTCCTTTAAGTACGTTTGTTACGTAGTTAAGTAAGCACATTCCGTAACTTAAAATCATTTTGAAAGTATTTTGACACACAGGACACAAACTGTGGTCTCCTGGTGACAGTCCTGTATTCGTTTGACCCATCCATCCACCCCAACCTCCTCCCCCTTTATCCAGCTTTACTTCCGCCAAAACTACGGCACAAAGAGTGTCATAGTTTGTTTGCTTGGTTTGTTTAGAGTGAATGAGAGGGCTGAAAATAATCCATACACAGCACATCATGTCATAAGGATTTTTTAAGATCTTGAATCATAGGTGTTATAAATAGCATGAAGACTTCGGAGGGAACAATGATCAAACAGAATATACTTTAGACGTTAGTCCTGAGTAGAAATCTCAAGTATGAAAACTTCTCTCTTTATTTTTGCAGTTTGAATCAAATTCACTTTACCCCCAAAACTGCTTCAGGAGAAACGTATCTAATGTATGAGAGTGTCATTATTGGTATGAACTAGAATGTGGCACAGGACATATTTGGCACTATAACGTAGTCTTTTAGACCTGATGTTGATATGAATTATTATTATCGCTAAAAGCCAGTAATGGTAACCTTTTTTTGTTGATTTTGTCGGTCCCTGTGGACACAAACGGTAGTAATTTTACTGCAGCAGGGTCTGACAGTCTGTCCCTTGCAGTCCTGGTTCTGGGTCTCCCGTGCCTCCCTTCCCTCCAGCGGGCCCAGCAATAGGGTCTGAGCCGCAGGGCAGCAGGGAGAAGCTTTGCTCCTGGCTGGAGGAGGAGCCACTGGAGTCTGAGCTGATGAATTTCTGGTGAACCTGCTTGTTTTGCTCTGATTTCACCAGAATCTGACCCGGTGGCACCGATGACAAGCATTAAGAATAACTTTACAGAAATAGGCAATCTTCTCTCTAATGGGCTCGTTTACTGATGTAGGTAATATAGAGGCATCAGTGTTATAATATAATAATAATAATCATTTCAAAGTTCTTCATAGTAACTTTAGGTAAATACTTTTTTCCAGTAAATGGAACTGTAATGAGAACAACTCGTTGTCACTTTAAATAACATAATGAATTGAGCATACCAATACTTGTACCTCCCCATCTGCCCCACAAATAAATAACGTTCAGTGACTCACAGTGCGGACATCCACAACAGTGAACGGTGTGAGGCTGGGTTTGTCTCTTATCTCTCCTATATGTATACCTCAGATTTGTGTTTATGACAAACATCTTAATACACTAATACTCTTTTTCTCTGCTGCAATTATTGCTCTGCCAAGTGAGCCACCGAAACATAGTCCTCTTTGTCATTATAACCGAGTAGATGATTACAGGTTTGTTCTCCAAATTAAATTCCTGAGGGACATTATACCACACCGTCTCTCACTCGCGGACCAGAAAAGGCTGACACAGCAGATCGCTGTGCGATCCCCGTAGCCTCTCTGATAAGATTCACTCTGCAGTGTGTAGAGGACAAACCCCCGTGTCTACTCGATTGTAAACATCCCAGCAAACAACGGCTTCTTTTTGATCTCTTCACCTGCACAACACAAAGCCCAGGACGCTCTTTTCTGAGCCTGGCTTTAGCTTTTACAGGTCAGCTCAGTTCAGCATTAGAAGGCAATTAATGTAGCAATTAATGTAGTACCTCTGGGAGTGATTCAGAGCCTGCCTGACCTTGGCTGGAAAATTGACCCTATAAAAGGGACAACATTGAAGTCAGATTCAACATGGCTCTTCACTTAGTACACTCTGGGGAACTGTTAATCTGCTGCTGGAAAACATTTTTGGTAAATAACTATCGAAGGGCTTTAGAATGATTCTTCTCTAATGGTTTTTCTATCTCTTGTCACCTTAAAAAAAGCTTTGAAAGAGGAGAGCTTTTTATTCACAAAGCTGGGATTTTTCTTCTTGCCTTTAAACTGTAAAGGCAAACTGGGAATTTGATTGAACTAACAGCTGCTTTTAAGCTGCAAATAAAGATGCCCATGCACGACAGCGACGACGGCAATGGACAACAGTGGACCAGCCGATCGATTATCATTCAAGGATATCTCGCAGAACAGCATTTTTAGTCTAGACAAAGTCATCATAAACTCCAAACCAAGGTTGTCCTGAAGTCACTTTTGCTCGACAATCACTGCCAGCCTTTGCAAACAAAATGTCTTATCCTGGCCTCATCTGAATGACACAGAGATAATTATCTAGGTGGGCCTCATCAGAATTCATTAGAAGCCCCTTTCTCTATGAGACAATGTGACTATTATGTCAAAATCCCTGTCAGCTATTTTTTATCATATCTGCCACAGATCTAGCTTCAGTGAATGCATAGGGAGTTAATTACCTCACACGCAGGAAAAATAGGGTGGAGACCGACAGAGGGAGGGAGGGGATGTTTGGCACCAACCAACACCCCAGGGTTGTCTGACTACAGGGGCAGTATGCATGAAGAGAGTTAAAATGTATGAGATAAAATCAGGGAGACAGGGAAATTTATGATTACCGTGTCACCCCGAAGAGAGCTGTTGTGGAAAGCTAAATGTCAGCAGCAGCTATGAGTTTGATTAACCGCATTCCTCGGAACAAAGCCGAAGGCAAATTGTGAGCCACTGCAATCCAGAGTGTTACACCAGTGAAATAATTCATCGCCATCTTTGGTGAAAAAAGTCAAACTTAATGCAAGCTTTTTTTATTATGCAAGTTGCCCATAGGTGTGATTTTGGTTGCATGTCTGATTGACTTGTGAGCAGTTCATGGATGTAGTTTTAGAGCTGGTTACCGGGCTGCACAGCTTCCCACCTTGCTCATACACAGTTTCCTCTCTCCCCTGATTGTCTATGATGTAACAAACATTCATGTCTCTGTGCCTGGCTGTCTTAGACTTTACATTGAAATGATGTCACATCACACATACTAATAGCTTTTCTAAGCTTTAGAAAAGTTTTACAATATGGAACTTTGAGAGTTAAAAGAGTAATAATTGACCTTCAAGCAATTATATCTGCAGTTTTACAGATTCTCACTATTATAATAGAGTTCTAAAAAGAGAATGCTTTTTGGGCAGCATTTGATTTTTAAGGTGCAGCATGGGAGGAGTTCGGGGAGGCCATGGAGAAGGACTTTGGGTTGGCCTCAAGGAGGTTCTGGCAAACCATCCGACGGCTCAGGAAGGGAAGGGATAGCAGGGCTTACCCCAGGCTGTTCTCAGCAGGGGGGGGGGGGGGGGGTAACTGCTGACCCAGACGGGGGACATCGTCGGGCGGTGGAAAGAGCACTTTGAGGAACTCCTAAACCCGACCAACATGTCCTCTGCAGAGGAGGCAGCGCCTGAGGACCTGGGGGGGGGCTCCCATATCCCTGGCAGAGGCCACTAAGGTAGTTAAAAAGCTCCTTGGTGGCAAGGCGCCGGGGGTGGATGAGATCCGCCCTGAGATGCTGAAGGTGCTGGACATGGTTGGGTTGTCCAGGCCTCTTCAATGTCGCATGGGGGTCGGGATCAGTGCCCATGGACTGGCAGACCGGGGTGGTGGTTCCCATCTTCAAAAAGGGGGACCGGAGAGTGTGCTCGAATTACCGGGGTATCACACTACTCAGCCTCCCGGGGAAGGCTTATGCCAGGGTGCTGGAAAGGAGGCTCCGACCATTTGTCGAACCTCAGATTCAAGAGGAGCAATGCCGATTCTGTCCCGGTCGTGGAACAGTGGACCAGCTCTTTACCCTCGCAAGACTACTGGAAGGGTTCTGGGAGTTTGCCCAACCAGTCTACATGTGCTTTGTGGACTTGGAGAAGGCTTTCGACCGGGTCCCTCGGGGGTTCTTGTGGGGGGTGCTGCGAGAGTATGGGGTGCCGGACCCGTTACAATGGGCGATCCGGTCTCTGTACGACTGCAGTAGGAACTGTGTCCGCTTTCTCGGCAATAAGTCAGACATGTTCCCGGTGGGTGTTGGCCTCCGCCAGGGCTGCCCTTTGTCACCGGTCCTGTTCGTGACTTTCATGGACAGGATATCTAGGCGCAGCCTGGGGGCGGAGAACGTCAAGTTCGGGGGTCTCGGGATCGCCTCTCTGCTGTTTGCAGATGATGTGGTCCTGTTAGCCTCCTCGGATCGTGACCTCCAACATTCACTGGGGCGGTTTGCAGCCGAGTGTGAAGCGGTGGGGATGAGAGTTAGCACCTCCAAATCTGAGGCCATGGTGCTCTGCCGGAAACTGGTGGATTGCTCCCTCCAGGTGGGGACGGAGTGCCTACCCCAAGCGAAGGAGTTCAAGTATCTCGGGGTCTTGTTCACGAGTGAGGGTAAGATGGAGCGGGAGATCGACAGGCGGATCGGAGCTGAGCCGGAAGGAAAAGCTCTCAATTTACTGGTCGGTCTACGTTCCTACACTCACCTATGGTCATGAACTCTGGGTCGTGACCGCAAGGATAAGGTCGCGGCTACAAGCGGCCGAAATGAGTTTCCTCCGTAGGGTGGCCGGGCTCAGCCTTAGAGATAGGGTAAGGAGCTCGGTCATCAGGAGGGAGCTTGGAGTCGAGCCGCTACTCCTTCGCGTCGAAAGGAATCAGACTGGAGGTTTTCCAGGCACGTCCAACTGGGAAGAGACCCCGGGGAAGACCCAGAACATGCTGGAGGGATTATATCTCCCAGCTGGCCTGGGAACGACTCGGGATCCCCCAGAATGAGCTGGAACATGTTGCTGGGGAGAGGGAAGTCTGGGTCAGCCTGCTTGGCCTGCTGCCACCGCGACCCGACCCCGGATAAGCAGAGGAAAATGGATGGATGGGTGCAGCACAGCAATTAATCTGAGGGACAAATTGGCAGTTAGTCTTAGAGACGCCTCGATCAAACAGTGGCTGATGGTTCGTAGATGTTCTAGTAGACGTAGCTACGGAGGGAGTTTAATGGGGGAGGTCAGGGTGGAAGGAAGGGTTCCAGTAACACAGGACTTTAACCCAGGATACCACTGTTCCATGTCCAGTATGAAACTAGAAGGCAAAGTTGTCACGGCCAGGCCATGCCTCCTGCTTGTCCTGTGTGTGTGTGTGTGTGTGTGTGTATCATATGGGCAGGGCTCCGACCTGGTCTCCTCCCGGCTTCCTAATTACAACTCACCTCACCTGCCCAGTCAAACCAGCTGCACTCCATCAACTCATCAACCCAACAGTATATCTACCCCGGTTCTTCATCCACTCTTCGCCAGATCGTTGTTAAAGCGCACGTGGTAGCTAGTTGTTCTTGGCCGCTCTGTTTGCAAATAATTCAGAGTTTTCTCCCAAGTGTTTTTTCAGTGCTTTGACCCTGTCTCTCTGTTCCTGCAGTTTTTTCATCATCCCGGTTCCCCAGTCTGCCTGCCCTGCCATACCTCCTCCTGCCTGGATTCCACCCTCACCCTCCCTGGATTTTCCCGCTGTGCTCTGGTCATTCCCCCCCCCTTGGTTTCCTGTCAATAAACCTTTCACCTATAATCCCTGGCCTGTGCCTGCATTTGGGTCCACACTCACACCCCGTGACGAAAGTGGACCTATTTAACCCTTACATAACTGTTCATATTTAATGCCTTCACAGTAAGAATTCCAAGAATTCCCTCATAGTAAGTGTCTATACCAAATTTTAAACTACAGATCTATTTAGAATGTCTAAATAGCCTATGTCTCATTAATACATGTATGATTAATCCTTAATAAATGTTTCAGAGAGCAGGGACAGTGTATTAAAAAAAAAAAGTTTTACAACATTCGTTTTTTGAGAAAAACATCTATTACACATTATCATGTCCTGTTTTACATAAGACATAAAAGCCATAATGATTTAAATATATTGTATTGAATTTGAAAATGGCATGAACATTCTGGAACTGTTGGAATTTATCATTGCAATTAAACGCTGTCCTCACTGCTATATCATAATAAATCATAATTATCAATATTAATTCAACATTTACCACTTAGAACACAAAACATTACATAATAAAATGCTTATAAACTAGTCAATAATCAGTCAGTAATCAGAGCTTTCTTCCACGTTGTCTTCCTGCTCTGACACATCCTCCAAATCACTATCAACCTCATCTTGGAAGAACAGACCGAGGGCCTGTTGCACACTAAATCTTGCTGCCATGATGTCAGTCACTGAAATGGCAGCTCAGGTGCCTTTATAATGTTATGACCCCCAAATCCATCTCAATAGATACGGGTCAAATTTGACCCAAAACAGCCTCAGTGTACAAAAATGTGTAGCACCTGTACAAAAGTAGAACATTTTAAAATATTTTCATTTGTGTATTTTGGGTCTCTTTAGGAAAAGTCATCAAATTTCAGGCTAAAAGAATGACGTTTAGGGTATTTTTACTGCTGTCAAATGTCAAAACGGGTCAAATTTGACCTTAACAGTATGTAAGGGTTAAGGTTACGTGACGTAACGTTTCTATGTTGCCTAAATACGTTAACAAGGCTTTGTTACACAGTGTAGCGTAATGGGTCTTACAACAGTTGTGTCGCTTACATAATGCAGCCTACTCAACTGCGTAACAAACACACTTATTTTCAATCACAATCTTTTCCTAAACCTAAGTTGTTTTGTTCTGAAGTTTATTTGGAAAAAGACAGTGTATGCATGTAACAAGTGAATATTGAGACGTGCAAAGACTTTGAAGTGTAGGCCCACTGACCAAGCTGCCGTTATGATGAGCTGGGAGTGAGAATATGTTGGGTATGCAGATGCTGTGTGTGAATTATAAAGAGCTCATCACTCCAGTTTTACTGGCATATGACACATGAAAATGATAAGTCACTACTCTTGCACGGCCGTATTTCACTCCCCACCGGCTAATGAAGATTCCTTACTGGCATATGCCGCTGCACTGGTGGCATGTTGCCGCTGTGTGCCACAGGGTGCAACATGGAAACAGCTCTCATGTGTCATATGCCTGTCAAACAGCAGCAACTGGCCACTAGTCAAAGGGGCATATCACTAAGAATGTAATTGACAAAACAGGTGTCAAAAGTTGCATCTGTTCTTCTCAGACACATAACTGCAACATGCACAGACATCATGCACACACACTCCTCGAGTCAGGGCTAACTTGATCCTGTGAAAACTGTCAACTGTGGATAAATATTTACAAATCTGCTTACGAGGATTTGTCCGTTTTAAAGTGATTGGTATCCGTTGATACAGTGCCAACACGATTTGCTATGACTTGTCATCCAGTAGATTTGCCAAGACTTTCCAGTGATCATGGCATGTTAAATCCAAAATACGGTGTCTCTCAGTATTTCTTCTTCAAACCATGGTTTACATTTTCTACTACCTTGTAATTTGCACGAGCCTTCATCATTTCAAGTGTTGATTGTAAAAAAATAAATGTTAATACCAACTAGGTCAAGAACCTGCAGCTTGAGGTCTGAACATTTCCTTTTTCTGTCTGCCATTGTTCTGCCTCCTGTGATCTTGGTGTAAAGGCAACATTCATACTCTGCCACATGGATAATTGCAATTAGAAAAGGGTAAATTCTCGGCTGCAAAACTTTAGGGGCGTGTTTGCGCTGTAATATCATCAGACCTTGAGACGGGGCAGACAGGATCCGAGTGATGCACAATACATGCTGCTATCAGCAGCCACAATCCATTAATTTTAATTGAAACAACACATACACTTCACTAATATTGTCTCAGTTTTCTGTTGCTTTCACCATCAGACTAGTTGAAAGATGCTCAAATGCGAGCGTTCAAAGACAGAGAATGTTTTGTGATTTGTGATTTTGGGCTTTACAAATAAATTGAATTCAAGTGAATTTAATTAAAATCCCATTAAAAGTCTAATCATAGCGGCTTTAATGTTGTTTTAAGGACCTTGTGCCTCAGCACAATAAAGGTCGAAACAAAATAAAAATAACTTTATATCAGCGAGGGAGCAGCCGGCACTCAAATCTGCTCATTTTCATAACACGCAGGATGATTTGGTTATTCGGGCTCATTTCATCACATCCTCTCCCTCAGCAGTCAGGTGCGACGGCCTTTTAATTAACCTGAGTGACATCAGATGATCACATTCATCATGTCGACGTTCACTGTGTTGTTTGCAACAGAGTGGTGGGATGAAGGGAGATGGATAAGCTAATGCAAATGCTTACTTCCTAACACATTACTAATACATGAAACAAGCTTTACAGAATGTGGATGATAGGATTTCACGCGTGGATTAACTGATGGCTCTAGTACATCAATACCACAAAGATGTTTATAATCATGATCACACGGGATCGTGGTATGTTTACACAGTCAATACAGATGTGGAATGGTAATAAGTAAATGGACTTTCATGTGTAGAGCGCCTCTCTAGTCTTCTTTAGACTACATGTTATCATTCACACACATTCATACAGCCTTTGGGGGCAATTTAGAGTTCATTATCAAAAACACTTTGACATGCGGACTGGAGGGCCAGGGGATTGAGCCACCACCGACCCACTCTACCTCTGAGCAGTCAGCGTCAGAATATCATTCATTCACTGTTTGGAACTGCGATTTATTGCACAAGCAAACGGTAGATCTTTAGGATTATAGTGTGAAAATGTTTGATGCTTGATGCACTTTCACATCAATATTATGGATAGAATTTGCTGTACCTCCCAATCCACCTGGTGTAATCCCTTCACTCCCATGACAGATATGCGTGTGTCCATTTAATCAACTGGTTGCAGAATAATCTCATCATAAACAGCCTCAGCTGCTCGTCCCCTGGAGTGAACGATGCTCTACTATATCTCTTGCTTAATCAAAGCATCTCTACCTGGCTTGGCGCCAGGTAAAATAGTAGCTCAGCCTGCCAGACAGCCGCCACCCTGGCCGGCAGAAGCTCACCCGCTGTTAATTCAGTGCAGAGACCAGGCTGGCAGGCGCACTGTTGGGGAGATTGATGATGTTGCTGTGTTTAATTACTTTTATTTGTGTTTTTGGCAGAGGAATGTCTCTGAACTTTTTTTTTTTGCGCTCGCCTTGTCAGAGAAAACCAATCACGATGACAAGGATTTACAGACCCAAGTTTCATCTTGTCTCCCTCTCTTAACTGCTCATCATTTTGTGTATTAAGAAACACGACACTGAGAAAATAACTTCCTCAAAGGACTATGTACAACCTAGAGACAGCTTGGGTGACCTCATAGTGCAGATTGGGGATACACTACACACACACACACACACACTAAAGACACCTTTTGGTCTTTTGGGAAAATGCCTGAAAGATGCTTTCTTAAAGCATCTCCTTGGCTTAGCAGGAGCTGTTTTCTTTTTTTTAGCTTTTATTAGCAATATAAAAACATGCAATACACAGTTTAACTTTGCTGCAATCCTATTTACCAATTTGTGATTACACATGAACAAATTCTTATATATGTTCATCTTTCCATATGTTCCCTTTTGAAATAAACTACAACTCTTTTCATATCCAATAAGCATGCTTCAAAGGACACGTTAGAATTGTTGAAAGTTACGTTAATTAACACAAGTAATTCCTTGTATCCTGCCTATAACTACGCTGCTGTGAGTTATAATGCGTTATAAACCATTTATTTGATGTTCATGTACTGTTTGTAATACTGAGGTAAATAGTGTTAATTTAATAGTCAGGTCAAGCTATCAGGTTAGCTTGTTGGTAGTAAAGAAATGCAACAACATGATCCAACATAAAGAAGACAGCTGCTTGTCGGTGATATATAGGTAGAGTTGAACAGTGATGAAATATGTAACATGTATCTCATTTAATCTTTGACATGATGTGAGTTTCATCTCCTCTCTGATGATTGACAAATAGTTCTTTTAGCAATCAGTCACGACGTTGAGCCTTACAAAGGTGATGCCCGAGAAGTTGGACGACTGCCTCAACTATCATCTCCAATCATCGTAATCTGAAATTCTTTCCATCTTGTGAATTTGAGTGAAGTAGCTGTGGAGTCCTTCAAATATTCAGCCGCCGTCTTTGGATCTGATGCAGTTAGACATTGGGTTACTCAGGGTGAGCAATGCAATATTTCACAGAATCAATGTGTTCTGCTCTGCAGGTTATGATGCTCTCATCAGTTCTGAAGACAACACGCAGAAACAAAGGGATCATGCGCTGACATACAGAGAAATGAATAAGATATTACCCCTTTCTTCGGCGTTTATTTTTAGAGCGGAGGAGTCGACAGATTGCTTACTTCACATGAGAGTATCAGCGCCCCGGGGGTAGTTTGCTTCTTCTCTTGCTGAGCTGCCATTTTAAAGCAAAGGCACTCACTGTCAGATTCCACTGCAGTGTGCTACTGCTCATCCAGCTGGAGTGGCACTGGACGATGAAAACCCCCCAAACCAGACTTGGACATGAATTATACATTCTGATCTTCTCTTAAGATCAGATGAGGAGCTGTCCTTAAACTGTCCTTAAATGAAAGAGAAGAATGAAAATCTACAGGAGAAATGGTTGCTGGAGGAATTTAAAAAATGTAACACTGTGTTCACCAATATAAGTGGATACATTTATTTGTGAGAAAGACATTTTAACCTGAAAAGTTGCAACTTAAAAGGTCCAGTGGGATTTAGTGGAGAAGTTGCAGATTGCAACCGACTGAATACACCTTGCCTCACTCCTTCCTTCCCAAGACAACCCGGTCTCACTCCCAATACGTCAAGCACTGCAGCTTGGTCAGTACACCTCTGCGTCTGATACCAACTCCAGTGACTCCACGAGACGCACTAGGTTTTTAACTAACTCCAATGTAAACCGTCTTTATTAGACGCACAGAGAAACTGACGTAGTTTAAATGGGGAGGAAGTCCAAATAAGGCCAGTCAAATCAACGTTGAAGAAGTTATTGTACATAACAAACATACTTACTTCCTAAACCTAACCAAGTGGTTTTGTTGGCTAACTAGACTTAAAAACAAAGAAAACCTATGTTGGGAGTTTAATTTGAAAGGACACCTGTGGTGGCTGGGCGTGGTTGGGCGCAGCTGCAGAGGGGACAGAGTGGGGGGGGTTCAGGGTAAGAGGCTGAATTAGCCTCACCTGTAGTCAATCATGGTGTGTCTCTCTGCTATTAAAATACAAACAGTGACAGAGGGCGCGAGAGCTGGAGGAGAGCCAGAGACGCAGGCTGGGAGAGCTGCTGACGAGACGGCAGACAAACCACAGAGCAGACGGCGGGTGCAGTCGGAGGCACGGCAGGAGATTGCACGGCCGGAGAAAGTCTGAACTGTGGTGAATAAAGAAATTAAGAAACTGTATCCGAGTGTGCTGGAGTCATTGCGCTCACGAACCCCACGGTGGTAACCCGAAGCGTGTTACAACACCATGCACATAATGTCCCCGAGTCCAAAACGGACACTAGAGGGGTACCTACAGATGACAACCTCAGGGTCTGAATAGTAAAGGCAATGCTGAACTTAAACCTGTATTCTCTCTGATGACCATCAGGGGGCGACTCCTCTGGTTGTATAGAGGTCTATGAGAAAATGACTCTAATTCTCATTTCATTTATTACCTCAGTAAACATTGTAAACATGAGTTTATGGTATCAATCTCTCGTTTCAAGTCTTCTTCGATACAGCATGATGTTAATGTAGCACATTATGGTCCATTTAGAGTCAAATAGACCATAAAGCAGAGTATGCTTTAGGGTGGGGCTACCTTGTGATTGACAGGTCTCTACCACGCCGATGTCCGGTCTGGGTGTTTCTGTTTCACACTTTTCACTTCATGTAAGTTTATTGTAACATTTTGGTCATGTAAAACTGTCTTATTCAGTGTTCTGTTCTACTTAGCTCCGCCCTTTCGTGTTACTTCTGTTGCAAAAAACCAAGATGACGACGGTCAAAAGGCCGAACTCACTCCGCATGTAGATGTGAAGGAGCAATTCTTAGTTTCAGGTGATAATACACTAATGAAAAAATAGTTATAAATATTATATTATATTTATGCCAAAAAAACAACTAAATCCTACATACTGGTCCATTCTATTTTTTTGTATTTCACTATCACAGATTTCTTTAATCACACCTTTTTTACAGTTGGATATATAGTTCCAGTTGCATGTATTTACATGGATATATTTACGATGAAACAATCCATGATTTCTTCAACAGGAGTGAGTCATCTGCTCCTTTTGTTTTTTAAGTCTCTTTATTAAATCTTAGCAAGTCCTCTAATGCAATTCCTCCCAGGCTCTGAGTTTTCCTGTGATGGGAGGCTTCACCATCAAACCCTCTCAGGAAACAACTCGTCAACCTGACGAATCCATGTAGTAAAAGAAATGTGCTTCATTTCTCAGTAAACCGGATGGATGTCTACATCTTACACTGAGACAGTGATAGACACAGACACAGTCGCTCTAACATTCGCAACAAACAACCACCCACACAAACCGTCATGCCTGCAAGCCCATTTTCTTGCACAGGCCCCAAACACATGCACTCACAAAACCCTCAATTTACCAAAAGTTGAAAGGTAACTGATAAACCTCCTATGGAATGTCTTTGAGGGAAAGGATGATGGGTATGTTCATCAAGCTCTGCCCATTATTGTTCACTAATTGTCTGGCAGGACAAATCATATCTCTCCTGCAGTAGCTGTTTGGAGTGTGTCTCAAGTGATCACAATGTCGTATCGTGACCTATTTCTCTGTCTTCTTTGTGAACATCATCCAGCAGCCTCCCACCTGTAATAAAATGCAGCAGAAGAGACAATTTGCAACAGATTTATACCTAGAGGGCACAGCCACTGCCACCCAGTATCAACTCTTTATTGTTTTGTGCCCAGAATCAAGCCACTTTTTCCCTATCTACCTAGCTTGACACTGTTGAAGAGCTGAAGTGCTCGGAGCTTGATTGGAAAGAAGTGCAGGTTTGTTCTGGGAGTGTGCTCCCCCGCCGCTTCTGATTGCCTGGCACAACCTAAAAGAAGTGAGAAATACAAGTTGAACTGTAATTCCAGTTGATGACTTCTGGCTCTTCACACTGTTTTCTTTTTTAAAAGACTAGTGCTGTCTACCATTCATCTCTCCTCATTGGGAGAAGTCATCATTATTTCAACTTGTTTGTGTGCTAAAATACAAAAGGCTGCTTGTTCTTCAAACGGGCCTGTGGTCCGGCTTACATGTGCTTTGACAATTGCTGGTATCTCCGCTACAGGGAGCTGAGCACATTTCCAACTGCTGAATACAAAATGGAAGCTTGCATCGCTGTGACTCTGGCTAATCAACAGAGAGGGCATTTGATTTACAGGGGAGGTGGGCACAAAATCGTCATGGCCGACGCTCACATAATAGACAGCATCAGCATGTGTGGGATCACCGTGTGCCTGCAGCTACAAAACACAAAGATAAACGGCACAGCGAACACCGGCATTGTGTCCAGACACACAAATATAAAAAAATAAGCAATCAGCACGGACGACAGCGTTGCTAAGGCCCTACACATGCTCCACCATGCCATGATGCTGGCTCAGAATATGGACAACGAATATTGAGGCACAACATGAAGTGCATCACTGAGCTGTAGGCACTAAAATGGAAATATTCCACACACTCGCAGCACTACGGAAGTGATCAACTGCCTAAAATGCTTTCAACCCTGTCTCCTACAAAATTATGTTCCCATACAATTAAACTGCATTCTCAGATACTGTTTGAGAGACACAAATGTTCTTCCAGGTTACAGTGGAAGTTTTAAACACGTTAACATTGTAAATTGAAACAAAACAGAACAAAAAATGCAACAAAAGGACTTGGTTGTGTTTAGTAAAACATGAAAGTCGGGCCTAAAATAAGTAGGTCTGTTATGTTATTTAAGTTACGGGATGTAAATAAAAATAAGTCTGATTTTGGGTTTCGAACAAGACATGAGCAGCGGTCTCTGGGTAAAACCCGGGTGGCAGATGTCCGTCTACAGATGGACTTCCATGAGAAGTGAATTTTTTGTTCCGTCATAGTGAAAAAAAAAAAATTGTACAGGTAATGCAGAACCATAGTTCAAAAATCAAAAATTTTTTATTGCCGCACATGTGCACAGCACGCAGTGGAATTAAGTCTCTGCATTTAACCCATCCATGTGTTAGGAGCAGTGGGCAAGTACTACTATATGTCCGGGGAGCAAGTTATGGGTCTGGTGTCTTGCTCAAGGGCAGCTCGGCAGTGGCCAGAAGGTGAACTGGCACCTCTCCAGCTACCAGTCCCCGCTCCCTACTTGGTCCATGTGTGGATTTGAACCGCTGTCCAGCCAGATCTCAAGCCAAGTTCCCACGAAGTAGAGTAGCGACTTCTGCTCAGAAACTTTAAGCTGTACGTCCTTAGCATCGGGTCCTGAGGTTAGCGCAACAAACGGATTGGCAAGCGAGCCAGTCACATGTCTGGTCTCATAGCGGAAACAGCTGTGCCAATCACAGTTACGGGTACAGCTGGATGGCTCTGAGCGCCATGACATGAACACACATCACAACAAATCTGCACGCGAAGGCAGAAGGGGTATTATTTTCTATCAGGTAGTTAGAGAGTTGTATCGTATGATTCTGACCGACATTATTATAGCTTTAATTTGAATATATCTCAGCTCGTATATGGTCACACAGTTTAGTGATTAATGTTACACAACAGTTTGCACTGCAATGCGTTTCAAGGATAAAACATGAGACGCTACTTTTGCTAAAAATGGGGGGGGAAAAAGTCAATGCTGAGCCCTGGTAACTGACCCCCTCCATACAAAATCTGAATGTGGATCTGATGTGTGTAGAGGTCGGTATGGTTATACTTGTAGCAGCTGGTGCTGGTTTCAGGTGATTTTCAGGTGATTTAATGAAGGTGATCATTTTTGATGGCTCTTTGAGGGCCCTTTTCCGGTTCTCTGAAGTTCTCTTTAAAGTTCCTTAAACATTTTTTTGAAGAAGCGTTAAAGAAAATGTTTTTTTAAAGAACCTTGGTCTGAAAAGTTCTTTGTGGAACCAGAAATGGTTCTTCTATGGCATCACTCTAAAGAACCATTTTCGGTTCCAGATGGCACCTTTATCTTTCTCTGTGTACTGGTGTATTAATCAAGCTCGTCAGTGAGCAGATGGAAAAAGAGACATTGTGAAGCCATATATATAAAAGTGACTAGAATTTTAACTGTTTTCTTTTAATGACAAATGTAGATTCTGGTTTCATTTAAAGTTGCTAAAAATAATAACAGATTTGTGTTTTTTTCATACCAAAATACTTTTTCTGATCAATAAGGAAAGATAATAGCACTTTTTGAAGGTAAATGTTTTATTTTATACTTTTCATGCATAAATTGGTGCCTTTGCTAAGCAATAAAAGTCATGGCCAGAAATTGCCAAATTGCACAATTTAAAAGACCCGGACCCCACTGTCACGTTAAAGCCTCAGGCGCTTGTCACCGCACCACCTGGACAAGTAAAAAAAAAGTTCATTCAAATTTTGTTTTTCATCAACATCCATCTTTAAAGTCCTCTGTTTGTTTGACCCCTCGATCTACTCCAACCTCCTCCCTATGAGAATTCGACAGTCTTTGATTTGAAATGTTTTTGTGATAAGTCAAGAACAAACTTATCCGGGAGGAAATAGGTTTGTCTCTAAACGTCATTGACAATGCAGTTTTGTTTAGGAATGTAATTTGTAGGAGACTAGGCTGCTCATTTTAAACCAAATCCTGATATCCACTTTGAATGAAGCAGTTACATTACAGCAGTGGTGGGCCGTCAGGGCTGCTTGTTTTAAGTAGAGCTTTTATCCAATCAGATGTTGCCCCTATGCTGTCTCTAAGTAAAATAATCTGCCCGGAGGCCTTCAGAATTACAAGTCAATCCCTTTGCAGTTTAAGTAAATGTAAATGTTGACGATATTGTTGATTGTCATAGTCTTCAACCAATCAGATCTTTAGTTTGACACGTTGGGCGTATTCTTTGACATGTCAGAGCCTTCTAGCTGGCCTACAAGTACGTCAGCATTAACGTGCGGCTTGATTGGTCAGTGGGCTAGCGTGACTGTTGTGAAACTAGCTAGCAGAACTTTGTAGTAGTAAGAGTTAAAGATATGTAAAACGTTTTTACGTGACATTACATTTTTTTGCGTTTTGGCATGTTTGGCGGTGACAATCCCAATATCTACTGCTTCTGTCGAGCGGACATTTTCAGCCCTCAAACGCATTAAAAGGTATTCAAGAAACACAACTGGGGAGGCTCGACTGTCAAGAACCTCTGGCTGAAACTGAACCGCACCGATAGCATTAAACTCTTTGTAATCAAAGAAAGGAGGATGGACTTTGTCTTTAAGTGAACAGCAGCTTTGGTAAGTGAACTGCTTTTGTTTTTTTACATCTGCAGTAGCGTTACTACTGTGTTAATTTTTCTATCATGTAATTTTTATGATATGGTTAATATTGTTCCCTCTGTGACTACATTTTAAATGGCCTGTGCCTTGAGTGTGTGGCGAAATGCGTGTTATTTGGGTTTTATATTATTCTACATGCTTTGCTGTCATATAAATATGTGACTGGTTCTTGTGAGTTTGTTCTTGTCATTGTGTTAATTACATTGATTTTGACTATATGCATCGTCCGTTAATGACAAAGCATCCCGTCATGCTGCGTAATAGTGATAGACCTGCATCCTTTCATGTATCTGCACTCCATAGGTGTCAAATGTTGCACTGTTATGTGAATAAGGTTTTTACATGAAAAAAAAAAAAAACTGTATCTGTAGCGTCATAATGAGGTCATTAGGAAGTGGTTTAACTGTAGTAGGACAGCACTGAAGGCCCAGGTATAAAACACACGGCCCGCCACTGCATTACAGGATTTCTTAATCACAGGAAAGAGGGTAATGCTTGCAACCTATTTGTTAACTAGAACTACGCCAACCAACTTGCCTTCAAAAAGAAGAGATCAAATGGAAGTGTATAGAAATATATAATGAGGTCTCTAGACCCTATTACGTTCATTAAAGCAACAGTTAGACATTTTTGGGAATACACTTCTTTTTTGATATTTTTAGTTAGAGGAGAAGATCAATAGCACTTTCAGAATATCAAGCTACAGCCAGCAGCTAGTTAGCTTAGCGTAGCGTAGCTTAGGACTGGAAACAGGGGGAACCAGCAAACCTGGCTCTGTGTAAAGGTAAGAAAATGAGCCAACCAGCACCAAAGATGGATTTAAAGTCACCAAGTGGAAAATTTGAATGTAATTATTGCATAGGGGCAAATAGGCTGAATGCAATGCTATTTGCAACAGTGCCTTTATTGATAGTACCCCGAGTGGAAACTACAGTTGAAACACATAAATTCTATAACATTTTGACAAATACAGTACTTTGGGCGTTTCTTAACCCAAGGCACACCATCTCTACAGCACAACACAAAGGCTGTGATTGCATCAGGCAGCATGTCAGTGCTATTGTGTGGATGTGTGCATGTGAAGCTGTGCCTTATTCACAAATCAGCAGTGGACTTTCTCTCAATTAGAAAAGGTTAAAGATGAAGAAAGTGAGACTTTTACTGCCTCACAACACACATGCCTGTGTTTAGCCTTTAGGAGGTTGATGGCATTTTCTGATCAATACCAGTGACTCAACAATTGCTTTGGCAGGCTCTGAGATTTCAGCCTGTCATACGCTGAGCTCTTTTAAAGACACTTAAGCTGGCATTTTCAATTGCTCATCAAATCAATGCGCTGCTAGCAGCGTCGGATTTGGCATTTCAGCTGCACCAGGTTAAAAGCCTCATTCTCAAACTACAAAAAGCTACTAATATGTGTTTGATACTTTTAACGTTGATATGTATCTGTGTTCTTTACAATTATGTTGAGAGCTGTATCAAGCAGAAAGGCATTACATTACATTTGCTGATAATGCTCCATTCCTTCAACAATTTGGGGAATTATTCCTAAAACCTACTTACTCTTTGAACTATAGAAACTCAAACTTTAAAATGTTCCAGATCTTTCCTATATTATGGTCAGGGCTTTTTTTCTGAACAGCCAGTGTGGTTTTTCAAAGTTACTAGCCACTCAGCATTTACACTAGCCACCAGAATGTTTCAGAAGTTTTTTAGACATCTGGAACATTTAACATTGTTTGTGTGAGTGAATGTGAATGTGAATGTGAAGGATAAATGAAACATCCTTACAGCTTTCCTCATCAGAGTGGTCCCTTCTCTGCTCCATAAAACCTGGCCATCGAGACATCGCACATTCACACATCGGTGAATGGTTGTCCTTTCTTGCTGATGGTAAATGGATGGATGGTAAGTAGTCTTCCGACCACTCAATGCGCGTTAACATGTCATCATTCATTCATACACTGGTGGCAGGGGCCACCATGCCAGGTGCCACCTGCCCATCAGGACTTTAACTAACCATTCATACCCATTCAGGGAGCAATTTGGGGTTAAATGTCTTGCCACAGTCATCGTATGGCTTGTACGTTGCGAAAACATTGTAACCATATTCTCCAGGTCGGCCAACTTCATTAGCTCCAGGGACTTCAACACAATGCTGTCTTGAAGCGAACCAGTTGTCTTTCGCCCGTTTAGTTGCGATTGATATTTTGCTGTGTTTTATAGTCTTTAGTTTTACATTACTAGTCCCAGTCACAAATGAGAGTCCCTTCACCTGCTCACTGACATATTGCCTACAATCGCCACACAGTCTTGGCTGGGTCATTCACCAGCCACTCTACCATACAAATTCCATTAAAACTCTTTTAAATATTATAAAATAAATACAATATGATGTAGTAAAATATCTTCTTCTCACATGTTCACGTGTGTGTATGGAATGGAATGGTCAGAGCTAGAGTGAAGAGAAGCTTTAAAATCTTCTGAAATTGCAACGTGTATTGATTTTTTTCTGGATTTCATTTGGAAGAATGAATCCCATGCGCTTAAGAAATACATTATCTCTGTAATAGTGAAGCAGGAGGAAGTCTTGAAGTACTGGACTCCACAATTGTTTATCTCACACAACCTCTCTCTGAAACAATGGCAAAATATTTATCAGAAACTAATCCTTGTTCTTTCCTAAATGATTCCAAAGAGATATAAACATATTCTCAGCTTTTTGATGAATTTGGTAATATGATGTTCAATGAACAATTTCCTGTACACAATTATCCAATTACTTTCAAATAATTGAATTATTTAACTTGTGACAGTCCAGATTAATTAATCAAATTTATGAAAACCTGCTTCAGTTATGGTGAGAATATTATGACACACCCTTTACTGTTGTTGGATGGAATTAAACAGATATAAAGTGTAACAATAAGCATATTCTCGGATCTTTTCAAAGAAAGAATTCAACTGTTATCAATACCTTGTCACGGTCTTGGGTTTTGTTTAGGTTGTCTCCTGTTTTATTTTGAATTTCCCTGCCTCTTGTGTCCTGCGCTCACTTCACTTCCTGCCTTTGTGATTGTCTGCCTGATTGAATCCTCCTGTGTCTAATCACCTGCACCTCCCCAGTGTATTTAAACCCTGTGTGTCCTCTTCTCAGTGTTGGTTCGCCTTTTGTGCTACCTGCTCTGCTCTGCCCGGCCATGCTCTACTGTGCTTCCCTGCTATCATGTATGTATCCCTCGTGCTTTTTGTCTAATTTACCTCATCCTGTTTTTGTGTTTTAACTGTTCTAGTTTTCCTTGTATTTTTTTGGTAACACATTTTGGACTCTCCTGCTGCAAGTTTTGTTTTGAGCATTTTCTTTATAATTAAAATCACCATCAAACATCCCTCTGTTCCTTTGTGTCTCTCTGCGTTTCGGTCCATCCCCTGCTACCATTTTTGCCTTAATCTTGACATACCTAGAGGTTAGTTTTTTTTTCTAGGGTTTAAAATTGAGAACATAAACTAATGGAAGGCTTGGCTTTTTTATAAGTATTGTATTTCCAACAAGGCTTTTCAAAATTTCACATGAAATATTATGGCTAAATTATCAGACATTGATATTTCCTATACATTTTGTAAACATAATACACACTTTCTCATCCCACAAATTTTGGACAGACCTGTAGTCTCACTTTTTGAAGCAACTAACACCATAAGGCGTTTATGGTCGACGTGCTGTTCGTGGCATTATTTTCACGAGAGGGAGTACATACAAAATATACTGTGAGGAAGCAAAAAGACAAGAGTGTAACTGGCAAAACACCAAGAGCCAACCTCTGTAATTATTCATACAATTACAGCAGGCTTGCTAGTAAGGCTACATTCAGGAATCAGCTGGTTTTGTTCACAGTTGGAGGGTGTGAGAACAGTGCAGCACTGATCCCGGTGAGGACCGGATTTCTCAAGTGCTGCTGCTTGTAGTCACCGAGGGTAACGTTACCTAGCTGCTGATGGTTGGCACGTACCTCAGAACTGTCGGCTAACCCACAATGTCACATTTTCTACACACGTTAAATACAGAAGAGGGAACATTTGCTTGTGGAAGCTTTGAAGTTGTTTAAAAGGCAAACGTAACATAACTAATGACTAAATTATAAAGTAATTACTTTTTTGATGAGTAATATGTTAATATGTAAAGTATTTCGACAACATAATGAAACGTGATTAACAGATTAGAGCATTAGCCATTACCAGGGAGAATGAGACTGGATGGTATATAAATCTAGAATGAACAGAACCACTAAATCCGGCTTGGAGCTATTAAACACTCCATGCTATACAAATATTGTTAAAGAAACTTGAGTGTGGCTGAAACTCAGAATATCATCTGGCTCCATTAGCCATTCTGAGGAAATGTCAGCTTGTTGAGAATATGTTTACCCAGTTGGGTTTCCCGTTACAAGCTGATTAATTAAAAGCATGTTTCTAAATCCTGGAGACTATGTTGTGATCGGTCAACAGGACTATTTAAGAGAGTTTGAGGGAAGAGGTCTTAAATTGTCAACGTGTCCTTGTCCCAGCCAATGAAGGGATTAAGGCGTGGGATCAGGGAGTGTGTCTGTGCATGAATCAAAGCCTTGTTCAAATACAGGCGCACTGTTCTGATTTCAAATGAGAATGCTTTGATAGTATTATACACATCCCTCTTTTGTAGTTTTCCAAGGACCTTGTGGAAAGCTAGCCGTCACCAAGCAACAGTTGGTGCAAATGGTATATCTTTTTCTGTTTGAAAACATTATTTTACTTCACAGATGATGTTGAAATAAAAGACTCTGCTTCATCTAAATAAAAGATGGCTTTGATTCACACCAGTGAGATACAACACAGCTGGTCTGCGTTACCTGCATGCCTGATTCCCCGCAGCACGATCAATAGTTTGTTCTTACACATTATTCTGTGCCTGACCGTCTCACACATGTCAAGCATGCTCTCACTCGGCCAGAGTGAAATAGTGCTCTTGCATTTAAATAAAGCACAACTGTGTAGGTCAACTATAAATTGGTCAGTGATGTGTATAGAAACGTTTTATCATGAAGGTAAAGAGTCGGTTTAGTTGTGAGCTGTTTCCATAGAGCTACATTACATCTACTTAATTAGCACAAGGGGTTTATCTCACTGATGTCTCTGAGTGTATTCCTACTCGCCTACGATTCAAGCTGAGAGCAGCTCTTGTGTGAACATTGGACTGAATAATAAAAATATAGCGGTGGGTTGTTAAGTGGTGTTGCAATCATAAAACCATATCACTTTCCTCTAGAATGGTGCTTTGCTTCAGCCCTCAAATATGAGAGATTGGCCAGATAAAGATCCCTCAATCAAAAGCGACATCGCATTTAGTGACCAATCTACTTGTAATGTTTTCCCATGATTCTCCTCGACAATTTGTTTGTGACAACTCACCATGATATCTATTGTAGTGCCCTGCCGCCTGATTTGTTATTGATGTCTGGTGATTAAAATGTCCGGTCTCAGTCTCATCTTCCTGACCGGTTGCTCCGTCCTCCATACAAAGTGCACTGTGGCTTCTCGATCAATTAACCACCGCTTTTAAGGGCATTGTGTGTAATTGCATGTAAATTGGGTTCAATCCTATTTGATGGACACCCCATTCACCTGACCCGTGCACATCTACATGAATTAAATTTAAATTCTATGGCCGTATTTGACACTTCTATTTCCTCAGTGAACGAGTCAATTACCAGCTGAATGACCCTCTACATGCAGTATGGTTCCACATGCATATTTTATTTACCCTTTATTGATGATATCGCTCATACAGCAGAATCACCATTAAACTAGAGTGTTAGTACTCCTACTGTATTGATCCAGGGCAATGTAACCTCATTTAATGGCTTTGTTAGGCATCTTAGAAAGTGTGAATCAGCAGAAAAACAAATATGTTGTTGGGGAAAGTAATTGTACAGAGACGGCAGTCTGCCTGCTGCTCTGCCACGATTCTCACTTGCTTATGAATCCTCAGGTGTAAAGGTTAAGAACTGTCATCAGATTAGCCATTGATTTCAATTAGTGCTGCCTGCTACTAAACAACCTTTGTCTGTCTGCGATCACTGACTTGTATTGATCCTCAGGCTTGTTCCATTACATTTGATTGCCAGTGGCCCACTGTCAGTTCGGCAACCCGATTACCAGTCCTACATTGTACTCTGCATGCAGCCCTGCTCTGACACATCCGGTCAGTCTCCTCTGGATGGACAGTTTAGCCAGTAAAAGGCTACTAATAAAGTTTGGCTATGCACGCTTTCACACCGTTATCAGAAAGGTCAAATGCCGATGCTGCTTCACAGAAATATAATCGGCTGAGTGGTGGTTTCAATGCAAGTATCAGCACTAGCAGTGTACTAACGATTAAGAGAAAAGAGCATTCTGACAAATGAAGGAGACCAAGTGTTTGTGAATAGTTTCTCCGATTATTTCTCAGGTTACATTTTGTACACTTGACTATTTTCAGATTGCGTAGTAAACAATTATCATACATAATAAATTCAATTTGATATGAAGAATAGTATATTAAGCTTATACAATTCATTGCTGAGCAGCAGCTTTGCTAAATCAGACCACTGGATAACAATTTGGATCACAGCCCTTACTCAAACCCACAGGTCTCAAACCATCACCATCCATTCTGGGTTCGATGAAACACAAAGAGGCAATTAATAACTTCAAATGCCCATTAACTGTGACTCTGGGAACCTAAGGAGTTCTTAAAAGTCTCAAATTAGTTTATTGATTCCTCTCGAATGATGCATTTGAGTATTTTTCCTTGAGAGGGCTTTGTGAGGCACAATGTTGCTCTTTAGACACACAAGCAAGTCTCCTAGTGTAGGACTATTGGGCTACTTGAATGTCTGTCACATTATCAATCATGTAAGGAGATCATGAATCATTCAGTCCATCTTGATTGAATTTAAGGAATGTCTAGTAGGGTTATATTGAGTGCCACTCAGGGACATTTCCAGGATTTTAATCTTACTGGCACTGATCCCCTCTCGCCCACCAAGGAGGGGAGGTTTGGAGGAAAGAGATAACGTTAAACATTCTAGGAGAAGCTCCTCTCCTGTGAAGAGATTTTTAACACACAAACATGAATCATATTTCAATGGATGGAAGTACACAATATTTGAAGGCCAAAGAGGGTTTTGCTCGAATCATGGCAACATGTTTCATACATTCAGAGGCACCACTTTGTTCATGGGAGAATTAAAAGGCTGTCGCAACAATTTATGTGTAAATCTGCTGTGTATCGCCCACCAGGCCCCCTTGATGAGTTCCTGGAGGAGCTTGACACATTAGTCTCGCACTTCCATGACGATGGCTCCGCACTCATCCTGCTCGGCGACTTCAACATCCAGACTGATAAGTTAGAACCTCTTCTTTCCTTCCTCTCCTGCTTTGACCTTTACCACTCCTCTTCTCCCCCTACCCACAAGGCCGGCAACCAGCTAGATCTTATCTTCACCAGACAGTGTTCTACTGCTAACCTCTCTGTCACTCCCCTCCAGCTCTCTGACAACTATTTCATGTCCTACTCCCTCTCCCTCTCATCTCCCCCCTTACTTCCTCCACCTACCCACATTGTTTCTACCCGTAGTCATCTCCGCTCCCTCTTCCCCGCTGATCTTTCCTCTTCTGTTACCTTTTTCCTCCCTGACCCAGAATCCTTCTCTTTCCTATCCCCTGATACTGCTACTGAGAATTCTCCTCTCCACCCTTTCCTCTTCTTTGGAAAACCTCTGTCCCTTCACGTCTAGGCCTGCACGGCCAACTCCACCTGCCCCATGGCTGTCAGACTCAGTGTGTACTGATAGACAGAGCCTAAGAGAGGCTGAGCGTAAATGGAGAAAAGGCAAACTCCCGGAGGACCTTCTTAACTTCCAATCTCTTCTTTCCACTCTATCTACTGCTAAAGCTGCTTTCTTCTGCTCTAAAATCCTAACCTCTGCTTCCAATCCTAAAAAACTCTTCGAAACTTTCTCTTCACTCCTCCAACCCCCACCCCCTCCTCTTACTTCCTCCCTTCTCCCTGATGATTTCTGCAACTTCTTTGACAAATAGGTAAACAATATCAGATCCTCCTCTCAGCCCCCCTCTCCACCTTCTCCCTCTCTACCCTCTCCAGCTCTTCCCCCTCAGCTCTCCCTCCCCTCTCCATGCCCCATCTTGCCCTATCTTGCTCCCCTCTTCCCCAACGAGGTCCTCAACCTTGTTACATCTAACCACCCCACCACGTGTTCCCTTGACCCGATCCCCTCCCCTCTTCTTCAGTCTATTGCGACTGAACTTCCTTTCCTCACCCACCTCATCAACACATCTCTTGTTTCAGGATGCTTTCCCACGGCTTTCAAGACTGCCAGAGTCACTCCCCTTCTGAAGAAACTACCACTTGACCCCTCTGATGTCAAGAACTTCAGACCGGTTTCTCTTCTACCCTTTCTCTCCAAAACACTTGAATGTGCTGTCTTTAACCAACTGTCTTCCTATCTCCACCAGAACAGCCTCTTGGACCCCTACCAGTCCGGGTTCAAGGTGGGTCACTCGACAGAGACAGCCCTCCTTGTGGTGACAGTCACTTCACGCCGCGAGAGCGAATTCTCTCTCCTCTGTCCTGATTCTGCTGGACCTGTCAGCAGCGTATGACACGGTGAACCACCAGATCCTCCTCTCCACCCTTCAGGGGATGGGTGTCTCAGGCTCTGCACTCTCCCTGTTTGCATCCTACCTGACAGGTTGATCCTACCAGGTGACATGAAGGGGGGCCGTGTCGGAACCGCGCATGCTGACTACGGGGGTTCCACAAGGTTCAGTTCTGGGCCCCCTTCTCTTCTCGCTCTACACAACATCTTTGGGTTCTGTTATTCGCTCGCATGACTTATTTTACCATTGTTATGCCCATGATACCCAGCTGGTCTTGTCATTTCCCCTTGGTGACACTCAAGTGGAGGCACGCATTGCTGCGTGCTTGGCTGACACCTCGAAGTGGATGACGACACACCACCTCAAGCTCAACCTGGACAAAGCCGAGCTACTGTTCCTTCCGGGGAAGGGCTGCCCGCACCGAGACCTGTCCATCACCATTGATGATACCGTGGTGATGCCAACACGGACTGCGAGGAATCTGGGTGTGACCCTGGATGACCAACTGTCGTTCTCAGCAAACATTGCATCGGTTACATGCTCCTGCAGATTTGCCCCTTCCTCACTGATGAGACGGCGCAGGTGCTCATCCAGGCTCTTGTCATCTCCTGCCTGGACTACTGCAACTCACTACTTGTCGGAGCCCCGGTGTCGGCCATCAGACCTCTGGAGCTTGTCCAGAAAGCTGCAGCTCGTCTGGTGTTCAATTGCCCCAAGTTCTCCCACACAACTTCCCTTCTCCGTTTTCTACACTGGCCACCTGTAACTAGGGTTGGGTACCGAAAACCGGTTCCTATACGACCGGTGCCTACCAGACCGAAACGCAACGCAGATTGCGGTGCTTCCTTTCGGTGCCTGAGCCGATTGAAATACTTTTTTTACACTACTCTGATGACTCCATCCTGGCAGCAGGTAACGATTGCCTACCATTTGTATAGCTACAGTAGCTAGCTAGCCATCAACCTTTTAACAGAGAAAATGCTGAAAGGTAAACGGTCAAAAGTGTGGCTGTATTTCACACAAAAAGATTCAAACAACGCAACATGCAGCAAATGCAACAAAACAATTGCGTGTAAAGGGGGGAACACATCAAATCTCATGAAACATCTGGCAACACATAACATCCACTTGAAAGCAGAGGCATGCACCGTGTTCGACTGCCTGCGTGAGCGTGAGCCCCTGCCAAGCACATCAGCGGGCAGTGTGGGCCTCCCTGGCCCCGGCGATGGGGAGACTGGTCCCAACCCTGAAAAAGTGGAGACCGATGATGACAACAGCAGCCTTACCTCAGGTTAGTAATGCAACGTTGATTGTAAATCTTGCATTTATGAAAGTAGGCCTAATAACAAATGATAAATTAGGCATTATAACCATGTTTAAGTTAGCTAGCTAGCTACTAGCAAACGGTAGACTACCTCTCGCCATCATAGCAAGTCAGTGTAATGTTAATGAAACTAGCGATGGCATGTGCAGTGATGCTTCTGTTGCCTCTAAAATATTTAACATTATTTATGTTTATATTTTTGGCTCTCCAGCTTCAACAGTGACCCCATTCACCTTGGCAAAGAAGGCTCAAAAGAGAAGGTGGAGAAACTCCACAGGTCTGTGACCAAATTTGTGGTCAAGGGACTGCATTCTTTTTCCACTGTGCAATCTCCATGGTTCAGGTAAAAAAAAAGTGATGTGAAAACAATATTTGTATAAAATCTTTTCCATTAAGACAATTTGTCAAAAAGACTAATAAATATCCTCAAATTTATTTTATACAGAGAGATGACCACTGCCCTCAATCCTCGCTACCGACCCCCATCCAGGGATGATCTGTCCAATACACTAATTCCTGCATGGTACTCTGTTGAGAAACAGAATGTTATTCAGGAGTTAGCACAAGTTAATAAGGCTGCTATTACATGTGATGGGTGGACCAGTGTGGCACAGGACCACTATTTAACAGTTACTGTACACTACACCAGTCATGGCCACATTAAGCAGAAGGTGCTAAACACCAAAGCTGTGTATGAGTCACAGACAGGCCTGGTGGTGGCAGACGAGATAAATAGCATTCTGGTGGAATTCTCTCTGAACACGAAAGTTGTAGCTGCCACAGTAGACAACGCCAGCAATATGGATGTCGCACTGAATTAGTCAGGAGAGGTGTCGTATTTTGCCAGAGAAGGCAAATATGCTCATATTTCTGCAAAAGAATTGCTGAAGTTTGAAGCTGTTAGTGCAGGGGTGTCAAACTCATTTTCACTCCAGGCCACATCAGCATCATGGTTTCCCTCAAAGGGCCGGTTGTAACTGTAAGACTGTATAACTTTTACTACTCCTAACATATTGTTAAATAACTCTCTGCTTTTGATTATTGTTTATTCAAGTGTAAAAATATTGTACATGCAGTTATATAAATGTAAAATGATATTTAAGCACATTTCTGTTATTATAACATAAATCATTTTAATTTAGGGTTAAGAAACCCACATTACTCTATCAAAGATCAAACTTTTAAAGAAAATAACAAAGACAAATATCATCAAACACAAGTTATTACATTAATAACTTTGTTCAAAGCTATTTTTGTCACCTCTCTGCATCACTAATGTCCCTCCCTGCCGTCGTCCCGTGCATGGCAGCTACATCCAAGAGCTCCTCACTGACAGTCAGGTCTGCCTTGAGCCTCTTACAAACATTGATAGATGATGTATCTCGTCTCTTAGCTAGCTGTGTTGTTAGATTGCTGCTAGTTCCTGAACTCGGTCTGCGATGGTGTTTCTTCACAAACTGACATTTGTAAAAGTCTGTATCTGGTCGGAGCTCACCTGCTCACATACCTTTAGCATGCACTGGGCTGTAGCTTTTGTAAATATATTCTGCTGTGATTGCAGTCTGCCTTTTAATTCTTGGACAATTTAATGTTTTTCTTGGAGGCAAAATTTAGCTCCGTGTTTGGTGTCAAAATGCCGACGTGAATTGTATCCTTCATCACCGACACGCATCATAACACAGAAGACAGACCCGTTTTTCTCCCTGAAGCACAGACATGTATTCGCTTTCCCATCTTAAATTACATCTTCTTCCCTCTGCATCAATTGTTCTCTTCGTGGACATTTTGGGATTATTTGTCGATCTTTTTCAACTCAATCACTTGTTGGAAAACCGCTTTACGGGCTGTTCCCTCTCCTGTCCACCTGTTGTGATGTCGGTACACAGACAACATGCTATCTCATAATTTCAACTTTCTATCTCATAATTTCAACCATGGGGATATTTTTATTTTCAAGTCTAAGTAAAATTTTTTTTTCCAAAATTAAAAACAAACCTTTTTTTTTTTTTTTTTTTTGCTGGTGGATTCGCGGGCCACATAAAATGACGTGGCGGGCTGGATTCGGCCCGCGGGCCTTGAGTTTGACACGTGTGTGTACAGAGTGTGTGTGTGTGTTTTGTATTTATTTATATTTATTTAAGTATACTGTAAACTGTTAACAGTTAATATATTGTTCATAGTTTGAAGTTAAAAAGTTTGAAGCTGTAGTTTGAAGCCAAGTGTTTTGTATTCATTTATAGTATACTATATTTTTATAGTATACTTTAAACAGTTAATATATTGTTCAATTTGAAGAAAAAAATTTGCCTTGGCAATAAAAAAAGCCTGTCTTTAATGTCGTCAATCGTCGTTTTGTGCTTTTTTTTAAAGTATCGGTTCAGGCACCGTTTAGGCACCGGTATCGTTTTAGCACTGGTATCGGAAAAAAACCAAACGATACCCATCCCTACGTAACAGCTCGCATCCAGTTTAAGACTGATGCTAGCCTACAGGGCAGTGAAAGGAACAGCTCTTTCCTATCTCCAGGCCATGGTCAAGCCCTACACCCCCGTCCGACCACTTCCCCCTGCTGCCTCGGGGAGATTGGTTGCCCCGTCGCTCAGAGGTCCCTGCGGCCGATTGACCCGGTCACGGCTTTTTTCTGTCCTGGCCCCACAGTGATGGAATGAACTCCCCACTGACGTCAGGACAGTAGAGTCGCTGCCCATCTTTCAGCGCAGGCTGAAAACTCCCCTCTCCAAGAAGTACTACCCTGAGCCTTCCACTCAGCACTTATTGTATTCATATTAGTTTGTTTCTGCACTGTACTTTTGCTCTGGTTTATGCTCTTAGATGCTTGTTTAAAAAAAGAGATGCACTTATGACTTCTGGTGACGAGTAGTTCTCTTGAATACCTATGTTGAATACTTATTGTAAGTCGCTTTGGATAAAAGCGTCTGTTAAGTGACCATGTAGGTCGCTAAAATGTGTGACACCATGGTCCCTGCAGTGCCACCACCACATAAAAAGGGCAGAAGAGGTGGTTTGGCACTGGAAAACTTTAAAAAGAGATGTTGAAGAACCAGGTTGAAGGCATTTATTGACAAAAATGTAACCAACAAATTTCAATCAAACGAAAGTAAAAGAACACAAAAAACACCAAACTAAAGAAAGCTGCAGCCTCACAGCAAGCTGCCAACTCATTTTCCCACCTCCCCATCTGGTGAATGAGATTTTACCCTCTCAAAGCCCGAACGCACTGAAACATCTGATGTGTGCGTTTTGAAGTACATCAATCGTTTTAAACGGTCAAACATGCAGCCTTATGAGACGCGTCAAACTGCTTTGACGCCTCTAATCCGACCTTGTTTTGGAGTTTCAAATAAGTACCCTATAGCGACCCAAGCTGTTTTTTCTGCAGCCGCAGTACCTGTTTAGAGAGAGATAAAAGGAATAAAGGTCTATGGATTCCCCCCTAAGGACGATATTTTATGATAGAAATAAATCATTCACTAATAATAACAGTTGCTTTCACTGGTTGAAACGCTAAAAACGTCACCTACTAAACTTAAAGTCCGTTGAAACTTAATGGCAGAGCAAAATAAAACTTCGTTATCGGGTTTGTGTGCAGTCAAAGATTATTTATGAGGTAAGAGAAGCTTCACCGACTGTTTTTGTAGTTCCAACAACTCCAACCGAGTAATACATCTTTCATGTGACGTCAACTCCCATCTCATGTCAATAGTTAAATTTGATCCACTTCATCGTTTTGAACCAGGCCCTTCATTATTTAGATGAAGTTTAAAGGTTCGGGGCTATTTTAATATACAAAAATGTTGCTGAAATAACGACCTTTTCCTAAAACAGTGCTGGTTCTGTGGTGTTGGCGTTTCAAATGTCATTCACACATCAAATGTCAAATGAGGCGTGTCCATTATCGCTTTCAGTGCGTTTGGGCCGTCTGCCTTGCCCAACTGGAACATACCACCTGCCCAGGTAAGTACAGGGTGAGTTAAACCGAGCAAGCAGCCACATCACACAGAAGAATGAACACACCTTTAATACAAGATGTGTAAGTTACTGCTGACATCTCACTCCATCTATGGAAATTTATCCATAGCAATGAGTACATCAACATTATACATCCTAACAGAGCCCTCTCAAAAACAAAGCCTCTAAGTTATATGGTTTTGACATTGGCTAAGCAATTCAGAGGCAGATAAATGTTTTTTTCCCTCCAAAGTTTACTCTACAATGCAGAAGTATTACTGTCACAAACGAGTGTCCGAGCTATTTTCCAGAGGGAGATCAATGGAGAGTCACTAATTGGCTTGAATTATTTGATGTCGTCCTCTGACATTTAGCTGCAGCACGTCCTCTCTGCTCCGTTTATCAGTGCTACAATGATTGAGGTATGTATGTCTGTTGCTTGTTTAGCAGTGTTGTCAGCAGACACTCAAAAAGACGAGCAATAAAATAATGCAATAAATGGAATCTACGTAAAGACAAAATTTGCTGCCCGACCTCAGTCCTTTGCTGAGTGCTCATTTGAAGTAATTATTCATTAACAGAAGGTTGGGTGAGCCAGCGTAGCAATCAATTACAGTATTTTTTTGCCTCTGCTTTTGTTCAAGAACAGAAATACTACTAATGAGCCGCATGGATTCCATCTGACTCCAGTCTAGTCCAGGGCTTAGCTTGCACTCTTGCTGTCTTCCTCCTGCACAGCCATTCTCATGTACATGCAAAACAGTTCAAAGCTGCCAGGATTCAAAGCCATTTAGCAGCCAGTTAAATGCAGAGAAACCCCAGTAATTAAAAGTGGGAGGGCTAATCAGGGTATTTGACTATGGAAATATACACACACACTGTAAATCATACCATTCCACCACCTTTACAACTTATAAAATGCTGAGGGGGTCCCACTTATCTACATTCTCATTAATAAAAACCAATCATCAATATGAGGCTTTAATCAACCCTCCTTTGTCTTGAAACATGCTCAGTATTCTGGGGAATCCTCCCTGCTGGCGCTGCAGCCAAACCGACAGAAAATGTCTGCAGCTTTAGAGGACATCCTCAGTATGACTGTCCATTCGCTTCCGCCAAATCGATAGCCTCGATATCCTCATGCAACACAAAAAAAGATGAATGTTTTCATCCATATTAAAGCCTTCTGAAAATATCCCTTTGGGGAGAAATAGTTCACCTCTTCAACTCAGCTGGGGGAAAGTGGTTAGTATTCTCTGTGATAGATTATAGGCTCTATCATCTTCCCCTTGAAAGGCAGGCACACAGCGTGGTAGGGATGCCACAGTATTAGATAAAGGCTTCTTGCTGTCTGGAGCGGTAGCTCTAATTTGAATATGCTTTTACACTTAAAAAGTGAGAGTGAGGGTCGTTTGTGAGTTGCCTAATGAGGAGATTGGTAATGCAATTATTGCTGCTTAATGAATATGGAACATTTCGGCCTATTATTATGCATCAGGATCAACAGGGCAGGCTTGTTATTCCATTACTTATTCATTATAAACCTCCTATGACATCACCGTCCTGTAACATTATTACCCAACATAACATATTCTGAACACTGTTATCCCCACAAGCGATGAATAACGTTGTGTGTTACAGGCTCAGAAGGAAACACTGGGTCCGAACTCGTGCAACACATTTATTAAGAGTGTTTCTCTATGGCAATAGGTAGAATCACTTTTGATATCATTGTTTGGTAGTAACACAACATGCATCTGCTCTACTATTGTTCTAGCATGTGAACTGTACTGTAACCACCTTAACCTATGACGCAAAAATCACATAAAACATATATATATATATACATATTTTGACCTGTATGAGTAGAACTTTCTAAGCTCCACACATTTCTCTTGTATACAACAAGGAAAACATATTAGCCTCGTACAATTCTGCAAACCTAGAATACGTTGAATGTCAAGGTTTTTGCATTCGGTCAGAGCAAGTGACGTGTTACCGTAATAGGAAAGTTACGTGGTATAATAAGTGTAACGAGAACATCTTCTAAGGGGGGGGCGAGAGGGTTGGTGGATGGGTCAAACAAACACAGGACTTGCACCCACGACATTGCTTTAGGTTTCACATAGGTCAGGAACAGCAAACATTGATTTTATGCTGTTTGTGTAATGCTACTTTTAAAAGGTACGCTAAGGGCGTTTGTTTTTTATTACGCAATTTACGATGTTACGGTTTACGTTACTTTGTTTCGTTATTATTTTATCAGAAACCATGATCTTTTTTCTAACCCTCACCAAGTAGTTTTGTTGCCTAAACCTAACCAAAGTGTGATACAAGTCTGATATGTATCTATGTGTGTATATACTTTATGGTC
The DNA here is from genome assembly GCF_050575085.1 of Anarhichas minor. Lineage (NCBI taxonomy): Eukaryota > Metazoa > Chordata > Actinopteri > Perciformes > Anarhichadidae > Anarhichas > Anarhichas minor. Next base: position 2,006,533 of record NW_027466460.1, on the reverse strand, counting down.
TATTTGACTCTAAATGGACCATCATTTACTCAATGAACATCATGCTGTATTGAAGAATACTTGAAACTAGAGATTGAGTCCATAAACTCATGTTTACAATGTTTACTGAGGTAATACATCGAGAGAAGTAGAGTCATTTTCTCAGAGACTTCTATACAACCAGACTTCTTTATACAACTAGAGGAGAGAATGCATGTTTAACTTCAGCATTGGCTTCACTTTTCAGAACCGGAGATCTGACTCCCTGTCCTGAACCATCGACCGATTATGCAGATACTTTTGGGTCACTGCTTTTATATAGAAACATTATTCATTGTAGAAGCTGTTGGGAGGAAATCTCAAGGTTCCGTGAGAGGAGATGAATGTTTCAAGATCAGACTAAAAGTGGCACTGCTAGTGCTATCCATTTTTGTATCAGCTTCACTTTTGAGATCCGGAGATTGACACTTGGTACAAACAATAGGCTACCAGGACCCTGGAACTAGCTCTCCTAAATGGAATGCTGTCATTTTTTGTGTCATCAGTACCTGTGCTTTCACTGCAATGACAAGAAAAAATGTGCTGTGAAGAAGGTCCATACAGGATGCTTAAGTTTTCCAGCCATGCCAACTATCCACAGGTTAACAGTGCTACAGTAACTCTGCTTGCTAAAAGCTTTTGAAAAAACAAGATTTTAATTTCAATAAATCTGTGTCTGTTAAGTCACAGTCTATCCATTACTATACATTTTACTTTGTGTTAACGCAACATGCATAAGCTCTGCTACTGTGGCAACTGTGGCTCAGTGGTAGAGCAGGGTTGTCCTTCAATCAGATGATCGGCGGTTTGATCCCTGGTTCCGCTAGTCGGTGTGTGAATGTTGTATGAATGTTAGATAGTCATGACAGGCAGGTGGCACCTTGCATGGTAGCTCCTCATCAGTGTATGAATGGGTGAATGATGACATGTACGTAGTGTTAAAGAGCTTTGAGTGGTCGGAAGACTAGACTAGATGTTTTGTGTGGTTGTGTGAGGTACTAATGCATAGTCAGCATATTACCGACAGTAGAATTTGTAGAAACAGACAGGAGTACCAGCACAGGAGCAAAGAAATGTACTGCTGTGGACGTATTTTAGACACTAAAATAATCAATATCAGTTTGAGTGTACCCTATATTTCGAATACTTTCATTGCTTTACCTTCATGTCAGCTTTGAAGAGAACAAAGATAACGGCTTCAGCTCCCCGTCAGAAAGAGCTGTCTAGGTAAATTGGTGTAAATATTCTATAATGTACACGTACACACAAAGCTAAAACTGAAATCTTAAAATACACCGACTATGGATTAGTACCTCGTACAAACCCACTTAGAAAATTCCGAAATATCCCTTTAACTCAGAAAAGCTAAGAACGCCCTCTGCTGCCTCTCTTATGCTAGCAGAGATACACAGTCTAGTTACCCTTCATGGGCCTCACATGGGTGGCCACTGCCGAGTGCCTCACGCACTCTGCTAGTGCCGTGCTCCACTGTTTATTTTTAAAGGACCACCAACATGTTCTATGAACTGGAAATGACACTAGGCTGCCCTTTATATTGCCATGCCATGGTAAACATCCCTTTTTTCAGAGGTCATAAAGCTCTGAGACTCCCCCTGTAGATGATTGAAGTGTTTAACTCAGCTGTTTCTGTTCAGTGACAAAGATTAATCTCATATATGTGTCACAAACTGCAGTAGGTTTGGGATTTTACATACTGAAAAAGAGTTATGTTTGATTCTCACTCCCCCAAGTCTATCAAGAGATGTCTACGCCTGATTGCTTTTAATACATCGGCGGTGTGGAGCTAAAGTGGTAGGATTTTTGTAGGTGTAGATTTATGGCTCATGGCTTTCCCAGCACATTCAGTTCTTTTCTAGGCCTGAGATTAACCAAGTCTTAATAATGTAACAGCTCAGTCATGACTGCATCTGTGTGTTTAATCAATATCTCATACTTTTGTGAAATTGAGTTGTAGGAGCACAGAGGTGTTACTCCAGTTCAATCGCAACACAGAATCTTTATTTTTCAGACTTTACAAACTGCTGATGTACAACATGCTGAGCATGCTGACAATGGCGATCATAGTTAGAACATGAAACATACACTATGTACAGTCCCTTTCAGTGACTGGTGATATTTCTGAAGTAACCCATTTAGTAGCAGTTTTTGTACTGTAAGTGTACCCTCCACCACACGTCACACACACACACACACACACACACGTAACATTGCTAAATTTTCAACTCCTGTTCACTTTCATTCTGAGCGAGCCAAAGGGCGAAAAAAACATTTATTTCCGGTCGCGAAACAAACTTTCATCTTTGCATCGCGTTGAGTTCAACTTTGGTCAACCTTGACCTGCAAAGTCACAGACTGAATCAATAGCAAAGACGTGCGGTGGTGGACACCATTTGGCACTGTCCACATTCAGCATAAACGATCGCCTCGATGGTTACTCTGCATGCAGGTGTGACCGTGCCCTTTAATAATGACCCAGTCACATTTATAACAGGCCTGCTGTAAAAGCTGCACTATCAATAATTGTATGTTAACAATAGGTGAAAAGACTGTAATGTGAATGGGGTTACTTGAAGTGATAAACCCACAGAGGATTTTCACCGAACTCTATTCCCTCCAGCTTTCAGGAGCATGCCGTCTTTGTTGGGATTTTCTGGGCTGCAACTTAATTAACTCTGACAAACCCACTGCACACTACACTACCCCTTACCCGCCCCGCACCAAATGGCAGGCAGGCGAAGTTAGCGAGGGGGTATAAACAGGAGACAGATATTTTCATCAGTTGTTGGTAAGAAGATGAAAGCTAGCTAAAAAGGAGAGTAAATATTTCGACATGAACACAAATCCAAATGAATGATAATGTTGCTCTGTCTGCTGAATGTTCACCACAACAACTCAATATGTGATCATACGTCATTGTGTTTATAGCTCGCCCCCACGTGGCTGAGGGAAACCCATTAATAATTATTTAATAGAAGTATATCAATAATATTATTCATTAATTACGAGTATTAATCATGAATCATTAGCACAGCAAAAAGTTAAAACCAGTTTGTGACATATTTCAGGGGTCTCTAAAATCATATGACAAATCATTTCTCACTTGCAATTGTCACTAAAATGTATTTTAAAAGCGTACTAATGCCCAGAAGTCTTCATTATTCAAACTGCAAAACATTTATTCACAAATATGAATAGTGTCCATGTTGTCCTTGGGCAAGACACTTAACCCCAAATTGCTCCCCAAGGCTGTGAATGGGTGGCCCTTTGCACGGTAGCCCCTGTCATCACTGTATGAATGGGTGTGAACTACAAAAGCGCTTTGAATGGTCGGAAGACTAGAAAGGCGCTATACAAGTACAAGTCCGTTTTGTACCATCCATAAAACTGTGCTGTATCCAGATACACAGAAAGTGTAACAAATGAATCATTTTGCTATCGGTTTAGGCCGTGCAGATAGCGGACCTGTTCCGATAAGCGTCTCTCCCCGTATTTTCAAACAGGACTCTGGGCACAGTGTATCTTAGCTGTCCTCAAAGGTAACACAAAGGTCTACACATTGAAAACATGTCGGGGCTCAAGTCAGCTCAGAGGAGTTTGTGGCAGGACTAGGACAGATCGAGATTGGTGCACGCACAAAATGATCAGTGGTGTGTAGTTGTTCTGTTTTCAACATGAGTTCTTGATGCACTGTGATGGAAGTGATTGGGCCTTTACACAGCAATTTGGCCTCTGTTGTTGGGTTAACTGATCCTGCTTCAGCTGTATATTATAACAACACTTACAACTAAATCCCTTTCAGGTTCATGTTACACAGACCTCTTCAGGAGCCTCCACTGTTGTTTCGATTTCCGTGTCATCACACACACCTAAGCCACGCCCCTAGCTGCCTGTAGCTCCTCCAAGAAACCCATTACTTGAAGGGAGAAAAAAAAAAGGATTTTCTTGTGATCTCTTGATCCTGTGAAATTAAGAGATTCAGCTGTCATGCAAGCTTATCCTTCAGAAAGAAAGAAAAAGAAAGAAGACAAAACACAGGTAATATCAAAAGTTCTTTCAAGCAATACATATTTGTTGTACATGCTACATGATGGTCACATGCTACAAGTCAAATTGGTCTCTTAAATTGGTTAAAAAGCAGATTCCTTATCATTCCCCCAAATTAAAATCAGATAAACAAAGTTTCGGGCTTGAGTGACCACACTTTAAAGCTTCATATTTAACCATAGCCATGCAGGCTTCAAAGGTGGCTCAGAACCAGCTTGTGTCTTTGCAAAAAAAGCTGTAGTGAGATTGGATTCCCAACAGTTACAATGGATTCCAAAGGTGACCCAGAGTCACAACAATAACAGTATTATTACCTCAATAGAAACGTCCCCAACTCCTGCAGCATTATCCACTTCTCTACTGCTGATCCGTACGTATTTCTAAGAGGGGAAAGTGTTTTGGGCAGAAATTCGGTCAGGCAAGTAAACAAAGCAATACATTATTTAAGCCAAGATGAGATGAATTCAATGGAATTCTTCTTCATGTCATGGAATCAGTACTGTAAAATCTCCTAAAGACACAGCTAAATTGTAAAGCCTGTAATATACAGTACTTATATTTATTTATGTGCTTGCATTACTTAAAACAATTATCACTATGTGTATAAATGTTATTAGGAATGTGATATCACTGTATTCTATTCAGTTTAATTGATCTGTAAATTGTAATGCACTTTGCAACGGTTTGTGTAAAAGTGCTACAAAATTAAGACCCATATTATTGTTATAACATAGAGTACAGTTACATAAACAAGACATTATTTAAGGTGCATATAGAATCAACTTAAGTACCCTTTATTTTATGGCAGCATGGTCTGACAGTCTTCCCTGCTCAGTCCTGATTATGGTTCACCAGTGCCAGCCAGCCTAGAAAATAGGGCATTGACACCGGAGGCCTCGCTGGAGTCTGAGCTAAGAAAAAAAAGAAAGAAAAAGGTTTCTGGTGAACCTGTGTGCCATAAATCGTTTCGTCTGATTTCGTGGCGAATCAGACCCGATGACAAGCATTAAGAATAACTAAAAATAAATAGTCAATATTCTCGCTGATCGTCTTGTTTCAACAGCTGTATTAAGTATATAACTCCTGAGAATATACCTGGTATTGACATGCTGAATGAAAGCATTACCATGGCCACTACAACGGCATACCTTTCAAAATGATTTGTCCGTTTTCTTTGCAGCTGCTCAGTCTGAATCCGTTAACACTATGCAGCATATGTTATGAGTATTTGTTGTGGGTAACACAGGTATGATAGAATCATTGCCACATTTGCCTCTGGAACTCTATTGAAGGTCATTCATGGATGAGGACAATGCAGAAAATCTAAAACCTTACAACAGAATGAAAAATCATAGAGTACACTGTAACATTGAAAACATTACAAAATAAGAAAGAAACTCACAACCTATGAAGCTGTTACACAGAAAAAAGTTTGATATGTTGCGACATCTAGCAGTCTCTTACATAACAAAGGTCACAATATTGTAATCCTAGTTTTATAAACACAGGCTGAGCCCTCTGCTCGACTCCATGGTAATACTCTCCTCCAATCATGAGCACACGTTCACTCGTGACACATTTGCCAACTCAAACTTTGCATCAGCTTAGTCAGCCAATAAGGATGTGCCAACCCAAAATGTATGGACTTCACAGAATATAAGGCGGCACACACCGCTGTCCACCATCCTACATCCTCTTCAGCAAACAACGTAGAAGCGACAGAGCCATCTTGGTGGCGTCTGTTCATTTAGAACTAGGGGTTACAATATCGTAACTTTTGTTGTAGTTTACACAGGCTTGGCCCTCAACTGGACTCTTTGTATACATACCAGTGGTGGGTCATCAGGGCCAGCAAAGCCTTCTCTGCTGGCCTAAACAGAATCAAAGTTATAGCTATTTTATAATTTAATAATTTTTCATAAATACACTACATGTATTCTAATTATTTTTCCCATTAGCTTATCCTCAGTTGCTCTGCTTCCAGTGCAGCTTGTTTTAAGTAGAGCTTTTATCCAATCAGATTTCACCTCTGTGTCTCTAGGTAAGAAGAGAGGCCCGAGGCCCTCTAGGTAGACTTTGCAGTTTAAGTAAATGGAGACGATATTGTTGATTGTCATAGTCTTCAACCAATCAGATCTTTAGTTTGACATGTTGGGCGTATTCTTTGACGTGCCAGAGCTACCAAGATAGCCTACAAGTAAGTCAGCATTAACGTGCAGCTGGCTCAGCAATAACGTGCGGTGTCATGTAGTGTGATGCTGAAGCAACAGTTCAAGTTGAAAGATATGTAAGAAGTTATGACATTTTTTTGCGTTTTGCTTGGTGTAGATTCTTTTCTTTTTACCTAGCTTTGTTTTTTTAACACTCAATGGCTGAAGGAGGAGGAACGGATTTCTCAAGGACATTTTCAGAAAAACTGGACATCGTAAGAAAGGGTAGGCCAACCCCACAACTAGCAGCCCTGAAACAGTCAGGAAAAAGGATTTGTACGAACGGTATTCCTGGCTGACAGCGGAGGAGAAGCGCTGCACATTTTATGGCTAAGAATGCATTTTATTTGCAACTGAGCGTTTTGGTGTTTGGAGCTGTTTGGAGCTACGCTACGCTAACCTGAGGTGGCTAACCAAGGCAGCAACACGACAGGACACTTACAAGCTACGGTGCTTTTGAAAACTTTTGCTGAGACCCGAGTGTATCTACAACTCAACGAACACGTTCGCAGGAGGACCTCTGGCTGGAACTGAACCGCACCGATGTTCTGTACAACCGCGTCATTAAACTCTTCATTAACAAAGAAAGGAGGATGGACTTTGTCTTTAAGTGAACAGCAGCTTTGGTAAGTGAAGTGCTTTGTTTTTACATCTGCAGTAGCGTAACTACTGTGTTCATTTATCCATGATGTCGTTTTTATGATATGGTTGATATTGTTCCCTCTGATGTGAATAATATTTGAATGGACCGTGCTCTTCAGTGTGCGGCGAAATATGTGTTTTAGCACTGCAGTTCGGCTGGATTGATTTGTCATGCTTTGTTGTCATATAAATATATGTGACTAGTTCTTGTGAGTTTCTTCTTGTCATTGTGTTAATCTTTTGTTTTCTTTTACAAAGGGGGGAGAGTAGAGGGCAGGATAAATCTGAATGGCAACTTGTAATCGTAGGCTATCCCATGGAAGGCGAAATGTAACAGCAATCAGTTAGTAAATAGGCATTCGATGAAGATAAAAAGGATAGAAGACATCGGTGTATGCTGACTTATATACTGTAGGGTTCAAAATAATTCTGATTGGCTGGCTACGCTGATGCAAATTTTCAGTGGGCCGATGCGCACGTGTGATTGGAGGACAGTATTGCCAATAGAGTCCAGTAGAGGGCACAGCCTGTGTGAGTTAGAAACTTTATATGATTTCCCTTCTCAATCACATGCAAGCTTAAGTATATTGGAGCCTCAGTCGTTTTGATACAAAGTTCAAAAATACATCCTCATGTTAATTCAAACATGCTAGGCAAAGCAAGACAACTCAGTGAACTTTATATTTAAAATAAAAATAAAAGATAGACATGGAAAATACATAAAATAAAATAAACATCAAGCAACACAGTGGTATAACAATGAAAAAATAAAAACATATTTATACCAACACACACACACTTTAACAATAAGCTAAAGCTCATAAGCCTGAGAAAATAGTAAGGTTTTGAGCTGCAGCTCTAGATCTTATTCTGGGTACAACAGGAAAGCCATTGTTTGAAGACCTGAGAGTTCTGATAGGGATCAGTGAGCAGGTCCGAAATATACCGGGGGGGCTAAACCCTGTAGTGCCTTGAAAACCAAGCGGAGAATTTTGAAGTGAATTCTCTGATGAATGAAGCCAATGAAGTGATTAGAGTATATATATCATATAAATCATTTTTACCGTGATAGATGATGACCTCCATCTCCTCCACCCTCTTCCACTTTGTGTCCTCCTAATCCCATTCATAAGGATCCATTACCTCTTCTCTTGCAACATTCCTCTCAAGGCCCCCGACAATGACGAGTGATGATGAATCAACGACACATTTCACCTTAACCTTCCAAATACAAGCAGCATGGCACATTTCTACAATACTTGCTGACCCCCCCCCCCCACCACACACACACACACACACACACACACACACACAAACTGTGTGAAATAGGAACATGAATGCAGGACAGGGTAGCCATTCCATACGCATCGACAGCTCAAGCCTCCAATTTAAAAGGGGTCTGGGAGTTGAGTCTGCAGCAAAGGGCCCATAATTGGCATCCTTCTTGTCTTATTAAAGGAGAAAGCACTGGGATGGATCCCCTAAGCCAGATCTTGGCCTTTATTAGAATCGTGTGTAAACAGAACCACACACAGAGACAGCTAAAGGCATTACTCATCACAGTGATTTTGTCCTCAAGCAGCAAATTAAAGTAATTAACTGTTGTAAATGTAAACCTATTTGGTTCAAATTGAAAGTCAAGAGTTCTTAGGTGCAACTGTGAGGAGTACACGGGCATACGTGTGAATAGATATTTTTATTATGGTTAATCACAAAAAAAATACAGTTTTCTCTTGAGCGTGATGTTTTTGTATCCAAGAAACAACTATAGGTATATCTCAAAAGATTACATTTTTTTTGTTTAATGCCAGAATTATCTTTTGCTTCTTGGTAACATTTGCAAGAAGCTGCTCTCTTCACAAAACTATCCTTTTCATTTGTTCTCAGCCTTGAAAGCTCATAATGCAGTGGTGTTTTGTGATGCCCCTGGACAAAGACAGGGTTGAAAGATTCACAGCGCTCCTCCACCACCTCTTATGGTTCAGTAAAGCGCATTGGTTTAACAAGTCTGTGCCATTCGATGCTCAAGGTCTTAATCCCCCAGGGGAGGAAACAAAGACTTGTTAAAGAAAAAAAAGTGTTCTCACTTCTTCTGACTGCTCAGTGATTATCTTGACTTCCCTGAATCGTTCAGAGCCATGCTGGCAATGAAGAGAACTATTCAAAATCTAGCCGCCCCCACTGAGCTGGCAGCTACCAGCGGTCCCACGGCCACTGCAGCCCCACCTCTATTACTGCTCTCGGCTGTGCTAGCAGCTTTTTTTCTCTTCACCAGCCCTATTTAGAATACGCTGACATGTGAACTAATTTGACAATTAGCAATTTGCTGTTTTAGTAAGTGTGCTGCAGTATCGGTGAGTTAATATATCCTTTGCCAGCTGAGTAAGAGGATGGAGAACCTGAAAGGGCTCTAGAGAGGGTTTGATGGAGATGGCACATACATAATTATCATGTTACCCCTGTGGTTCTTCTTAACAGCTTGTTTTTCAAATGGTGGCTAAATTAGCTCTATGAGCAAATTGTTGGGCTCTAAACACTTTTGTACTCGCCCACTCTGCAGTGTAGACAAGCTTACTGTAGCCAGTAATTTTACTTTACTTGTGTAAAAGTAAGATGACCGTGTTAATATGCCTTTGTTCTTTTGGCCCTTACAGTAGAGGATATTGTCAGGAGCCTCCTCTGTATTGTCTGAAAACTAGTGTTTGCATAACTCTGGCAGTCTGGTCTGCAAAGAACTAAGAAAAGGCATTCAATTATCTGGCAGACTCCTGGCAGAGCTTGGTATGTGTTCATTGAGAGCCAGAAGAATGGGCCATGTTCTTTGGAAGAGAAATCCATCATAAGCATCTAATAGCCGAGTCTGTTTCTTGTGTGTCTGGATGCTTGTTCTCTTTAGAGAAACACCGTTCCTGAAAATGTGAACAAAAGAAAATATGGAAACTGCTCTTCAAAGAGCATACATGTGTTAAAATGAAAAATGACATTCATAAATTAGTAACCATTGCTGTGAGTCTTCCAGGCGTGATATCAAAGACCACTGATGAGATACTGACATTAATGATTACTTATGAAATAGTGAGCGATCATTCAGCACAGGGAGTTGTATTGAATCTAAAGTCCAACTTTCACATGTTGTTGGTGAGAGGTAATTGAAGTGGTGCCGTTCCGATGGGCCATTATTCCGAAACATGTCCCATTGGCCCATTTGTCTGACAGTCTGTTATCCTGATAACATAAACAAATTACTAGATTATATTTATGGTTCTTTGCAGATAGGAATTCTAGCTAAGGATAATTTGCGACCCCTGTCCCTGGTTAGGCTCGTCTGCTTCAAAGGGCAACCTTTGTTAAGATTATAAAAAAGATCATGGTTTGTGTTGAATAAACAAATAAATGTTGTCACAGCCCGGCTCAGAGAAACAGGGAGACAAAGAGCTGGCGGCCAAAAGTAATCGTTTATTTGTCTCGCTAAAACACGTAAGCCAACGTTAACAGCACTTTCACAAAGTCAGCAACAACCGTGGTGAGCCCGTCAACACAGGTCTTCCTTCCAGCGAACCAGGCTGCCAACTGAGGAGAATCTGTAAGGCCGAGCCACACCGGCTCAGGTGTGGCTCATTCAGCTGACGGCCCTCTAATCAGCACCTGCAACACATCATTAGCCACACAGGGGCACTTGGTATATGGGAGGAGGAGGGTCGTCACAATGTAACAACCACTTAACTAGTGTAAAGAAATTACAACCGCTCTTAATGTAACGTTACTTAACAAGCATTAAGTAAACATTCCCTTTTGGTTTCACACAGGACACGGTCAGCGGTCTCCTGGGTGAACATATTGTGTTTGTTTGACCCACCGATCCAGAATGCAAAACCTTCATATTCAACGTATCCATGGGCTGAAAAAGGTAGTAGCATATCATGAGTTAAATTGAACACATAATAAATAATGACATTTTCAGACATGTGACAAGATCAAAAATGTCATTATTTAGATCACATTACAATCATTTTATATGCGCTACGTATGTGTGTATGTTTCTTATTCATGGCAAAAGTACTTTACATTATCGTGTGTGTGTGTGTGTGCGTGTGTTTCTGTGTGCATGCATACATGGAGTCTCATGTGTATCTGAGCCTCTACCTGTGTTTACATGCAAGTGCTTGATCAGATTTTGCAGGTTAGGTTTGGTTTCAGCCATTGTTTCACCTTTTCATTACATTTTCAGATGAGTTTGTGTTTTTTTCCATGTACAGTAAGACACATTTGCAATAATATGATATAAGATGTCATAAGAGAAAATATAATTGTTGACAAATACTTTCTTGGTATGGTGACGAAATCTGTTTTGGACACAGTTAGTCACATCTTCTGTAGCTTTTACTTCAACTTCATTAAACACAGTTTGAGTCCTAAAACTGTCTGAGCACCTAAACAGCATTCATTACCACATTGGTTTTAACAAAGACACACTGGTGAATCCAGCACTGATGTCCATGGCATGCTGTCTTTAAAACTAGTAAAGCCTATAACAGCAACAGATGTGGAACAATTGAAATTAAAAATACAAACTAATACGATTACAATCCTCAAAATCTATTTTTGTCATGCATTCCACTGAATGTGTATCTAAAGAAATCCTCGCTGTTGATCATGGAAGTGGTTTGTCAACTAACCAACATGTGCCAAATATTGTAGTACACATTTGGGATTCGAAGTTTGTCCACCAGCTGTTTCCACGTTGGCAAGCTACATCAGTGCTGCATATCACTTTTGGACATTAAAATTGTTACTATCCAAGACATTCAATCTCCTTGCATCTTTATAAACTAGTGGAGAGGAAAAATGAGAGAGAGAGGGAATAGATAGATAGCCAGGAAGAGTGGAAGAGTCAGGGAGACAAAAAAAAAGTGACTGTTGGAGGAAGTGGAGATGCAACGTCTTGGCCCCAGATTTTGATCTTGAGGACGCGTGTCAGAAGCAGTGACATAAATGATGTATCTCTGCAGACCCATCAATAACACCCAAAGAGGGCCTAATGGAGGTATAAAACTGGACAGATAAGAAGTTTCGCTTGGAGCTTTCATAAATCAGCCTCTCAGAATGACCTATATAAAAGCCAACAGCACTGGCAGGCTGCATAAATTGCAAATGGACGCTGCAGGAAGTATTACTGTTATTGTAATTATCACGAAGCTCTCGGACACCGTAAGCGCATGTATTAAATATCATGGTAAAATGCATGGGGTTTTACTGCACAGGGATATCATTCATAAGTGATTCATAGTCTCACTGATGCAGCTTAATAATACAGTAACACAGACCTTACAGGCAGTAAGGTCTTGGTATGAAGAGCTTCATCTCCTTATCACCAATTGTTCTTAATGACATTAAACAAAGCAAGGCTGATCAAACAGTCAATCATATTAGATGTTGAATCATATGCATTATGTATGCTGCAGTTTTTTCCACCTGAGTCAACGATGTATGTCTGAGTCTGGGAGTGAGTAACTCTGCATCCAAGCTACACATTAGTTCATTTCACTGTGGAACCTACTGCCATTTAACATGGAGAGAGATATAGCAATCACTTCAATCTAACTGGAAAATTACCTTTCAAAGCTCCACACTTTTCCACAAGAAACAAAGGCTGATGATGAATTGCACAATGTATCATCCCTGCTTTTGTACTTTGTGCCATGTTGCCTCAAGTCACCACTCATGGAGCACTCACCCCATGTTGGCAGGGGGGGGGAGAACGGTTAAAGCACCTGGCATTCTTACTTTGGAGCGTTCATGCAATATTCCAATGAACAGCCATGTAGTCATGAAAGAGAAATGGAAATCAAGCCTTTATTTTATTTAATATTTGTAGTGGTTTTTAACAAGTAAATACAGAGACATACAGCTAGTTTTTAATTAGCTTAAATCATCTTTAAATTGGAACTACATTGTCTTTGTTAGTCTTGGATTAACTACCGTCCATCACTACAGCAACAAGTAAGAGCAGCTGACTGAAACCAGTCGCCCTAACGTCTATGAGTTTTAGCTTTAATTAAAGCTGCAAGCAGCATTGATCAGGCTCTCGCACCTTCACGCACGTCAAGGGTTCTAGCAGGACTCTGGTTGACGCGGCCATGCATTTCTGTGACCATCAAGCACTAATAAGTGCACGAGTTAAACAGCATTTCCTGCTGGGACCAGCGGCGTAGCCAGGTCATTTTGCCAGGTCTTAAGCCTCCATTGTTTTGAGTGTAGCTCCGAATACAATCATAAATGTAAGCCTGCAAAGATCGACAAAAAGCTGAATGCGTGTGAATGCGCTTTAGTTGTTGTAACATAACAGACTGTCAAAGTAAATAAAGGTCTCAAAACCGACTGTTTGTGCCGGTAACTCTGACAAACACCGCTGAGTGACTCAAAGCGGGAAGAGTCGAGGAGAAATGGCAGAATGTTTAGTTCCATTTGGAAAAAAAAATACATCTTTTGGTTGAGAAATAAGTTTAAGCCAAAAGGTGAACCCATGTTGTATAATCTAAAACATGAATTAGGTTGGGTGCAGTTTGATTTTATTGAACAAACTTCACGTTGCATGAAATTACTTTATATTACAGCCTGCCTGCCTCTGATATTTAGATCAGAGTCAAGTCATTTTTTCTGGTGGTGTGCCCACGAACCCTTTTTATAAGTTCAGTGTTTGGACCACTGTATTTATAGAATCCTGCTTACGTCCGTGGTTGCCAGTAGGTGGCGCTATGACTGAGTTAATATTGGCATGCAGAAGTCCTCAAGCCATGACTCTCATCAAGTTTGGAACAGTTTTGACAAAGTACAGTTGAGATACAACAGCTTGATGTATGATAAAAAAACAGGAGAAATTCATAAAAAAATCAAAATGGCTGACTTACGGTTGGGTTTAGAGCATGGACCTTTAAGACTTTTTTTGTAAGTCTACATGTAATACATCTGCTTACCAAATTGTATACATCTAGGTCAAATGTACTGCGAGGGCTGCATCATTGAGATTTTGTAGGGGGCGCTATTGAGCTGACTTGCCACACTGATGAATTAAAATCACATCTGATAACTACATGTATGACTTTAAATGTGTGTGCCATGTTTGGTTATGTTTTATGTTTTGTTCAAAAACACCTTAATTTTTGAATGCAATGCCACCGCAACACCTTTCCACAAAACCACAAACTTTTAATAACTTTTCATCACTAAGGTCTTTAAATTGCAGTTTTAATTTTTTCAACTCCTCAGACTCATGGGATGTGAAAGAACTCCAAACTGATCCTGCATCGGGCCTCTTCTAAACTGTAATGTTTCTATTCTGTTCATGAAATACATTACGAGACATGGTTTTACATCAATATATGGATTTACGTTGCTAGCTAAAATAAAGTTTATTTTGTTATACCTTATTACATTTATTAGCCACAAATAGATATGTGACCTCATCGCTATACGTCCTGCAGACAGCAGTGTTTAAAAATGTAAAATAGTATTGAAAAGAAGGTGCGTCTTTCTTTCACTAGCTTCCAAAACAAATGCATATGTTGACCAGATCACAGGGGACGCTAAAATGTACACAAAATTAAAGTTCCTTTTATTAGCTTTAAAGCGATTTTCCAAAAATATATTCATATTTGATTTTGCCCCTGTGGATATCAGGTCTTCAAACCACTCTAATGAAACAAGTTCATAAAAGTGAGCAAATTAAGCGCTACACTAATCTATAGATCCCCCAGTGATGCACACCTGCCTGCTGTCGGTGACAGAGGAAGGTTGGAAGAGATGAAATCAATATGAGTGAGTAACTACCAGGCATTCATTTATCTTCCTAAATGTGGCAAGTACAATGTTTGTGCAGGTGTGCATTGTGTTCATGAATATGTAGCATAACAGCATTATTTTCAGAGGTTTGGCATACCCTGAGGAAACTGAAAGCTTTTGCAAATGTACAAAAGTCGTTTCCTTAACTTACAACTTGATGTGAAGAACGGTACGGCCCCAAACTTCTAAGAGGAGAGAGTGAAAGAGTGGTGCACTCATGACGGCATGACTAAGAAGTAGTTTGTCCAGCTCCGTAACGAGATCTGTCCATGCCTGAGCAACTGGAGAGGCAGCTGTTCTCAGCCAGCCAGAATGCAGACCATGGCTTTTTACACGGAAGAAGTAGGAGTGATGGAGGAAGGACAGGGAAGAGAAGGAGAAGGGGAGATATGTAATTAGGGAGCAAGACAGAGAGGATGAGGTGAGGGAAGAAGGGAGAGATGGAGATAAAGAAAGCCACTAAGGGAGAAAGACAGTAACACAAAAAGGGGGGAATAGAGGAGGTGAGAGGCCAACAGAGACAGAGAGACAGTTTGAGCAAAAATCATTTAGTGCTAAGCTAAATGCCAAACTAAGAATAGACTTTGAATCAATCAAGCCTAGCTATCTGGCTGGAGAATTAATAGGTCCCCTAGAAAGCATTGCCTTTGCTGCAGGAGGGCACTTGTTTTCTTAAACCTCTCTAAAATGTAAACACCATCAAAACCAGAAGAGATCATGCTCATTCATATTATGTGCTACAAAGAACAATGTATTTAAAACATCTCATGAGAGAGTGACAATCAAATAGACTTTAACACCAACCAAAAGAACCTTTTTAATATAAAAATCAAAAAGTATGCCTGAGCACTAAAAGCCAACTTGTATCTTCATAAGCGGAACACTTGCTTTGATACGCTTTCTCCGCTACAGGTACTGTGCTTTCTCTGGAGGTTTGACAGCTTGGTTTGGTCCCTCTACATCTCATCAGAGTTAGTCTGATCTCTTGTAAGGGAACACAGTGACTATGAGACAAACGTGGCCCCTATAGGCATCAGTATCAAAGACTCCATTTGAACAACAGAAGGGAATACAGGATCTGTCGGTTTCCCGTCATGCGTAGCTGCATTTAGAGTTAGCCTCTGTTTCTTAGCTCCTGATTAGGTGTAATGAAATGCCAGCAAAGCTTAAAGACACAGTCTAACTGGCAGTCACGCTGTCAACTGCCCCATGCATTTTGCATTAAACTTCTATGGTGACTAATCAGGGTCAAGGTAACAAAAACATTTACACTTTTCCTGCTCTTAAGAATGTGACAGATTCTTGCCTAATTAGCCAAGAGATTGTCTCACTCAATGAAACATTTATCATAGAGCTCTTATTATTGTCAGCATACTTTTTTAAAGATAACGGCTTCAAACACAATATTCTTTTCTGCCTACTTCAAAGACACATGCAGAAATGTGGCAAGAGTTTACACAGATTGCTTAAGCTGTTTCACCGAGGCTTTAAGAAGCTCATTTTTTTGCCATTGATGATATAATGGATGTCCTGCAAAAATCCTGTGTCCCCATTTATCACCTTAATCATTTCCTGCAGATTTCTCAAGACCACATTTAGTGAATGCATCTATCTTTCTCGCGTTGAGGCTGCGGACAAAGACGGATAGCCTCACCTGCGAGATTTAAGGACTTCCCAAGCCAGACAGAGCATGGCTGACAGTCCTTTATTCTTCGACTCAAGCAAACATTTTTCCAACCTGTGGTATCTGTGTTGGTTTGTGGTAATTTGATTATTCACTAATTTGTGACCGAACATTCACCAGTAAATCAGCTCAACGTTTCAGGCTATATACATTTATTCACTTTCTTTGCTGAGATTTAGATGAGAAGACCTATTGCACTGCCAGCAGGCAGTTGCTTAGCTTAGCCTAAAGCCTGGAAACGGGAAAACAGCCAGCCTGGCTCCGTCCAAACGGTTAAAAGAAAACTGTCATTCAGCACCTCCAAAGCTCTCTTATTAACATGTAAAGTCTTTTTTAGTTTTATCCATACAAAAACAGAAATGTAATAATGACAAGT
Source organism: Anarhichas minor (assembly GCF_050575085.1). Taxonomy (NCBI): domain Eukaryota; kingdom Metazoa; phylum Chordata; class Actinopteri; order Perciformes; family Anarhichadidae; genus Anarhichas; species Anarhichas minor. The sequence goes on along the minus strand of NW_027466460.1, from coordinate 1,989,699 downwards.
CGCAGTTTTATAAGGTATTACATGCTGGAACTATTTCTTGGTAAGAACATAATGCGCCAAAAAACTATTCCAGCACAAATGTCCCTGTAAAACCACAACTAGCCATTTTTTACATTTTTGTTTGTGTATTAATTTCCTACATCTTGAGGGCAGGTCTTGCATGCTTACATGTTATTGAAAATGAAAGCCTTTTCATGATTGTTTTCATGTTTGTTTTTTTAAATCTGTGAAGGGGTCGTGTTTAAGCTAAACGTCACCGCAGAGAAGCTACAGATGCTCCAACTTGGGTTTCATTGGGACTTTACGGTTAGCAAATAATCAATAGACAATCAGAGTTAAAATAACCACAAAGAAAAATACACATTAAGATAGAAATTATATGTATATCATGGTACAATATCGATGATTCCTCAGCATTGGTTCCAGTGCTTTACTGGAGTTGGTAACCAGCAAAAAGGAGCGAGATAACTAGAGAGTGTGGTTTTAGGGGTCCAGTTCTTCATTCAGGCCTGGACATTTCTAGGGCCTCTACAACTCCTGCTCTGACTGAGTTTGGGTTACATCCATGGTGCTGTCCATAATGCTTGGCCATGGGGTAGTCTGCACTTCCTGTGCAAATAGCATATTTATTTTTAAAGAACACCTCTTTCAGTTTTCTTTTTGTTTGGTGTGAAATTGTTTGGGTATGTTAAGACACAAAAACAACTTGGGTAGTTTTATGGAAAGATCTTAGTTTGTGTTACTTTGCCTTGGTGAGGCAGATTAACACTTTGTAAAGTTTAAGGAAAGGGAAAAAGTACACACTGCATTTTAGCTCCCAAAACCCAACATTTGGACCCTACCACGTCTTCATCTAGCAAAGGATGAGGAAACATCATGCATATGGTTAGTAGAAGGGCAAATGTTAATTGCAGGTCTGTGCCGGGGCGCGATACTAATTTTACAAATTAGTTTTTTTTTCCTGCCGATCATACAGTACCAGAAGTCTTGATCAACATCAACCATATGAAGAAAAGGTTCCACTTCCACAGCTAAAGTCACTGACCAAACCATGAAACTGAAGACTCTCTGTGCACAGTTTAAAATGACTGCAAATCTCCATTATTCATGCATCGTACAAAAACATCTTCATGCTGCATATGTGCCCAGCCAGAGGTCACGACCCTCATTAGAAGATGCAACAGAAGGTTTGTGTGGAAGACATTTGGTCTGAATTACAATGTCTTTCTTTTAGCATGTTGGGAAGTCCTCTGCTGCCTTTGCCACAGTGCTGCTAATGCTGTGGAGAAATACTTTCCTGTTTTGCCCGCAGTACCATTTCAGTACGTAATCACCTAGCTCATGAAAATTGCAAAGGTAGTGAATAATTTAAAGTGGCTGCGCTAAAAAGTATGTGTTGTATGGTGTCATAACGATGGTGGTCCAGACACACGAAGATAGTAAAGTAGATAAAAAGAAATCCGGGGGAAACATTTTTCTTTGTCGCTCATTTATAGTGTTCACATTACATATTCCTCTCTTTCCAATATTTCTTTATTGTTACTTGAGGGCATGCTTAAATTGAGATGAGGACCAACCTACAATTTGAATCTCCAATATATTTAAGCACATGTTCTGCACCAGGAATGGAATAAAATGTTGCAGGACTGACTCAATGAACAGCAGTGTGAAGTTTGACCATTTGTCCTGGCAAGCTGTACAAAACAGCCAGAGCATTGACTGAAGTGGTCAAGCCACACGGGACACCTGCAGTAATGTTATTTGATTAACTGCAATCATTAAATCACATCTCACCAAGTTATGCTCCAGACCATCAAAACCAGTAAGGAATTCCAAAATGAAGTAAATATATATGTATTCGTATTAAGCTTCAGAAGCACGGGTCAAAAGTGATTATTGATTATGTAATTTATGTAGTTTTTGTAATGCAAACAAATGGATTAAAACAATTAAAATCATGAAGACTTTAAACTAAATTCTGCAGGTACTCATTTATCTACAAATGGTTACCCCCGGGATCACTTCTTAATTAAGAAAGACCAGTGAATGAAAATCAATCAGAGATTGTTTTGAGTCACATAAGCAAGTGGAACATTGCCAAGTGTGGAGGTGACGTAAGAACTTCGGCTCCAGTGCCTTCTAATACCTCCGAGCTAGTTTCTGTAACTCAGTGCAATCACACATTTGAGTATTTCTTTCTTTCATCCATCAAGTTCCAGAGGGTTTTGTTATCCCTTTTGTTAGCTAAATTAGCATTTACTACACCCCTTGCTATTTGTGGTTTCAACAAAGTTAAACAATGATTCACTTGTCAACATACAAAATTTTACAGCTCCCCTTAAAATTTCCCAGCATGAACACTTGAGTCATAACTTGTCTTCATGTTCTGTTTTCAGTCCATGTTGCGGCAGTGAAGCTAAATGGTTCTTACCTCTGACTCCTGTGTGGATTGGCAGACTGTGATTGACAACCAAATCATGCGGTGACCAACGATCAGCGACGGGTTCAAATGAATCAACCCAACAATGAGTGGGTTTTTTGTATGACTTATTTTTTTCAGTTGGTGAGAATAGTAACTTAATCATTGATATAGGCTGCTTAAATATAATCACCTGACTGTGGGGACTGTATGATGATACAATTATTTTTAAAAAGAAAGAAAGTGGGGAAGCAAAACTATAACTTTGAGTTATAATTGAGTTATAATATGAATAATGTGGAAGCATTTACTCCACTTGCTCCATTGCTCAGGTGCCTATGTTTATATGTATACATGTTGTGTTGCATTTTAGTTTTAATTTATTTTTATTATTTATTTAAAGTGAAGCACAAACTTTGTATTTTATATGAATATGCCTTTGTTTTCGAAGTGTATGTAAAGCAATTTGAATTCATGAGTTCATAAATTGTGCTTTGCCTTGCTCACATGACACTTCAAGAAATGTTGTATTACATAATTGAATATTCAAAAATATACTATGGTATGGGTTTGGGACTACAGATGAAAAATAGCCTCTTGGCTAACTCTAGCACATTTACAGAAATGTTTGGTAGCACTTTATAATAACTACACACTATGAAGCATTAGTTTAAGTATGAGTAAACACTTAATTCATCATTTATAAAGCATTGTTCCTACATTAATAATTCATTAGTATGCAGTTCATAACAACAGTTATAAATGTTTTATTCTTGATTAATAAGCTGGTCTATTATGTGTTTCATTATTGTGTTTTCATACTTTATAAATGATGGATTCCCCATTTGTAAATTAAGTATTATATATTTTACAAACCAATTATTAAGGAGTTGTAGATGATTAATAAGATAATTTATAAAGTGTTAGTAAATGATTAATAACTTATTTAGATGTACATTATTCATGAATTTATATATATAATGGTTAGGGACTATGTTAATATATGCGTTATAAACGCATATTAATACTGAAATTCATGATTTATTAAGGTAGTTACTACTCGTTAGTAAAGTGTTTTATGTGACCTCATCTAAAGTGAGGACTATTTATGCCTTACAAAGCATTTATAAATGACATTGAAAGGCCAGCAGTACCTCAAAACACAGTTTTTGAACAGAACAGGCAAATAGACAACACAAAGTGATCAAAAACATATTAATATTTATTGCAAGATGCAAACAATATACTGTTAAATCACGGCGGAGTGGGAGTTTCATAGTCCGGTGCTGTAGACACGCCCCCTCTGGGAGAGTCACACAGACACACACCTGGTGCAGGTGCTGACAGAAGCAGCAGAGTGGAAGCCAGACAGGCCCAATAGTAATATCCCAGTCACCACAGAAAGGTCTCCCCTCTCCCCAGACAATGGAGATATTCTCATCTTTTTGAAAAATGTTTTAAAGTTGTAGACCATTTCACAGTAATGGTAAACATTATTGCAGTGTATTTGAATGACATAACCTGACAGGAAGTAAACATAGACCCAAGTTGTTGCCGAGCAGTTCAGTTGAAACAGTGGAAGCTAGCTCTGCTCTGCTTTCTTTCTTTTTCGATGCTGTATACACTGACTGTTTTTTTCTTTCAGTAATGATCAAAGGACGAGGCTATCAACAAACCTCATGTTGCACTTAAACTAAACAGAATTGAGTATTCTTGAATGTTTTATTTGTTATTTATTTAATTTTGTTTCAAATTGGACATCTTCAATATTTTAGTTTTCATGTAAGACTATAGCCCAAAGTTCTTTGCTTAAAGTGTTCTTGAAGTTCTTTAATTAATAAATGGAAAGCAAAGTTATATTTGTCCCCCCCCATTTTCTTTGCTGATCCGAAAAATTATCCGAACCGTGACTCAAAAACCGTGAGGTTTGCGATCCGTTGCACCCCTAATGTGCACTATCCCTTATCAAATAAACCAATAAATAAAATGGGTCTTGCATGATGCTGTTATTTTATGGACATTATGTATAATCACATGTGCACAGGGAGAATTGGGTTAAAGGCTCCAATGAATTGAATCTGGTTGTCCCTCAGCAATCGTATTGCCCCAGTGGAACTGCTCTGTGGGCAGAAGTGAGAGATACTGGGCACTTGGCAAGCAGGTGTAAACGTGTGTAACTATGCAGGATTGAATGTGAAGCACAGTGCTGCTTGCAAAAGGAGCAGACTGTCAGCAAAGCATTCCCCAGAGTTTAAAACACACTTTTAGTGTTGAAAGTCTCCTCACAACACCTACAGGGTTAACTTTCTCAATGACACGTCATCTTATCTACACCACATTAAACAGCATAACAAGAGGTTAATAACAATTACATCATTAGATAATGACCTGTTAATGTTTCTCTCAACGTTGAGTTTCTTGTTTTCTGTCATTGAGAGGTTTGGGGAGAAAACTTAGCAGACACCACACTCCTCACTCTGATCCAGTCACTGAGCCAGGAGTTGTAAATGGCATCACATTAACGGTGCCTCCAGGGTATAGACAGACAGTCCCCTGCATCTCTCTATGCAACATGTTTGTTAAGCACTGGGTGGTCATCGCTGCTGTCGTGTGGTTCTGACTGCCCTGGTGCCAGGCTGTTTAATGGTGTGATGTCCACAGTATCACTTTAATTACTTTGCTGTAATGAACACTAAAAAATGAGCTCTGTTCATCATGTCAACACTAAAGCAAACCTGCTTGGATGGTGGATTTGTCCTCTCAGTTCAGTGGCACATCACTTCTGCACACTTTGAATCATTTGGCTTTTATAGCCACAATATACTTAAATGTCGGGTGTTCTTAATCTATTCAAACAATCGCTGTGTGGTGGGCTTTATACAGTATTCATATCATTATGATTTTTTACAGCTGACTCATTCAGAAGCATAGAGTACTTTGAACCTGAAATTAAATACTAATATGAAAATTGACCCATAAGTCCCGCCTCTCGGATGCAGACTGGCCAATCACAGCGTAGCATCGGCCAGCTTTGACCAGGGTCCAACAACTAATCGGCTCTTCTCCATAGACTCTCATTAAATCATTTCAGATGTTCTTCATGTTCAGGCTGGTTTAGTGGATGTGGAGCTCGACATAGTTAAACGTTGTGTAATAGTGATACTCTTTACTGGGAGAGGTAGGAAGGAGATATATGTTTCTTTAACATTAACTTTCTACCTAAAAACCTGTTGAGCTTAACATTAGCAGAGTACATTAGTACATCATTACTGAAGATATACTGATTGTCTACACATGCTGTTTTTGCTTTTTATTGATTGTAACAGTGAATAAAGACCTACCTGATTTACAGGAACAGTGTTGTTCCTTCATTTCATTGTCTTCTCTCTGGATCGCCAGGTGATGTGGTGGTTCACTTGTACACCTTAGCTTCTATCTTTATCTTTTCAACCTGTTTGCACTGCCGAATCAGTTTGACATTCTGGATATATCCTTCAAACTCATATTGTAGACCCTTCAGTCTGCTTCCCTCTGAAATAGATTTTTAGTTTTTTCAAAAAATTTGATATTTCTTCAGTGAGTACAGTTAGTGACCTCCATGGTAGCTGTGACAACTTGGGGGAATAGCAGTGGAGCGTAGCCAAAGGTCAATAGAGTGCTGCTACACCAATTTGATGATTTCTAAAGCATTAATACGATCGGCAGAAGTGAAAAGCTAACGTGAGGCTATAAAGGAACTACACCAATGTCACATGACGTCACATCACCACCATTAGGCTAAAAGAGGGCTAGTGTCTGGTGATGACATTTAGTCGTCTTATTTAGACACCTGTTAGCAACCGCCTTTTTAAGACATGTAAAAACTTCTAAATTCCACAAGACGTATTTTATACTGTAGAAAAAATATTAAAATCTCTTCAGATTGTGTTAAACACAGACCTTAAATCAGACATCTAACCAAAAACGCATTCAAAAAATATTTTGACTTCAAGACGAAGGCACCGGAGGTACAAAAAGGCTGACTCATTTCCAGGTTTTAGGCCTCATTCCTGCAGAACTTTATTGGACTGAGTTACTTAAATATAATGTAAATGTATATAATAGCCAAAACATTAATAAAAGAGATCTGCCAGCAGTCTTCTTTTCATGAAAATGCAAATAAAGTCTAAGACAGCTTTTCTGTTGTTTTTCTGTATCCATAATTTTCACCCAAGGTCATTATTTTCCCTGAAGTTTCAAAATGATAACTGTTCGGTTTAATCTTACCCCATTTGCCCTCGATCGCACACACATTCCTCATCATTCACTTGCTAAAAAGAAACATTTCAAGTATTATGTACAGTGTAATATTATGTAAAAAGGATTGCACAAGAAATGTCTGAAAATGGCCTTAAATTTGTTTTGTGTATTATATTGTCAAGTGCACATTTCTCATGGACACTGTTTCTGACAGAACCAATATGTTCTCACTCCAAATTCGGCAAATACCGACGCTTGGTCAGTAGCCCTACTTGTCAAACTCCGATGCTCTAGGTTCCCCTCTAGCATCAGTTTTTTCAAAATAAACTTCCGTCTTTACAACAACTTAGGTTTAGGCAACATAATCACTTAGTTTGGTTTAAGAAAAGAGCGGGGTTGACGTTAATTTGACTGACTAATGATTCACTTGACAATATGTTGATGTTTATCTTTGATTTTGTTTGGCGCACAAACAGCGGTTTCCTGGATCATAGTCCTGTGTTTGTTGAACCTATCCACCTTCCCTCCCATCCGCCCTGCGTGGACTATATCTTGCTCTTTAAACAACGCAGTTGATCTGACAGCTAATAATGACCAGGTGGGTTTTATATTCGAGTTAGCTGAAAGCCTAGTGCATCAGAATCAGAGGCAGAGGGACACTTACCAACCGTTGCTTTTTGTCGAGTCGGGAGTGAGACCCAGTTGAACGGATCATTGGCTCATCCACCAAATGGGATCACAGTAGTTGAAGCTCATTGAAATATATCACCCAACTCTGCTCAACCCAACAATGTTATGCAGCGTCTCACCCAAGGCAAAAACATTCTTTTTCAAGCCCTTGTCAATTTAGAGTATTTGGGCGACTTTCAGTCTAGTGGAAAGAAAACATCCATAATACACATTTAAGTGTATTTTTTACCACTTTGATTTGCGTCTGTCGGTTTCTCCTAAAGTCACTTGAATGCCTAAATGTCTCATTTGCAAATTTAAACATGAAATTTCCCAAAACTTGTAATACAGAAAATCATTGTCTGAATGTAAATAATCAACTGTGGAAGTTTCATGGTGATATCTATTTGTTCATTTTTTACCCTGTTCATCTTGTCTTCAAAATATATGGAATTTTACAATACATATATTTATGGGCTCTAATCAGTGTTTTTTTCATACTCAAGAAACAGAGCAAGAAATGTCTCTACTTATTTCCTAATTGCCCAACACGGTAGTGGGTGGCTGCATCCAGGAGACCCAGATGTTTAGTGTGACTTGTTGGACTATATGAATTAAAGGGAAACTTTCATGATTGTAAATGTAAATAACGTTCAACCTTCCTCCATGCTGCAAGCACCGAGAGGCCGTCGCACCCTCCGGCAAAATTCCGCTGGATGACGCTAAATGGCACGTTTCACGTCATCTGGTGGTACAAATGAGCGGGAAGCTTCAGGCGCCGGTGTTAAGAGATTGTACAAAAATATGAAAGCATAAAAGTATAACTATTACCACATATAACTTGTGTGCCTTTTATAACCATCACCACATATGTATAACTTGTTTTAATTCTTATAACCATCACAACATTTAACTTGTTTATACTTTTTTGACTTTTTATAACTGTTTGTGTTAGAAGTCATATATAATTCATCCTGTTCAAACAGGATCAAACCGGTTAAACATCCTGTTGTTGATCCAGAAACAAGATGACTCATGTGTGAGTGACGCATGAACCTGAGGGAGGTACAAGCCTCAGACCAGTATAAGAAGCAGCAGCAAAACTGAGAGAACGGAGTCTTCACCCTTAGGGGTGACTAAAGTCTTCACCCTGAGAAGGGTGAGTGGAAGACCCTCAGAAGGAGAGCAGCTTTTTCCCAGTTTAGAGACTAGATTGCTCTTCTTTTATAGAAGACCCTGTGAGATGTTTCTGCTATCAGAAGACAGCTTACAGTCACTGATATATTTTGCACCACATAGACTTTCCTTGAGTTGAAATTGTTTTATATAACTATTTTGAGAAAACTTTAATAAAAACACAGCCTTACCATTTGTAAGTGACAGGGACTCAAACTGAAGACTCAGGTTTTTAGATGAAGTCACCCCTCTTCCTCTGTCCTGGAAACGTGTGATACATATGTGACGACTGACTCTACTAGAGGAGCTTAAGGTAAATTCCCTGCGTGAAGACTTGGCAGTGTCAGTCAAAAATGGTGAGAAAACTAAAATTGGCAGTAGTAAGGTACAGACGTGCTATGTAACTATTCATACGGGGTGTTAGGGTTAAATCCTAGCGCCTAGGCGTAGCCATATAAGACTCTCAGAAAGACAATAATTCCGAAATCCTAACGATTCAGCTACGGGGTGAGATAAAAGGCCGAAGGTACACTTCCGACTCTTACAAAGGACACTAATCCCCTGAGGTCGGACTACTGACGGCGTTACCATCGTGTTAGGTGCGATCCTGTTGGGCAGGACCTGCTCACGCTACACCGGTAACAATTTGAAATTAATTGAATTGAATATCAGCAGAGTTTCCTTTTAAGCATACAAATATAAAGAATTTGATTACATTTCTGTATTTTGGTGTATTTTATGAATAACGGTTCCCTCACTGAAGCACTCAGCTCTGCTTTATTCTTATTGTGGTATTTGACCAATGGTGATCAACTCCTCTCCATGGACCGTTTAGAGCTTGCCTACAGAAACATGATCTGTTGATGGTGCAGCCAGCGTGCTGATATATCCCATTCTAATAGGAATGACAGGTTGACTGTTTTGCTCGCTAAAGCCCTTTTTATAAAGCCATAGATTGCATAGCAGGGCCTCCGCCAAAACCACAACTCTCGCCAATAAATCCAGGAGCCGACAGGGTGTTTATTTAGTCATAAATATGCATGGTGGACTCAATTACTCAGCATGTTATATGCACGGCGATCCTGGCCATAGTTTACCGTGAACCCCTTTCAGAAACAAGCATGTTATTTATTTGACTCCGGTGAATGAATCCGAGGTGCAAGGGTAATTGTCACCAGTTTTGCAGTGATTTGTTTTCGTGTGGTCTCAGGGCAGTAATGGCTTGTGCCATTTTGGTGATTGAAAACAATCAACTCTACTGTATAGGACAGCATGGGACAACGTGTACTTTCTCACCATCAATGTAGTGCAGTCATGGAATCTTATTTTTTCTGGGGTTTTTTCAACTAAGTGAATTGGTGAAGGAAAGCATTGGTATAGAAATCCCCAGGAGCACATGCCCCTTGATAGAACAGATGTGTCTTAATATCCCATCCAGCAGATTTCCAGTAATTCTAGCCAATATATTAGCAAAGATGGAAGACGTGGAAGAGGTTTTTTCGAAGCATGTCTCTGATGTTTAACAAGAGCTAGGGAGTTGTACTTTTGCCGTAGAAGCAACCATGCAAGTAAATTTCAGTAAACATCCAGCCTCTTCCTTTCCAGGTAAAAGCTGTATGTGATTTCTGTGTATTTCAAATAGGTGGTTTTGCAACTCACTGCCCATTTTCAGGGATTGTTAACCAATGCAGGCAAACACCATTTCTTCATTATTTTTCTCTGAAATCTAAAGACACCAGACATCATAAATAATAAACACAGTGAGATTTTTTTTTTGCCTATTCTTGTTATTATTCAGCAAAGTCTCACATCAGGGAACAGATGCTAATAGCTGGTGAAAAGTGAGACAGACTGCTCATTAGGCATGCTCAAACCCAACTTAAAGACCACCCACTGTCTTGCAATTATTCTGCGGTGCCTGCCACATATTACAGCTTAATTGAACTTTTCACAATCGTACCGTTGCAAACTATTCCTCAGGTCAAAGTTGACCGGGTGTCAAAGGGCAGTGAAACTTAAAGACATAATTAGCACGGATCCCCTCATAATTGTCCTCATAGGCTGGTGGCTCTGCTCAGATGTGAGGTCAATTACAAATGGACTTATTTGCATGGAGGTGCATGTTAGCGGGTGGTGTAATTGGTGCAATTTCAACCTCCGGAACAAATGAATCAGTTATCTGTTAACTGCAGTATATTTTCCAAGAAAAATAAGACAATATACACATATTGATCATTATCCTGCCAAAGAAGAGAGGCATCGTTGCTCAGGTCAAAGCACTTATGGTGTCCTCAGCTACAGTCTCATGTGGTGTCGTATGACGAGAAGCTTATGATGGCTAATGTTAGCTAGTGTTAGCAAACCTGAGATAGATGCTGTGTAACATTACTGAATCAGTTCACTGACCATATAACTCTTTACATCATTTGCAAATGTTTAAATATGTCACTGACAAACGTTTTTTTCTTGATCAGAAAAGTTAATGTTTGCTACAAACTACGGCTACTTGAGGAAATGATGTAGCCTTTAAAAAAACAGAAAAAAGTAAATGGCTTCATTCGAAACAAATGGACTTTGCGTTGTGTCAAAGACAGGGCAGGGAAGTTGCGAGATAATGAGAGATGAGTAGTGCATTGCTGGTCAAATCTCTTCGTGAGATTTGATGACAGATAGGAAAAATACAGAAGACCAGCCATATCCTTTTTGGCAACAACAAGCTGGTAACACATTGTTGTCCGTGTTTCCATTCAATTGTTAAGCAGATTTTAAGCAAGCTTTTGAAATATCAGAAAATTGAAGGCGATGTTGGGGTCTGACTATGTGCTTGTGCTGACCATGTTCTGCTGAACAAAGGAAACGACTTAGGCTTAGGACCATTAAACAGCCAACTCACAGTAAGGGCTTACTTGGTGTCTGGGCTTAGTTAGGTCATTGTGTGTTTATTACCTTCTTTGTGTTTTGCTTAAGTTACTGGATTGTTATAACGTGTTGTTGTGTATATGCTCGCGGATGACCGAGTCCCGTTATACTGTGTATTTCATACTGTTACAACTGTTTTGAGATAGATAAGTCACCGCGAGTGGAGTGGGAGGTCGTAGTAGTAATCAGGATTGCGGCCGGCCGAATTAAACTTCGTCAGCCGAACTTTTGTGTGGTAGAATCACGATTTCCGTATTTTATCGCGATGGTAAGGATCTGCTTTATTTTGAAGGATATATTTTATTTTGTTTGCTTTCTCTCTTCGTCTACTAACCCACACACACACACACACACATATAGCGTTAGTTACATGTATATACGGGTTGAGCTAACTACCTCAGACATGTGTAGATAACGCAATCTCTATTGTCTCTCGCCATTTTGTGGTCTCTTCAATGTGTAGTCCCACGTGACCTTCCACGTTTTATATTGCATCTGCCATTGTCTGAGCTGTTTTCTCGCTTCTCCCCCCCCCCCACACACACACACACAACTACATGCATGCACACACACACACACACACACACACACACATACTTTCTCTCTCTCACCAGAGATTGATTGTTCATTTTAGATAGCGTGCTCATAAACGTATAGTAGTTGTTGTTAGTTTTAGATGCTATTTCATTTTGATCAATGTTATTAGAACTTAATAAACTCTGTTATACTTTAAAGAGCAGCTGTCTGTGATTACTTTGTGCATGTATTGTGATAATAACCTGATATGTGGCCTGTTGCTCGAACGTAAACCTTCACTGTTCACTCTGAATGTGGAATAGTACTCAGACTATTGACATTGTGAGTGAACACTAATTATGAGACTTAGTTTATAGTTTGGTTATTGGTCCCTGTTCTCAGGGTGCTGCTCCGTTATTATTAATAATTGTTAATAATCTTACTGACATTAATAATTCTATTGATGTCAATAATTTAGTTTTTCGCATTTGCTGATAACTCAAACATGCTCCTTTTCGTTTCCAACAGCGATCTTTCGAAATGTTGAAAAGAGGAATGCAAATTTTGCGTGTTTCCTTCAACCGGTTTGGAGTGAATAAACTAGGCTACAGCGTAGTTTGGTCAGAAGTTGGCGCTATAGGCCAAACATGGCTGTGGTCCACCAGTAAACAGAGTAGACGATGTAGAGGTTTGCTCTTTAGCCATCTTCATGGAGAGAGGTCTTCAGGAGTTTGTTTTAATTGTTCTTTCATGTCAGCCAGTGGCGGGCCGTGCATTTTATATCTGGGCCTTCAGTGCTGCCCTACTACAGTTGAACCACCTCCTAATAACCTCATTATGATGCCACAGCTACGCTTATTATTTGTTTTGTGTAAAAATGAAGCTCAACACCTACAAATACATTAACTGCAGAGTGCAGATACGATCATGCACATGACGGGATGCTGCGTCATTAACGGACAATGCATTTAGTCAAAATCAATTCAGCAAAACTGCGGCTCTAAAACATGCATTCCGCCACACACTCAAGAGCACAGGTGTTACACCCGGTCTAGGGGAACCTGGATGCAGCATAATATAAAGTATCCCCCCTCTCTCCCACTCCCATGAACGACCATTTATGCTGTAATACAGTCCATCATATTTATTATTCACACCATTTGTAGTTATATACATCAGGGTGAGCCTGGCCCAAAACAATAAACAAAACAATCTTTATTAATCAACTACCTGACCTACTCCCAAACTGAACAAAACAAAAGACAGGCAGCTTACCTAACTCCCTACCCAAAACAGGAGAAAACAAAAGTAAACAAAAGAGCGGCTCATGGACTGTTAGTTATATTATGTGATCAGCGATCCCTGTTGCTGTGCAGCACGGTCCGGTTGGGAGCCGGAGAGAAGAGAGAGAGAGCCGGCCGGCCTCGACAGGTGCCTTCTTATGTCCCGCCTCATGAGTCCCCAGTCCAATCACCTGTCATTTACAGGATACAAAGAAAACTGTCACAATACACAGCACCGCCCTCAGCATATATGATCCTATATTATGACTCAAAGTCATAACAACGGGCCATTCACATATTATTCATCAGAGGGAAAAATATTAACCTTATCATAAAAAATGACACCATAGATAAATGAACACAGTAGTAACGCTCCTATCACTCCCTCCAGGAAATACACGACACCTTAGTTCTGGTTACTGACGGATTTATTCGTCTGTCAACACCGAGAGGGAAATGAGTCCACTTGAAAACACATGAATCTTCAAAGACGATCACTTAAACACTTTAACTTAAACTTAACTTTAACACTTTACCTTTAACACTTTGCGCAGAGTATATAGACTTCTGCCGCTTCACGTGTCTTCTTGTTGCTGTGCCACGACTAAATGTGTCCCAGCACAACATAGGACGTAACAATAGTTTATCACATATAAAACCAAACAAAAATCCATATTCATAAAAACAAGTTGTACAAATAATAATATATATAAACAAGCATATTAAATAATGACATAAAAAATATTTAAATGGAACAGGAAATCTCGTGGGCCATTGTCCTGTAATTGACACTTTTAGCCGCAGTGGCCGTTCTTCAGCAAAAGTTACATAGTCTTACTACAAAGCAGAGGAACTACCGTCCTTGTGAGTTCTATTGCACACTAGTTTTAAGTTTAGAAAGAAAACTAGAGCCGATCCGTTCTGATGCCATTTGTAAATATGGACTGTACGTTATTCTTTTCAAGGACCCCATGCTTACTCTAACAATGTTTCTCTGTGACACTGGCTGATTCAAATGATGTTGTTGCCCGAAGCACCATAGAGTACAAAAGAGCCTGATCAGTCTATTCAAATACAAGGATGGCATCTTCTGGAGTGACGTGGTTTCCAGATGTTCATGAATAAGTCATCTAGAGCACAACTGCTGAGATAAACAAATCAGTAAGATGAGCTCCAACTGCAATAAGAGAATTGTAACAGATTGCTCATTTCTACTCTACTGACTCCTGATTGCTGTGCTTTGCTTCCCCTCTGAAGGTTGCAGGCACTTTGAACATCCAGCACAGTGGCCTGAAAATGAGATTCATTAATAATTATCGTTGCCTCACTCCACGGATACTGGTAATGTCCCTGAGCAGCAAATATTAATGTTTCAGCCCCGGTAGGAAAGCTTTTAAAACAGTCACTCATTTGGACCTTTAAATGGATGAAAAAAGGATCCAGTTCTCCCTCTCTACCTGGCTTTTCAAAACTTTTTTTCTTCCATCACTGCTGATGTGGATATGAGATCTCTCGACAGCCCCTAAAATATCTACTCTCACCACTCTGCCCGTATTCTTCTTGAGGAAATGAAGAGAAGCTAATGGCTTCTCTGTGGCTGAATAAAATATGGTGGATAAACAGCAGCCAGATTCAGTTTCTGCTCTAAATATTAGAAGCACAACTGATTGTGTGTCCAACCACCAGCACTTTATGCGAGAGTCATTTCACCCCAGGAGGATGTTCCTCCATTTCTAGGAAGGCAGAACTCATCTCAGAAGAATCTGAATGCTGCTGGTGAGAGCCGGCTTTGTGTGCGAAATATGCACATTTCCTCAAGCTTATGAATGAAGTCCCTGTGTGGTGAAATGCCTCCTTCAACAGACAGAGAAATCCCTCCTTCTTCCTGTGTTGTTCACTGATAACTACAATTCCACCAAGCCACACAAGTTTCTTCATGGGCCGATTAGCTATACTGCAAGAAAATGTCAATTTGTGGCTTTTATATTTGCATTAAGTGAATTAAGGATAGTGCAATACAGACTGAGGTGCCATCGAAAAGTGGGCAGAGGGGCATAAACTATAAATAATAACAAGATAGAGTCCAGTGTCAGGGGAATAAATAACAAGCAACCTTTATATTGAAGAAGTGAACTTGAAATCTCTGAGCAGAAGTCCTGAACAGGAGGATCTTCTCACACTTTCACACACTGTGCAGCTCCATTGATGCCGTCAAGGTTACTGTACATCTTGTTTGAGATGACAATATTATTCGCGCTCCAAATTAATTTGGGAGATCCATCATTGCTGTGAGTTTGGGGTTTCCATCGGCATCTTTAAATGGATTATCCAATTACTGCTTTTCAAATGCCATGACAATACAGAGCAGAGCTGTGGTCAGGCTCAGCCAATTTGGGGCACTGCTTGAAATTCAATTCATGAAATGGAAATGGAATCCTAAGTAACCACTGGTCTATTTCTGTCGGCAGTTTTCTTTTCTTTTTTGCCTTGTGAAGGACTGGCTTTG
This sequence comes from Anarhichas minor, assembly GCF_050575085.1. NCBI lineage: Eukaryota > Metazoa > Chordata > Actinopteri > Perciformes > Anarhichadidae > Anarhichas > Anarhichas minor. The sequence goes on along the minus strand of NW_027466460.1, from coordinate 1,973,972 downwards.
ATTGAGGCTGCAGTCTGTATCTCACAAGCTCACATTGTTATGGGTGGACGGTTTTGCAATTAATGGCAGGCTGAGACACAAACATGCCAAAAAGTGTTGGAAATTGAAAGATGCTGAACTCAGATGTTAAACTCCTCTCTGTGAAACTGATTGCTCCTGACCCCATGTCTGCTGTGTGCTATGATGGAATACCAATAAATTATTATGTTAATGGGAAACTTATTTATCTGAAGACACTTTCAATCCTTTCTTGCATTGGCTTTTATTTTTGTTGACTTCCTTCCTCTCGTCAACTCTAACTTGTTTACCTAGAGCACTTTAAACACAGGCGTTGCTTACATCTATTGGGTTTCTTTTGTCTCTCGTTAGAAACAGGAATGTTTTGGCTGGGGAATAAAGGACAACGCTGTTTATTCTACTGAGTCCAAGTCTTGTTTGTGTTAATGCTCTAAAGCTTTTACTGGGTAACCCCGGGAGCTGAGCCAGGGAAGGGCAACAATGTTGTAAAAGTTGTGAAACGACGGTGTGTGAGTCGGGGTCGTGGTTCAATCGAGCGACTGAAATGATATGAAGCAGTGGCTTAGGAAGAAGAAAAAGGTCATACGAGGACTGCTAGTTTAGATCGTATGTGGTGATTATCTGAAAAACCAGACAAATAACAGACGTTAATGGAACTTTAAAAAAAAAAAAAAAATGTCGCAAGCATGCAAGTATATGTATAGACCCTTTCCTACTGGACAAAAATGTAAATAGTGTTTACAAATATTATGTATTAACGTACCAAACATGCAATTGAAACAGTCTCCTCTAAGCCACCAGACTCCAGTCAGACAGCAGTAATTTGACCTCACAGATCGTCAGAAAACACACTTTATTCAAACAAAATAAAACTCATCTTTCCACTTTTCCAACAATCACCAACTCTGGTCTGAGAGGCTGAAGGACAGAATAATTAACTAACGGATATGAAAAAAAGAATGAACTATGGCATTTTCACAGTTAAACTCACAATGATAAAAGGAGTCTGTCGCTTATTTTTAGCAGATTTCCTCGTGTTCTGTGGAAAAGGGTATATGTGTGTAGGTATACGTGCTCTTTTTTTACTATGTGAAGTTGCTGTGAAGCCAGAGGTCATATTCTCTGCCCTCATTTTGGCACACAAGAATATTTTCCTCTGATTTGTGAAGCTTCCCACCTTGTTGTGGATTCATAGTCCGAGAGGCTACATACAAATCAGACGGCCCAGGCCTGCATATTGCCTTCTGCAACATCCTCAAAAATCCATTTCTGCTATTGGCAGGACATCGATTCCCTACGAATGGATGGTGAGTCCAGGCGGGGGACAGGAGAGGATGCGGTGAGAAGGTTGCCGCAGGAGACACACACACACACACACAACAGAACTGGTTGATAAGTGTCTGTGAGCCATGCGCTCCCTTTCCATTGCAGCACCATTAATCCAATACAATATGTCTGCTTAATGTTGTGTGCCATGAGGAGATGCAACACTTATCATCTTTAATGTCTCTGATAGGACGTGACTGGGGAGGATTCACTCCCTAAAAAAGAAGAGAGGGTGTAATCAGACTTGCCTTTAAGAGCGTAATTTAAAGGGTCGTTTCACCCACATTAAGAACAAAAGACACATTTTGTCTCGTACCTCTTGGGCCATATAGCCGTACTGACACTGTTGATGTTGCTCTATGTAGCTGTAATGGTGCAGTTTGACGTAGAAGACTGTAGAATAGAGATCTTCACAGGTCTAAATTGGATCAGATCAGGTTTCAAAGGTTCCCTTTGAATATGGCTCTCAGGGCTGTGTGTCGTACCCAGATAGATCTGAGCAGACTCTCTATAAGCTCAACATACGCCGATAACATAAACAAACAATTGGTTATTATCTGAGGCAAATTTGATTTGTGATTTTGGGAAATACAAAAATAAATTGAATTGAATCCATTAAATTACCTCAAACCTAATTTGGCAATTTTGTACAGCGATTTGTTCTTGCTCATCAGCCAATATACACTCAGAAACCGATATGTTTTCAATAAGCTACTAGCAGCTGATATATCAGCCTGTCTAATGTATCTGTCTAGCTCTAATGTACTGATACTCTATTTGACTGCTTGTTAATTAATAGCAGGTCAAGCTGCAGCCCTGATTGGTGTTCTCTTTACATTCGTCCTCAGTTGCCAGAATAAATGTTATCATTGTACGTTTCTGCAAACCACAGGAATTGAATACTTTGAATGTTGACTTTTCTAAACCAAAACAATGTTTCATAAACATGTTTCATATCAGCCTCGTAGCATGCTCGCAGAAACGCACCTCGACAAATGAAACAATTGTTTGGTTTAGGCAACAAAAACCTTCAAAAAAGCATCATGGTTTGTGTTAAAATAATAGCGTATTACGTAGAATAACAACGCAGCAGACTAAGCAACACAACAAGGTTAAAGTCAACACTTACATTTGGCCTCACATGGAACATGAACAGCGGTCTCCTGGGTGAAAGTCTTGTGTTTGTGTGTTCGTCCCATCGACCTCTACTCCCACCCACCCTGCGTCAACTTAAATCCCATCATTTTAAATAGTAATCGCAAAATATACTACGTCACCTGCTTTGACCGAATGCAAAAACATTGACATTCAACGTATCTGTGTGTGGCAGAAACGTACAACGTCAACGTTTTTTCCTGGCCTCAGTTGTGTTTTAGTTTGGGCCACTTTTTCTAAAAACGTATTTATGCTTGTCCACAGGTCTGAAAATGTCTGCTGTAGAAAAACTTACAATACATGATATTGTACAACAAAAAAAGAACACCATGCAACTTTTGAATTAAATGTTTAGGTTCAACAGCAATGTTTTTAAAGTTCTCACTTTGAACTAGGGTATGGTTGAGGTTAAGGAAATATTGTGGTTCTGGCAAATTAAGAATGGATAGGGTTAGGCATCTAAAAGGCTGCATCCCGTGCAGAGCGCCAAGAAGATTGTGGTTGGTTAAAAATAAACAATCCAGAGTGATTTTTTCCTTATAACAGAATGATAATGTGTGGACCCAGACCTTTCTGTAGCGCTGACACAGCGCAGTGGAGGCCTGGCTATGCGAGACTAGCTGGAACTCCCTGCTGGCAGTAACCTCCCCTCTGATAGGTGTAGAAACAAAGATTGCTCCTTAGCCATTAAAAACCACTGGATCAGGACACTGTTGCCACCCCAATTTGATGGAAAATAATGGATTATCACCTTTAAACACAGAAACCGGGATGTTTCTGCTGACTTAATGCTGATAGTAATAAAACACCAATTACAAAAACTAAATGATTCACATTTTCAAAGAAACACAATGTTTTTTTTTCTTTGTTAGTGAAATTTCTAGATAATTCACACAGTCTCCACCCATGTTATGATTCAAAAAATCTGCATACAATGCAATTACCTCAAGATGATTCATAAGGAGATAAAAGGCAAGATTATAGATTCACAGAGGGGAGAATGAATGAGCAGTATTGAGCTGTAATCACCACAGATGGGTCATTATGAACATATGACGAATTCAAACCAATGTGTTTATATCCAGCACACATGATGAAACATGTGTTAGGAGGAAACATTGGTCTACGCAGGTTTAAAAGGATGTGTGACACTCCAATTATATAATCCTTTACTCTTTAATCTTAATTTGTAGCCTATAAGTAGTTTTCCTTGTGGTAAAAGGAATCAGCTCTCGAGGCACAACCTGTCCATTTTATTCCCTCTCGGCAGCATCCTAAAAGCAGCCAGCTGGTGTCGTAGTCTGTGACCATTTGTATATCCCTTTGTGCTCATCAGCAATCACCATAACCTACAGTCATTAGGCACGGAGAGCTGCAGGGCTGATATCAAAAGGATGAACTTCCAGCCTTGATGTTTCCACCAGTTACACTTGTTCCTGTCGCCTGAGACACTCAGGCTGCTTGTTGGGGCAAAAAACATACCGATAAACATGGTGTCTCTTTGTTCACAAAGTATTTAAATAATAATTATGTAGTCCAGACTGCATGCTTCCCCTTACAGGTGGCTCTCCAGCATTGCCCTCAGCTGGTCTTTAGAGCATCGTATTAACCTGGAAGGACACAAGATGAGTTGGTAAATGCATGCAGATACAGGTGTGTGTTGTGTAAATAAAATATCAGCTAACTTTGTCGGCTGTTGAATTATTTATTGCTGTTTAAAAAGCCATAGACTCTACCATCCCTGACACTGCACAGAGTTAGAAATATATTACAGTTTTTTGTTATTGCCAAGACACAAAAACTGGTACTTGTGGCACAGTTATTGAAACCATTACCTCATGAAGCCTATATATCTGGTATTGTTATCTTCACTTTCTCCTCCTTGTTTCTGTTTGGTGAGCTTGTACGAGTGAGCCACGTCACATTCAGCAAACTCTCTGAACTTCAGATAACTGAATGACCAGAGTTAACATGGTGAGTGACACCTGTGTGTAAATGAGCGCGGCCATAAGGACAGTGAATTAGCATCGCTAACAGCCCAATAACACCATATAAGGCTACACGTCCTGCCCCTTGTGTCCTATGATGAAGTCCTGCTTTCAGATCCGAGAGGAAAGTCTCTCTTTAGCAGAATTAAGGGACCTGATGAAGACGAGGAATGAGGACAAATAATGATGTTAATGTTCAAGGCGCGTCACCTGAGCGTCGTACTGTCGCTGAAATAAAGAAGAAATGGTTCCATGTGGAAAACGTCTCTCCACAGCGAGGCCATCGATGACTGCAACGGGAGGTCAGACAACACAAGATGTTCATAACTATACTGTAGTGTTTACATTTACATCAATAGACAAGTTAAATTAATGGTGATATTGTTAGGCTATATTTTTGTTGCAAGATTTCTGGAAAATGAGGCATTATCTATTGCAAACTTTTACAAGTGCTGAGAAAAAACCCATGGCATCATGTGTTCATAGTCTATATTATCATCACGCTACAGAGGCTTTGGATAGTAATGGTGTGTACATCAGTGTGCAGTCGGCATGTGAATTTATTCGGTGTTTGTAAAAACACCATTTTGAAGACATCTTTTGTGTCTGTTTGCTTTTGCAAGAAATGCAGATTTTGTGTTTTTGATTTTGTCTGAATGTTTCTTTTGTATGCAGACTTTTGACAAAGAGGGCCCTCGTTTCAGAAATGGGCAATTTGAAAGAAAAATAAAATCTGTAATACGTTGCAATTAGTGGTTGCCTTGTTCAGACCGAAAAGGATTGAATCCAAACAGCATCATCACAGGAAATTATGCAGTTTCATTTGCAAAATGAAGCGATTTACTCTCCCTGAAGGGAAGATGGTGATAAAATCTGCATCAGGAGAGAGAGAGAGAGAGAGAGAGAGAGAAAAGAACCAGAAATAGATTCTCAGAAAATGTGGCTGTGAGGAGAAATAAAAGAGCAGCAGAACAAAATGACTATATTACTGACTGCTTTAATTATAGCCGAGCATATGGTGGGAAATAACAAATATGGAGAAAGTCAGTCCAGCATTATCCTCCATCTCTGTGTGGATCAGCTCCTCCCCCATGCGTGCAGGGCTTCATTTGATGAAATCCTTCAACTTGGACCACTTTTTTTTTTTTACAACACTGCATTTGAGCAACGCCACAACTTGCGCAGCACTTCCTCTTCCACAGCCGAGTGGCAATTTACACCCCGAAAAGACAAAGAGAAGAGTGAGGGAAGAGATCGTCTTGCATCCTCAGCATTCTTCTCTGCCGCCAGCGATGGACAGGGAGGTCATATTTCGCCCAAAGTGGCACAGTGCGTTTTGGTTTTTGATTCTGATGATGCTCTGTTTCTTTCATGCCGCCAAAGCTGAGATAACTTGCAGGTCGTGCCATCTTGGGAATAAGTGGCGTGCACAGGAATTAATGCTGAAATTCGACACAAGTGAATCCACAACTGGATTAGAGAGAGAAGTTTTTGGACACGGAGACGGGGCAGTGAGATCCGGGGCGGCAAGTGCCGAAAGTCGGCGGCTCCGTTGCGCAGCAGGTTCCGCTGAATGCGCTCCAGAGATTCGGGCGGAATACGCGGAGCCAAGGCTGCAACGGAATACAGACACCCGGCACGCAGCAGGCGATACTGGCGAGAGCGAGTTCGCAAAGATGAAAGTTTCCAATGTCAAAACGAGTGGTGAGCAGAAGACCAGCGCTGGGGCCACCCGCTACAGAAAGCGCGCCAGAAGGAACAGTGATGATGATGATGATAATAGGAGATCCGCCGGTTCAGCCCAAAGTCAAGACGCGGGAGAGGACATGCGCTCGGCGGCTGGACGCAGAGTGACCCGCTCTGAATTGCGCTGGAGCGGAGCGGAGCGGAGAGCTGCCGGTCGGCAAGAGGAGCTAAAACTCAACAGTTCAACATTCGCCTTGACCGGGGATTCATCTCACAACCAGGCTATGGTGCACTGGTCCGGGCAGAACAGCAGTGTAAGTGACTCGCCGCGTTCACTTTAAGCATCGCACTGGCAATATGCGCGAATCCTCAGAGGGTTCCTAAAGTGCGCTTATGCTGGCCGTCAGGTGGGCACGCGCCACCTCACGAGAGAGCGGCCGCATCTCTGTCTAAGATGAATCCGTGTTGGTACGTGTGAGTGAGTGAGAGAGACGCACACTTGTCACCCTCTGCCAGACATGGACACCTGTCACTAAACACATCACATTTCAACAACATTTGGTTCCAGAATAATAAGACAGTTACGATAATCCCAGGGGTGCTATTCTATCAGTTGGACTGACATTAGGGTTATTTTTTTTTTACTGTATTTTTTAATACAAATTAGAATTAGACCTGAAAGTGCTTCCAGCTTTGGTGAGGGCTTTGTTTGTATTTGTAGAGTGAGAGAGGCTTTCTCTCAGGACCTTCTTGGGTGTATGAGCAGCTGAACTGATGTCCGGCTACAGCTGGTCATGTGGAGCATCTCTTACCAGAGGGCAGGCTTTTCAAGTAGCGCCGTGGGTTGTGTGAGGGGTGAAGCAATTTCAGCCCTTCTCCTTCCCTTTTCCTGAAGCCATGTTTCCGGAGCCACAGGCCTGAATGACCTGCACCCTTTGGAGCTGCAGAGCGGCCTCTCTTCGTAGCCTCCCTTTGCTTGTTGACCTGAGGTTCTTTTAATGTAACGGCAGCAGTGAGGGTCAGGGATGTGTCAGCGTGGCAGCACATTTAGGCCTACTGCAGACGATATAGGATATTATCATTGATCGCAAATCGCAATAAAAACACTTGCAGTAAGGGCTCTTACACACCAGGGGCAATATATGTTAGAACAGTTGTTTATGTCATGAATACTTTCACACAGCGCGTGAATATTACGCGATGAGAAAGCTGTGCCGAACAGGTTGAGTTGCAGCTTTGTTTATGAGGATTATAAAACAACAATATTTAGGCTCTGGAGTCTCAGATACACCCCTCATGTTCTTACCTATCACAATAAAAGCCCTAGATGAATAATATTGGCAGGGGAGTACATCACATTTTCTTTGTCACCCCCGATGTGTAAAGGCCTTACGTTGATTATGGTGAATAATCACGGACATCCTCACATGAGCACACTGTCATGGTAGAGAAGTGAAAAATAGAACCTGATTTTAAATTTACAGGAATTGTAAATGTAAAAAACAACAGATTTTATTTATGTATGCAGTGAGCTGATGATTACCTTATTAAGGATTGCTTTTTGTTTTATCACAAAAAACACATGTGTGTGTCCTATCTGTGATGCAATACAAATATTTGTTCATTAACAAAAGGTAAGGTAAAGATTTAGTTCTATTTTAAGAGTGTAAGCATATTTAGATGCGCATTGGGATACTCTTGTGAATCCCTTTTATTTAGGACAGGAACTAGAGTAGGCAGTGATTTGTTGAACGTGGCGCACATATCCAAATCAGATGACCAACAGCTGCAGGTGTCAAACCTCAATGCTTAGTTTCAATTTATAGCTTGTACCAAATCATGTACATGCTGAATGTGACGCACCGAGGACCCTTTTTTTGTCCATCCAACATTCTAAAATCCAAAGATAAAGCGTGTTCACAGCTCCTGGATTTGATTATTACGTCCTGTAAAATTCTCTGTAAATACGACCAAAGAATGGGAGAAAAGGGAGTAATGTTGGCAGTTATGTCATATCATAATGGCCATTTATGTGAACTTCAATTTTGCAGAAATCTCAGCTCGAGTCCCCGACGAGCCTGTCTCCTCAGAGCATAAATGTGCAGTGTGTTTCTGCTACATTGTAGCTGGCAGTGCTGTTGAACGTGTCATTCTGGTCCAACGCATTTTATTACTTGTTTGACCAGCTACCTTTTATGCAGCATTTTGTCCATTCTGCAGACACAACAAATACTGGATGTAGGTGGAAAGAAAAGAGATGAAAGCTGTTTTCTTGTGTTAAATCTGAGCATGAATCAGAACCTATATAACACATGCTTTATGTAGTATCCCCAAGAGATAATCTAAGCCTAAATGCAATTTAGATTATTGCTTTAAACTTTAATTAACATGGGAAGAAAAAAAGTCTTTTGGCAGAAAAGCACTGAAGCAAAGTTAAAAAGTATTCATTTGCTGCGAGCACTGATATCTCGACACGCCTGCTTCTTCTTCTCCTTCTTCAGAGTGAAAATATAATAAGAATGGACTGAGAATCCAAGGCAATGAAACGGGTGAAACGTCTTTTTGGCCTCCAAAATCTGCCGTCCTTAAAAAAAGTTTGTCCTCAAACTGCTTTCAGTGAGTCAATGTCCTGTCGGTTCCGTACTGCACAGCTCCGTGTTCCACCCACACCACTTAGCCCTGTCTGTAACAAAGCCAATTACAGTCAAACGCGTATCACCAGCTCCCATGCCCTCCACTTCGCTTCTGACTGAAATTCCGTTCTGTGCCTCAGGTGTTTTCTGTGGGCTTGACAAACTACTGTAGCTCTCCACGAAAAGTGACCTGACAGTGGAGGCAAGGGGGGGATACAAAATAATATACAGTATATGAACATGTCTTTCATGCTTCTTTGTTTGCTTCTCTGCTTCTGCCAATTTGTGTTTACCCTGAAAATAAAACATTACTGTTTGAGTTAGTGATACTTGTGTAACTATGAAACAATTTGCCCCTATTCTTTCAGTTGACGCAAACAAGTAACTCGAGGCGTGCGAGAATACAGGATCTCGCATTAAATATGTAGAGTTGCTGCTATAAGCAGGAACAGACGTCCTCGGTCTTTACAATCTGAGCTGCTGTATAAATAAACAGATGAGTCAACAACATGCCACGGAGCTTAGATAAAGGCTTCGCTGCTCTTAATATTTAACCTTTAAGGTATTTACAAAGCTCGTCTTTTAACCACCCCGCATTACTGGCAGCCTGTATGTCAGACTGGATTGGAGGTTATAATTATGACTCATGAAATATTGGCCACAGGAGTCAAATACAGGGAAACAAGAATGAGTAAAAATACTTACACACAGGCCTAAAACAGCTGAAAGGACTGTACTGATTTTAGTACTGATGGCAAAACGTCATCTCCATAGACTGTATATAAGAAGTGCACGCAATCACTGCGCCGTCACCCATTGGTTTGTGGACTGCCGTCTTGAAGCCTTAAGGTCGGCCTTTTGGCCATTGCCATGTTGTTGTTTTTGCAACCAGAAGTGACAGTAGAGGGTGGAGCTAAATATAAACAAACACTGAATAAGACATTTTTAGGAGACCAATATGTTACAATTTAACTTTCATGAAATAAAAACACACTGTGAAATGGTTAAAGTTGTAAGACAAATCCACAGCCAACCTTCAGAACAGACATCGGCGTGGTAGAGACCTGTCAGTCACAAGGTAGCCCCGCCCTAAAGCATACCCTGCTTTATGGTCTATTTGACTCTAAATGGACAATAATTTACTGAATGGACATCATGCTGTGTTGAAGGAGACTTGAAACTAGAGATTGAGACCATAAACTCATGTTTACAATGTTTACTGAGGTAATAAATCAAGAGAGAAGTAGAGTCATTTTCTCATAGACTTCTATACAACCAGAGGAGTCATTAAAGAGAATCCAAGTTTAAGACACTTCAGCATCGGCTTCACTTTATGTGTTATACATATCCATTTGTCAAAAAATCGGATCAAACTTGTCTTTGTTGCAAAGTTTACATATAAGGGTCCGCGATCCAAGACTCCTTCACTTTAATAAGCAGGTGGCAATAAAGACACGGGAACGTGGCTTGGGTCTTGATGAGTTGGAGCATTTATTCACCAACAAACTACACTGCACTGCTACGGTCACAGCTGTAACGTTACTGAAACTTCTACGTATGGGTCTATTTACCCACACTCGCTCATGTTACACACACAACCTACACACTAACTACATCCTTAAAGGAGTTTGTTACTTGTATAACACATTTTTGTGTACATTTATTTTTTAAATGCATTAAAAAAAATCCCTGATGCTCAGGCCCAGTGGACTTGTAATACACTGGAGTCCACTGGACTCTAACCAACCCTAAACATAGTTTAAATCATAATTAAAATGTGAAACGGTAGTAATAACTGTTTTTATTGCAGCTCAAGGTTTGTCCAAGCACCTTGCGTAACCTTGACCAGCCTGGTCTCTTTATGTAAAAAAGATTATATTTGTTTTTTACATATAAGAAATACGTATCTAATAGTCTGCTGAAGTCTGTGTAGGGAGGTTGTCGTGTGGTCCAGTATAGTTAAATGGAAACGTCATTTTGTTGGAGACAGAGTTGAACTGAATCAGGCCTGTGGCTACACTTGTTTTTAGCAAAATGTGTTTTCTTTTCATTCCAGGGTTTACTTCGTAATTTGGTCAGAATGTACTTTTTTTTGCGTATCCACTTTCTGTCAACCGTTACTTTGTGTCTGTCCGCTTCAACTACTGATTTCCCTCCAGTCTATGGAAAGACCTCTGACAGCTCTGAGTAAACTGGGGTGAATGTGTTGAAATGGTAAATGGACTTGTGCTTGTATAGCGCTAGTTTTATGACCACTCAAAGCGCTTTAACACTACATGGCATTCACCCATTCACACACATTCATACACTGATGACAGGATTACCTATCACGACTCTTTAACTAACCATTCATACCCAATCATACACCTCAGGCAATTACGGGAGCAATTTGGGGTTAAGTGTCTTGCCCAAGGATACATCGACATGGACTAGTGGAGCAGGGGATCGAACCGCCGATCCTCTGATTGAAGGACAGCCTTGCTCTATCACTGAGCCGCAGTTGACCCCAATTCAGCTGTGTATGCGGACAGCACTGTCGTAATAGCAGATCTAAAGAATGAGTTGTTCTGCAGTTGAGATTAATAAAGAGTCATCTGATTCAAAACCAGAACTATCAAACAGTTAATTTGTGATTTATCCCCAAATTTTCTGTCATTCTTCTCAAGTGACTAAATATTTATCTAAATTAATTTGGTACTTCAAAAAACTCTGTTGCTCTGTTTCACAAAATCAGCATTTATTTATGATTACAAGGAGCTGATATTCCCAAACTACATGCAGGCTAGACTAAGTCTTTAAAGATTCAAAGATTCAAGTGCACACGGAAAGTAACTGACCCAGCTACTTTCCTTGTGTGCTCTTAATCCATGTTATTAAAGTTAGTTATTATATTTTATTGTTAATGTACATATTCTCTTTTTCAGATGGCCAGTGGTTTTATAAATATTCACAGTGAGATCATTAGAGACGTCACCGGTACTTTTTTCTTAACCTCCAAATAAAGTGCTAGCTAATCTGGCTAAATGGTTTGCTTGTTTACAACCAGAACGATTGTCTCACTGTTCATTTCTCACCCCAATGTACCTATTTCCAAATCTCAGCAATTATTTTGATACCATAATTGATATGTATAAGTAAATAAATAAATAACCATATTTATAAATAAAAAAACAGGAGTGTTGGCAGGTGTTCTTTATCATGCATATATTCATGCATAGAGATACATACAGATTCTTAGTCGTGCTAGCGGTGGGGCACAAGGTAGGGCATGTACTATGATAGCCAAAAGGCCTGAGTGGAAACTGGTGTAACAATTGGAATGTAAAATTATTACAATTACGTTTTTAAAGCCACTATTTGTAGAATTGTGTGATACATTATTATAATGTATTCTGATGGCATAAGTTTGATTAATATGAGACAATATACACTGTAAATACCAGTGGTGGGCTGTCAGGGCCTGCAAAGCCTTCTCTGCTGGCTTAAACAGAATCACAAAGTTATAGCTATTTTGTAATTTAATAATTTTTCATAAATACACTACATGTATTCTAATTATTTTTCCATTAGCTTATTTTCTCATTGCACAGCTACTGTCTTCCTCAGTTGCTCTGCTTCCAGTGCAGCTTGTTTTAAGTAGAGCTTTTATCCAATCAGATTTCACCTCTGTGTCTCTAGGTAAGAAGAGAGGCCCGATGCCCGCTAGGAAACCTTTGCAGATTAAAGTATATGGGGATGATATTGTTGATTGTCATAGTCTTCAACCAATCAGATCTTTAGTTTGACATGTTGGGCGTATTCTTTGACGTGCCAGAGCTACCGAGGTAGTCTATAAGTACGTCAGCATTAACGTACGCCGTGATTGGTCAGTGGGCTAGCGTGACTGTTGTGACGCTGAAGCTAGCTAGCAGAAGTTAGTATTAGTAGTAAGAGTTCAAGTTGAAAGATATGTAAGAAGTTATGACAAGACATGACATTTTTAGCGTTTTGTTTGGTGTAGATTCTTTATTTTTTACCTAGCTTTGTTTTTTTAACACTCAATGGCTGAAGGAGGAGAAACGGATTTGGTGGAGGATTTACTGTCAATGCCTTTCTGGAGAAGGAAAGAAAGGGTCGGCCAACGGTGCTTTTGAAAACTTTTGCTGAGACCCGAGTGTATCTACAACTCAACGAACACGTTCGCAGGAGGACCTCTGGCTGGAACTGAACCGCACCGATGTTCTGTACAACCGCGTCATTAAACTCTTCATTAACAAAGAAAGGAGGATGGACTTTGTCTTTAAGTGAACGGCAGCTTTGGTAAGTGAAGTGCTTTGTTTTTACATCTGCAGTAGCGTAACTACTGTGTTAATTTATCTATGATGTCGTTTTTATGATATGGTTGATATTGTTCCCTCTGATGTGAATAATATTTGAATGGACCATGCTCTTCAGTGTGCGGCGGAATACGTGTTTTAGCACTGCAATGTTGCTGGATTGATTTGTCATGCTTTGTTGTCATATGTGACTGGTTGTTGTGAGTTTGTTCTTGATTTTGTGTTAATTACATTGATTTTGACTCTATGCATTGTCCGTTAATGACGAAGCATCCCATCATGCTTCATGTATCTGTTTTCATTAACAAAGCAAGAATTATGATCTGGAGAAATGGGGATTGTGTGGCGATTTCACTAGCCCTGTTTGAATCAGTAGGGAACAGCTAAACGCTGCAGGGAGAGTTTGTAGTGTGTGTGCTGCTGTTGTTTTTCTGCTAAGCTAGTTTAGCATAGTGTGTGTCCCAGAACACACGCGCCTCAGCAGAGTACAATGTTTTGGTTCCGGGGTGGGAGTGTCAGACAGCATGTTGCAAGGTTGAGCGTAGTCCACCGGAAAAATTATATTTCCCACTATTTACGCTTCTGCATTTTCCAAATGCACTAGTATTATTCAAACGTGTTGTTCGTTTCATAAGCTTCATATCGAACGGTTTAATACGAATACCTGTATTGTTACACCCCTAGAAACAAATAATAAGTGTAGCTGTGGCGTCATAATGAGGTTATTAGGAGGTGGTTCAACTGTAGGAGGACAGCACTGAAGGCCCAGGTATAAAATGCACGGCCCGCCACTGGTAAATACCTCAGATAGCGTTACAACCCTAGTATAGATCGTGTGTTGTCCATGTAGTCCTCAGTGATTATATTTGTAAGGTCCAGAAAATAAAGGCACATCTGAGCCTCCTTATGGTAAGAACCAAGAAAACATTTGAATACTACTATTTCATCTTTTTACATCACCATGTCAGAATGATACACAGCAACCAACCAACTCACATCTACAATTATGGAAACGGAGAGAGAGAAGAACAACTGATCAAACACGTTTCTTGGTAGGGTATTGGCAGAGCGGCGTTGAGATTCTGAGAAAAAGGTTACAGGCAAAGAGCACTCTCACCGTGGGGCCTGTGGCATATTGCTCAAATGGAGGTACAACATGCACAGGGACAGTATTATTTGCATTATAAAATGTCAGACATTTAGTACTTTGCTCCGTCACTCAGACGGATTAAGGCTGACATATTGTCTATCAGTCTAAGAAGATTACTCTTGAGCTTTGTTGCTTGCAGATATGTAGGACATGTCCTCCTGGAACAGAAGCAGGTGAATTATAAACTGAAGCCCTGCAGAGAGAACAGTAGTGTCTCGATATATCTAAAGATTTTGTCACTAATTATTGAAGAGTCGACTATATGACGCTCTTCAAAGCGTTGTGAGAAACTCGCTGGTCTCAGTTGACAGTCTCACACCCCCTCTCTAGGTGTTGAGGAAATCTATTTCTGGTTGTGTATGCATTCTGATAGCCATGGCAACGCCCAATTTGCCGCCAAGCCCCAGATTTATTTCACCAAAGTCACATCTTGTCTGTGCAGAGGTTTTCTCTCTACACCATCAAGCCTTCATAATCTGCTCATTTTCAGACATTTGGGGGCTCTCAATGCCACATGCCAAACACATTTACAACCTGCTCATCCGAATGGCAGAAATCCAGCATGCCATTCAGAGCTGACATATGCTAAATATGCAAGATTTCAGCAGCAGAGGAAAGTGGTTCCATTTGAAGACAGTACAAGTCACCCTCTGATATACAGGGCAGAACTATCTGATAGTTGGTTGAGGTTGTAATATATTTGTCTTGTTGAAAAAAGGACGACTGATTGGCGGTTGCGTTAAAATGTAATGATAGCCTGCATTTGCTCAACAACTTCAGGTACATACAGACTTTTAGTCGTGCTAGCTGTCAGTCCTCCACCACTTTGGTTACCTTGCATGGAGGCTGGATTCACATGAGAATCTTGTGAAGCAATATGATTTAAAAAAAACAACACGCTATTTTAAAACTATTTTCTTTTTTTTTTTCTTGTAAATTTATTGATTTTTTGATTATAAATATTTAAGTTTTTTTCTTAGATTATTAATATATATATTATTTTTTCCTGTAAAAAAAGAAAACATCCGGAGTGCTCGGAAATTATAACTTATTATCATTAAGTATAATGAAGTTACTCATCTGGGAAAAAGTTCTAAAGCTTTTAATCGGATGGCTCTTTCATGGTGAAATTGTGAAAACATAGACGAAGCTTGTTCATGTTAATATGGAGCTGGGTTACACGTAGCGGCACCAAACAGCTTTCTTCCCATTAAAGGCTTTTTTATATTTTATCCCAGAAGAGTGCCTTGATCCCTTTTAATCCGATGTAAGAGATGAGAGGTGGTTTACAGATAATTAACCTGCAAATTCCTTTGGCCTTCTGTTTCTATTTGTTGTTAAGAAGACAGACAAATACCTATTTAAGCCTATAACTTTCAGATTTTAGAAAAAGAAAATCTGCAATAAAAAAATACATAATAGTACTAATTGTGCCCTGTGATAGTCTGGGCGAAGACGGAGTACAACCTGGACAGGTCACCACTGTCAGCTGGGATCGGCTCCAGCGCCCCTGAAAAGGACAAGCGGTTACGGATAATGGATGGATGGATACTATTTCTACTGCAAGCACTCAGTAGATTATGCTTTTTAGTTATTTTTAAAATGCTTAAATTGAACACCTAATTTATTTTATTTATTTATATATATATATATCTTTTTTACCTCCTTGCTTTTTAAGAAATTCTTGTCTGAGCTCCTTCTTGTTGCAAGAGGCCCTTACTGTAGACACAAGACAGGTGATTATCTGCTTCTATCTTATCATTTAAAAAAAAAACATAGGTACAAATTGGAGAATCTGAATCTTAACTACTCTAGCTATTTGTTATAGATGGTCCATTTACATTATCAAACACTCTTGAGATGTCGGTGTGAACATGTGGGTCTTATCCTTCTGTTGTAAACATCTCTATAATTTGATATATTTATAGAAGTCCTTCATTTGCCAGTTCTAAATCTGTTATGCTTTGATTTTCCTAAATCTGTGTCCATGTTTCTTTCTGCCTCTCTTCTCTCTCTCCCTCCACTTGGCTCACATTCACCTTGTGTCTTGGCCACACTCATCTTGTGTAACGTGGCAATTACACAATGTAAGCTTCCAAATCAGGTTGTGAACATCCCATTGCAACGCAAGCAGAGTCTCATCTGTGTGCTTTCAGACCTGGTACTTAACACATCCAGCTGAGAGGAGAGAATTTGAAAAACAATCCCACAGAAGAATTCAAAAAACAGAAGAGACACATTGAAACAACAAACATCTCCAAAGCCTGACTGTGTGGGCTCGGCGATCCTTCGGGTATGTGCCTGGGAGTGATCAGACAGGCGGACTCTGTCACGCTCCAATGAGCAGCGTTTGCTCGCCATTGCGCTGCATATGCCCATAAACAAACTATAGGCTCCCAGTCCTGCTCTCCAAAGCCCATGTGAACGCTCACAAATATGTCATTATTTCCTTTAGTCTGAAGTTATATGCTGTAAATGTCTCTAGAGTAGTCCGAGGCTTCCTGTGGACAGGCTTTGTGGGTAATATGTCGGGGCAGTCTCAGCCGAGCCTGTGAAGCCTCAGGTGCGCACACTTTATTTCAGTAAGTGCCCTTAGGTGCTCCTGAGAATATCATTCCTATTGCTTCCTCCTTTCCATTTTTCCTTCTTATGTTCTTTCTCAATCATGCAATGACAATATTTTTCACGGCCCACTCAATTTGTGTCCCCTTCAATTTACAGTAAGTGGGGTGAATTTGTCTTAATTCACTTACAGCGTGGTTCATAGAGGACCTGGCGAAGGTGGTTTATAGAAAGTCTTGTGCGGTGGTTAACCTTTTAGATGTGTCTGCACATTGTGCTCATAATAAATATGAGGATAATAGCACACACTTGAAACCTGAAAAGAGATGGAAAATAGTTGTTTGAAGAAGGCGTGCTTATCAGATTGTTGGTTTTGAAACAATTCACCCTTCAATTCTTCTGAGAGGTGTGTGTGTGTGTGTGTGTGCAAACTTTATGTTCTCTTCTCTCACCTACAAATGTTTTGTGTGTGTGTGTGTGTGTGTGTGTGTGTGTGTGTGTGTGTGTGTGTAAAAAACATCGTTAAATCTCCAGATTCAAGGCTCACAGATCTCACAGAAATCCATGAAAGGACCATGACTTCTTGACAGCGTATTACGTGGTGGTCCCACCAACACTGAAACAATTATGGTTTAGGGAACAAAAGTACTAGTCAGGTTTAGGAAAGATTTACATAAGTACGTTACGGGACACAAAAACAGGTCTCCTGGATGAAGGCCCTGTGTTTGACCATTCTGTCCATCCACAAGAACAGGCTCTTAGTTTGAAGCATCCTAACAGCTTAAGCCAGGCTCAACAAACACACCTTGTGGTAGGGCTACCTCTGGCTTTATTTGCAGCTTGGATGTTCCACCTTGCTGCTGTGTATGAAGTTTAATCAATTCCAAACTTTGACCTACTTAGTTGGTAACCTTTCACCAACATAATGAGAAGACAGTTACCTTTGACATCACCTGAAAGCGAGTTGTGATAGATTAGAAGCTCGTTCTCTGTAGTTTCAGAGTTCCCAAAAGTCTACAACGCCCTCTTAAAGAAACACCGCCATCTTAGCCAGAAGATTATAGCTTGTCAGAATGCTAGCAGTCAGAGGGAGATGTCTGTGAATGGGAAGAAAATTAATATACCTTTTCCTGCTACCTAGCGCACTCTGGCGACTACAGTGGGGTACATTTCCGCTGTTGCTGGTGTAGGTAACCGATCTGCTCAGCAGGACCTTGAGCTGGTCTGCCAGGCCGGACACATCTGGTACCTGCACCGCTCCGGCTCGGCATTTTTTGCAAACCGGCTGAAATGGAAATTCTCATCATGAAACGTTCTGGCAAATTAAAAAGCCTATATCAGCAACTTGTGCTGATGGTGTCACAGTGCTCAATCTAGCTTGTATTGTATTAGTAATAAGCAATATGACAATGTGATTATCATAATGACATGTTTGTTTATCAACAGACTAATGTAGTCAAAGTGTCTGACAGGCAGTGCACAATTTACTGGCCAGCCGAGGCCGGCACCATGAAGTTGATCCAATTTCAGTAGAGGTTTACTCAGAAATGTTTGTGTATTTTGGGATGACAAGACCTGACGGGGTTCCACCAGCCAGTGTTTTGCAAGCCTGTAATGGCCCGTAACGGTGTTTGGCTTATTATCAAACCGGTTTGAAATGTTTTACAGTAGAAACCTTCTCTACAGGTGACATTAAGCTCTGCGACCAGAGCCGGGCTGGCTGTTTCACTGTTTCCTCTGCTTCCAGTCTTTATGCTACGCCAAGCTAATCACCTCCTGGCTCCAGCGCCAAACTTAATGCTCAAACATGAGAGTGGTATTGATCTTTTCATATAACTCTTGGCAAGACACCAAATATTCATATTTCCTAAAATGTCAAACCATGTCCTTAACAATCAGTCACTGACAGCTCTTTGCAGAAAGGACATTAACGAAACAATAGCCAAGAGTTTAAATTTGGTCTTCTGACAAGTTACTCACCAAATTAAGGATCTAAAGCTGATATAATGTGCTGCAAGCAAAGTCTGTCATTCCAGCAGACATTGTCAGCGCCATGGAATATGAAAGGCCTGTTTCCTGATTTGTTAGTTTTTGGAGCTAAAATAATCTCAGTCTGCTATTTTGGATTCAAAATTAAACCAGATATCAGAACCTTAACCTCAGCCTTGACGTGTATCCTGCTTATGACCGGGTTAGTATCTCTGTACGTTATACCGCAGTGCCATTTTCTCTTTACAAATATCAGTGCACTGTATTTTCTGCTACAGCTGGTGACATCACTGCTGTTGCCCCGCTGCCCTGTGACGTGATTGACACTTTGATGTGAATGATGGTGATGGAGGTGACTGGTTTGTGGGAGAGAGGAGCGCCGCACACTATAAGGAGAGTATTGAAGCGCAGCTAGAGGCTGAGATGCAAGGTGGAGCACACTCACAGATCAGATTTCGTCTGGACACTTGTGACAGTTATGGGAGCAAATGTAATTTATACACTACGCAGAGACTATTAAGTAAGAGCTAAACTGAATTTAGAATATCTGAAAAAGTCAAAATAGCTGGATGGAGTTCATGGAGATGTAGTTGATACCCCTTGACTGCAGATTTTCAGTCTGAGGCACAAGGATTCAATTGCAGGCTATGGTGTTTATATATTATCTGCTTCCCTTGTAGCAATTCAGCTCAACAAGGATAATTCAGGCAGCTGTTGCAAGGCAGTCAGAGGTTTCCTTTCAGGAGGCAGAGAGTCCCATCTCACCCGCTGATCAGGTTCAGAATTGCACGGGACATTTCTGTGGCACAAATTGAATCCCTGGCAATCTGTAAACCACAGGAACGTGCCCGAAAGTGAAGGTGAAAAAGGTGTTTTTCAAGAGCGGCTCACAGTGATTGAGAGAATCAGATGAGATGGCAGGTCAACTTAATTGCCCGAGTCTGATACAAGACGGAGACACAGCGTGGTAAAAATAGCCTTGACAGACCCTGAATAGCACAAAGAAGAACAGGCGACGGATGAATGTCTGCTTCTCATCACGCGGCGGTTGTTGTTTTTGTTGAGCCGCTGTCTTCTTCTGATCCGTTCGCTAGTGTATCAGAGTAAGACTCAAGAACAGATCTTGTGTTGCCCACTCATGCTCTTGAAATTGACATCTGGTATACAGAACACTTAATGTTGAAAAGTAAAAGCAACTGAGCCTTTATTCTCTGCCTTTACAACAGCCCACACACTTCCTGGCTCTGACCGAACACAGCACAATGCAAATCTTTTAATGAGCCCGTATCACATTACGATTCATTTTGATCAATGCATTTCCCCACCGCCTTTGCAAAAATGCTGCTGCTTGAAGAAGTACAATACCAACAACGAATTCATTATTTTCAATTTTTATCTTATCTTGCCGGGTGGTGAAGTTCACACAGTGATTCTTTTCTCTGTAAGCTAGCAAGGTTCTAAAGGGCTCGTGTCGGGCATCCATTGTGGGTGCGTGAGTATTTATGTCTGTGTGTATGTGTGTGTGTGTGTGTGTGTGCCGTAGCCTCTGCTGCAGAACCACTGAGTAAATGACTAACTCTGAGCAGATAAACGCTAAATATCAACGCCTCGTGTTTTTTATAATTTGATGTCAATTAACACCATTAGAAAAGTTGCAAATAATTGTCTGCTGCAAAGTCTTTGTGGTTACTTCTAATTAAGATCTATGAAACACGACCGTAACTTCATCAAACATGTGGCATTTAAAATGCTTATTTCAGCGTGTGACTAATAGCCTCTGTTTAGTGGAAGTGCACGATGCCACATTAGTGCTGCAAATCAACACAATGGATTTTAATTGGCAATGCAAAAGCTAGAGTACGGAGTACCATCCAAAATAGACACTGATCGTGCAAGGAGGATATCTTTTCACATCAGTCTGTTCAGATACATGCATTCATGTTCACTTTCATTAAAGGTGCAATATACGACATGTTGAACATAAGTTCAAATGTGATCAGCTGATTGAATGGCCGTTATCAGCAATTATCACTGTCATGGTGATGAGTTAGAACAGGCCTGTCACACCTTCTAGTAGGTTCAGACGGTCGTCATCATCTGTTCACATGGTTGATCACCAATTCCAATTGGAATCAGGTCCAAATGCATCTTGGGAAAAAATATAAAGTATTAACTCTTAGGACATGTTTCCATGTGAAGTTTCATTTGTCACTTTCCAAAATTGCAGTTACCAACTCTTAACACATGATATGATGCTGATTAGTATGTAGTACAAATTGTATAGAATTAGTATGTAGTGTGGATTTGGGGTCACAGCTATGGTGTCCATACTAAATATACTGCTTCGGAAGCAGTTATCTGTATTACTAAATTTGATGATTCATGAAGCCACATCTAATATTAAAAGGAGCATCACCAGTTTGAGTGATGACACAGACATAAAGTGGTGCGGTTTCGATGCAAAACACGTCATTCGGGTGCTGAGGGTCAAAAGCGTCCAATTATAGACGATTCCACTTTCTTTCTCCACAGCTCATTTCAGTCCGTGGTCTCTGATTCTACTGATGTCCACTCAACGGGGTATGGTGTAACTTACAGCACAACAAATAAATACATAAATGAAACATTACTTCATTTGTTTTAATAAGGTAACAGCTGAAAACTTGTCGACAGATTTTCATCTCAACGGCAAGCCAGAAAGGGAGTTTCAGAAGTGTGAGCACCTGTTGAAGTAGTCATTGAGCAATTTGTGTTGCTCTGCAACCCCATTAAACCTCTCTAAATGCTATCACTCTGTGGTATGTGATGGTGAAGATGACGCTGCATCTTCAGAGAGTAATGCTCTGTGAGCTGTCCTAACGTTTTAAGACTGATGGCAGCTGTAAAGCCCTTTGTGAAGTAGAAATCTGTGGAATCAAAATTACACAGCCGCTTAAGTATTTATTTATTTATTTGTACAAATGAGACAGGCAGTATATGTTCGGTACAAAAGATGTGGGCAAATCAAGCTGTCCTACATTCTTGCTGACTTTTGGCACCGGCATCAGCTTTTCTTCTGCCATTGGCAATGCCCTGCAAGAGGTGTCCATGTGTTTTATGAACCAAGAATACTTGCAGAGGAAAAGAAATCACTTCCTGCTTCTTGGCAGGCCCCATCTGTGTATGGAGTCATCCTTGAAAAGACTCGCCGGGGACACATGAAGACATCTGGAGATACAGTACCTGCCACATCTGCTAACGTCTAAACACATTTACCTCAACCCTGTCGTTACCATTTGCATTACCATGTTTCCCTCGGATGATGCTTTGATCGGCCCAGCTCCCTGCGTCACAGCTCTTGAAGCCAGCATCCAGCCATCAGAGCCCATTAGACAGTAGCAACATTAGGCTGTCAACACTTCAGCTACAGCAGCAGCGCTGGATCTCATTCAGAAAATATCCCTCTCCTATTAACAGCTAGTGCATACGGTGCATTCTTCTAAAACAGTTAGGAAGTCACCAGATAATGGACGGGGTGTGGCTGCTTCAGACAAATACAGGCCAGTGGAATAAGTTTTATTATAAATTCTCACCTGACATTTAGCATAATGTACATTTTGCATGGACATTTCACTCCCCCTCTATCAGTCCATGTTGCTTTTAAATGCTGTATTGTATTGATGTATGAGTGTAATGAAATGTAATCATTGGAAATTCAAGCAGCAAAACTAGAACCTGTAGTTATAAACTAGTTATAAACTAGAGGACACAGAACTACGCGTTTTGCTTCTGAAATAATCAGTGATGTTACGCTGCTGTTCCTCATGCGTAAATGTGCACAGCGTCTCTCTTAATGGGGAAGCTGTTTGCTCTCTTTGTTCACATTTTAGAAAATGAAATAAATATTTTTCCCACCATGCTGATGGCAATGTTCATTTTTGTGATGATCTGCAGCTGCTGTCCTGGTTCGGACTTGGGAGTCTATGTTCATGTGGTTCATGTGCCTGATGTTTTGGGCCCGTTCATAGTTTTACACTCAGTCAGTCCAACAACAACAAAGTCTGTGTCTGTGATTTACTTCCTGTCCTGGTCTTTTCCACCACACCTGAGTTTCATTAGTTAATTAGTTATTTGTTTCATTGTCAGGTCGTCTGCCTAAGTCTGTTTCTACGTTCCAGCCTGGTTCCCTCTGTTTGGTTTTCTGAGGTTTTTGGATTGTCCCTTTTCCCTGCCTTTTATTTATTTTTGGACCAGCTGCAAGTTGAATTAAATCATTGAAGTTGCCTATCTCCTCATCTGCTTTTGGGTCCAAACCTCTTGGTCCTGAATCGTGACAGCTCTAAGCTTCTCTTTTAAACAGATAAACTGTTTTCATTCAGTTATTAATTCCACCTAATACTTTTACTTTGTTGTTCTTTTAATCAATGTTAGGACAATGAAACAAAATCCTTCTTTCTGATGTTTCACATTAAAAGCATAACCCTAAAGGAAGTGTACGTCTTAAGTTCCACCAATCAAAAGGACGGCAAAGTAGAGCGGACTATTAATCAAAGAATGAGAACAGTATTTTAGATTCAGAAGAGGTGGTGAGTTTGCATGACTCAGTTGATCTACTGATGGAATCAGTGCTGTGAAATGTACATTACGCTGAATTTAGTAACAGCAAGTACCGGACCTTTTGAGTCGACATTAATGGCCTAAAACATGAAATTAGTTTAAGAAAGTAATATTAGGACGAAAGAGAGTAATACATGAATAAAAAACAGTCTTAAAAATACAGGCCTTTAAATAACAAGTTAGATGAAGGCTATTTTTGAGAAATGACATTATGTTAATTCAAAGTTGGACCCACTGCTAATCACAACACTTGTTCTCATTTCCATGTATCCTCCATCTATCAGATCCAAAGCCACATGTATTTTCTGTATTATAATGTTTTTTTGTGTGTGAAGCAGTGGGAGTGCAGGTGGCAGGATGATAAATTGGATACGTGTGTCTGACTACATCAGGCATTAGCTCATTAGTATTTCAGGTCTTTCTGTATTTCAGAGGGCAAATTAATTCATCCACTCAGCAGTGAGCAAGTCCAGGGGGCAGCAAGGACCTTTATAAAGACGGACGATATCGTACCTTCTCCCCAGGGCTGAGATGGACTTGATATCGTTCAACCCACTCCAGGTAAAACAAACCCAAACCGAGTGGCCGTCATGCCTCTTTTAGCGCTGCTTCTGTGCGTCATACCTTTCATACTGCTGCCGGGTTAACATGCGGAGAGTCAAAAGAAATCTGGAGTTCAAATGTATGAGATAAGGTGATGCTCCATGCGATTATCATTCTGTGAGCAGTGGTAGGCACTTCACATATTTGAGTCACCACTTGCCCGCGTGGTGTGCTGTGGAGGTGTGTGATAGTGGGAGGCACATGAGAGGAGTAGTTCAGTAAGTTCAGAACAATACCTTCTAATATCCGAAGGAAACACACAGGAGTTTGCTTTGACACTCAAGTAACAAACTTCAATCAGGAATAGATTCCAAGGCAACTCCTAAATGTGAAGAGAGCATCAGTGGTGTTTTGAGGACGTGAGATTCAGTAGTTTGACCAGTGGAAAGATAAGCTGAAATAAAGTCAACACTTGAGCTCTGTATTACAATTACTGTGAATGTTCTTTATGGCAATGTTTCTAATTCATCGGTTTACAGGAATCGATAAAATCATTTTGCGGAACTATCTTTTATTCCATTTTCTAATTATTTGATTTTAATTGTTTTATCAGGTCTTCAATTGCAAGCGCTACCTATTCAATTTCAATTCAATTGATTTTTTATACCCCAAAATCACAAATTTGCCTCCGAGGGCTTTACAGTCTGTACACATACGGCATCCTCTGTCCCGGGCTTTTATGTGACAGAATCAGCGTATAGGGAAGAGGTCGGTGTGGACGAGTGGGTCTAAAAACACCAGACTCTCGCTCTCTCTCCACCGCACACTTTCTAATGTTACAGGACAGGCTATGCCAGGCAGACACACAGCTGACAACCTCACGGTTAAACTGACTGATGCGTGTGGAGACTTACTGGGAAAGTGGCTGCATGTGATCACGACAATTCACACAACATTGTGGCTGCGAACTCTTCCGCACGGGTGAATTGGGAACTCAGACGCCTGTTTGGCTCGTACACTGCAGCTAGCGGTAACTAATCAAATCAAACTGTTTGTGCATCGGTTATTGTTGCAGCTGGGCAGCTTGTTAGCCACTTTAACCACAGCCCCTCTGCATGCGGGGCACTAATGTTGTCGGTTAACATTTAACATTATCATCTCTAAACCATTGTATGAGGATACATTTCTCTGTTAATAGCAACATTAGACCCCTCAAACACACAAATATAACCCCTAAGATTAGTCCAGTGATATTCTACTTTTTGTAATGTACTGGTCATCAGAAAAGACCAAGACCTACTGTGATTTAGCTTTGTTCTCTCCAGTATAGAGCTGCATTGTTGCCTAAAGACTATTAAAGACAAATAAAATTCAACAAAATTACAAAGACATCAGTGAGTGAAGCCTTTACACTGACGTGAACATACATTACTATGAACATACATTGTATTTAGAATCCTTCCCTTATACAAAAGGTTGCTGTCAGAAATGCTCGCTAATGCAACAATACTCCTGTTTGAGTAACATCTGCAAAAATCGACAGCGTCCAGTTGTTTTAGAAAATGATTCAGCCTTTTTATGAATTAATGCCATTTTATATTCATGATGTTTTTAAAGATATGTCTTCAGTAGGATCATGTGTGGCTTGAATGCCATAGACAGAAAATAATGAGAGATGGCAAATGTGGATTTTGGTCTTTTCATGGGACATTGATATGGAATATTGCCAGGCTCATACTCCTTTCTAACAGAAGCTTGTTGATGTTTCAGAGAAACCTTCCAACTTTGTTTTACTGTCTTCCTTTTTAATTTGTCGTAGTGAATTAAGTGTTAATTGCTTGTCCTGACCGTTGTCCTGACCGCAATAATTCACTCTTTCATATTTGAGGACTCATCTCTTTACAAAATGGCTTCATTTCGGAAAAGCAGCCCCTCTTTCAGATAGATGGACTTGGGAGCTCCAGCTGAGTTGCCCTTTGAACTTCCTGTGCTCCGTTTGGTAACCTTCCAGCCGGAGGACCTCCATGCTGAGTGGGCCCGTCCAAACACAAGTGGTATCTTTCCATATCTGGCAAACTGCCAAGGCGTTCCTTGCCAGCTTTACCAGGTGCCCGTGGCCCCGGTGTAGGGGCCTGAGTCAGGTAGCGCTCTTCAGGCCAGATGGTCTTTCCATGGCGCTTCTTCACTCAGCCCTCCTCCTGAGCCCTTCTGGAGACCACTGGTCATGCAAATGAAGGATCCTAAAAAAACAAACGGCACAGCAGAGAGAAATTATGAACAAATGCATACGGCAAATGCATACGGCAAATGCATACGGCACTGTATATATATATATATATATATATATATATATATATATATATATATATATATATATATATATATATATATATATATATATATATATATATATATATATATATATACATACAATTGCTGTCATTTCATTTTAAAATGAAATGACAGCAATTGTTCAAACAGTATGGCCAATCAGGACAGAAAAATTCAAAGTCCATCAATGCACTCTACCGACCTAGCAGCCACGTAGCCCTTTTTCAACACTTCTCCCGGCACTTGCTGTAAATGAAGAAAGGAACAATCAATGGTCAAATGACAGACTGCATTGCAGCGTATCATGCTGAGGGAAGTTGGGGCTCAAAGTGATCGGGCCACTCTCCACATAATGCAACCCCCCCACCCCCCCCGCAGCCCCCAACTAAGTCAAGGTTACTGGCTGAAGAAACTGTACAAGCATATCTACCCCATATCTGTAAAACAGCAGCTTAGTCGGTGGCTCACATAAAACCTCTCCAGGGCTGCACACGGCCGATCTGTTGACACAATGTTATCCATCTGCAGATGGAGATTGTAAGCTCAGATAGAGAGTTTAATGGTTTTCAATAAAAATAGATAAAGAAGATTTCTCAAGGTGATAAAAAGGGTTAAAAGTCTCAGGATCCAAATATCAATTTTATTTTGACCTTATGAATACTGCTGGCTTCAAACCAGTCCGATGTCTTAAGAGATGATTCGATTTATCTTTTGGTATTTGATGTTGGACGTAGAGATGGTCCCTCCGGGTTTTGATACCTGTACATGCGTGTTGGCCGATACAGAGTACCAATCCAGTACCAGTGCGTTACAAACAAATGCTCATTAAACAGGTCGTGAATCCCTCTCAAACTTTATTTGTTTCTCAACAAAAACAAAATTTTACAAGATCAGTGATAAGCCTGAACGCATCATAATGTACAAATGCAGCCACCTAGAATGTACCCTCCCAGGGTGTCACCGTGAGACGGCGCTTCCTTTACAAAAACAAATAAATCAACTGAAGTACACTGAAGAATTTTATTTAGACCTTTTCACACAGATATTCTTCAATACTGCCCAACAGAAGATTCGCCGTGAAGCCGGCTAAGCTTTTACACTCTGAACCAAACAACGATCACTGGAGTAAAAGAGGCGTGACGTTTAACACAACAGCGTCTATTGTGTGTGTCGCCCTGCCGTACTGGCTGCCCCATGTTACATTCCACCACTAAAAATCAGGGTTGATGCTGTTACATATGTGTGTGTGTGTGTGTGTGTGTGTGTGTGTGTGTGTGTATATATATATATATATTACTTCAGTACTGGACGTAAGTGCAATTTTGAGGTTCTTGTACCTAACTTGTGTTTCCATTATACTTTATACTTCTGTTCTTCTACATCTCAGTGGCATATATTGTACTTTTTACTCCACTACATCAATACATATTACATATTTTAAATGTATTGTTGCTAATTACTTTGTTTCTTTCTATTTTGTATCAAAATATTGTTTATAGGTTAAGCCACCCAGAAGGATAAAGTTGTTGCATGCATGCATGGAGTCACATGTTTTTATGGCACTTTTCTCTCGCATGTAAATATTCTTGTCTTGCTCCCTCTCCTCTCTCTCCCTCTGACTCCCATCCTAAAGCTGCCCATGGGTTTGACATGGTTTATCGGACAGATTTAACATCCCCCTGCAGTCCGCGCCGTCTCAGTGATATGAAACAGCGACTTCACTCAGAGGGGGCAGGGATGACACACCGCTGGTCCATTAAGTGCAAACAAAAAGGACACTGTGATGTTTGGGCCCAGTAAGGAGCAGAGACTAGTAAAATACCGGCTCGCAGCCCTGCTCTTGAGAGAGAATCTAATCCGACCAAATGGAAAAAAAAGGCTTCCGCATTAATCATATTTTCATGACATGTCCATCACAAAATGATCATTATGGTAATAGTCATTCCAGCTCTGTGTTGGAAGCACAATCCCTGATACACGTCAAATATAATAACAGCTTATTTTGTGAAGGGTTTACTATTCCCCACTGTCCGTTCCAACCAGGGATTTGTTGGTGTTTTTCACTGTGGTCAAAAACTCTCCCTCAATAGAAACCTGGACTGTAAAAATGTGAAATTCGTACAGACAGTTTCCACTGATTTCATCACTATCACATCTATGGAAAAGACCCAACTGACGGTAAACACGTCAAACCTAACGAATACTGGAGCCACGAACCACAGTTTGGTCCTATGTTGCCCGGGGAGAGAATCCCCAGACTGCTTAAACAATTATGCTGTTTGAGAAACTTTATATACTTTGTGTAACAGAGTCTACGTCAAATTCATCACTTGTGCCTTGTTGTAAATTTGGCAAACATAGTATACTTTAAGTTATCTATTTCTTTGTGTAAAAAGCATTGACAGTTTGTCCCGGCCTGTTATGGTACCAATGCAGATAAATCAGCTGCTCAGATGAGTATCGCACACACAGTTATTGTTTACTGTATATGATGAATTTCTCGTATTGTATAATTTTCATGCAGGCTAATTCTGTTGAATAAAGAACTTTCATGGACAGAATAGACAGTAATCAGCGTGTGTCGGTCACGGTATCGACCTGGGCCCCGTCGCGGAGGGAGGGGACCTTCAAGGTGGCTGCATCAGTAACTCAATGCAACCTCTGCTAACGTTAGCTGTTAGCTCTGTTATTAAGCCAAGCAGGACTGCTAAGTGCTAACGTTAACAAGCCAATTTCAACAAAAGTTTGTTGTTGACAATTGAGCATTATGAGAGAAAAAATAAGGTGCACGAGAGCGTCTTAACCTCAGGTGTCTAGTACTAGTTTGTACATGTGTACACTGATCGGGCAGGATGTACGGATCAGGTAGTGAGTGACACCTGTTGTTGTTGTTGTTGTTCCTGTGTAGCCTAAATGAGCTGATAAATGATATGATGACGTGATATTGGATTGGTGCATAGACTGTATCGGAGGCATCTCTGGAACTGCTACCAGAAAAACTCTACTTTGTTGTATTTGATGTTTTGGTCCTAATAAATCAGCACGTACGTCAGTATTCTGGTGTAATAAACCCCTTAAAAAGAAGCCACAACATACAACATGGCATCTCATATTTCTCAGTAGCAGAGGAAAGACAGGAACAGTGTTTGCTTTGTGCGCGGTACTTCTTTACATCTCCCTCTCTCCCTCCTTCCACTGTTTCTTTTTCCATCTCACTCTCTGCTGTCAGATGTTGACTGAATCAGGTTAGAGATGGGCGGTGCAGAAACAGAAGCATTGCTGATGAAAATGACAATGCATCCAGCCTGTTTGGATATTGAGATGCACAAACCTGCTTCTTTCCCCAGGAAAACACGAGTTTATGTAACCTGTGAATTCAAAAAAGAGAGACCTGCAAAATGTGTGGTGCACATGTGCAGAAGTAATTGGAAGGGGAAAATATGTTAAGATGGATTCAAAATGTACAAGCAATGACTACTGAAATATTTATGTAAATCAGAGGTGTTCATAATCTGTAACACTTACGAAATCCAAGGATATTGTGATACAAGCCTTTTCGGATTGATGGGCAGCACAGAGACAAAAAGTAATAACGCGCTTTGCAGATAGTGGTGCGGTGACAGACTGCTTCACGGGCTTTATTTGATGTGACTGTGACATTTACTGACTTGTTATTCAAAGTCTGACACAATGAGCACAGATAGTATTGACATTAAGGAGCTGTCTGTCTGCCTGTCTGTCTGTCTGTAGTTTCACCCGCGAAACATTCCTTCACCTGTTTTCAGCAGAGTGCTCACCTTTCTACTTGAATTTGACTTTCACCTCTCAGAATAACATGATCATCATGTGCAGTGCAGATGGCCTGAATAGCAAGAGTGAGACAGTTCATTATTAGTGGGGAAATTAGCTGGACTCTGTTCTCTTCCGATGACTGCACTCAAGTCTTTTGAAATGAATTCAAAGGTTATGGTCCAACAGCCTGTTGAAAAGACTAACCTGGCGATTCTGAAGAACTATAATTGACAGCAAGACTAACTTTTTGTTCTTACCGTCTGGAAAAATCATTTTGAATCGCCCTGAAGTCAGTGTGAACTGTCAAAAGTCCTAAATGTTGTTATTATTGTCATCGATAGTGGTATTAAAACTTACAATTCAAATTATTGAAACAAACATCTTGGCATTACTAGTGTTAATGATGTAACTTATATTGCTGCAAAAACATCTCTTTCGAACATTTATTCAGATTTCTTGACCAAAAAAAAACCAATCTATTTCAAGAGATTGCATTTGAACACATCATGAGAACGTTATAATTTACCTTTGCCCCAATACTTCACATAAATCTCACTCTCGTCTTGTCAACAAAAAGAAAACATGCACTCCATCATAGTTTTTATCATCAAAGATATTTAGCTTGTCATGGTTTTGTTTTAGTCATTTAAAAATTGTCACTGACGAACATTTATCGTCCCAGTTTTTACTTACTAAATTAACGCTGTCTGCCGGTTGAGCAGGTTATAACTTCAGTATATTTTGAACTGTCCCCTGCTGCTTGAATTTAGCCTCTTCCTTTACTTAAACAAAAACGTTTCCACCTGTTCCATCAGGAGGACGTTCCAAATGGTAACCACACTCTGGCTTGTTTGGACCTTTTAAAATGGCACCCATCAATGTTTCTTATACTAACAATGAATCAGCTGACTATTGCCGTACTTACTCTGTATGGCACAGCTCTACTCTACCTGACACACTCTTTTTAGCTTTTCCATTCACAAAAGTTTTGGATAGTACCTTTGGTACCACCTCCGGTTGAGGTTAGGCGGCGTTAAAACATTGCAGACCACTGATTGGTCAGAGCGAATCACAGGACATCATCAGTTTTAAATAACCAAGTTTCCCTCAATAGGAACCACAATTTGTTTTCATTCACTCAACCCAGATTCAAATAAAATGGCAGAACTACGGCAAATACTATGCATGTTGTTGTGTGATTGACCAGGTGTGGACGTTCCTCTGTTTGGTTGCCGATGGAAGGATTCAGCGAGTGTTGCTTCAAGTGATTAGCATTATTTCGGGCAGTGTTGTGGTTCTCACCAGCTGTAACAGGCGCTGATAAACCTATTACACCTTCACTATTAAACCTAGGGGAGTTTACAGTATAGATTTTGGTAAAGACCAAACAGAGCGAATATAGGACTTTCAGAATATTCGTCAGGTGGACAGAAACATGATTCAAAATGAATGGTAGTGTCTGTGCGATATGTAAATAGGAAATTGTTCAACACAGTGACTTCGTAAGATGATAAAATGTCTAATGTTTTCAGCTTATTATGCCCGCCCCCAGGTGGCCATACATATCAATGAAAGCAGCTCCAGGTCCCTATCGTAACCATCTATAGTGCATGGTGCATTTAGGGTGCTAGTTGAATGACACATCGTTATGAAGACGGTGTGGG
This sequence comes from Anarhichas minor, assembly GCF_050575085.1. Classification (NCBI taxonomy): domain Eukaryota; kingdom Metazoa; phylum Chordata; class Actinopteri; order Perciformes; family Anarhichadidae; genus Anarhichas; species Anarhichas minor. The sequence goes on along the minus strand of NW_027466460.1, from coordinate 1,942,223 downwards.
GGAATCCTCTGAGTGTGTGACCGAGGACATGTGCTGCTTGTGACTGGAGTCTCTGTTGCTCTGTTGCTGGCGGTGATCTCCTCCGGTCACCGGCGTGACAGCCGGAGCGCTGAGAGGGCGCTGCAGGCAGTGTTCATTTTGGCAGCTTTTTTAGATTTAGTCTCACTTTCTACACATAATAGTTCCATCATTGTTTTAGTCAACTCTTTCAACTGTTACTCATTACTTTCAGCCTTCACCATTCCTTGTAGCCTATTGTGCTTTTTAAATGACGTACTGATGTACGCATGTTTGCAAAATCAAATGCTGTAGCATCCAGTAGTGTTTGAGTAACAAGCAGAATGTAGCTGCTGTGTACTATCTGAATAAAGCCCCTTTATATTTAGATAGCAGGATAATACTGCGCCGTTGACCTTAGCCCAGGTTCCTGTTGGTCAGTGGTGCGATCTCTTTCTGCTGCATCAAGACAGCAATGCGTCGGACCAAACCTCACTTTAAGACCAACACTACCACTGCTCCTACCACTGCTACTTACACAACGTGGGCGTGAAGATGACAACGGCTCCAGTCTGAAACTAGCAACGACAGCGCTGCAGGCGTGAGACAGGTCAAAAAGATTAAGGGCCCTTTCATTTGATACAATTTGACTGACTTTATTGACAACTAAATAATCAGGATTCCATGAAAAATAACAAAGAAGACAACGTAAACATGGAGGCATTTGACTTTGGCTCGCTGTATTTAGTTAAAAAGTTGTTTCAAAAAAAAGAATTTAAGCAAATACATCCAACAAAAACAGGTTTCAGTACCAAAACTTGCTCCATAGCTCCTACAAGGTCAACTCTGTGCACAGAAATACTCAATACTTTATCAAAAGAATCCCATTAGTCATGCAGAGAACTCTTAAATTCCGTTAGGGTAGAGGTGAGTTTCATAGCTGTTACAGCTTTTATAAATGCATTGTAACAGATGCAATTCTCAGGACCATCAAGTCTTTGTTGAAGATACTTCCACCAGCATCTCACAGGGCCGCAGCTTCGACTCATAGAAATAATTCTTCCCTCAGCAGGCAACTGATCAGACTTGTTCGAAGCTGTCTATTTTTATCTCCGGAGCTCTTTCTTCCTGTTATCTTGTGGAGACTTTTTTCCTGTTTATATGTGCTACGTATGCAAGAGCTTCCGTTCCTCCACCTGGGAATCCAAAATATTGCTGGTACGAGCACTTTTACTTCATCTCATGACAGGAAATTTGCAGCTTGGCAGCTTTTTTCTTTCTTTTAAGCGTCTGTTTCAGTGCCAACGAGGCATATCCAGGCAAGCGGGGAATGTCTTTGTTTCTTCAGGTTGCTACTTTTTTTTTTTCACCGTCCTTAAACTTGACTGCTGGGATTCCTTAAGCTCGAACATTGTGATGGGGCAGCAGTGTAAAAAGAAGTATTGTGCCTAATGAGATTTCCTGGTGCTGCTTCCCTTCGCCTGGGGGGCTTCAGGAGCCTTGCTTAGTTCAAGTGGAGGTCTTATTACCGTATTCCTCAATCGAAGGACTTCTTCAGATTCACACCTCAAGCAAATTCCAGCCTGTTTGATCCTTCAGCACTGCACTGATGAGTTGATCTGAGGGGGGAAAGAAATAATAAAAAAAGTGCTTCGCTCTCAGATGGTGAGAGATGGAGACATGCGGCGTCTACCAGCACTTTCCAGGTTTTAATTGCTGGACAAACGGGGATCAGGTCAGAATGATGCAGGCCTGGTGTCATTAGACGGAATAAGACACTTTCTGTCTTGTCAAGCAGATCCCATATGGAAAGGATGATTAGAGCAGCTTTAATTAGCATACCTTTGGATGACAGGCGGTCGCATCTTGCTATGTTGACGATATCCAAAGAAACACTTTTTAAATCTGCAACTCGTCCCTCACAAGGTTTCATTTGTTCTGTTATAAAGTCTCAATTTTATTGCACTCTTGCAATTTTATTTGGCTTTCTGTCTGTTTCAAAGCACACAGACAGCTTGATACATCTGGGGACAATTTCTCTATGTCTGACAGTTTGCTGTTTACATATCCAGACACTCAAACCAACATAACTTCTGTTATTGTAATAACGCTACTGATAAAACAGATATCTCCAGCATCCATGAGGGTGTTGAACTTGGCTAATATAATTCAGAGGGGAGGAGAGTTGAGAGCAGTTTTTTCATTACCATCAATCATGAAATTGTTAATTCCAATGATTAATGTTGGCTTCAGTCTCCTTTGCTATTTCTGCCTGTCTTTATACACATATTTAGCTCCTAGGGATGGTTCCAGCCAAAGCAATGTCACAGCAAGGAGAAATGAAGGCTTTTATTCATTTAAATGAATGTGCCAGAAATGACTGTGAATGCATAATTAGCCGTCTTCATTAACAGAAAGTGATTTAAGACTTATTGACAAATATAAATGAAACGTTTTAAGAAATAATTTAGTAAGTGATGGTTGGATGTTCACATCCCTTATCTGGAATTCAAGACGTCAACAGCTATAATTGGAATATTTGACTGAGTACAAGGGATTTAACCAAATGTATCAATATTTGAATATAAACAGATAATGCACACTTAATTAAGAGATGTGAACAAAATCTGGGCCTCAAATCCATTCCCCATTTCTCAAAGACACAACAGAACTCACAGACCTCAGAACATCAACAGACTATAACGAGCAGTAGAAAACAATTTAATACAGAAAATGAGGCGTACTGTAGAGGATTTCCCACAAGGTCCCTGTGTTTAAATTCATATACGAATACAGACATGCTGATGAAATAAACACATACAGACACAGATGGTGGCCTTGCATTAAACATTATATTTCTTCGTTTGGGGGCTGCACATGCAGAACACCACCTAAACTTAACAAATGTTTCACTTTCAGGTATTCATGGCGACCTGCTGCTGCGTACCTGGAAAATAATCAGCATGTGTGGGAGTTGCTTCTCACTTCTTATCACCTGCAGCAGATCTTCACAAGTACCAGGATGCTAGAATCATGTCTGCATGATCGGCAGCATGGCCATGGATGTTTAATGACATCATCTCGTGTGAGAAAGTGGAAGTCAAGATGTACATGAGCAATGCTGTGAAGTGCATTATGCATCAAGGCTCTCTACCTGAACCCTCCGTCACCTAGTCCACGCTGTTTTGCTGTAATTACAGTGTGGCAAACCCAACGAAGTGTCACAACAACATCTCCACGCTGCGGCTGATATGCTGCGCATTAATGTTTTCTAATAGCTTTTAACAGACTGAGAGGTCGAAGCAGGAAAAAGCAGCTGTTGTGATCCATCATTAAACCTCTCTGCAGAAGTATAACTCGCAGAAGCAGAGAAGTGTGATTAGCAGCGCCCTGCTTTGTTTCACAATCCGACCATTGTGTGTGACAAATCGAGAAATTGGATGAAATGGAGGGTGAACAATTTGCAATCTAACTCCATTTTAGCCGCAAATTGGACAGACATCTGTTTTCTTTTCCATGTTGCTGTTTTTCTTTTTCTGCTCCCCCTGCGTGGGAGTGATAATCCAGCTATTTGCTGTCATTTAAATAGCATGTTTGTACAGATCCCTGCAGTGTGACGCTCCTCTCTGATCTCCCCCCTAGAGGACCATATCTGTCTTTATAATGTCACTGGCATTTTTTATTCTGACTCCAGCCCGTCAGCACCCCAAAGAGAGGACAGGTTGTTCATATCCATCAGTCACTGAGTGTATAGTCATTACATCAAGCCAGACATCAACTAGGTAGGAGTTTCAGCACTGTGATGTGCACCATATTGTAATGTGTGATTCTTTTTCACACCTCCTAGTTGCATCGGGTAAGATTAATGTTGCACCATAGAAGGCTTTGGGAGCTTGTTTTGTATCCTTCTCATTGCAGAATGATGGGCATATTCAGTCGACATAAGAAAACTGAAATCAGCATGTGGCACATTTACCTGGATTAAAACACTGTGTCACCATGGGTATGGTTGTAAAACCGAATTCTTGTTTTATTAAGGGTCTTGATAAGATTATAGCTGCTTGAAGCTTGCGAGGAAAACCAAGTGATAAAGCAGAATACAAGCTCTCCAGGTGAGGTTAGCTGAGCCGCTCTCTCTTTTCACAGTTTTCCCCTCATTATGACATAAAAGTTGCAGCTCGCCCACGAACAAGAAGATGCGTCAAGAGTCTCTTAAACTCGAGTAAATGCCTTCCTAAAAACACACATCAGCAATTCCTGAATGAAAATGGAGAGTTGGAGACTAAAGGTTGTTTCATTTCATCTATAGATTCAATGTGGAGGCCATTTTCTTACGATCATGGTGAAAATTAGAAACAAATGGTTTTGTCTCTCTTCCTCCTTACATGATTGATAATAGAATGTAGAGCTCCGAGTCCATTAGTGGCATATGACAGAAGAAATATGACATACATTGATGCAGAAGTACTAATCTTTGCACACGGTTTACTAAGCTAAGAGCTTGATGACGTTTTAATTTAGGATGTTCAGTGGTGGAAGAAGTATTCAGATCTATTACTTTAGTACATTTATCAATACCACATGGTGAAAATACTCCACTACAAGTACAATCCCTGCTTACTTAAGTACATTTAGCTGATAATCCGTCTGTACTTTTAACTTTTAAAGCTGCATTAATCAATACGTTGAGATTGATACAATGATGATGTGAAGGAACTGTTGCAGTTACAAACTCCCAGAGAATAATCCCTCACCTCTGCACCTCCCATCAGATTTACAGTGTTTTAGTGTCATTGTCATTGCAGTCATTGTTTTGCTTTTACGTCCACAAATACTGCTTGATCTCACCACTCTTATCAACCTCGTTTTACACAAGCAGACAGCTGTTTTGAGTGAAAACTACCTGCCCAGCACCAAATGGGAGGCCAAACTAGCGACTAGCTGTTGAGATGAGTCAATGTTTGCTAGAGACACAAACACAACTCCAAATGAATGCTAATGCAATGTGAAAAATAATGTCAGTTTTATGTTTACAGCTCATTCTGCTGTCCATCATCCTTATGCAGTTTGGGATTTTGAATAGAAGACTGTTTATTGTAATGGGCCATCTCAACCCTGTCCCACATACGGACGTTTGGTCAGGACCCCTTGGCGTCACCTAGGTTCACGCATCAAAACTACCTGGATAGGTTTAGTAAAAGCTGGTGTTTATGTAACTTCCCTCCTATATGGGATGTAAGTTAAGTATTTACGTAACTTAAAATAAGTCAACATCTTCTTTTGGTTTATCGCGGGACACAAACAGCGGTCTCCTGGGTGAAAGTGCTATGATTTCTGACCACCCATCCACTCCGTCCTCCTCTCTATGTAGACTTTCTCACTTTTCATACTATGTCGCTTGACTTCCAGAGCATTTTATCTGAGTGACTAATGATGACGTGGATGGGTTTACATTGGAGTTAGTTAAAACGCCTGGTGACAAACCATTAGCATGTGACGCCCTGGGAATGAGACTGGCTGGCCATTTTCACATGATGGTGTCAGTCTGTTGTGTGCAGCATTGCGTTGTAATCAGCAAGATCAGGTGGCATTACTAGTGGCGCAGTATGTTTTGAAGAGGTTCTGAGCATCACATGTGATTCCTTTCTGTTTAGTACTTTCCATGCACTTAACAGAGAAAGCAAATCCAGACTTTTTGCAGTGTTCAGTGTGAGTTTGTTATCCCGGTTAAACAGCTGGCCCAGACAGACAGCTCTGTGCTGAACTGAAGCTGAATCTGCTTTGGGTTTGTTTTCCATATCAAAAGGCTGCAGAGAATAGGGCTTTTTTTTGCATTACTCTGCATAATTACAGCACATTATGCGCCATCATTTTTCATCCTTTGCTAAAATGCTCATCAGACAAAATGTTTGGTCTCTCAGTTGTTGCGCCATTCGTAATAATATCAAGTCCCTTTTCAGAGGAGCAACAAAGTCTGTCGAGTAATTTGTAAGGATTTTAGTGTGTTCACACAAAGGGAATGTGATTTTTTTAACTCTGCATAAAGTTAGGCAGACTACAGCTGACGTATGTTCATGATAGGTACTTATAAGTTTACTGAAGTATCAATGTTTCTCTCAATCCAAAAAAAAAATATATGTGTAATTCTTTAACGCTGTCTTCTCTTCAGCACGGATCAAGTGGCGGGAAAAAAGCCTTTTTAATTGGCCTGTCTTTATAATGAGGCTTTTTTTATAGAACACATTCATTAAATACGAGTGTGAGAGTAGCATGTATGAAACTCCAAATTTCTGCCAACACTTTCTCTTCATCATGTTAATATATTCATAAAGCCATCGTATTTAAGGAAACCGTTCATTATTTATGGACCTAAGTATGAGTTGCATCGACTCATGCACTAGTCAGGAGCTTTTGAACTGTATTTTGAAAAGTCGCAGCTTCCTGCCCCTGCACTTCCCTTTTAACTGCTCTGCTTTCTTAAGACTGTACTTCGGACAGAGATACAGTATCCTGGGGAACTTAAATATAGAAATAGAAATACAAAATATTACATGTATGTGATTTGCTTCAACTGACAACACTACACAGTCTGGAGGCGTTTGAATAACAGATATTGGTTTCCTAACGTAATCCCTCCCAATCCGACCGAAACAAAGCCCTAAATAACAGTAGCTTTAGCTACCATTGTTAAATCTCTGTCACTTGGTGCCCAAGAGATCCAGTGCTACAGGCCTCAGCTAAATTAGCTGTCTGTATTACTCGGGCAAGCTGGAACAGAGAGCAACTCAACCAGGGGCTTCTGGGCTTTCCACAACATAGTACTTCATATGATTTATGTGGATTTTTTTGGGGGGGGGGGTTTAAGAAATGCGAGCACAGTGTGTCCATGGGGTGGAACAGACTGTCATGGAGGTTTTTTAGTGTACAGTCAGTTCAACTTCAGGGCTGTACAGCAGGTTTTGGAGTTATTGAGACTCTCTTTATCTTAGTTTGTCTTTGCTGTGAAACTTTTTTTTTTCCTTACAAAAACTCAAAAAAAAAAAAAGCCAATGTGTGACAGCCAATCGCGGTTATATTACTTCAATCGGTGATGGAGATCAGCATTTATGAGCCACGGTGGTTAAGATGGAGATCATCTCTTTTAAAGAGAGCAGACCGTTCCCAGACCGTTTGTTGCCTAAATCGAATCATAACGTTTCCCTTTATGATAACACGTGGAATGTCCTTAAAAGTCTTAAAAGTGCTCTTAATAGGTTTTTCCATGGGTTCATGTTGGAAGAGCATATGACAAACGTTTCTAACTGTTCAAAAGTTTTCTCTAAATGGGGAGTTGAACAATGGTTTGTTTGAAATGTTACATTAACTACACGGCATTTGCCGTGTTTGGACTAATTCCATTGAAAATGGATGAAGAATCTTCCTGGGATGTGCAGTCTGTATTGGTCCAAAACCTCTTCCTTTATTGGTTTTGGAAGCATAATATTCAGCTCCAGATGAATTACTCCGGATCCCCAGGCCTTTCATTTGTCAGCGCTAATGACCACAGTTCCCTCCCTCTCGCTCTGCTGTTGTTTTACCTGTAATAATGGATTGATATGCAGCTCTCAAAGCAGCTGTGAGTGAGTGAGAGAAAGTTTGCATTGAACTCATTAAAGTTTGTATTATCCAGTGTTTAGCACACTGATTATAGCAAAAGGAGCCATCTGCTTGTGGGAGTGGGGCTCCCATCACAGCTCTGTATAATTTACAACGTTTGTCGCTCCCATCAAAAATCTGCAATCTAGAGGAGTAGAGCCCAGGTTTAAACTAAAGGTGGTGTATCGCCAGTGAATGAACATTATGTAAATTATGTTTTCACGGGGTTCTCCGTGGCGCTCCCTGTGTCATTCAATTAATGCGGTTTGCTATTAATCTGTTCTTCAAAATTGAATTGGCTTACTGAGAAATGAGATTGACTTGCTTCTCATTAAAGGGTAATATTGTAGGGCTCTCCTGGAGGTCCCTCCTCTGGATGACATTAGCAGATTTCTCTCTAGCACTCTGTATGAATGACACGGTTGTTAGGGTTGCAATAAGTACAAATGATTATTTTTTGAATACTTCTACACTAATATTCACCTTCCTCGCCAAAGAAAGAACAGCATTGGTCATTTGTTCATGTGCCTAAGACCGCTGTTTCTATGAAGCAAAGGCAGAAGTAGCATAGAGTTGGAATTATTTTTCAGGGGTGGGATGGTATTGTATATATGTGCATACATGGATGTGCTTACATGCAAAAATATACTATCAATACAAAGAATATTTAGCCTTAGACAATAAGAAACAGAAAAATGCCTAAATAATATGGCATTCCATATTACAAAGGGTACATTACAGTGGAAGCAGGTGAATACTAAACATTAACAGGACCAGGCCAGGCTACATCTTACTAATGGATCTGGTATGAACGGAGCATTCGTATCGCGGTTTGTGTGGTCACAGTGACATTTGACCACCAAAATCGAATTGGTCCATCCTTGAGTTTGTGCCAAATGTAAAAACAAATCCCTCCATGCATTCCTTAGATATATGGATGGACCGAACCGGACGGACAGACAACCAGAAAGCATAATGCCTCCATCCGCGCTGTCTCCGGTGGAGAGGCAGGCATAAAAGTCATAAACGATAGGTCAATAATACACAAAGGACTAGGGATCAGATATGAATCCCCTGTTCTTACCTTAAATCAGAAGAGAAGGGACCAGAGTGGCATGGGCTCCTCCGCCTTTGCTCTCCGTCGTGGATGCTGAGGGTCGATCGCCAGCCTTAAACCACAATGCTATAAATGGCACGGGGTCAAAGCTCCAATGCAAGCCTTTAAGATCCACGTGGAGAGGAGACGAGAGGCTTTTTTCACGCAACTTGTTGTGAGACCTGAAGTAGAATTAATGGCAGGGAAGCCTCTCTCACTCAGATGAGGTGGGCAGGTGGCTCAGAGTCGCTTTATAAGGTTTTCGTGGCTGCTGCTCTGTTAAGTAATTTAAGTCTCAAAACTCCAGTTGGACCATCATTGCCAATGATCGCACTTTTTTTTTTTTTTAACAAAGCAGGTCTTATGTTTTACATGTTGATGTAGGCCACAGTCTATTAATTTATTCATTTGTATACAGGGTGCATATGAGCAAATCTATTTTTATGGGCTATTGCTGAAATTGATTTGGTTTAATACTGCGCATATTGAAGCCATTTTCATGTCATTTAAAAGAAAAATCCTTGAATTGGTGTCCTCATTTGCTCTTTAGACAATTATATCAACATAAAGTACAAAAATCCACTTCACCATCTCCTGTCAAATAGCATCGTACAGAAAGGATCTGGTTGGTCCATGCACTGTGCTTTCATTAATAGTTTAATAATATAATACTGACTGGAGTTCTTAGATTTTGGCCCTAGCATGCGTTTCATGTGCAAAATGGCCAATACTGTCAGCACAGTCATGATAAGATTACCACCTTTTGTACTAAGTTCTTGCAAGGACGTTAAAGCAGGGGCCTTTCTATGAGCCGATCCTTCCTTGGCAACCATATAAGCAGAACTGAACTAAGTAGCTGTTTTAAGTTAGCATTTACTTCAATCACCTTGTTTGGGAGACCGTCTTTTTTACATCTCAAAAGATCAACTGGTTCTTAAAAGACGCATTGAGTTCACCCAACATGGATGGCTAGGGCAGGAATAGACAATTATTTATTAGACATGATGGGAAATTCCAATATTTACCTTTTTTCTCGAGCTGCTGCTAGATTTCTCAAATGAGGATTTCTGGGGCGCTCACGTCTCTTTTAGTGGAAGCCAAGCCAAATTGTTTTGAAACAAATAAATATGACACCTGGACTCTGATGTGATTGTCATGTTGACATGATCAACATGATGTTCTTCCAGCTTCAGATGGTCTTAGATCATCATGTTGGTTTTGAGCGGTCTTTGTGGAGCGCTTGGCATGGGGAAGCAATTAAGAAATATTAATGTAACAGCTTCAGCGTCTGCCTGCACCTCTGGATTTGCTGCAAAGCTGAGTAAATCTCCGTTGTATTTCTAGCAACCTTAATTTATTTAGAAGTCAATATCAGTGTCTGATCTAAGTGCCTGCTCCATTTGCTTCAGCTAATAAAGCCAGCAGCTTCATAGGGATAGAAAAATGTTCATTACCTTTCAAAGTTCACTGGGTTTTTATCTGTCCTGTTAAGAGGGTTTTAAGTGCCTTGTTAAGTTGCCCGTTAATTCAGCTCATATTGATCTCACATGGCTGCTGTAGGGCTGGCCAACTATACCATATTTCTAAAAAACTTCCACTTGACTGTAAAATGCTTACATACTAATTATTTTTGAAATGTTGGACTTTCTACACCCCTTCTAACCATTAGCGATCAATATTGTTTGATATTTCTCTGCACGTGGTCATTATTTTTGTCACTGCTGCAATTACTGCATGGTGGGTATTGATGCGAAGCCTTTGCTTGTCTCCGGGGTTTTACACTGTGTTAGTTAAACTTGTGATGGAAGATTTATCCCTGATCCTTGCTAAATGTACAAGTATTCGTCATCCGCTGGCCTCTTACCTCTACTGTATTTTTGCTTTCTCCCCTGTGGATCGTTCAGCCAATAGTTTTCTCAAGCACACAATTCAGTGATTCTCTGGCATTCAGACCTCCTATCACCAGTTCAGTGACGTCCGCTCACGTATTTCTGACACCAGCCGTGGCACAGCAATCCAGTACCTGATGATTGCAGTGTGAGCCTCGTGTGTGAGACAAAACTTTTTTTCTGTAGAAGCTATGACAAGCCAGAATAGATCAATAACAGTCAAAACAGTCAAGATTCACAAATAGCTTCTCCCCTCCTCCATCACGAGGAGGTTTCTGCATCTCTCCCTTCATTTTCACAGATGAAAGTTTCTCTCTTCCTCTTCTCCCTGTTCACCTGTCGCATTTTACGCCTGCCATAAAAATAGACACAAATTTGGTATTTTTTTACATTATATACGTTCAGCCCTATCTATTCATTTCTTTGCCTGTCGGGCAGCCTAGTTAATTAAATGCATGTCTGCAACACTACAGTTGCAACACTGCAGTCTAGGCCTGTTGCAGCTTATCTAGGGGCTGGTCCAAGGCAAACCTGAGCCAGCCCTAACTATAAGCACTATCAAGAAGGAAAGTCTTAAGCCTACTCTTAAATGTGGTGAGTGTGTCTGCCCCCCGGACTGAAACGGGAAGCTGGTTCCACAAAAGAGGAGCTTGATAACTGAAGGCTCTGGCTCCCATCCTACTTTTTAAGACTCTAGGAACCACAAGTAACCCTGAATTTAGGGAGCGCAGCGCTCTAGGATAATATTGTACTATAAGCTCATGACCAAAAAGCAAAAAGGATTTTAAATTCTATTCTAGATTTTACAGGGAGCCAGTGAAGAGAAGCTAATACAGGTGTAATATGATCTCTTTTCTTAGTTTTTGTTAGTACACGAATGCTGCAGCATTCTGAATCAGCTGGAGAGATTTAAGAGACTTATTAGAGCAGCCTGGTAATAAGGAATTGCAGTAATCTAGTCTAGAAGTAACAAATGCATAATTTCTCTGCATCGCTTTGAGACAGGATGTGCCTGATTTTTTAAATATTACGTAGGTGAAAAAAGGCAGTTCCTTGAAGTATGTTTTTTCTGGGAGTTAAAGGACAAATCCTGATCAAAGATAACTCTGAGATTCTTTACAGTGCTGCTGGATGCCAGCGCAATGCCATCTACAATAACTGTATCATTAGATAATTGGTTTCGGAGGTGTTCTGGGCCTAGTAGAATAACTTCAGTTTTGTCTGAGTTTAATATCAGGAAGTTGCAGGTCATCAGGTTTTTATGTCCTTAAGACATGCTTGCAGTTTAACAAGCTGTTTGGTTTCATCTGGTTTGATCGATAGATATAATTGAGTATCATCTGCATAACAATGAAGGTTTATGGAGTGTTTTCTGATAATATTGCCTAAAGGAAGCATATATAAGGTGAACAAGATTGGTCCAAGGACAGAACCTTGTGGAACTCCGTGACTAAACAACAAGACAAGACTTCATCTCATCATGCCAGGACACATTACCTGTCAAGTCTGTATGCTCTGAGATCAGATCTTGCTTGCATTCGGATCCGATCAGCCAGACCACATGCTGAGGTGACCTGGTGTCTAATTGATATTATACATTTTATAACCATTGTAGGCACAAAACGGGGTCTGAAAGAAGCGTACACCACTTCCCACGCAAACGTTGTGATCTATAAAAACAAACTTGACGGGAGAATATGTGCACCTGTACGGAAATTCTGACTCATGCGTATGGACATTGGTTTATATCTATTGTTAAAGATATAAACCAACTGAAACCTCAAATCAAATGTTGTTAATATTTAATCTGTGCTGTCTGCAGAGGAGAGACCGAACTATCGACACTCTGTGGTCAGCTGTGGACCAGCTGATGAAATTATCATTAGCTGTAAGATAACCTCAAATAGCGTTAAAGAAATAATCCTCTAACACTGTACACCAAGTACAATCGTAGTTTTCATTAAATGTTTGTGAATAAAATCCCTGCAGTGAACACAACTTTGTTGATTGATTCATGGTTTATTCCATAGTGACAGATACAGCATACTGTACACAGCAATGAGAGTATCAGAGCTCACTGCAGCAGAGGAGTCACCGCGGTGACTTTCACACACTTCCTCCAGTCACCTTCATCTTCATCACTTGCACATAAGGATTGTGTAAAGTGTGGAAATAAAGCCAGTGACAGGTCTGTTGTGGAATATTTCTTATGACTAGTCGGGAGAAGAAAGTTGAGGTTTTCTATCAATATAAAGTAAAACAGAGTTTTGATGAACGATCAAGGTTTATAAAGTCAATTTATTTGCTTGCAAGCAAAGAGAACAGTCTCACAGACACATCGCCGTCATCTGGGAGAATGCTCTACCTACACTCAGAATGCATGGACTTTTATGCTCAGACAGCTTCCTGTTATCTGCTTAGCTAACAAGAATACACAAAGAACACAACAAAAGGCAGGTCATCCTTCGAGCCTGAGTATATCATTTAAGACAGTCAGGAAGATGCTTTTATCTCCTGTTTACAAATCCCTTTTGTTCACAGTTTGCCTTACCCTAATCAGTTTAAACTCACAACAGATGCTTCTTTTGAAGTCACTGTGACAACATAAAAATGACCATTTGCAGAGACAGAACAGACATTCTTTACCCTCACCCATCCCATCTGCATGCAAAGGTTTACGCCTTTACAACTTCAGATAACGCGTCACAAATGACTTCAAAAGTATTTAAAACAGAGGATCTCTGTTAATCAAGGCCTCTCTGTGTCTCTGTCTTACGAAGAGTAAATAAAAACAGTGCACAATGATAACAGATAACAAGACACCTGGATACTAAACTAATTAAAGTCATCTACTGAAACTACAGTTTGGTGTCTGCTCTTTTAGGACTTACATTCCTTAAACCTTCACATGAGACTATGACATATTTTCCCATTACAGGTCTCACACAATCACTCCATATCCTCATCAATACTAATCATAATGCCATAAGAAAACACACGTAAATTAAATGTGTTCACCTATTAAACTTCATTTTGTTAAAATGATATCCAAGGTGGTGGATACCATTGATTGTTGCGATCATTTAGGAATCAATTAGACTGACTGCTGTAAACATAAACACAACGGTGAGACTCGTGACGTGATAGATACTGTGGCACCGTTGGGACTGCGTAAATGGAATAATTGGGACTGAACGAGTGTTCTTCCTCTCGGTAGTTGCCGTCATTCACCATAAAGACTCACTGATCAGCAGGCTCATGTTTATGCATCAACATTCATAAGGTGCTTTGCATCGACCATTTATGGTTGAATGTCGGCGTGTAGAGGGCGGGATTTGAGGCTGAACCAGCTGCTCACATTTAATAGGAAATTGCTGACTGGCAGGTGTACGCAAGGTTTTATAAATCTGAATATGTTGTGGCGTACGTGCATTTGCTCCTTTGAACGTACGCAAACATTTAGTGGGGATCCTACACGCTGTTTTATACATGAGACCCCCGGCCTGTGTATTGTGAAAATGTGTTTGTGCAGTAGTGAGTGTGTGACTGGATGAATGAGACTTTGATTATATTGCACCAGTTGTGTGAGAGTTTGTAAACGGATGCTTTGATATAGTTATGCTGTTAAACCCAATTCATCAAGACTTTTCTCCATTTTTGGATTCTCTTTTCATCATGGAAACATGAGAGGAAACGTTTTCTTCAAGAATTCAAGGTAACAAGGTTGAGTCATTGATATAGAGTCAAAGTATTCCTTTAACTGAACCCACCCTAATATATTTAAAAAACAATTATATGTATACTGTCAAAATATTAAACATCAACAACTTATTCCACCTTCATAGCAACTGAACTGCTGCGCTATATTGTCACACTGTTTACTTTGACCTATGCAGTGCATAGGTCTTGAAGGTCTGTGGTTTGCTTGTTCAGTCTGACACTTGGTACTTTGTGACTTTTATAGTTCTGTATGGAGCTTCATCTTTTTATTCCTGCAGTGGAGGTTGTTGATTACCTGGACAAAGTCACTGGTGATAAAGGTTGATATAAAAATAATGAAGAAATAAGTGACTGAAAATCAACGGGAAATAATCCTTGAAAGAGTAACGACACCAAAAAATGTATAAGTATGTGTTCTTGTCTCAGATAGTCATTGATTTTAAATGCTTGTGTGTTATTTTATTAGGTTTCCTCTTAGTGAAATGCTCGGAGTGAATTTGAGGTCCCTGTGGTAAACGTTACAGTGTATAGTTCTAGGGCTTTTATTGTGAAAGGTAAGAAGAGAAAGGGTGGTTAAGGTCAAGGTTAAAAGGAATAATAAAGTTTGCTGTGTTCAGACTACGGAGCCTCTGTGATGCTGTATACCGCACACACGTGATTGGTGGATGATTTTATTCACAGTGTGAAAGCTCAGAAGAATTGACCGTGCCCCGAAGAAAACATTGTATTGCTTTGTTGCTACATAATATTCTTCTGTGTGAAAGGTTTCGTGACAAAAACAACATTTCGAAAACATAAATCTATGTGCGAAATAGTCCAAAATCCACCCCAGTGTCCCTAAATCTCCTCCCTGCTGTGCACCTTCATGATTAGTCCAGGGGCACTGGTGCTCGGGCCGGCAGCCAGGTTCATGCCTGAAGCACCTTCTGTACTTGAGGGATATACCTCTGTCCTTTTTAACCACTGAGAAGAACAATGACCTGTCCAAAGTGATTGATCTCCCTGAACTGGCAACTGGATGGCACATTTCCATTTCTTCCTCGTCCTCCAGCTGAATGTGCAGGGAGACTTGTGAAGGTCAAGCTGGCAGGCATCATTCACAGGTGACTGCCAGGAGGGTTCTTCACACACATCAGTAACAGTTTTACCTTTTAGTGACATAGAGACAAGTGTGTATTCATGTGTAGCATTAGGTTGACTCAAAATAAGATTACCTCCTCATCCCTACATGGATGCTGCCTTTTTGGCTTGGTGTTGGTGTTGAGGCTTGCATTTCAAATGAAGTGGATTTCAATGGAATGGCTGCAGTTACTGAATCCACTCTGAGCAGGCTTGGAAATGCTGAGTATTTGTGAACAGAGAGCTGGTGTCCAGACTGACAGAGGAGGTTAAATATAAGTGAATGGTGTAACACAGCTAATAAGATATGATATCTTCCTCCGAGTATTAACAGCTATGGCTAGATTTTGTTAAACTCTGGGAAAAGAATGAATAATAATTTATCATTCATCAGAATCGGATCAGTTATATCATTCATAATATATCATTTTCATAGTTTATAGTAGATTATTGGTGTTTTTTCTTGCCAGATTTGCTCGTGGCAAGCAGAGAAAATAGACTGAGTAGTTCTCAAAATCAGAAATTGTATGGAAGACATAATATTAGCCTATAAAACTAATTCTCATGCAAAATCAAGAAGACTAATGGTTGAATTAGTTGATAAGTTTCAGCTCTTTTGTCTGGTGTGGGAAAAATGGAAACCAATGAGAATATGGATCAATGGGCAAACACAAATATAAATAGGCAAGACTCGACCAATCAGATTCGGCTGCGTAACTCCTCAGTCGGGGACACACCTAAGCTGTAGAATACATACAAATAGGCTATAATTTCTCTCCCAAAACTAACTGTCTTATAATGTGTTTTAATCATTAAGTTGACATAATAATATATTATTATAATATAATAACTTGTGCTGGGCAAGTTAACGCGTTAATTTCGCGTTAACGCATTCATTAATTAACGCCGACAATTATTTTATCGCGCGTTAACGCATTTTTAAAATTTATTATAATTTTTTTTTTTTGTTTTTTGACATGAACAGTAGGATAAAAGCCAGCAAACATCCTATAGTCAGTCATTTTAGTGCACCTATATGCTGAAATTCACGGTAAACGCATTTAAACGGCACAGATCGGGAGCGAGCGAAGGACTTTGAAAGTTAGCGGAAAGATTAACATGAGACAACATCCGGTTTCTTCAGATGAACATCCGGTTTTCAGAATAAGATGCCAACAAAGTATGAATTATATTCACATTAAGTATAAAACATGCTACCTGCATCTCGTGAAACAAATGTTATTGACCTTTTGTTCATATAGCAGTACTTTTAAAATAAAAGTGCGCAATACACTGCTTTTGAATTCATTATTGAACTTTGCCATAACAATGCGATTAATCGCAAAAAATCCATGCGATTAAATATTTTAATCGTTGCCCAGCACTAATAATAACATAACATGCAATAAGGCCTCCTTTCCTTGTTTTTATTGGACTACGCTGACAAGGACAAGTAATTAGTGACAAAAAGCTTTCATATGACGTATACTGTGCTGGAACATACAGGCTTTACTGCATGATGTGCAGATATTCGTTTGTTTAGTTGTTACATGATCATCAACTTGTGGAATGACGTGAACTGCTCGATGCACGATGAATTATACGTGGAACGCAGACTGTAAATGAAGATATTCTTGTAGTTGCTTTGTGATCAATGCAGAGCACACATTTAAAAAGGCACACCTCATTCACTTCTTCCTTATTAAATGGAGCACAGCCTTCTTATTGAGAGACACAAGAAGGTGTGCTCTGGGGCTTCCCTTGCTATATGCATCTTTGGCAGGCCTGTAGAAAAACACCCATACACCACCATTTGGTTTATTCTCCATGTAAAATTCTGTGTTCATAAATTGTTAATCGTATACATAACAAGTGTTGAAATCAAAGCCTCTCCAGGTAAATCATTTAGCACATAAACAATTCAGAAAATGCTGTCAGGCTTTGAAAAAACAAGAGTTAAAAAAACCTTTTGATTTTCTTTTGCCAGAAATGTGCGTCTGCTGCCTCCGGACCTGTGAACCTCTTTGAGAGGAAGATGACATTGATGCATGAGCCTTCCTGGGTGGTAATGATGGATACCACACATTGGAAAGACTAAATTGCCACAATTTGTTTAGATCCTTGGCAGAGAATATTTTGCATTAATGAAACATTATCAATCATTAGCATGAATCCCTGTGCGGGAGCCTGTATGCAAATTAGCCTCCCGTTTTAGCCAGAGATGTGCTTCTCATAAAAACGAAAACACATATGTCTTGTCATCCGCAAGCCGCCCAAGTCTAGAAATTAGAATGAGCCAAATAAAACATTGAGGCTCAGTGCTTATCATGTGTCTGGGAGATGTGCTGACAGAAGAACAAAGACTTAACACTTTTTTTCCCCTGGGAGAACAGTTTGTCATCATTTACAGTAATCTTTGCACTACTCGCTCACTATGATTACACCGTCATGTGATGGGGCTTCAGCGTGAATACATGACAATATGATGTAAAAGACAAGAAATCAGTGACATGATCCTCTGACTTCTTCTATAGTGTTTCTATCAATGCAATAGTTCCCATGCATTACAGATGGGCAATAATTCTATACAATTTAAACACTACTGACGCTGATCATTTCTAAAATGGGTATGTGAATTTTCTCAATGATGGTCATTTTTAGAAAAAAGCTAAAAGCTCATTGCATTGAAAAGCAAATCACATGGCATGTATACCGGCCATTAATAACAGTTTTACTCCAGAAGTCCAGTATTTTAGGGAAAAACTGTGATTAAATACTAAGCCTCCTTATAAGTTTCAGGGTGTGTTGTTTGAAGAGGTTGCTCGTGTTGCTGTGTGGCACTCTCTTGTTTAAAATTGTGCCTCTTGTCTTTTGTATCTACAGTTGAAAAGTAACACAACGCAACTTTTTGTTTTTTTTGCCATTCCCTCACATGTTTAATGTGGAAGTGAGCGCCGCTGTGTGCTAAGATGTCACATTCCACAGTCATGTGACACGGGCCAGTTTTTGATTTTTTTATATTTTATTTTGCACAATTCTAAAAATAAAAGAAGCAGGCAGAAAGCCAACTGGGCATATTTGAAGCCTCCACCTATTTAATATTACAATTTTACAAAATTACAGACAACATAAAATAAGCATAACTATATTACAATATGAAAGATAGGGATAAATGATACTGTAATAAAGAATAAGGAGACAAGATGTCTAACCCTCCTTATTACTCCAATAGATTTATTTTTCTACTAACACAGTCAATATGTTTACTCCAAGTTAAATATGTCGTGAAACATGTAAAAAAGAAGAGATCCCCACTTGTCTTTAAATGCTGTATATGGCATATTGATGTGCTGCTTTCTGACTGAGAGAAAGTAGAGGAATCATGTCCAGCTGCATGAAACACCTGCAAGGAAATCCTCTTCACAAAATGTGCTTTTTATTGATAATCTGCAGCATTAAAGACTTTTTTGAAGTAATGGTGATGTTTACATTCAATAGCTCGTCCAACTCGCTGTCTTCCTAGAGATCTACATTCTCCTCCCATCATGCTTGATCCAATACGGAGAACGCTGCTGTCCGCGACTTGGCAGTCTCGCTGCTCCCCACATGCAAATTAAATAGACAGTGTGACATTTAAGTAAGTGCTGTGCCTTCGCCTTGACTTTACTCTCCCAAGTCTCTCACTCGTGGTCTTATCTTGGAAACTAATGCAAGCAGTCCGCGCTGTGAGGGCTTTGACAGTGGAACCGCAGAGGAACACGATGTACCGTGTGGCGAAGAAGCTTGTCCAGTGTGGAAGAGAGGTCGTCATGCCTATTCCAAGCCTTTAAAAAGCCACTTTTTCTGGCAAATCACAAGGACTCATGTTGTCCTATTGAGTTCTTGAGGCTTTTAGAAGGATCCTGCTGGGCTGAAAGCCATCTACAGAGTGTGCTAAGGTCACACAGGATTGAACGAAATTGGGGAAAACGGATGAAATGCATTTCTTCCACTTCAAATAAGTAGTAACTTTTTGAATCTTACTTCCACCTGAGTTCTGTCAACTTGTCCCCACAATGAAGGAGATATCAGAAGCAGGCTTTACGTTTTCAGGCCCCGCATCATTTCTTGAGGCATCTTTCCATATTCATCTGATTGGAGTGAAAAATGCACAGGCCGGCTGTGTCATAGAGAGTACGGAGTGGCCCACAGTCCTATCGAGCCCAGAGAGGGCTCATTGGAGCGCTACTGACAGCTTCCAACAAACCAGTGCCTCCCTCTACTTCTAGGTATTTGAGATAAGGCCCGGGTGGAGACGGAGAGAGGGGGGGGGGCAGAACATTTTCTTTTGTTATCAACCATGCCCGAGGCTGTACGGGATTTCCCACAAGGCTCGGAGTGCAAACAGACCTTATAGAGAACTGGATGAACAAATCTCCTGACCAAACAGTAGGCTGTGCTGGGTATCATGGGACTTTAAAAAAAAACAACCTTTCTGGACATCGCACCGATCGGCACCAAAGAAAACTTAATTCAATCAAGACATGCAGAGCTTGCTGCCCTTTAACAACTCAGTACTCTTACATTCACAATGCAAGAGTCCTCTTTACTCTTGTCCCCTCGTGGCTTTCAAATCAAATCATCCGGACAAACACAATACCTAGGTCATGTTGAAGTTTGTGTACTGATGAGTTTAATTGCGTCACATTGTTTCCCAGTTGGATCAGAGATTTCAGTCTTTCTCTTTGTTCCCATAAGTCCTTGGCATATTGGAAAAGAGCCTTAAGACGCAGGCTACAGTGAACACCTTGTCAGCAGTAAAGGATTCCTTCTAATCTATCTGATCACATTAAAATGCTCCATAGCACGCGGTCGTGCTACAGCTGGCTCTCAACAGCTGTCAGTCCTGGAAATGTAGTTACTGCGTGTGTGTGCCAGGTTTTGCGTGGAGAGGCTAATCTCACTGGAATAGAAAGAAAAGGCTTTATAACATTACAAGAAGACATATAGGACAGTTGGACGGTGTAAAAACATGCAGACATTGCATGTTCTCTAGTCGCAGCTAGCGACTAGAGACGACACCCACCTGTCACTCAAAGAGGCCACGCCCTCATTTATGCCTAACTTAAAGCCTCAATATTATTTAAACAGATGAGTAGAAATCTAGATGCAGATTAAAAGCTTTTTAAACATCTTTGTTTATTGGGGACTGTGCAGTCTTGGTGGGCTTTATGTGAGTGACTTCTCATTTGAATACATGTTGTATGTATAAATGTGGCCCTAGTTCTGCCCTGGTGGAGAAAGCATTGCAGTATATGAAGTATCTCTAAGAGAGTATTCTAATAAAAAGTCCTTCAGGTAAGTTGCAGAGACAGCAGCTCGCTGCCAGTGGGGAGAGAATGACTTTGGTGTCTGGCAGAAGTCCCCAGTCCCCTGGTGGGACACAGGACACAATTTACATAACTAACATCTTGATTTGCTGTAAAGTGAAATTAGGGCCTGTGCTATGTTCAATTACCTCCACGGATCTTCTTGTAATTAAAACTTAGCGGTCCCCCACTGTTCAATAACTCTGTGCGGGGAGGGAGATTGAGAGAGAAGTAGATGAAGAGAGGGAGGGGGAGGCAAAGAGAGGGAAGATAAACTGCTGCTTCATCATGTTTTCATCAGACATGACCTTGGCAGTCATAACAGTGGGGGGAGGATATCGCTGGAGAAGAGCCACACTATCCATAAGTTGAAAGTTAATGTGAGGAGCATCAGCCATGGTGGCCCCTTTATTGCGCCCTTGCCAGCTGTTGTATGGAGATCAGCGGCTGAGTTGCTGGACCCTAATGAGATGTTTATCCTTAAATTGATAACATAGGGGAGGGATTATGTTGGGCTGTATATTGCTGAGTACTTTTGCTTTCAGGTTAACTATTTGCTATTCCATCACAAGTCCCTTGCGCATTGGTTAATTGCTGTAATTGCAGCATTTAAGAAGATATGGGACTTGTTATTTCTGATCCCTGTGGAAAGATCACACAAAGAACAAGTGGACTTATTCCTCAATAATCACCTCTTTGATTCCTGTTTTTAGATGTTGGCGAGTGATGATGAGGCGGTGCTGCAGTGCAGTCTCAGGTCTGCGGGGTGATTCAGTGACAGTTGAAACGCTCGTGTCATTATGATATGCCGCTATTGTAAAACTGTACTTTAGCTTCCATGCTTTTCTTTTATGCAAGCCATTAATCTTTATTATACGTTTATCTGGAAATTGCAAAGTGACAGAAAGGCAGCGTCTCCTTTGCCTATACAATGCATGTAAAGTGGCTGTTTTATGGGATCGGTTAGAGAATTTTAACTAAGCCATAATCCCTAAATTGATAAAATTGCTTGCAAATGTACTGCAATGTTTAATTCATGAGCAATAATATGCAGGTAATATATCCGAATATAAGCGAAAAGCGCCCCAAACTTTCTGCAACACAAAGCCATCCAAGCTTTAGATGATTTCACTTGTTTCTGAGATTGTGTGTTTGCTGATTGTTTTCATGTTTTCACTGCATGACTTCTGTTAAATACAATGCATTACATTACTTAGAAATGAGATGTCCCAAATGCTTGCGTATCAGGGATTTAAAGTGCTACGAGGAAGTTTCATTCTGTGTTGATTTTGTCGGTCTTTGTGGACAGAAGCGGTGGTGTTTCTGAGCACCTCTTATTTTACTGCAGCGGGGTCGGCCAGTCTTGCTCGGCTCAGTCCTGGTTCTGGGTCTCCCGTGCCTCCCTTCCCTCTAGTGGGCCCAGCAATACTGCCTGGGTGTCGGCTCCCAGTGGGGACCGGCGGAGCAGCGAGGTTAAAAAGAGCCACTGCCCGCCAGGCGGATCTGGGTCTGTCAGCGGTGGTTCTGGTCGCTGCTGGAGTCTGAGCTGATGATTTGCTCTGATTTCGCCGGAATCTGACCCAGTGGCACAGATGACAAGCATTAAGAATAACTAGAAATAGCCAATCTTCTCTCTGATGGTCTTGTTTACTGATGTAGGTCATATAGAGGCATCGGTATTAAACAGAGACAGTAACTTTAAAATGTATTTGTTCATTCTTTTTGCATGTATTTTCTAGCTACAGACCAGCTTGGCCATATTCATTTTGTTCATGTTCAGCTTGAACCGGCAATTTCTGTCCCAAGCTTCCTCATAACATCCCCCGCTTACTATGAAATGGGCTGCATATATATTACAATCCTTCCTCTGGGGGTTCACAAGACCCAACACACAACTGTCTGGTGTTTGTGCACTTTGGGAAATAATGAACATAGTCCTACTCCTGCTAATTGTTAAGAACAGCATTCAGTTCACAGAAATGATTGTATGAACGACCTCTGTATATAATTAGATATAGGCTGCTAATGTGTAACAGCCTTTCAACATACATACAGTATCTTCTAAAGTACTGGAAGCATCAGCTACTGTGTGGGCAGCGTCTGTCCACTCAGGGCTGGCGGTAGATGCGGAGCCCTGCCGTGGAGCATTGCTCATGGATATCAAAGATCTGCTGACGGTAATGGGGGCAGCGGATGGTGGTGGGGAGCCAAAGGCACGATAACACCTAATGGCCACACTGAGGCATCCCTCTTTTTTTTTTTAATCACAAGGAAGGTTAATCCTCAATCAATGCAAATGTGAAGCAGCAGCTTTGGGTTCTAGTGGCGCTGATAGCAGCTTAAAGGATCGCTGTCGAGGGGATCAGGCCTGGTACGACTCCTAGTCATGTCTCGCCCTGCGCACACAGGGGAAAGACTTTCTTTTCATTTTTGGATGCGCCTGAAAGGGTTGGGGAGGTAATGCTCTACATTTTCCCCGAATGCCAACTTGTGAAGGCTATTGGAGATTGTTTGCCTGATGCTGAAGTGGAAACCGGCGTGGTTAGAAACTGTTTTTTATTCCACATTTGAATCCTGGAGCATGATTTTCATGGCCTTATTGTTGAGGAGTTAGCGATAGGCTACACATTAGCATCGAATGCATAATGAACGTAAGTTCAAAGGCTGCTGCTCTTGTATCATATGTTCCCTTCAATGTCTTAAGATCAGGGGTGTGCATGTTGTTGTTGCCACATTTTCTTTTGCTGACACCAACAATTCTGCTAAGTCATGAAAATTCACTGCAGCTTCATATGGTAATACGTCAGCTCGTGTCAGAGCCGGATAAGGAAAGTCGGGACATTATTCACCCTTGGATCTTCATGGCTCTCGCTAAGCAGCTCTGTTTAACAGTCCATAAGAGTGGCTGCATCAAAGGGAATCAGGTATAACAGGCAACATTAAAGTTACAAGTATGCATGCTGCCATTCTTAGTGTGGATTGCCGATAAACAGCAGCTTAATCTCCTCGTAACACTTTCTATGAAGCCCATGTCTATAATGCATTATAAAACATCATTATAATGTATTATAATCTGCTTAAAGCAGTGTTTGATTACAGTTGTACAAAGTCATTATTATTCATAATGCTTGACAACATTAATCATAATACATTATGAAGCATTTTTATAATGACTTATGAGGTCAGGTATCATAATTCTTGGACACTCGTTTTTTTTTCCATCATGTATTACAATTCGCATAGTTGTAATACATTATAATCTGTTAATAATTTATTTTAATCACTGATAATGCATTATAATGTGATTATAAATTACTCTAAATGGTCATTGGTTGCTTTTTTTTTTTTTTACAGAACACCACAACACAAAACGTTGTGGAATACATTTTTACTTCACTTTGGGAATTACACTTTGATTGTTGCAGACAAACGTGAGTCAGTGAGTGACCAGCAATTATGAAGTGTTATTACGGTGTGATAGGATCTGAATTGTAAGTCGCTTTGGATAAAAGCATCTGCTAAACGACTGTAATATAATGTTATGATGATTGACACTATAAAATGCTGCATAATGGATTATGATTATCGTTATGCAGCATTTTCAATATTTAAGCATGCTTACAACTATAATTATAGAGTGCTATTAGCAGATTATCATGCATTATGAATATGTTTTGAATGCATTATTGACCTGGGTGTCGTACAACGTTTTACCAAAGTCATATATGTTTGGGAGATGGAACCCCGTATGTATATGTGAACCGTTTCCTCTATTCTTGATGCTTTTTATAAGTTCAGCTCTCTGCTACTCGGTTTCCCCTGGCTCAGAGGACGTGAAAGCAGGAACGGCAAAATGTGTCTGAATATATATTTTTTTAGACCAACTGAGCCTTATTTTGCCGATGCCATTAGCAAACCCCCAAACTTACACTCTGGTAGAGCATCTCATTGACACTGGATCAGTGGATTCATTTATATCATGTGAACACTCCTCAGCTGGTCCACTATAAATCATAACTGCAGTGCCTCCAAGAACGGCTCAAAGCTGATATCCCTCCACCTTGACACCGTTGTAATCACATTTGCCACCTGTTTGTGTAGCTGCTGGGGTATTTTTCCACCACAGAGACACCTAATTGCGAGTCATCCGATGATAACATAGTGGAATTGTTGGAAAGGCTTCCGGGATTTGCATTAGCTTTAGGTGGTGATACCATGTGCGCTTGTTTATCGTTTGCCTTTTGTGCACAGATAATAATTCACTTCCTTTGCAATAATTGCTTGTGTAGCTGCATGGAAACTACAACTACTACTATTTAACTTATCTGTGTCTAGTAGAACACATTTGACGTTATTCTTACTTATTTATCTTAACCTGATTGAGCCTCTGTAGCACGTCAGGTAGCGTCCTTCCAGGATGTTAGCAGCAGTAAAACCCCTCTTGGCATGCAATGCTGGCAGCATAGGTCTCTTTGGTAATGTTGGTCGGTTGGTCCAACACTTTAATCCAAAGATTTCTTCACAACTTAACTTTTTGTGAAGAGCCGTCATCATCAAATTCTTCATTTGTCTAAAACTTTGGTTTAAATACTTCTTTATCAGTCTCAGATGTACTTTGTGTTTTATGCTAATTACGAATGCTAACATGCTAACCCACTAAACTTAGATGAACATCATACCAGCTATAAGAATTGATGTTGCAAAGGGTGAAATGCACCCATAACTGTGCTGCCAAGCAAATGGTGTTTCACTGCTCCTGTGATATTTGCACGTAGTTAAATTGGTAATGTGCAGACATGTAGCACAACATCTGTCCCTTTCTATGCAAAAACTGTCCAATTCACAGAGGTCAGCACTAACAGCCACATGCAGTGACACTGAAGCTATTACAGTAGCGTCCTCAGAGAGTTGATGGGAACTGAGGCACATTCATAAGGAGCGTCGGCTCAAACTCATTTATTTTGGGATGCATTGACAGTTGTGTCATGAAAAATAAATGAATAAAGCTGCCCTTCTTGCCACTTTGGAAAATACATGAGAAGAAAACAAGAAATAAATGAATGCAAAATAAGGTTGTATGAACAAATTATTTCTTAGGCTTATTAAAAAAAATTTTAAATCTTAGATGACAAGCTCAAGCGTTTATTACATTTATGAAATATATAATTTTGAGAATGAACAATATGGTAAACAATTACACACATAACGAAGTCAGGAACAGAGAGTAAATATTTGACTTCCAAATAGTTTTGACCAAGATGTAGGTGGTAATAGTTTATTCTCAAGAAAGGAAAAATGAAATACTTGGTGGGTCAGCTTGTCAGATGTACAAACAATGTTTAGAGTGTGTCGAGCTCTAAATTGTTTCGGAAAAGCAGTCCGTGGAATGCTTTGCCACTGCCAGATCTCGGTGACAATTGAAGCAGAGTGAATGTGTCTGAACTTCGACAGATGAGATATCAAATTGGCGGGCAGGAGTGTGATAATCAGGGAATTGGAGAGGGGAAATTGCATCAGAATGGAATCATAAGCCTGGCCAGAAGCGAGGATTTGCTGATCCCTGACCTTCTGTTTCAGAGCTGAGGGTTTTAGGTAATGAGATCTATGCAGTGAAACAAGCGAGTGTCTGCCGATACAAAAAGCACAGCCAATGGATCCAACACATATTTTGAAATGTGCTGTGGCAGCAATGAAAGACTCTAAGGGTTAAGGATGGCATTTTGATGAAATAAATCGACCTTGCATGAAGGTATAATATGCTGAGGGGCTTCCGTGGTGTCTGATGTTGCATAGGTTATCAACTGTCTAACCTACTGTTACAGGACGCAGCTGCCTAAAAAATAAATAAATGAGATATTCTTTCGTAAATTTGCACGAGGTTGTAGATGATCAACTACTGTATATACAGTATGTGTTAGCTCTATCAGTGTGTCTCACCTTTCATCAGTTAGTGAACTGGAGGTTTCCTGTGAAGGTAGAGCTCCTTGTTCCTTCACTTTTTTGTATTATCCGTCTCATTTCATGGGCATTGAGAGTAGCTTAGCATTAATAGAGACGCAATGTAATAAGACCATCAGTCTTTTCTCCTCTAATCGCTTGCTAATTGCTCCTTACGTGTTATTCTGTTTGGAAATGATCCTGAATTAAGAAGCGAGTGTTTTTTTTAGCCAGACAGCGTTGAGAATCCCCTCATTAATTCTGCCTTCATTGCTGGAGTGATTAGATCACATTTAGAGAACGTTGCAAGAGGGTTGAACGCCTTGAGATGTAGGATTTCACATTTTCCAGCAGTCTAGTGAAACCTTTTCAATGACATCATTTCATTCGGGTTATTAGTCTAAATAATGAACGTAATTGGACTAATTTGGTTCATTCCTTTCACAGATTGTTCAAAGCTGGCCATGTCAATTATGTTTGTGATTTATAAAAGGTTATCACAAACAATCTAATTTCAATCTAATTTGTGATTCCAAACAGTTTCTAATCACACTATTTAAACCAGTTCAATTAGCATATTTATCTAAATGTTGAGCGTCTAGCGTTTGTATGCATTTGTTTAATTATCTGTGACATATGCAGCAATAATCTAATCTTCACTGCAAGCTAAATGCTGTCATAACCATCCTTTTGCTTGTGATCTTCTTCGTTGATGTTACTGCAAAAGTCTAAGGCCTCCCTGTGAAGTTTTTGGACACGAGCAGCACCATGTCAAAATATTTCAACTCAAAAAAGTTCACACTAAATTGCAGAGAGCATACATTTATATCATATCAAAGCTCTGTCAGACGCTGCTGCCCTCTGGTGATCGGATCACTTCGGGGCGATCTTGAGTAACAACAATTTGAAGATTTGAAAATAGAAACGCTCGCCCAAC
The DNA here is from genome assembly GCF_050575085.1 of Anarhichas minor. Classification (NCBI taxonomy): domain Eukaryota; kingdom Metazoa; phylum Chordata; class Actinopteri; order Perciformes; family Anarhichadidae; genus Anarhichas; species Anarhichas minor. The sequence goes on along the minus strand of NW_027466460.1, from coordinate 1,914,545 downwards.
CCTAGATTCATGTCATGGTCTATTAGATTTGTGTGCGTCTACGATTTGTTTGTATGTCATGTATGCACACAGGGCTGCACGAGCATGTGGCAACACAATACACATATCTAACGAAGGATTTGATAAACGAAGTGCTCTGACAAGTCATTGGCTGTCGCAGGATTGTAATAAGCCCGTCCAATCATGTCCTTTGGCCCAAATGTAATGATTGGACGGGCTTCCTGCCTGCACGCATTCATGTAATCATAGCTCGTTACCAGAGTCACTTACAAGCTAAAAGCTTGACAGCTGTGAGTGCTAACAGCAGCCATGTTTGTTGTTTACGTTGATTATGATATGTTTACATAATGATCATTTGTGTCTTTGGAGGGAGGCCTGAAGTAAGTGTTGCCAACTTCTTTGCTAGATTTAGCAACTTGTTTAGCTAATGCTAAAAACATGAAATAATTAAATCTAGTGTACTCTCACTCTCAACATTACCAACTCTGTGCTTAAAGTAATGTATCTAACCTGGGAGTAAATCTTTCACTACTAAAGGAAATACAAAAGACAAATCTATGTCACATCTATCCCGATCCACTGTTGAAAGAGCAAGCTTTAGAGACACATATTAAACAAACACTTATAATGTACATATTTATCAAAGTATTGGTTATAGTATATTTTGTATATTTAATTTATATTATATTCTTATATTCCTAACATTTACAGCACTTTTTCTGTTGTTGTTAGTTTATTTTTATTTCCTCTTAACATGTTTATTGTATCCACCAAACACCAAGACAAATGACTTGTAAATACTTGGCCGTAAACCTTATTCGGAGTCTAAATGAGGCCTCTCTCTGTGCCCCGACACATGTGGCCACCATAGAGACTCATGCTAGAGCTCCTTACAACAATCATACTGTGCTCTGCTGGTTCCAGCTAGCACTTGCCTCGAGCTCACCACAGAAGTCTGCCTAATTCCAGGCATCAGTGTAAAAAATGGGCCTGGTCCTGCCATTGAATCCCATGCGTAAAGAGACGGGGATGATTGGACAGAATGGTGGAAGACAGTGGAGGGAAACCTGCTGGAAACAAGTAGAAGGAGAGGTGCTGCCACCTTAAATGAAATTGGATGGAGGGAGAGCGAGGTGCAGCATACTGTGAAGATTGACTCTAGATTGCAGAGCAGAGAATATACGTGGCAGATTGTAAGCATGAAGAAAGATCCCCAAAAAAACGTACAGACTTCCTCCCCATCATTCACCACCACACTCCTCCAACCCCAGAGCTACTGCTCACTATCCAGGGAAGCACTGACATGTTCAACCCTTTAGTCCAGATGTGTCCAGTCTACTGCATGAACCCACCAGACCTTAAAAGAGAATAACATATAACAAACTCTTTAAAGGGACAGTTCACATTAATTGTACTGGGGTTGTACGAGGTACTTCACCATAGTCTGTGTATAACCTACAACAGTGATTTTCAACCGCTGTGCCGCGGCACACCAGTGTGCCGTGAGAGATCGTAAGGTTTGCTGTGGGAAAATGTCCAATTTCATTAAATCGGTCCAAAAAAACATTATTTAGTTGCTGCAAATAATTTGCCATTGTTGAGCGACTGAGCCTGCAACATAGTGGCTGGCTAAGTAATAAATACTCTTCCATGCCGTGGGTGGCAGTAGGTAGCGCATTAATGATCTTGTTACTTTAAAACAGTAGAATGAAATGACGCGCGGGAAAGGTTGCGGTGACGAGACGAACAGCGATGGAGAAATATTTGAAAAGGAAAAATGCAGACTCTGAACTGGGCCCTGGACAAAATAACCCAGATGAAAAGCCTCGTATGAGTGGTGGTCAAAAGAAAAAATAAACGGTGAGTTCGAGGCAATACAGCGAAAATTATCTTTCGTTTGGATTTACTTTCACCGGGGATCGGACTGCACCGACTGCGTTATGCTTGGTGTGTGGGGAAAAGCTATCCAACCATGGTCCCGAGCAAGCTTAAACGTAATTTCCAAACAAAACACCTGTCACTTCAAAACAAAACTTGGTGTGCCGCGGGATCTTTTTAATGTAATGGTCAGAAAAGATTGAAAAACACTGACCTACAGTACATGGAGTTTGGAGAAACAGATATAAGTACCAGCACGGGAGCAAAGCAATGTACTGCTGTGGACGGGTCAGCAGCTAAACGTATACTTAACAATCAATATCAGTATATGTTCTAGACTTAGGGCAGTTTCCGATGTGGAACTGAACTGAAAGTGAAACGTATCTATACTGTTTTTGTAAAAGCAGGTGTATTTGAAGATAGCAATATAGCATCTTCAATTCCCGTGAGAAAGGGCCGCCTGACAGCAAGGTAAAGCTGTGAGAATATTCTAAATATAGTGTACACTTTAACTGATATTGATTATTTTAGTGTCTAAAATACGTCCACAGCAATACATTGCTTTGTTCCTGTGCTCCAAACTCCATTTACTGTAGTAATACACTGGCTATGGAAAATAACCTCACACAACCACACACACAATCCAAACTATCCCTTTAACCAAAGCACTAGGGGTGTAACAATACACGTATTCGTATTGAACCGTTCGGTGACTGACTGTAACGACACATTACCTCACTACTGAATGGAGATGAAGAGCCATGTTCTTCAGACACGCCCCCTTGTGAGTCTCACCTGCGAGGATTTGGCATTTCTGCTTTTTTGCTGTATTGAAAATGTGTCGAACCGTGGCACCACTGTGTTGTATCGAACCGCACCGATCATTTTGTGAACCGTTACACTCCTACAAAGCACGGAACTTTTTCTTCACTTTAGATATGCAAAGTCCATCCTATCATAAAGAGTTACTTTAAGAACAGCTCTACACTGTACCATCTGCTGCTCATGCATTTTCTGCTCCGTTGAGAGGACTGTGGGTGTGTTTATGTGAGCCAAAGTGCTGTCCACACTAATCAAGCAGCACAACACTTTCCTAATTGTATCTGTTTTGGAAATGGTGAAAACAGCATGCATTTGGAACTATTGGTAAAAAAAAAAAAAATAAAACGGTTTTGAAGCTTCGAGTTTGGCATTTTGGCTGTGCCATCTTGTTTTTTGCAACCAGAAGTGACACGAGAGGGCGGAGCTAAGTACAACCAAATGATGAGTAAGACATTTTTAAGTGACCAAAGTGCTACAATTAACTTTCATGAAGTGAAAACACACTGTGAAAATGTTAAAGTAGTAAGATGAAAACACGGACAACTTCCAGACCGGAAAACGCTGTGGTCCCCGCCCTAAAGCATACCCTGCTTTATAGTCTGTTTGACTCTAAATGGACCATCATTTACTAAATGATCTTCATGCTGTATTGAAGAAGACTTGAAACTGGAGATTGAGTCCACAAACTCATGTTTACAATGTTTACTGAGGTAATAAATCAAGAGAGAAGTAGAGTCATTTTCTCATAGACTTCTATACAACCAGAGGAGTCACCCCCTGATGGACACTAGAGAGAATGCAAGTATAAGGCACTACAGCATTGGCTTCACTTTTCAGATTGGAAGGTTTCCTGTCTGTGTGGTGGGCTGAGGCGTCCGTCTCTCTTGGTTGCTTTGTAAGCTCTTTCTCCTGATTAACCCGTGTTATGTTTGAACAAATCTGTGTAGCAGTAGCAGCTGCAGATTTACTATGTATCGTAGTAGCAAACCTTTTTAGTAGCAGGTGAGAGTTTTCTGTTCAGTTCTCTTCCACCTTGTTTCCAGCGGCAGCTAGCAGCTTTTTTCCACTACCTGCCCAGCAGATACACAAAGTTAGCATTTAGCTGGTGAACATAGTGGAGGAGTTAGCAGCGAAAAAGACAGATTTCTCCTTCAGCAGACACCAAACAGACCTAGAAGGAGAGTAAATACTTGACTTCCAATCATCAGGTGGCCAGAAACAAGACACCAACGGAATTCTAGCATTACTCTGTGTCTTTTTGTGCAAGTAAATAATTGTTTAATAACCAATTTCCATATATATTGTGATTGATTATATGTCAATCAGATTTCATTAGTTAAAAGAAAATATGTATTTAAATCATGTCTATTGCACTATTTCTTTAAATGTTTTGTTGGACTTATTTCAATCCCTGAAAAAACTCTGAGATGTTGGCTATACAGAGGTCTGGGACCAGGTTTTTTCGAGTCCGGCGGGGCCAGGATTTAAGATTATTGGTCGTCCAGGAATGCTAAACTTTGAGGTAATGTAATTGCAAGAGATGTGCACGTCCTTCTCTGACTTTTCCGTGTAGGACATTATCTATGTTTGCTGAGGGATGCTGTCTGTGTATCTAGTCAGGGTTTACAACAGTTTTGGACTCAAGTGCTATTTCTTGTAATTGAGGACATCCTGCAGACAGTCTTATTGATACTATGAAGCCATCAGAAAAGGAATTCCTAAATTTGACTACTTTCTTACACAAGTCCTTGTTTGCTGTGATTTCTCGCTCATGAGTAACAATCACCTCCTTCAGTGGGGGGCCACCTATTAATTATAGAAGGTAAATATGCAGACAGTGAACTTGATCAGGCAGATTCTACGTAAATGCTGATAAGGCAAGTTTGGCGAGGAAAGGAAATTATTTGAATGTTGAGCCAGGCCCTTACTCCTTTCGGCGCTCGTACGTCCTTTTCTAATCACAATATCTCCTGGATACACAACAGTAATTACATTTCCCTGAATACATGTGCTGAAGCTGAATTTTAAAGCCACCCCATTCATATTTCTCCAACCATGGAGAACATTTGAGAATGTCATTTACTCAGCAAAAATGTGCAGATTTAGCAGGGGATTGTCAAACGCCACAAATCAATCTGCTCACAACTATTTGAAAAAATTAGGCGATGACCTTTTACAGATTCACTTTCTGATTTGATCATAGTCTGGATACGTTTCATTTCATCAAGTCTATGGAAAGGGGCGGCTCTGTGCCTACGAATCCAATGCATTCGTCAGACCAAGGCACATTATCTTGTCCAGAGCTTTCAGTCATTTTACGGACGAGTCCATAACAGATTTGGTCCAAACTCATCCATTCACTCCTCACCTTTGCGAGCAAAAATAAAACATGTGATACAAGGTCAGATTCCTAGTTTTATTGTGGATCTTAGAAGTTGTTCAATAAGTCATTATTGATACAAACGATACATACACGTGGCAGCTGGTAATGGCTCTGTCCATAATCTGCATAGAGCTTCCCTGAGGACTCTTTCCCTCGGTTGGTTTCAGCTGACCACAGAGGATCCCACTGGTTCACTCCACTCATCTCTAGTGAGCAAAGGTGAGCTGAGCCTTTGCTTTTTGCTATAGGAAGCCACAGTAAGCAAGAAATATACTTGCAGATTACAGAGTGTAAAGTTATGGTTACCAATAACTCTGTAGTGTATTGTTGTCCATGGCAGAGCTGTATTTAGAGTCTTAAGATAAGATAAGATAATCCTTTATTAGTCCCGCAGTGGGGACATTTACAGGATCACAGCAGCAAAGTGGACAGTGCAAACAAGCTACATGGTAAAAAAAAAAAAAAATCAAGAGCAGCAAGTATTATAAAAAAGTAATAAACAGTAAAGAATATCAACTAAGTAAAAAAGTACAAAAATCCACAATAACTAAATATAACTGCGCTCTACGTTCTGCTATAGACTCCACAATACCCTCCTAGTCAGCCACTTATAAATTTATGCATTAACTTGGAACAAGTCCATTTTCAACTTTCCAATGGCATCCACTCAGCGGTGCAAGCTCTAATGATACCACAGTAAGTAATTGGATGGTGTTAGGAATACCATTTAAAAACTATAAAGCGGCTGGCAGAAGCAGGTCAACAATCAATCACTCTCTCTTGCCGACCAGGAGGACTCCTCCCATACATCATCGCATTTCCTTTGAGTTATTTTTTGATAGGGATTTGTCTGTTTGTTTCTAACCGATTGTTAACTCGAATAATTTCATTGTAGTGTATACGTGTAATACTGGAGGTCAGCATTAGGTTCAGGTGCATAATTATAAGCTAACTATTTAACTTGCACCCCTTCTTCATAGTCATAAGTCAGTAAAATCTGAACAAACAAACACGCATTCTTGGAATCAGTATGACAAGAAGTTTAGTGATAAAACTACAAACATTTATTATTTTCCCCCAAATGGAATCGCATACAAGACAAACGGGATGTTTTTTCTGATAGCAAGGCTAAGCTTGTCCTCTGAACGTGGCTCACATGATCAGCTGTCCAATCCTGTCTCGTACTAAATAATTTCCCCATACAACTAAACTGCATTTTCAATTACTTTTCAAGGGAAACGTATTTTCTCGAGAATTCCGTTTACAGTTTTAAACAAGTTGTTAACGTTGTTAATTGAAACAAAGTAAATAAAAAACTAAACTAAAATAATTTTTGTAGGTTTAGTAAATCATGGATGGCTTAAAATAACTATGTTTGTTACATTACGTAAGTGATGGATGTAAATTAAATTCATATTGACTTTTGGTTTCACACGGGACATGAACAGAGGTGTGCTGGGTGAAAGTCCTGTGATAGTTTGACCCCACCATCCACCAGCACCTCCTTACTATGGTGACTTTTGAACTGTGATTAGAAACATATTTGTAATGCAACAAAAAGAAACATAATTCAGGAGAAAAAAGGTTTTCCTCAAAACATAACTAAGAATGCAGTGTATTTTGTAGGATTACCATAATATGACGTGACTATGGCCCTCACCTCTGAGGCAAATTTGTGATTTGTGATTTTGGGCTATACAAATAAATGGAATTTAATTGAATTCAAATGGCGAAAGGTAACCACAGAATACAATATATTAAATGAAATTGCTATTGCTTAAAACTCCCAGCCATATTGCCATCAATAGTAATCAATCAAATCATTATTTTTGAAGGATTATAACTATCTTGGGAGGTGAGGACCATAAAATCACAGCGGTGGGAGAAGCCCATCCGTTGCATTGACCTGCGGTTCACATTGTAGGCCCCTGGTCATTTACGCCATGCTGACAGACCACAGCAGATGGACATTGATCATGTTTACCCGTGCCATCTCCATTAACGTGCAGGTAATGACACCACATCAATGGTTCTGACACCACCGTCTGTAAATGGATTCTGTGGTTGGAAGTCACTGAGCTTCTACAGATACTTAAAGAGAGAAACGACTCAATTCCTCTAATTTGCCTGCGTTTCTTTTACTTTCAGTCCTGCCAAGCTTTCTCATTTGTCCTTGGATTTATTCCTCTAATAGGGGAGCCAGCATGCCTTCTGCCTCGGCTTGTACATGCACTCAGCAGCCAAGGCCGCGGCTGGCTCGACAGCCTGGGCTTGAATGACTTCCTGTGTGGGCTGGGTTGAATTCATGTCATGAGGAGATAGATCAAATGCCAATGGCTACTCAATTACTGGTAACTCATGTACAGTCTGACAGTTTGGTTTTGACCTTAAAAGCTGTATCTGTATTTAAAATCAACAGCTGCAGCACATACATTAGGTGATCTGACTACTGATACAGCTTCAGTACATGTGGGAAAAGGGCTGCTTCCCAGGCTCCCGGGGGACGACGCCTGATCATCTCATTAGTATGGCGTTGAGACAAGGTCACGACCAGCGTGATGGCAGCTTTCATTCCTCTACTACACTCTACAACAACTCTTCCTTCTTGTAAAGCCTGTTCGTCTTTTGTGTTATCATCTATCTAATTGTCGATCTTGTAGATCACTTTAAACACTGTCAGTCTCTCTGAACACAGATATCCCACGCAAGTGAATTACATCTATACTAATTGCATGTGCAAGAGCAATTTGCATGGCGCTTTGATGATACAGAATGATAGACAAAGAACAAAAGAGGGTCAGTGTCAGTTTTGCATTGTTGTCTGTGTTGATTAGCGGAGGCACGGTTAGTCGTTCTGAAGAAGTGCTTCTTCCTTCATCACGGCCTTGTCTAATCACCTTTAATCAGATGCAAATGGTGAGAATAGGGAATCTTTAATTCAGAATAATGGGAACAAAGGGAGAGATATTGCGGAAACATAAGAGCTTGTTAGTTACCACCATCGGTTTGCTCTTCAGGCGGGTCCTAAGGGGGCTTCTTTTAATCTAGCATCGCCTTAGGCAACAGCTACCCAGCCCTAAAGCGTTCAAACTGGATAGAATCAAGCAAAATCAATGGGGCCTAATTCTGTTTGAGAAAGTTGACACATTTTATTTTTCCTCTGTTACCGCGGTATCTTTGCTGGATGAAGTTATCACACATTCCTTTATAGGCCTATTAAACAATTAGCCAACCAGAGGTTCTCCTGACAATGCCACTTTAAGTAATGAATCTACTGGCAGCAAGAGTCCTCTGGTTCCGTCTCGCTGAAACGATGACGTGACAGAGATCTCCCTGATTGTCACAATGTTTATTTTCCAGGTTCCAGCACCTTCTCTCCGTTACATGCTTTCTATCTGTGGGGCAAAGCAGTGCCTCCAGCACTTCTCACAGACTTCACAGAAGTTAAGTGTCTACAAGCAGCACTTGGGTCCATGCTTTTTATTTATCACTGCTTTTGAAAAACATCCTTGTGAAACAGCTAAATATGCTAAATAAATATGATTCAAATTCATATATTCAGTTTGTTCGTTCCAATGATCAGAATAGGGTGACAATATTTGTCTGAAACAGGATTTAGGTTTACTAGGTGAGTAACATAGTTTACAAGTTAAACAAGGTTGTTTTATAGCTTTTTATTCAGTGCAGGAACACATCATTCACTTGATGTGATGCTGTGTCTGTTATCAGCAGGTGTCCATGAATTTATTTTCAATAATTGTGTTGAGTGTTATCTCCCCCTTATGACAAAGCACTAAACAGTGATAAATCGCCTAAATATACATTCTATCCAGGCATAACACTCCCGTAAAGCTGAGAATGTTCTACACAGGCAAGTACACATAAAATATGAGATCATATTTTAATCTGGGCCTCACATGCAAATATTCTGGGCCTCTCTCTGATGGAAGGAGGACAACCTGCATATTTAAATGAGTTTGAAAGAATTTTAAAGGATCATAATCTGTCTTGATGTTGACACAGATGTTGACACAGATGGAGGCAAGAGGACATAACTGACAAAACTTCAACATGGTTCTCTGTTTGCCCTTATTAACCAGTCAGCAAAAAATGAAGACATCCATCTGAGTGGGCGATATTTATTTCAAGCAAGATCAAGATTCTTTTTTCCTGTTAGTCTTTAAGACTATTTTGCACTGAAAAATTCAAACAAACCCATTTCCCTTTTAAAAACAGATCAACAACAAATCACCACACCAAACTCTGTTCTCAAATTTAACTTTTTAAAAGTTAAAGATCAAAGTTTCTTTAAGTATCAATTAGTTTTCAAATATTTAGCACTTTGAGATCTACATGAACCACTCTTCACATCGGCATAAATTAGATGCACAACACAGCACCTATTTAAACAGAAAATAACTCACTTTTAACGCTGGTTCGCCAAAACTGTGGTAAAGAATACCAGAAGTTGAGCTTTCATTAAAACAACGTTATGACTGGTGTGTTCACTGCATACACTGAGCACACACCAAACTCCCTGAGTTACCATAGGACAGGTTGCTGACAAACACTGTAGAATTTAAAAGTTTCTCTTTTTAAACGGAGTCTGGCGCAGTGCTGACTCCTCATGAAACCCACCGGGGGCTACATGACATCACTTCCAGCAAACTTCACGGAGAACAATGAGGATCTGTTTTAACCTTTGAGTACCGAGCGGGGACCATTTGGGGTTCCAGCGAGAAAGTTTAGCGAAGAGAGTGTCGTAGAATGCACTTTTCAGAAACGAATATAATGAATGTTACACACATGTTACATACCCAGTTAAAGAAGAGATTCTGGGCAACAATATCATGTGAGCCATTTTACACACTCCAAACACAGTTCTACACAACTAATATAATCAACTAGAAGATGTACCACAATATCACGTATTTTTCGCCATGACTCGGCGAGCTACACACTCCGGACAAAGCTACGAAGACAAAGCCAAAAGCTAACACGGACAACCAATGAATCAGAAAGCAAGAGAATTCGACACAGATTCCGTTACAGAGCTATGAGCAAACAAGCACCAGAACCACAGACCGCTTTATCAATAACAATCATAAATGCTTCTCACCGTGAGCTGATTTCGTGAAGAGAACGGATAAATTCCCGGTTATTTCCATTCAAATATGTGTTCGACGTATATCCTGTTTGTCATTGAACTGTTTCCTTGAAGAAAGGGGGGTCAATCTAACTTAGGGGAGCTGGGGGAAAGGATTTGACTTTCGGCGTATCGGATTTTACACTTCGCGAGGGACGTTGTCCCAGCTGAATTCTATGGACTCTGACGCGCCGAAGAAGGGTTCATTGACTGAAATCGACCAATGACAGGCTGAGATAGGCCTGCATAGACACAGGGAAACTGGAATTCAGACGAGACAGCTCCATGGATCAGAGAGACAAACAGGCTCAGATTCTGGCTCTCAAAATGAAGCCAAACTGCTGTATTTGGATAGATTGATAGATTTTAGTGATAAAACACGTGCAATATATATATATAGAGCACACTCTGTGAAACATGAGGTTTTAAAGACCAATACCAGACCGCTTAACAGTGGCGATGTCTGCGGGTGTTGGATCTATTATCTGCACTTGTCCTCGACTCTGGCAGCTTAAAGTAGAGATAGACAGTTTATTGCGTTTGGGGAGATTTTTATATGGCAGCGCTGCTAATCATTTAGCAGTATGTGCGTCAACACAAGATGTGTATGTATAAATGAGTGTGTGTGTGTGTGTGTATGTGTGTGTGAAAATACTGTATAAATTGACTGTGGAAAGGAAGTGAAAATAAAGGCATGTGAGAGAAAGTATGAAAGTAGAATGTTTATTCATGTGAGAGGCCCAGAATGATGTATAGCTTATATGGCAATTTATACACATCTGCACATGGACACAGTTATCTCTCTCGTACATAATTAATGCAATAGTAAACTCTTGAACTCAATGAAGAGGAGACGTGTAGCTCTATCGTACTGTGTCACATCCCTAAAACCTTATGATGTGTTATCATAACATTACACAGTACATTTAATCCTTTTTCTGCATACTTTTAATACGTATTACCAGTAGACACCCCCTTCATGTCTTCCTTAAGCCTTTCACGTTTTGAAATGCATTAGCAACACCACACTTGAGAGATCAGCTCTCTGCAATCATTTTCACACACTGAATCCAAAGTGGGTTAACAACCAATTAGGAGCAAAAAGCGAAAGATCAAGGGAAATCGCTAACGGGGAACTTTAAGACCACATCATCAACAGAAGACAAAGACAACACAGGTGACAGGTCTGCATGGATCAAAACGAGCAGCACATGAAGCTGCAGACAGTCACAAAGCTCAGCTTCCTCAGTATTCTATGAGCGTCCCTGCAAACATCACACTTCCAAAAAGAATCTGCTCCAACCGAATCAAAAATAGAAAAACTTGTCTTTCATCTCGAGAAAAAGAAATTGGAGGAATGAGATTTGGATTATATGACGGCATAACGCAACACAGTCCACAGTGAGGGAGCACGTTTAAATTGTGCTTCGCTACTGGTTCTGTCATTGTAATGAACACTGAAAGAAATCAGGCTAAATGAGGCCACGGAAGGCCGATCATTTGCTGGCTAACAAGCAGCCCGCATTGCTGAACATTAGTATGCGACAGTATAACCTCCCTGGGACACACACCTCCGACAGGTTTTATCAATTCTGATCCCGATGAAGACATATTATCTTTAGATATGTGACAAGCACCTGAAAACCTGTTTCCTAGGTATATTTCACTTTTATATTAGCGATAGGCACAAGTAGTGAATCTTCCAAAGGAAGATGTGACATGCTAATCCCCAGAGAGGAATGATCCTCATGAGCCCGACAGTTTGAGGTATTCGGAAATGTCGGCAGGTACGACTTGTTTACATCATTATACTGCATGTGTATTGCAGTGCGTTTTCCCTTTCTGAGACATCATTATAGAATTCATTTTCTGATTAAAAATGTAACTTCAAAACAGCTACATCTGTGGCGAGAAACTTTTTTTCGTTCCTCGTCGTCTTCTGTGCTCGGATCATTCTCTTCTTCTTCCTGTAATGAAATGGTGCCAAAAAGATCTGTTCCCCCGGAGAAATCTGATCTCACGGGATTACAAAAATGAGATGTGCGAAAAACAAACAGTCCGTAATGCCTTGCAGAACATGAACACGACACATTTCCCTGTTCTGGGAGCCTCAGAATGTGTGCTAATATTCTGCATTTCATATTTGTTTATTCTGCCTTCTTATGCCCCAGGAAATGGCAATCGTTGTTTGTATATGCATGTTCGGGCATGATGATATTTTCTCTCCTCCATCCAAGGACAATTATCAAGCAGTATAGGAGATAACAGTGTTTGCTAGCAGCAAAGGCATACGTTTGATTAAAAATAAATAATGGGGAGATATTTTAAACACCTAAAGCTTTGCACAGACACAGTTGTTACTGATCCCCACCCGGAGCAGAGGCTTCCCTTCGCATGACTAATATCGCTGCACTTTTTCTTTCTGCGCTTGGAAAGCTGCTAAACAACAACCTGAGATGCATCCAAGGTTTTTGTCTTTGAACTGTGAACTCTTTATCCTTCCAAATCATGTGCAACACAGAAGCTCATCAATTGATCAGAATTGTGGGGTTTTTAACAAAGGATGAATCCGATAATGATGGAAACAACAAGGACAACACCAAGTGTGTTCTTAATAATTGTGCATTTCTTTTAGTCCCAAACAGAAAACAAGCCCACACTCGTAGTTGTGTTTGAGACGCACAGAAACAGTTGAAACGGGAATGAATAATAAAGGTGCGTAGAGTTGTAAAGAGGAATGTGTGCACCTATTAGGTTAGCTGTTCACAAACAACCTTGAAGAAAATCGAGATATGTTGTTACTATGGAGTGGACTGACTCTGGAGATGTGTGAAAATGTGAGACTCTTCCACAGCAATCTGAAAAAAAAATGTATTGTGTAGCAAGTTGAATATTCCAAGTTATACTATTAATAAAATATGTTACGTATTACATAGTGGAATGCTGTATTTTAATCGAAGTGATCATATCCATAAATTAGCTTCCAGACCAACGGAGCATAAATCACCTTGTTCAGTGATGGTCTCTGGCAAACGCATATAATCTAAAAATGATATTGTTTCATTGTTAATAACAATAACCTGAATCCTCATACTGATAAGATAAGCATGAGTGCTTTTGCCTTTTCCACCACAGACACTTCAAAGCTGCTGCAACGCACAGTGAGCCAGTAATGCTGCAGGTAACTTTGTACCAATGATGGGCTTTTATATGCCTCTGGTGCAGAGGACAGTCATGACCGTCTGTCCGTGCATGTACATCGGTTCATTTCACCACACCAACAACAATGAGGTGAACCAACTGTATGCATGCAACACAAGCTGCTCTGACACGGTTGCTGCAGTAGGGATGTGGAGAAAGTCACAGATTGCAGCTTTAACTTTTTCCTCAGAAACTTCACAAATGTCCTTGCTGTTTGTTTCTCTTGTTATCTTGAGTGTAGCAGGCAGAGGGCTGACTGGTGATCCTGAAGCTACTCTTCCAAGTCAGATGTCTTTGACTCATGGCGGACACTGCTGGCATCATTCTGGTTGTTGTTTGGGGCATATGCATCTATGATGCCATCTTCTCTCATTTGGTCAACGCAGCCTCCATAAAAACACACGCTCACATTGTAACTCTCACTGTACGATCAGGACAGCAGTACAGTACAATCCTTTACAAACTGTAACTACATGAGGCTTGTAACTGCAGTATTTTGAAGCATCTGTTGATCACTGCGTCTCTATTCTCAAACTAACACACAGCCACATCCTCTTGATGCCTCCATGCTCTCTGCACGTCTCCAAACTGTGTCTGTCCATCGGCCGTGTCTGCTGCCCCATCGAAGTATTTACAGGAGGACAAGCCCACTGGCCTAATTGGCATGGTCAGTGATGGAGCATATGCACTATCCAGTGGGAGCCCAACTGACAGAATCCCTCACTGATGACTGCCTGCATGGTCTCCATATGTGGCAGACAGAAGGGCCCGCACGCTTACTGCCCTTCAACTAATGAAGCCAAGTCACCCGGCGTATACCTCAGCCTTTTAGAGGACTTTCTCCAGAATCCGGAGAAAGAGCACTGCCTCTCACAGCGCGCACACAGACAAAGACACACACACACACACACACACACATAGAGGCCGCGAGGGAAAGCTCAGAGTTGTAAAAACTGCTCCCTCACCTTCACCTACATGCCGGCGGATACGCTGATTCAGAGATGCTAAAAACATAATTGCACCATTACCCTCATATCTCTCTCTCTGTCTCTGTCTCTGTCTCTCTGTCTCTCTGTCTCTCTCTCTCTCTCTCTCTCACACACACACATAGACTTGCAGGAGAAAATGGTGTTGAAAACGGGAGAAAGAACTAAGGAGAGGAGTGGGTAAAAAAGAAAGTGAGGGTATCCAGAGAAAGAGAGAAGCTGCGTGGTGCGAGTGTGAATTCAGCCTCCAGCTGGGCAGCTAAACGGACTTGGTCAGTCATTAGCATGCAAAGGTCTAGTCCGGACATTTAAGGTTATTCATTCCCCAGAATAAACCTCCCCACACTGAGAACGACCAGCTCCTTCCTGAATCACTCTTAATGCCTTTTTACTACTTGTGGTTATTTTCCACAACACACCCCTCATCAACACTCCAGAGCCCTGCCTTTCTTGGTGCTGCAGATGTTAATACGTTTGATGACAGGAGCCCCAACCTCGCAATGTAATTTCACTACCCAAGGTGCATCTGTTCTGCTTGTACTCACAGGAACCCCACTGTGGTGGAACTGTTTCACAAAGTCACACAAGTCAAACAGTGGCTCGGCTGCTGCCTCGATAACAGGCAGCGGAGGTATCAAAAGGCAGCCCGGCACAGCATGCCGCACGACTTTAAGGCAACAAGTACAAATTGGACTCGGGTTGTTTATTTCACTCCATGCACTGGAAAATATCTGCGTGCATCGCCTGCCTTGTACATACAGCCGTTTCCACCCGATGGCAAAGATGGAGATAAGGATGTAGCGGCGCATCACAAGCGATGCATTATGTGAACAGATGTTTCTCCGTTGGCAGCATCTCTTCGCCCACGCCACATCACCAGACCATTGTGCTGCAAGTTATCCACAATTCATATCGGCTCATCAGATAACTGTCAAAGTCACAGCGAAATATCTCTGGGGATTTTCATACAGTGTGATCAAAATGAAACATCACTCATGAGCAAGAGAAGTAAGAGCACTGCACAACTGTTAAAAAGGACTATATATTGAACTGAAACTGCAGCATGCCCTGTGAAGATTTCCTTTTCCTCTCCTGAATTGTATTCATTTCAAATACACCTCCAGTCACAAAGTAAATAGATTGTGAGTTTCCGCGCTGCTTTACTTCTGTTACGCTCGAAGCAAAATGTGATGTTTTCTGCTTCTGTTCTTCCCTCAAGACTTTGGCTGACCCACTTTCCCTCATCCCGTGCACCTTGAGGGTGTTAACGGCATAAGGAATATTTACAGTGAAGTGTTTAGAATCAATTTGATATAATAAAGTAATGAGTTTGAAACAATTAGTGGGGGATCACATTAAGCAATAATGTGTGGTAGTATACATGGCAAAAATGTCATTGGAGCTTTCAGAAGCTCACAGAGTGGAGTGGGTGTAGACACCTGGTGGGGACTTTCAGTCTGGCAAAGAGAAACACTGACGCCTGACCACAACTGATCGATACCACTAAACTGCCTGTGCATTGTCTCATTTATTTGTATCATTACTGTGGATGCTCACAGAAAACAAAAGAGAATTCCCACATACTATTCACCTCTGCAACATCTTCTGATTATCCGACGTTTCTCCTGGCACACTTATACATACACACATGTGCAGTATATATGACAGTAGAAGAGGTGAGAGAAGAGGAGTCTTCATTTGTTTTCTCTGGGTGTTTTTACAATGGGAATGTGGATCTTTCAGATCAGTTTGAGGAGTGTCCAGTGTGGGACTAGCACTGGTCTTTGTCTTGACTTGGTCTCAACCCCTCAAGGTCTTCGTCTTTGATGTTTTGTCGTATTTTGAATTGGAGCCTCTGCAGAAGAATTCCTCACCCAATATGTTCCACTAAAGTTAGGTATGCGACGAGATGCATAAATCCCCGTTATACCAGCGTTCATCCTGACTGTAAGAGAGAGGGAGGGACATTTGAGTGAGATTGGGAAAAAAAGTCAATATATTGTAAGCAAGTTTTTATGATTGGCTGAAGTGGAAGGTTGATGTGTCGATACAAAAAATGTGACAAATAATCATGAAGTGCATGAGGTGAATGAATATATCTTGTCCTATGGGTCGGCTGCCTGGTCAACCAGTCTGCAATTAATCCCACCAACATTGCCTCATTGTCAGGAAATATAAGATTTTGAGTTCTGCAAACCTTATTGATTTCCATTATGTGAAGCGTGTGTTTATTAAATGTTTAAATGAAATACATGCAGCAGATCCACCAGAGCAGCTTCAAGTGGTAACTGTAAGGTTCCATTCTGCAAATAATCTTTTGCTCCGGCAGCTTTTTCTAAGAAAGGAACAAAGTCGTGGAACGTGTTACCTGATCATTTGAAAGTTGCTGCAAACGTAATCACTTTTAAGAGAGCAACAAAATAAATTGAGCTAATTTAGCAACAAACCTGTAATCTTGTCTCTTAAATGTAACGATCTCAACGTGTGCTCTGTTGAATCTCGCTGTAGCCTGTCTTACCTTTTTACCTCAATGTCTCCTAGGTTCATAAAAACCCTTCTAGGGACGGGTGTTGCAAATTAGCATATAAACACTGTGATACTTGCATTGTGTAGATGTGTTCAGTTGTGTATGTATATTGCATCTGTCACTAACAAATACACCATATATTTTAAATAATCTGTCACCCAGATCTGTCTGGTGAAGTAGTATAAGGACAGGGCATTATTAAAAACTGCGTGGTATAATAATGTGTATAAAGAGCGAGAAGGTCCAGTAAGGGTTGGTGGGAGGAGGATGGGTCAAACAAACACAGCACTGTCACTCAGGAGACCACTGTTTGTGTCCAACCAAAAGTAAACCTTGAGTTTATTGTCTTTATGTTACATTGTAATGCTTGTTACATACCGTTACGTAATAAAGTCTGCTCAGGGTGGTTGTAACGTATTCACGGTAGTTACGTTGTTACATTATTTTAACCTAACCAAGTAGTTTTGTTTCCTAAACCGAACCAATCTTTTCACAACGTGGCATTGTGTGTTTCTGCAAGCGCGATACGAGGCTGATACCAAACGTATTCATGCAACGTATCTCTGGTTCAGAGACATTCAACGTATCTGTGGTTTGCCAACATTTTGTGTCTGATGTCTGGGTTGAGTGACCTCTCTTTAAATATTCATGCAGAAATATTATCAAGCAATCCATGGTTTTGTCTGACAATTACTTTACAGGAGACAGGTTTTTCAAAGACCAAACTACCTTGATGGATACAAGGGTCTTTTGCCGTTTGTCAATTCTGGCTTGATACTGTTTACCTTGCTCAGCAACATTTGAGCAATAGGCCTGTGTATTGACTGCGAACCTTCTCTTGTTCTGCAGGTGATTTTGATGCTGACCAAACTCTTTGACTTCAACCTCAACAGTGTGACAGAGAGTTCATTATGGAGGTAAGCTTCTCACACTACATGACATTTCTAGATAGGCCTAGAGCGGTTAAGGGGTTTGACATGACAAATTGGCCAGATGGGACTGTTTTATATATTTCTTGTATTCCTGTAGTTTGAACTGCTCCCAGCACTGCTCCCAGGAATAACGAATACTAATGTTCACAAGGATCTCATATTGTGAATTAAAGAAACATCCAAAGCTTGAGAAAGAGGTCAAAAAGAGATTTTTCAAATGGCAAGTTTGAGTAGCCGAATGTCT
Source organism: Anarhichas minor (assembly GCF_050575085.1). Classification (NCBI taxonomy): domain Eukaryota; kingdom Metazoa; phylum Chordata; class Actinopteri; order Perciformes; family Anarhichadidae; genus Anarhichas; species Anarhichas minor. The sequence continues at coordinate 1,896,426 of NW_027466460.1, read as the reverse complement.
TCAATCAGTTTAATGTCTGTGGGCACCCAAAATCCCTCACATGAAAGCTACTAATCAACATGACTGGAGCTTGCAAAGTTATCCAGTAAATTACCTTCACCAGCCTTGAACTTAGCATAGCCTTGCTTAGAGCGTCATGTCTGACTCGATCCTGATGTAACTTTGGTAGATGCCTGTTACAGAGTAATGGAGCTGCATTAATGTCTTGAAGAAATACAATTGTCGTAACAGAGAATATCTGCACAAGTAATAATCATGATTCATTTTCATTATTATTATTTTTTTTATTGCTTATGAACTGTCATACCACAGACACGAACAGTTCTCTCTTGGAAATTCAGTAGGCGGAGAAAGGTTGAATTAAGATTAACTACAAGAGAATGACTGTTCAGTTTCATGGTGTTTAATCTCACGACATGTTTTAAAGTAGAACAATTCTCAAACTTGCTGAAAAGACATTAAGATGTATTCATGACAGCCATCTCTGCAAATTGCTTGTAATAACTGACTGTAATGTATTGTACCAATCAGACAAATAGCTACTTTGTGAGAGATGTTTACAAAAAGCTGATTTAATCGTCATAATAGTTGCCACATTCAGATTTTTCCAGTGAATGATATATTTTTCAAATCAACCTTAAATACCAGTAAAGAAATACTTGAGATTTGCTGTTTGCTGTTTGCTGTTACCTTTCTAACAGAATGTTTATGTTATGTGGACCTCTGCGCAAGATCACTGAAAATGTGTCTGAAAGCAGAAAAACCTCAAGTGGGAAAAAAACTTAAACAATACAACAAGAGTATGCAGAAATTTAAAACATGAAAAGTTAAGGAAGTTACAATCTGACCAACAAAACCAAACAAAAATCAAATACAAACTGTATTCCGTGTGTTCGGTGTTTCAAGTTTTATTCAAACTCGCAGATTTTGTTTTATATTCCAGTGGAGATCCCAAACTTTGAAAACATATCAGATATGTCAAACATAATTATGAGAGAGACACAAATGTAAAAAAAATGCACAAGACATCTAGATGATTTCCATTTGATGTAATGGTGCAGCCCTAAAAACATGGCATCTTGGATTTGAATGTTTTACTTGGTATAAGCATCATGAAGCTTCAACGAAGTGCTGAAACAAGCTCATGCTGCACATCTGATACTAACTGTCAGTGAGTGTCAGTTTGGAAATGTGTATTTCTTTCTGTGTATGAACTGAGAGCAAAGCGAGGGGTCATATGAAGGTAAAATCAGTGAATTCAGTTCATATTATATTCATGTGATGTCTAAGATTGACAACATTCTGTATGAATACCTAATTCAGTGCATGGACAACTGACAGTGAGGTCAAGGCATTCAGTTACCTCTCATTACTTTGTAAAGTCTCAGTTCCATTAACGTTTTACTGCTGTCGAGATGGATGAAGTACTCCTAAGGATATGGAAGGTGAAACAGCTGTTTCAGGTATAGATATACCTTTCAGCTTAAATCTGTAAATTAAAGGTTCTTTAAAGGTTTCTTTGCACGTCTGAACATTTAATTCCTTTTTCCAAAGTTCATTTTAAGCTGTAAGGCAATAGATTTTGACACATTTTAGACATTTTGTATTAGTACTTTGAGAAAAAACTGACACAGCTAAATAGAGATGAAAAACGTTGATTTTATTAATCTGTATGCAGCAAAATAAACATTAGGTCACACAAAAACTCGCTAAAACGCTATAATACTAATCAAAACAATCAATGTGTTGGGATTCATGCTAAAATCTATACACCCTTAACAGGGTTTATAGTAATTCATATGTAGAAGAGTCATTATACCTGTATCAATTGATTTTTTTGGTTGCATGGGTCTACAACATGGACACCTAAAGGTGACAGAGGTGAACCAACCAGTGGCACATTTACACATGAAAAAGGCACAGAGAAACATTGGCATTCATTCGTAGCAGTGCTTGTGTCCACATGACGAATAAAATACTAATATTCACTCTTCTTTAGCTCTGTTATTGTCTCTACCAACTACTGAGGAACGTTTCTAGCTATTTAGCTGCTCAGTGCTGTACTTTGGTCACCAGCTAGCTGCTAACTTTGTCTATCCATTGGTGCTGCGCTGCCAGCGTACAGTTGGTTTCTCAGAGATTGTTTGCTGAAAACAGTTGCTGCATCTAGATATGACAATGATGAGAGCAGTGAGAGTGAATCAAACAGATGATTTTCTTGGTTTTACAGCCCACAAGTGTTTGATTAGTATACTGACTCTGCTTCAAAGCTCTTAGAGCTAAGGGGAACTGCCGAATCGAGTCACAATTTTCAGTGGGTTTGTTTGCAAGTGACCCCTTTCACAAACTCTTTTGATCCATGATTAATATTAAAATAATTTGTTTTTTGCTGCAGTAAACAAATGATTGGGTAATTTTGCCATCTCTGTAGAGCATGCCATGTTGTCCTGCCATATTGCATAGCTCTGTCTCACTCTAACATGAAGGGCAGAATTATGAGCGTTGCTGTGCGGAACATAGGTCTTATGTTCCCAGGGCCCTATGTTCCCTGGGTCCCATGTTCCCTGGGTCCCATGTTCCCAGGGCCCTATGTTCCCATGGTCCTATGTTCCCTGGGTCCCATGTTCCCAGGGTCCGATGTTATCAGGTTCATATGTTCCCAGGGCCTTAAATTCCCAGGGTCCTGTGTTTCCACAGTTCTAGGTTCCCAGGATTATATGTTCCCAAGGTCATATTGGCCAGGTCTCCCTTGAAAAAGAGATTTTTAATCTCAATGGGACTCACCTGGTTAAATAAAGGTTTAAATAAAAAAATAAAAAATGTTGCCAGGATCCAATGTTTCCAAGGTTCTACATTCCCATGGTTCTATGTTCCCAGGGACCTATGTTTCTAAGGTGCTATGTTCCCAGGGTTCTATTTTCCCAGGATTCTATGTTCCCAAGGTCTTATGTTTCCAGGGTTCCATTTTCCCAGGGCCTAATGCTCCACTCCATACTATGTTCCCTTTGACGCGTTCCCACAATATCCCATGTCATATAGAGCCGGGGAACATCTATTCCAGGCTCCCATTATGTGCTGTATAGCGCTGGGGAACCAATCGGTTCTCATTCCCAGGTTGTCAAAAATATACTCAAACCCAAACCATAGTTTTTTGCTAAATTTACGGTAACCAAGTAGTTTTGTTGCTTAAACCTAAGGTGACACCAAGGGTTCCTTACCAAGCATCCATATGTGACGAGTTGGGAATAAGAGAACGGGTTGGGGCAACATAGGACCCTTTGTCATGTTCCCATTATGTGCCATTTACATCTGGGGAACATACCAATGACCCCGTTTCGCCCTGCTGCCAATATACTGTATATGCTGAGCTATCACGCAGCTCAAACGCAGAAGAGTAGGATCAATATTTTAATCTCGCCCTCGGTAACAAATGTGCAATTTAACAAAGATTGTTTTTCTAGAAAAAAATGGCTAACTGCAAGCTTGTCAGAGAGGATGCTTTTTGCTACCCGTGTGTGCTATTCAGAAGGGATTGTACCTGGCCGTGAACATGCTTTCACAATCTCAGCAACATGAAAGCAGCAGGACAACGCGGTAAAAAGCAACGCAACCGATAATTGCAAGTAAGATAGCCAATTGGTCTGCAAGAAATCCAGCACTCCTCAAGGGGAGTTTAAAGCTAAACTAGATATATCTGCCTGTTGTGGCCCCAAATAGCAGCATGAGAACTTGGAGTTGAGACGCTACTCCTTTGCGTTGAAAGAAGTCAGCTGAGGTTGTTCGGGCATCTAATCAGGATGCCTCCTGGGCGCCTCCCACTGGAGGTTTTCCGGGCACGCCCAACTGGTAGGCCTGAGAATGCCTCGGGATCCCCCAGAATGAGTTGGAAAATGTTGCGGGGGAGAGGGAAGTCTGGGTCAGCCTGCTTGTCCTGTTGCCACCGCGACCCGATCCCGGATAAGCGGAAGACAATGGATGGTTGGTTTTCTATTAGTCATCTTCGGCTTCAGTGCAGAACAGATCAAATAAAAAATGTATGCTGAGGGATGTGTACTAAGGAGTAGGAACGTTTTAAGTTTTTTCACCTTGGCTCTGCACTGGTCTACTGTGTGCACACTTCCTGCAATTTTGTCAGATGATGTTCTCATTGCTGTCAAACCACATTATAGGGTTCGCTTGAAAACTGTTTGTTTTGGTCAACAGCAGAGTACGATTATTGTGTTCACAACTGCCCAAACAAACCGCATCAGGGGTTGAACTTCATCTGAGTTTAATTAAAACGTAGTTTAATGGCTTGTGTAAGCGTCCTATGAACTGACCCAGCTGATCCCAATTTACACTGCCAATTTTGAGAAACAAACTTGACTAAATAACTGTGGCTATATATTTGCTTTCCTTCGTCTTTAACCGACCGTTAGCTTACTAGGCCAATGCAAAACAGTTGGAAACAACAAGACCCAGCCCTCGCCCAAAGCTTTATGCAACAAAACAGTCCAAACCTGACAGGCTCTTACAAAGTTTTAGGTTGGGTAGCAGTAGGTCAACTAAGTGGTTAAGTTACATACAAAGAATGAAAATACATTGAAATGCACACAGATTTAAATTTGCTAGCTTGATGAGAAAACATGACTCGACGCAAAAGAAAAAGTAGAAACTAGAAAACATCTTGGATCACACCAGCCATTATGTCAATTCGGGCCAGGAGTGTGTGGTGGGGGGGCCCCCAATTTACACCCCCCTACTTCCGGTGCCCTTGCTCGGACCACACCCACCTTTAAATTCCGCCTTCATTTTGATCTTGTCTACACACGAGTAAAGTTTCATCACGCCAACCCGGGCTCCAATTGGGGAGATGAAAACAATACAATTAGTGCTACTGTCACAGCTGGTAATAAATTACGTTCCTGGTGAGTTCTGAAATCTATAGTTGTTGCATAAACACACATCCTGATATTTTGGGATGTTCTTCTCTTCATCTTCATCCTTACACTTTTGAACTACACTCTTTATCTCATGTAGCTTGAAGAGTTAGCCTGCTGCTCAGCAGAAATACTCTCTGAGCTTGCTGAGGGTTTTGTTAATTCATCCTGTCTCAAGCAGTGCTGTTGCTGTTTTCTGCACTCCATAGAGTGACCTCATGTTAACTATCCCGAGATTCATGCAGCTCTCGTCCGCCAAACCATGATAAATCAAACCCTCACGGAAAATGTAAAAGCTGTGTAGTAGCTGCCTATCAATGTATAGTAGACCCTGGAAATTATAATTGAAACTGTATCTAGTAAGCCTGTTAATAGGTGGCCATAGACATCATTTTTATCTATCTCAGAGAAAGTAGAAAGGGCTTTTGATCGTCCTCCTAGCATACCCAGAATCCATTTTCCTCAGTGAGTCATATCACTGTAATAGGACTGACATCCTTATTGTGTCCTCGTACAATGTTTCAGTTTCTCCCCCCTTGTTTAATTCAACATGTGGACAGTGAACCGCATTTGGCTCACCTACGACCCCTGTGAAGCCAACATCCGCACAACAGATGAAATCACAGCAGTGCGGTCACTCAGAGCAGCTTTTTACACCCACACGTAACCACTGAATAGCCTTTCAAAAGCCAGGAGCAAGGCAGACAAGTTTCACTCAGAATCACCGTCCTTGAGAAACTGTCATTTTTTTCCATTAAATGTAACTACCATCATCCCGGGGGGTTTCATCTGCTGGGGTTGGGCTGTTTTATTGGTTCATGTTGAAAGTTGCTGTGACACTAAAAATAAGTCATTAGCCCCTAAATCAAGTGATTCTGTGACAGCTGGGCATCTGAGGAGCTGATCGATAACATGATGACGTCATAGTGGACTGATCCAGCAGAGTACTCCTGGTGGCAATGTATGGAACTAGTCCGTAATAAATAGAACACCAGGTTATGGGGGGGGGGAAACAGGATAATGCATCATTTTCTTTCCGACCTCTTTGGCAAAACATGTATTTTTACGTAATGCTACTTCAATTATGGAAATTATAAGATTATTTTATTCCAATGTGATATGTTACAGAAGATGACTGAAATAAACTGGGCTAAATCTCAAAGGTAAATGAGACAAAATTGCTAGTGTGGCATGAATATTTCCGTATTTCCATGGCAGTGAACTTCAAGCGTGAAGCTCTCAGTAAACTCCTTCAGAACCCTTCAAACACGGACTTTAGTGTGGATTTAACAGCTACTCAGAGAGAAGGTGGAGTGAAAAAAAACATCAGTCAATGTGAGTGATTGCTTCATTTGAAGTCACACGAGGCATTCTATGGTGTCTTTGCTGCATTTTTAAGATGTGCATGCTATGGCCTTTTTCTCTATCTTCATGTGGAATTAGAATAGCTTGTTGAGCCTCAGTCCACTCAAAACACATTTTTGCATTTGCGTTTTGACCAACATTTGAATATTTCATTCAAAGCTGGTCTTGGTTTATAGTCATAGTTTACTTATGTATTGGGATAGAAGAAGCATGTGGCAAAGAGAGAGAGAGAGAAATGTGACAGAGTATTCTCAGTCTAATCCTAATCCCATCACACCTTCTCAAAGTGTTTTATTTATTATTAACACTTTGTTAATCTATTTTCATAAGAAATCATTTATACATGCGAGATTAAAATCTATTTGTGTTGATGGATTTAATTAGATACTGGAGCCGACTCTTCTCAAGTAATACTTTTGTAGAGCTAGAACACAGTTTCCTGTTACCTAAATGTAGAAAACTTCTGAAAAAGTTTAAACACAGAAAAACTTGTATACTGCATGAATTTACACCCACATAAAACTTAAAAAAACATGGTATTTTTCTAACCATTTGGTTTATGCAGATTAATGAGTGATTGTTAGCAGTATCTGTCATCCACAGCTGCTTTTAAGACTCAACCGCTTATCAAGGTGACAATCTGAAGGCAGCGCGACAGTTATGTGTACTGTATCTGTAGCCTCTCTTTTGAAAAAAATTCATGCACAATGTTCCACCATTCAATTATTGGACAATCAGCTCCAGGCTACAAACCTGTGCATCAAACTGGTCAGTTTTATTCTGTCAGGTTACATATTGTAAACCATCGAGAATGGTGACGTGCACAAGGTTTTTCAGTTACTCACTTTTGGACTCACCTGTCATGTAGGTTTTGCTTTGAACGTTTCTTCATCAAACTCACAGGTAATTATCCTCTTTCTGCTCCTTGGGTCCATCCTCTGTCCGTCCTTCAGACCATTACGTATTGTCGTTTGCCTACACTCAGGGCACTTCACCTTGCAGCCCTTTTGTGCTGCATCAGGAAGGGCATCTAACCTATGTCAAATCAAAGGATGTGGATCATAAAATCAGATTTCCATACCGGATCAGTTGAGGTCTGCTTTACCAACTAGATGGAATGGCGATCCCTGATGGGAACAGCCAAAGAACAGCTGCAACTGATGTTTTATATCATGTATTATTCCGCAATTATTAAGTTCAAAGTTTAAGTTTAAAATCTCTATTTTAGTATAATTTGTGTGATTGCATTGCTGTTAGTAAATCAAATAATTGAAGTTGTATTGAATCACACTGGTAATGGACGTCTGGAGGAAAGGTTTCAGGGATGTGTTGTTTTTGTGCATTACGAACAGAACACAGCAGCTGAAGTCACCACACAGTGACCGTAATGATGTGGCTGCTGTTCTCCTTCTGGGATCCATGTTGCTGCGTTGAGCACAAAAGGGACTTAACTACGACAGTGCGCTTTCCCCTCTCCCACTGAATTCTCAAGGGTGACTTTTAATTGCAACAAGTAATTCATCAAGTGTTCATCCAACCTTTCTGATTCAATTTCAGGTCAACTGACTACGGAGCAACGTACCAGAAGCTGAATGACAAAGTAGGATCGAAGACAATACTCAGTTATTTGTACGTGAGTCCCAACAACAAGAGAAAGGTATTGTTCTACTTTCATTTCCTTTAAATTTGTTAGATTAATTCATTGTGTGCGTCCCTCTGTCACTTTCTATGATGTCAGTGAGATGCATTGAACACAAACATTGTAAATAAGAACTGGATGTGGTTCATGGATCAGATGATTCCCTTCTATTGGCAAATTATCATACAGGAACCTATTGAAGCTCCTCCTCATGCTGTGTCTGACTTAATGTTATTATGTGTGTCATTCAGGCCGGCTCTGTTCTGTACCCTCTGGGGGCCTTTGATGCTGCTCTTCTTGCCTTAAGGCTTTTTACATAAGCACATGCTTGTGGAACAGAGCTATAATGCCAAATATGTTTTACTGCAAAGAGAAATGAAAGTTTTCTTTGACTAAAGTGGTCCTGACTCAATTACAATGTGTGTTGAGGTAATACATCAAGTGAGAAGCAGGGTCATTATCTTATAGACTTCTGTACAATCAGACATCCGAAAGAATGCCAGTTTAAGTCACTTCAGCATTGGCTTCACTTTTCCCACCCGGAGGTTGCTGCCTGATTGAGCAGTACTTCATTTATTAATCCACCTAGACAGTTAGCTGGGAGCAAAAAGAAATACTCTCCAATTTCTAAAATGAATAGCTTGGCTATAGTCCCTCTTTTTCTTCTGGAGCTACATCAATTATAAGCAAGACGAAATGGGAAACAGACAGAGATGGGTTCATATTTGCACCCATTCCTTTTCCTGGGTTTGGGTCAATTCATGGTTAGAACCATCCCGCTCGGTTCCCTCAATAGTTTCACCTTTCTCCGCTTACACCGCTCTAATCCGAAGCGGTCATTTTCTCAGAGTTAATTATTGTCAAATATTGAAGATGAAACGCAACGCCACCTCAGATCAGAATCCCGGCTGCCCCAGCTGATCCAGTTAGGTGGTCTGTCAGTGACTGGGACATCCCTGCGGTCGGTTAAAGGTGAGGAGCCAGCCGTAAGTGAGTGAAGCCTGAACATAGAGGCTACACAGGGAGGCTGGAATGTCCTTTTCTTGTTATCAGGGGAGGATTTAGGATTTAGGAATGGAGCAGACGACGATACGCATAGCAATAAAGAGGAGAAACATAAGAATAGAAACACATCAGTGAAGTGATAGAGAAGTGATAGATACAGAGAGTTACCTCATAAAAGAGTATATGCTAATAGAGGCCAAGTCAATGTAAAGGGGTTTAAAAAGTATTTAAAAAGTACAAACAGTGCAAGAATAATTATTAATATGGATATTATAAAATACATATTGGAACGGATTAATATGCAGATTGCGCATAAGGCTGACATAGCCAGTTACAGTCCAAGCAAAAGTTGTTTAAAAAGTGCAAAAACAATGAATACTGTTGAAAATCTAAAATACAAAAGTAAATTTCTGTGAGAAATATACACACAAATATGCATTTTGCAATAAAAGAGAAAATGCCTTACCAAACCTTTTGTACTTAAGCCATCTACATAGCCTTATTATTTGTACAGATACAGATTATTATATATATACAGAGAATTAAGCAAAATATGGGTTCTCAGGGCAAGACGCACTGTGTCAGGCTACGCCGTAGTCCTGTATCTGTTCTCCACATTCCCTCCCCAGTTTATATGCCAGCTTCTGTATCTTGATGACTTTTATCTGTGTGACACATCCAGCTTGTATTTATTTATTTTTTCTCCATTTTCTGCCAATTTCCTTTCATATTAACATTTGATTCAGTTATATTCACATATTTCCCCTATTAAGTAGAAGTCCTCTGGTATCCTGACCCTACTTCTGTGGACTGGGACACATTATTTCCAAGCCACAATACTCTGAAAATGGTCCCATTGGACCAAAAGCCTCTCTGTGCAACAAACAGGAGGACATGGTTAGTTGTTATGAAGAACATCATCTGACCTTTACAACTTTTTTTCCCTACTGGCCAAGGCCTGACCCGCCCTCTGCCTCTTAATACTCGTTGCCTTTGTTGGTTGGGTTGGTGAGGTTTAGGCATGAGGCATGATTAGTCAGGGTTAGGTTGAGAATATCAAGGTAAACCAATCAGATGGAGTATAGTGCATCTCATGCCTTGGCTGTCATTCTATTCTTTGAATAGGGAGTGTTTCTTTTTGAAGCAATTGTCCTTCGCAGCAATGGCCGTTTGTTTTTGGAACGGGGTTTCCCACTTCTAATGAGCCGTCAGAACAACGCCATGGCACCTAATCACCAACGCTGAGACCAGTGAGTGAGTTGGTGTCCCAAGTGAAGGAGTTTAAGTATCTTCGAGTCTTGGTCGTGAAAGAGGGTAAATAAAGCATGAAGTTAACATGTGGATGAGTGGTGGTATCAGCAGTAATGCGTTCGAAACATGGTCACGAGTTTTGGTGTCGGAAAGAATGAGTTCACTGTAACAAGCGACCTTAATGATGGGTTGGCCCAGCAACTTCCATTGCCACCAAGTTTGCCTGCAAAATTTAGATTGGATCTCACATGACCTGAGAAGAATCGAGAGTGATTGTACACAAGCTGCATATTTAGTTAGGAAATCAGAATGTTATTAACTGAAATGCTAAGTCATGTTGGAATGTGTGCCTGTGACTTTAAGAGTATTGCAATTTGGACAAGAGGTTTTCCTTTATTTTTTTTAACAGACCAACAACTGCTTGAGTTGCAGGTGAGACAATGAAATATGATCAAGGAAGTCCAGTTGGAGTAACAGATCTTTGTGGCCTCACTCAAATGAATAAGGGGGCTGCAGTCTTTCATGGATGCTAAAGTGAGTCTGAACGCAGCCTTAGCGAACCCAACTGAATTTCACTATATGCATTTCTATACATGTTTGCATGTTCTAAATTATCGCCAGAGAAAAAATAAATGCCCCTGTCCATAAAGAGGACTCCTTCCTACTGGTGAATGGAACCTGGATGGATGAATGTAATGATTAAAAGCCAGTACGTTTTTAATCATTTCTCAGCTGGTTTTAAGTTGGATGAGGTGACAGAGATAAGGTACTTATGCAGACTAAAAGAAATTAGAGGCAGCACATTAATAAATTATGAGTGTTTAAAAAAACATTGTCTGCGCTCAGGTCCATTTGCTGGTTTCATTACAGCCCTGGGCCATTAGGTTTTTTGGGCATTTATGTTTTTCTTGTCTTTTATCCATGTCCATTTGGGGTTTATATAAGGGGGTAATGGGTCCAAACATCTTTGTTATTTTAATCCGTCATCATTTCCTTGTTAATCAGTGTGCCAAATCAACAAAAAGGTAATAATTAAACTTGATTTAGACACCACATCAATATTTAAATCTCTAACAGATCTCTAATTTAAATGAACAGTCACACAAGCAAATTCCAATTATCTATGCCTTACACATGTTCACACACCCTCTCTGGGTCTCATTTCTCCCTCACATGCAGAGTATCCCCATGTTGCCAAAGCTTGACATTTGTAAAAATATAAACAAGACTAAAAGTCTACAGCTACACCAGCGGCCCCATGAGGCTATCATAATTACATGCAAGTCAAAAAAATGGTGGATGGATGAAAAATAAAACAATAACTTTGCTATCGTCAGGTTCTTACCACAAGTCTGATTAATAATGTGATGGTGGCGTTTAGGGACCTGAATTATTAAAGACAAGCTCAACGGTATCTATTATTTTATCCGTACTTTTGAATGTGTTTGTGTAATTTATTATCACAATGCACAATCTCATCCGCTCTCTGTGTAGGGTTGAGTTCCTCCAACTAACGTTACACACACACACACACACACACACAAAGTGAAGTCAGCGGGCAGAGAGGCCATGGTGGAGACAGTGAAGTGAACCAGGTGAAGAGATCAATTACTACGACACTAACTACGCTCTCTACTGTTACAATAACATACGATAAATCATCAGTGAGTAAAAACACAATGGTTTTTCAATACAGCTGTTTATGAAACATGAACATGTAAACAAAAGTGAAACCTTTTTCAATTTGCTCTGTCCACAGTCTCTCGTTCACCACGGCTGTGTTTACAGTAGCACAGCACGCTAACTCGTCTGTCTGTCATCTTACTGGTTAGCCTAGCCCTCCTCCCTCTACCATTTATAGTATATGTATAGTGACGCATGTTGTAAACAATGCTGTGGCTGCTCCAGCAGCTCTCTAACATTTCATTATATTATAATATGAATAAATTAGAATCCTGGTCCTTTAAAAAAAAAAAAAGGAATTATTTAGTCATGAAAAAGAACCAATAAGGGTATCGATAAAGAACTGAACCGATAAGAGAATTATCGATAACATCCTATTTATCCCCATCCCTAGTGGCTTGAGAAAGGCTGTTACCTCAATCAGAAGTGTTTGTCCTCAATCAGAAGTGTTTGTCCTCTGAACGGTGTTCATTTTAGGACATCTCAGACTCACAAGTAAGTCAATCGCTAAACGCTTCACTCCACTAGAGATGGAAGACAATCTCCTTGTTTTTTGTTGTTAACACTTTTAGTTTTAAATGGATGAGAGACTGGTTGTATTGTTCTTTTTTTTTATACCCAAATGAGCTTTAATCTATTCTAGTGTTAGTTGTAAAACTGAAAATGTTCCCATACACTCAGAACATACCCCTGGTGCTCTCAGTGACATCTCGAACATCTCTTCCAGTTCATTGTCTCTGGAGCAGTTGATGAAGTATTTTAAGATTGCCTTAGACCAGAGGAATCACGTATATGAATTTTGAAAATAGGCTTGGTTCCCATTTAATAATGCAGAAGAAGAAATGCCTGAAAGTAGGGGAGGGGCGGTGTATCGGTTCCATCACCGTCACCGGTGTCCTCTCTAGATGAGCCCAGCTCATGGTCCATGTGTTTTTCGCAAAGTACTGGTCCAACGGCGTCTCTGCTGCATATTTTCAAACTATCGTGTGGGTTAAGATGTGAAAGGTTTAGTTCCTTCAGAGATGTAATCTCTTTAAAGTGTAATGTAATTCCCAGTTTGGCTGTGGCGAAAACACAAATAATAAAACAAGAGTAAATGTGTGAAAAAAAACCCATTCCAAATGTTCTTTATTGCTGAGATCCAGGTTGCTCAGCAATACAGTATCACAGTTTGAAACAACAACATGGCTGCGTTAGGCTACTGACACTAAATGAAATTTTTCCCCAAAATACTGTGACATAAATATTTGTTCATATTGCCAACCCCTTCCTGAAAGCCAAACAAACAAGAAAAGCCCATTGTTAAATGTCAATGCAAAGCATTTCTTCACACAACCAACTCAGCAACCACATAAATGCTTGCGGCGCTTAAACATGGTAACCTTTCCTCATCTCTTGATTCATCCCATCAATGCTTCATTAACAACTATCACATTAGCATGCCGATGCTTGGCATGCAATGCTTGCCGTATTTGCGTACTAGTAATCTACCACATTCTATAAACAAGGTCACAGTAACCCATGAATGTTAGATAGTCCTGATGGGCAGGTGGCACCTTCCATGGTAGCCCCTGCCATCAGTGTATGAATGGGTGAATTATGTAGTGTTAAAGCACTTTGAGTGGTCGGAAGACTAGACAGGCGCTATACAAGTACTATGAAGGCAAATCACTGTCAAAATCCGACGAGCGCTTTCACATCACTCTGCGAGCAAAATTAACTCTCGCGCGAGTAGAATTCGCTTGCGAAACTTTAACCTGCTCGCTCGCGAGTAGTTTTTCTTTTTGACAGTAAGTGGGAGGACCCAGTCGCCATTGTATCTCTACATCTAATTGGTTACATTCCTCGTCTTGGGATAGACCGGATATCACTCTGACACAGACGCTAGGTCTTATAGAAGTGGTTTTCAATCCGCCACTAAACACTACTCCACTACATCTCAGGATGTTCTACATTTGTCTGACAGGTTTTGTAAACGTTTCAGACTGTAGAGGCTGATGAAATACAATAATTACAAATGTGTTTCTCTTGTAAATGGAGTCAAGTTGCTCAGATTGGTTTAAATTCACTCCATCATTCTATTACAGACAATGTGTGTTTGATAGTCAAACCTCTTGTGACAAACAGCTCAAAGAAACTCTTTGATCTTAATTGATTAAAACATGATGTGATCATATTTAATCATACTGTTGTGTTTACAGAAGAGATATAATATAGTTGTATATAATATGAGCAACAATTTGGACCTGCTCAAAGATCTGGAGCCAAGATTAGGGACCACTGTTTGTATATTAACTGTTTGCCAAACTTAAATCACTGACAAGTAATTAGTCAGTAAACCTACCAATACCATACCGATGAAACAACAATCCACTACGAGTAAAATACCTGCATTAAAAACCTTACTCAAGTAAGTTATTATCAGCAAAATGTACTTTAAGTACCGAAAGTAAAAGTACCCGTGTAGTCAAATGTACATTATTTGCCCCTGAGCTGTAGTGCAATCTGAAAATCTCTCCCTAGCGTCTGTGTCAGAGTGATATCCGGTCTATCCAAAGACGAGGATTGTAACCAATTAGATGTAGAGATACAATGGAGACTGGGTCCGCCCACTTACTGTCAAAAAGAAAACCTACTTGCGAGCGAGCAGGTTAAAGTTTCGCTCGCGCGAGAGGGAATTTCGCTCGCGGAGTGATGTAAAAGCGCTCATCAAAGTAAAATACGTGCGCGGCTGTTTGATTTGCGCACGCGCGTGGATCTCATTTGCGCTCTCGGATTTTGACATTGATTTGCCTTCATACAAGTACAGTCCATTTATCATTTTCCATTAGTATACAGCATGCTGTTAGCATTTTAACATGCTACAGTAGCATGAATATCAAGGTAGAGGTGAGGCTGACAGGAACTAGTTTTCGAGGTATTTTGTCACTAAACAAAGGGCTGGAGGTGAACATTTTAAACTGTTGTGGTATATGAACAGGAGATCACCAATTATTTTTATGTTTGCTAGTACACCGTCCATATATGCTATTTGGGCAGCCTTGACATGGGAACATTTGGGAACCCCTAGCCTAAGTATTTATCTTGTGTGGACAATGAATGTGTGCTGCAAATCCAATGGCAATCCACCCAACAAAGGTTGAGATATTTCACCCTGGTTGGAAGCGTGAGTCCGACTGATGGAAGGAGATTGCCATCCTAGTATCGCTAAAATCGAACACAAAGTAACATAATTCAGAGAAACGGATTTCAAAACAAACATGGATAAAACTTTCTCACTCTCAAATACAAACACACACACACACACACACACGCACAATCTCTGTTCCACCCACATGCAGTTCATTCCGAGCACACAGCTTGCATGTTGGTGAGGGAGGGTAGCAGGGACTGCATGTTCGTCACTCTCGCTGTCACCCCCGCCATGGCGCCATGTGACTGCTGCGAGTGGCAGACAAAAGCCCCTCTCTTCACTCAGTAGTGGAAGTAAATCAGGCCTCTGTGGCTGCAGGGTATAGAGGGTGTAAAGCACTGGAGAACGTAGAACTGAGGGAGAGAGTGAGTAGGAGATACAAGAGGGGGAAAGAGACCACAAATAAACTAACAGAGGGCAAGTGAGCGTGGAAAAGTAGAGAGGGGAGGAAAAGAGGAAAAAAAGTGACAAAGCAAAAAAAGTAGAGCGATGGCCCAGGGGTCACCCATGGAGAAAACAGTCTGACAGCACAGCAATTACATACATTTTCATACTGCGGCTTCACACTGAGCCCGTACATGAGAAAACGCATCTCGAGTACACATTAGGGAAAATGATTGGGGGTTTTAGCTTGAGATTTTGTCTGAGAGCACATTATTACAGTAAATGGCTGGGTATGGTGAGTGCTGGTTAAAAAAAAAAAAACTGACAGTCTCCTACAAATGGGTAATGCCTCTAATGGTTTGAAAACAAAGAGGAATTTTCCAGAGGAAGCATATGAGTGACAGATGGATTCAGTCTCCGCTACTTTACACTCAGTCTGTGAGCTCTCTTTTAGGAATACAGAACTGCTTTTTTCTCAAGAACGTATTGACTAAAACAGCAATTGCCGGCCTCAAATGTTTTCCCGGCAAAGGCCTCAATCGTATTTGTGTGTGTCTGTCTTCTCGTCTGTGTGTGCCTGCATGTGTTTGCCTGCATGGCGTTCAAAAACAATTACGACCTTGTGTGGCTCAAACGGCAACGACAGGCAGGTGGGTGGAATATGAATTCACCTCAGATGGGGCTTCTTCCACTGTCGAGCTTCAAAGACTCTTGTTTATTGTCTCACTTCTGGATACAAGCTCTGACTAAAAAGTGAACTTTAATATTTCATATCCCCGAACTGTCCACAAAATGCCAGAGACAAAGAAAGTCTACCAGAAAAAATTGTATTAGAAAAAAGAGGGTGTCCAAAGACGTATGACTCAAATACTTTGAGGAATTTCAAACATAAACTCAATATTATATTACATTCTGCAGTAGCGGTGAGCGTCACTGTACGGAAGGTTAAGCTTCATATTCATCTTCAAAGTATAACCAAAATATCTCTCAAGCTTTTTTAAATGGATTTGACAGGTTTACAATATTTGCCTTTGCTTGGACATTTCCCATTAGGTTAGATTGGTCAAGTCTATCTTATAGTTGGCTGATCGTCGAATCATGTTTTTTTTTTTTTTTTTGCTCATTGATCCATATTGTCATTTGCGAGATTGGCTTCCATTCTTTCCACGCTAGACAAAAGAGCTGAGCCATCGATATAAACTATTTATGTTCTTGACTTGGCATAAGAATGTATTATATAACAGGAAGTGTTCCATCCATTTTGTCCAGGCCCGGCGCCATGAGGCGTCAGTGCTGTTTGTTATGTAAGACGTGTGTGTTCGTGGGTGCGCCACTGTCCGTAGGACTGAAACGAAGTGGAGAGATGGACACTCAGTCAACAGCAGAGAAATTATTATGGTCCCACAAATTTCGACGGTGCAACTTAGTCTACATGGGGATTTATTCACGCACAATAAGGAGATTGAAAACATACGTTATTTATTTTTATTTTTCATTAACAGTATTATTAATTGTCCATT
Organism: Anarhichas minor; assembly: GCF_050575085.1. Taxonomy (NCBI): domain Eukaryota; kingdom Metazoa; phylum Chordata; class Actinopteri; order Perciformes; family Anarhichadidae; genus Anarhichas; species Anarhichas minor. The sequence continues at coordinate 1,879,467 of NW_027466460.1, read as the reverse complement.
AATTCCTAATTGACTATATATCATGATGTATTGGGGGAAACCAGGCAATTATGTGTAAAATCAGACATTCACTGTTGAATATGACATATTTTTTATGTTTGCACAGTATTACAATTGAATATTTAAACAGACAGTCAAAAACATGTTGACAGGTTTATGTAACCAGAGTTAGAGACACATACCTGTTAGTGTGCTGAAATTGTAAATGTCACTTCAGAATGGGCTGAACTCCGTTACTTACTGTGTACTTCTACAGGAAAACATTGTAGTATTACATCTACCTGACAGCGTCTGTTTAAGGTGGAGTTTCATTTTTGAATTTCTCTAAGTAAATTGTAGTACATTGTGCTGGTAATGCCTCTATTTCACTCTTCACTTGAATTAAAGATTAGAATGCAGGACTATTACTTTGTGGTATTTTCAGCTTTACTATCACTAGTTTATAATTTAACGTCAGCAAAAATGTTTTGAGTACTTTTTTCTACCACTGCAAATACCAATATTCCCAGTTAGAGAAAGGATGAAAAAAGAAGCATGACAACGTTTGCCTGTGACCCTCAAATCACTTAATCCAACCATGAAAAAAAAATTTGGTTTACGGGAAAAATACTAGGGGCCAACTTTACTGCAACCTGGGCTTGTGGCCCCTAACAGCTATAAATGTATTATAATGTTTAAAAAATAAAAATATATGTAAAAAATACGTTCCTATTCTAACTCATTGTACCACGAAATAACTTGCATGGTCCCAAAGCACTTCAAAGATATGCAACTCAACTGTATACTGACTGTGAATTTATACTTCACAGGAAAACATAGTAGTACTACATTTACCTGACAGAGAGACTGTTTACTTGATTCAGATTTGACTCACACAATATAATAATAATAATAATAATATATGATGAGTTATTATAAACTATATATATGGACAAAGAGACACTTCACCCCCTAATTAAACAAGTAAAGAGTCATCACGTCACGCCAGATGTAGCAATACCACCTGGTGCAGGAACAACATTCTCTCGACACATCCTTTAACTGCACAACGTAGAAGGAAAGGAAGCAGGGGAACGGGAGGTGCAGTGTCTCTCTGTCCGCCAGCTTTTTAAGGACACAATGCATGCCAAATGAATCACAGGGAATCAGCCATGCTTTGCTGGCTGGAACATGCCGCGCACGCAGCGCTGCTAACGCAATCAAGGACAAGCTAACGGATGATGGTTTTGTTTGTGGTGGTGGTGGTTGGGGGGGGGGGGTTGGTGGCGCTGAGAGGGGACGCAACATCTGTCAGCCCTAAGGCACAATCTCCAAATGGCTGTGACGAGCAGAGAGGCAAGCGCCCTGGACCCCGGGAGAAGACACAGCGACAGAGGAGGGGAGGCAAGATGAGAGACACAAATACAGATGGACAGAGAATCCGAGGCAGACGGAGACAGGTTGACAGAGTGTGAGACGCAGAGATGGAATAGAGAGAGAAATAACAAGAGTTGTAAAGAAGATGGGATGGGTAAACCTAGGTGAGCAGTGGGATTCCATCAATTATCTTGTACTTGCCTGTACGGGACATTGTCCACTTTCTCAGCATGAGAGTAAAAGCAATTCAATGCGCCTGACGCTGCCGGGATGAGGGACCTGAATCCCCCTTCAGAAGCATTTACTCATGCCAACATAAAGTGTTCATAATAAAGGCATGCACAAAATGAAATATGGTGTTATGTTATTTATGAGTGATCACTGTGAAGCATTTATTATTGCAGTAGCTCAACACGGATCAACATTTCTAAAGAGGGAATGCTGCTGGTTAATTATCTAAACGCATCCTGTTTGTCTTGTCTCTGTTCATTCACAAGTAATGACTGTGTAGCTCTGTGATTTTATACACAGCTGGCACGCCTTCCAACCTATGTACTGCCATAAGGGGCAGCTAGCTCGCTGTAGCTGAGATGGAAACCCAATTATACCAGAGGCAGAAACATGACATGTTACTGTTTGTCAGGTCTGGCAGGAGTCTAGGGGAGCTAAAATGTCAGGCAGTGTTCAATTAGGCTGAGCGTAAATGCTCCGATCAAGAGACAGGAGTTGCGTTTAATGAGACTGATCAAACAGTTTGAAAAGCACCTGGTCGATGTAGTGAACGAGTCAGTGGGGAAAAGAGAAGTAATGATTATGAATATGTGCATCAACTCTTTTTATTTTCTGTGTCCTCCACTAAGAGCCATGTAGCACATAGCCGGTGTGTGTCATGAATATTTATGGTAGAAGTAGCAAGAGTGATGTGATTTGCTAGGTGCTGTCAATGGAGACCTTTTACTAAGTTAACATGGTTTCACATGGACACACAGGCCCGTCTGGTACTTGAGGGGTACAGTTAACTCATTAGTGATACTGCCAGCCTCCCCTTATATCTGATAGCAGCTTTGTTATTGTTAGGGTGTTGCCGACTAAGAATTTAGAATATATATATATATATATATATATATATATATTGCTCATTGATCCCCCTCTGTTTAAGTTATATTATAGTGCAAACAACAACATCTCGGGGGCGGGGGCGAGATACATTTCAGTGTCATGCACCATGCTATTGTATGTGTGTGTAGGTGCGGTGCAGTCCAAAGTACTGAAACAGAGCAACAGACCAGGTTTATTAGCCTGTTCGCTTTGCATGTTTGTAGATAGAACTTTCCGCCCCTTTATTGGGAGGAACCAAGTATTTCTATGTAAAATCAAACATTGCTTAGTTTTTACTTTGGTTTCACATGATAAAAGAAAGTCATGTGGTATTAACATTAAATACAACGGCATTGTTCTTGTTTGCGTGCATTTCTACGCCATGCAGTCTGTACTGACTGCAATGTGCAATGCAATGCATAAATGTGAAAATGCAAAAATTAGATCAAGTGACATGTTCTTCTTAGACTTCTTATGGCGGGTGGAAGGGGAGGTGAATAGTCAAACAAATACAGGACTTTCAACCAGGTGGCTGGTGTTGTTATGCTACGATTGCCATTAATCTGTTTCTATGAACAGCCTGTACAAATAGCTCCCTGGGTTAACAGTGGAATTTTGTTTGTATTACTTCTCCATCGGGATAATACACCTCATTCCAGCTTAACCCTGGGAGGGGGGGTATACACGTGTCTGTTCCTCCATTATCCATCTCCACACGGAAGACCAGAGAGATTAAATACACAGTGACATGATGTTTGTAGCTGCATATTCAGATAAGCCATTTGTGTTGCATTGACATACCTCATCACAGACTCTGCACTTTCAATGTTGGCCCAGCCTTCTGTTCATGGACGGCCTGGCGGGGAGAGGGCCGAGACAGGATATCACATTGTTTTAAGTGCTGCTCCACAGCTGGTCGCTGCACGTTAACAGAATGGATGGACAGGACCTAGAGACTGTGTTTATTTTCTTTAGTTCTGCAGTGTCCCTCCCCCGTTTATGGGCATCAAGGAGGTGAATCTATCCTCAGAAGGAGATGGATTACTCCTCAGCAGAGATCCAGAACCTCTTACAGAAACCCCACTCACAACAGACAGAGAGGGTTTTACTTCACGCACTTTCTGGTTGCCAAGAAGATGGGTGAGTTCAGACCAATTAAACATCTAGATAGGCGATAAGCGCATCACCGACTCTGGGCCATCGTCTCCGGCTTGGCTCCCGAGTAACACTTTACAGTGTTGGGTGGTTATAGGGCCGTGTCATGCCACTGTTACAGTGAATGTAGCACCCATTTCTTCCAGACATCATGGTTTTGGCAAGAGACCAGTCATTGGCTACCCTCCCATGAAGTGGTTCTTGCATGGGGTTAGAGGCAATGCCAAGTGTTCTGTGTCTCGTCCCCACAGTGGGAACTGCCATTGGTAATCAAGGCCTCGTTTAAGGGTCCCTTTGAGCCTCTGGAGCGACCTGTCGGTGCACTACAGTGGCTTGCTGCTTGATGGTGACTGTAGAGGGGCTACCCTCAGACCAAATCCCTCTTTTGTTCCCAAGAACTTAAGGAGTGCTTTCATGCCGAGGGTTATACAGCTGGATACTTTTTGTCTTCCACCCCATGTGAGGGACATGGAGGCAATTCACTTTGCCCAGTTCATGCTTTGGCATATTATGTTAAACGCATGGCCCTCAGCAGTCACACTGAATTGCTGCTTGTGGGCTTCAGGGATGGTGTGGCTGAGAAAGCCCTATTCAAGGAAAGCCTGGCTGGATGGCTTTGTGACTGCATCTCCCAAGCCTATAGGCAGGTGGGATGAAACTCTCACTGTGCTCTGCTCACACTCTACGCACAGCGTAGCAGAGTTGGCGGCCCTGTTTGGTGGGATGAGGGTCGAGGACATATGTACAGCGTGCTCCTTGATTTAGTGGGTACTGTGGGGTTTTGACCCCTGCAGGGTTAGGCCATGGCTCTACCCAGTTCAGTTGCGTACTACCTGGTTTGGCTAGGGCTCCTTCTTCTGTGGAGGTCTACATTATAAAGAAATGGGTGACCTCTGGCGAAAAACTTCTAGCCGGTCAGGATCAGTGTGGTTGCGTCTATGTTAAGTCACGGCAGGGCATGCCCTGACTCCTCCCGCTGTTCCCATAGAGCCCAGTGGAGGGTGGATCCTGTGTGAGTTGTAGGTCACAATATTTAAACCCTAGTTCTATAAGCACAGGCGGAGCCCTCTACCAAGGGGGCCCTGTTGATCTTACGCCATTGGCTGAAGAGGGTAGAGGATGGCAGACAGCATTGTAAGCTGCCTTATATACTGTGGGGTCTTCATGTATTTGGGTAGGCACGTCCTGATTGTCCAGCTTTGCTTATGTACATTTTCAGATGGCGAATGCGTGCTTGTGATTGGAGGAGAGTATTACCCATAGAGTCTAGTAAAGGGCGCCACCTGTGCTAATGGAAGTAGGGGTACAATATCATAACCTTTGTTTTGAGCACCTCAATTAAATTGTGTGGGTGAACAGATTCTATAAGTTTTCTCTGGGTTCTAGCCTTGTTACTTTTTTTGCCAAGGGGTTGGCAGTGATGGGAGGAGATGTTGAGACCTTTAGCCGGTCCAGCACATGTTTACTACTGACATTTATCAACCTCTTGTGAATACTTTACCCTCTCCTGGCTAGACCTGCTCCCCTTTGACTGCCCTTTGGCTTCAATTATGAGACTCAGTATCTCTGGTTTAAGTGCACTTTTCCTTTTCCTGCCGTCCCTACTGATACGGATGTGATAAAGTCCACAATTGCTTCTGTAGCTTTGGGGAGTATTCGAACAAAATAACTAATATAATCCTATTATTGTTATAGTACATATATTGTTTTTCATCACACACATATAATCAATAAATAAGATGTGTTGTAAAGAAGTGTTTTTTCAAAGTGATCTGTCCTCCATTTCCTTTCCCTGAGAGTCACAGGATATTCATAGTGGCGAGAAAAAGACAGGCAAAAGGGCTTTCAGTAAAAAGGGAATATACTCTAATGCTTCAACAGGAGTTCTGAAACATAGAGTCGCTGACAAACATGGGGTTAGTGTATGGGATAAATGGGAACTGACACTCTCATTGTCCCCAATTACTTATGTAAAATTGGCTTCAATTACGAGCTAGTGAGATAGCTCCTGGGTTTCTGCTAGCTCTGTCAATCCCAGTAAGTTCAAAACTGAAACCTCAGGTGGATCGTTCTTTGTTTGCAAGTTGTTTTTTTCTCAGAATTCAAAATAAACAGGAATTGGCTGAAACCAGTATATTTACTTGCATTGAATCATTCAAGTCGGTGTAACGGCAAAGCTAGAAAATGTACTTGCCCCAAAGAGATTAAATCTCAGGCTCTTTTTATTGTTCCACTTTTTGAATGCTTTTCCAATCTGAACACTGTCTGACAACAACAAAATAAATCTATTTATTGCAGGGTGGGAAACTAGTCATAGATTTATAGCGATGAGTCACAATCCAATTACTGGGTGACTGTGTGAAATGGAAAGTATGAAGCTAATTTCATTAATATTCTATCTTGGAGTATTTACGGTACTGCGTCGGCAGAATGAATTCAAGTATTCCTTACACATATCCTAAATGTCCTCCAGCTGGCACATATACGCTTCATTAACCTTTGTCATTTTCAACCTTTTGGCCTCATGATTTACAGTCTCTCACGCACAAACACACACACACTCACACACACAGTCTACTCTTCCACTGAGTGAAATGTTATTCTCCTTCTATGAGTGTGCAAATGTTGATCCTTTACTTATCCAGTGCTTACAAAGGTTGTATGGCAAGTTCCCAAGACAACTGTATTTCTATGAAGTACTTAGATTACTTTCTTTAACCAAATGTTATTCTGTAGGCCCAAAATATGTTGGGTTACAATTCTGTTTTGGGTTCATTAATATAACATTCTTAATGAACCATTGATATGATTAGTTATCAGCGCCATATCTGAAGACTTTCCAGTATGTGGAGCTATACAAATGTGATTTAAAGTTGAAATTAGAAATAATATACTAAGTGTCATTCAGATTGTCTACAGTTGTGGCTCAGAATACCTTGTTTCAATATTGCAGTTTCACAACATCAAAAAAATTGGCGAAATAGCGAAAGAAGCTTTTTGCATTAATAACAGCACATAAAAACATCTCTTACGGCAAAATCAACAGCAAGATAACACATTTCTTTGACAAATCGTATTTGATGGTCCACGTGTTCGCTTTTTTTAGTCACATCTCACTGCTTTTATCAGTGGGGGAATCTGGGAAAAGCCAGCAGATGTGGTCGCTAAAAAATTAAGAATCTATTAAGTGGACCAACATCGTTTTAGCAACTTATATTTTTCAAGGTGAGAATGAACCTGTGGACAGGAACTGTGTTTCTATGAGCACCATGGCCTCGTGTCGTAAACATCTTGATCTGGCCAGCATGTGCATTGGTTTTGGAAGCGAGTGAAAGGAAGACGCAACTCGGTCATAAATAGGTTCACTCCCTTCAGTGGTCTAGGCTCTCAACTTCATACAAACTTTTGTCTTTTGCCTGGTGCATGTTGGTCATCATGTTCTAACCTGTGTAATGGCAGCAAACGTCTGGTTTGGTTAGACGCAGTGCTGTCGCTGCTGGCCACCAGCCCGTGTGACCCCTGACGCTGCAACAAAACCCTTTCCCCCCCAACTCCTGAAAAAAAAAATCCAAGAGGAAACATTGCAATACAATAGAAAGTACTTACCACTTTCGGAGGAGATGGGGCAATTCAGGATCGGTTTGGACTTCTTTCAAATCTCTGCATCTGTTCAAAGACCGCCCATGGTTGGCTTGTGTTAGTCGCGCTCTGTCAACAATTTTTGCTCTTCAGTCTATTCTTTTCTTTTTCTCTTTGCTGGTCCTGCCCCATTATCAGCCATAACTGCCAAAATAACGTTAACAATAAAATTAAATAAAGAAAAATCCTCCTCCTGTTTCCTGTGAACTGGATAATGTACAACTGGCCAAGGCTAAACAGTATGGCGGAGGCATGTGTCTCAGCCATTGTTTTGTTGAGTTTAAATTAAAATACTCGTTAAATTAAGTGAGCCAAAAATGGTTTTCCTTGAAATGTCTCTCATGATACTTACAGATATAAAATATGGATAGACAGGATTGTGACATTCTCCTTCTAATCCAGTTTTATTAAGTTTTGTTCTATTTTAGCGTGATTCTCCTTTTCATTAGACAGTGGAATCCAATATTCTCATTCAAGCCCACACAAAATAAATTTATGGGATCTCATGCACACATCAACATGCAAAAAACAATATTTTGAGACACACGTTAGCATGCAGGAAAGCTGCGTGTGGAGCGACTGAGGAGCGGGAATAACTGTAGAATGCAAACAAGGCAAAGCCCCAATGATTTCACACCATCGTTCCTGAACTGAATAACATTATGCTACAGCCTAGAATCCTTTCCATCCTCCAGCCCTTTCTCTTGTTTGTTTAAGATTGAAAAGGTTTCATGGAATAAACAGAAACAAGCCTCTTGCATCAGAACTGTAGCAATCTCCATATAGATTGCACCTGGGTGTATCAATCTCCTTATTCCAATGTATATTAGTGGAACACATTTCTGTTAGCGTGCTGAATCATATGTACATGCCTGTAATCCCCCATTTACCAGAAATACATCAGTCAATAATAAAGTTGTCCACTCTTCCAGCTGAGTTGCAGTTCCAGGGAGTGAGCCCAGTGTTAATTGGGATTTGTAGTTCAGACAGTTTGAGTACATTTGATTGAATCAGTCAGCATGGGGCTCACGTATGTGGCATTATATCTGCCTTTTGTGATTGACTAACTGGTGTTAGTGGTAACTGCTGTTACCCAAGCGAGTGCTGACAAATGACTCAATATTATGCCCTTAAGAGAGACTAAGAATAGAAGATGCTGACCGGGTCTTTTGTCTGTTACGAGCTGACATCTGTATGTTGTTCCTTAGGCAACGTGCATCTTTAATGAGGGTCAAACCAGGGGCCAGTATTTTCCAGCACCAGTATAGACTTTACTAAAGACATGAGCATGCAGTGGCATGCAGTATCACATCCACACAGCCACAAGCGTGCCTCTCCAAACTCTCTGCTACTGCACTCTGCTAATGATGAGAGCTCGTGTGTGTCTCTGACGTCCACTGATTCAATTATATTTGCATCTGATATTATCCGGGGATTTCTTTGTGATTCTGTGATTTCTCTTCTGGGGGACCGTGCCAGAATTTTGAAAAAAAAAGAAAAGTGGGACCTCCAAGAAAAGAAAGAAGCTCATGGGAAATTATAGCTTTCAAGGCCTGATTGAGCATCGGCGGAGAGAATGAAGAGAGACGTGAAATGTGAATGATGAGGCACACACAGCAACTCCACTTACACACACACATGATATAATCAGTATGTATATATATATATAAATATATATCATACTGATTATATCATCAAGCCTAACAGATACCAATTATTATTTTTGACTTGGCAACATCAGTGGCCACATTTGTAATAATACGCTTTACAGCTCAGATATGCTAATACGTCCTGACTGACTCGTCACTTTGTGTCTGTCTTTTTAACGATGCAGACCTTCCTTCTGTTAAGTGCTGAAAGCCACAGAGTGGAGCTCCACGTTGTCGCTAATCTCTCATCCTTCTGTCATCTTCAGATCATGCTGCTGACTGATCCGGAGGTGGAGAGCAGTCTCCTGATCAGCTCCGATGAAGGCGCTACCTACCAGAAGTACCGGCTGAGCTTCTACATCCTCAGCCTGCTCTTCCACCCTGAGCAGGAGGACTGGATTTTGGCCTACAGCCACGACCAAAAGGTTAGAGAGCGGGCACCGCGGCTAGTGTAGCAGACGGTTGTTCAAAGGTTTTAAAAGAAGGTGATTGTAAAGTCAGATTAGAAACAACAGCTTGATAAATGTGAGATCCTGTCACACAGAAGTGTGGCTCAAAGCACACGACATTCATTTGGGAGAGAAGCAGATACACATAGATTGGATAATTCAAGTCGATATCTTATTAAAGTTTGACTTTCTACATCAAAACAACACAATGTTTACCTATCAAGTCAAAATGGCAAGATTTTAATCAAACACTTTGATCCATAAATTCATTGTTATGAGATTCTACTGCAAATTTGAGGTGGCCAGTCAAAATGGTGGCTTTTAGGTCAAAGTTAAAGTCTCAGTCCTTAAGAGTGGAGTCCTGGTTGATTTGGTGGTGATAGTCAGTGTGTTTCAATACTATTGTCATTTTAATAAAAAAAGACCAATTGGCCTTTTTCCATCATTCTGTGAGCAAATGTGATCTGATTTTGTGCTGCATGAGTCTGTGAACAACGGACGTGAATAGTTGGTTCGTTCTCCGCTCTCTGTGGCTGCTCCTCACCGTTCATTGCCCCCTGACGTGTGTCAAAAATGAACAAAATGACCATTGTCTTGTTTTTAAGTCACATTTTTAGTGAAAGATAGCGGTCAGAGTCAAACACATTCCTTTTTCGTTTGACTACGTCATAATAAAAGTCAACTTGTGTTTCACCAGTTCAATGCCAGTTTATAACATGAGTTGCTATACTTTCATCAGTGGGACGTTGGCTCAATCACCATTGTTTTACCTCATTCGGTGGTAGGCCGTGAGTTAAAGGAGCAATGTGTGGGATTTAGTGGCATCCAGTGGTGAATCCACATTAAATCTGTATTCTGACTTTGAAAATCAAAACTAGTTTAACCAAAATATGAGCCAGTTTTTTGATGAAATTCTTTCAATATCTCATATGTAAGCATACATAATGTATTACTTATCTCTAAGTTACAGAATATTAATATAAAACATGAAGCTAGACTATTCAAAATTTTTTATTTAATTAAAGTGCCTACGTCTTTTGTAGAAAAGCGTTTTTACTTCTCAAAGTAAGTTATCAAAACAACTGTGGTTTCCTCGTCATAAATGACCCCTGTACAATACTTAGCTACAGCTTAGAGACAACGTGCAAATGCTTTTGAAATAGATACTCATCTAACGAGGCAGTGCAGGGTATATGCAAAAATAATTGTGTCTGTGAACGTGAGGCAGAGAGAAAGAAAAGAGAGAGGTCAAGTTTATACACATTTTAAAATAATCATTTGCATTAATAAAATGCTTTTCTTGCAGCTCAGCCCATTTGGGTCTAATGTTTCAGTTGTGATGAATAATGTAGGCATTTTCCTTTGCTGACGAGACATGGGTGTGTGGGTGTGTGTGTGCAAGCATGCCTCCTTTCCCTTCTTGAAGGAAGATCATACTTGCATTGTGCAAAGTATAATCCCTCCTAATACACTCACTCACTCACTCACACACACATACATACATACATACACACACATACCGACACACAGTGCTACAATTTGCTGTTTGATAACTCTGAGATGCCTGAAAGCCACGAATGCCATTTTTAAGTTGTGTTTTCAGCCATTTTTCACTTTATTTTAGCAGTTTTAGAATTCAGCTGTGCCGCCAACTTACTGGCGTTAAATGACTCAGACTGAATGCAGAGCATGAATACATGTAAATAAGGGTCTGGGCTTTCAAACCACTCTTAAATGATAATCATAAACCAATGATGTGATGGGGTTTATGGGTTTAAGGCTTCAGAAGTCATCACAGCATTTTTTACATTAAAAGAATAATGTATAAAATAATCTGAATCTTGAATGTATCCTGGCATAGTTTTGGAGTGTAAGTCATCAGAATGCTTTTCTCTTTTCCCTCTAGGTCTATGACAGCGGTCTCTTTAGAGGACTGTGTATTTGACACAGAATTCAAAGTAGGACATTGGGTCTACACTCAGCTCTTTGAGCAATGTTTACTAAATCACATAGAATACTCTTCACAGACCTTGTGACGGGAAGGTAGCTTTCTTCTCTTTCTGTCAACTTTCTATGAACTTGTTCTGTAAACATTACATACAAATGTTTTCAGGTTGTATTAAAGAGAGATGGAGTGATCCGAAGTTGACCTCTAATTCTGACAAATCCCGTCTGAGATGAATCCCATCTGAGTCCTTGAATCGTCCTCTTTCAAAAATCAGAAGCGTATTTCAGTGTTGCATAAAGCCTTTCAGTTATGAACTTGTTTGCAACCATTGTGTTTTTCCCAACACGTTGTCACTCATCTCGTCTAACACTGCGACTTGGTCAGACGCCCTCACTTTCAACTCTGCAGCTCTACATACCCATCTAGAGCCAGTTGTGGACGTTTCAGGGACATTCTGTCTGTTTACGCTCATTACATGTAGTCTCTTTTCAAAATGAACTTCTTCGGTAGGTTTACAAGTAATGCACATTTATACCTTTATAATTACTAAATGTACATTTACTTAGAAGTGCTGCTTTTCCATCCACTTAATTGTCTCACGACCCCCTCAAAGATATGTTGTGATCTCATAGCGGTTCCCAGTCCTGCATGACAAACACTGAAGATAAAGTTGTCAATAAAGTAAATCTAAGATTTTTTTTAGGGCTGGGCAAGTTAACGTGTTTTTATCGCGTTAACGCATTAATTAATTAACGGTGACAATTATTTTATCGCTCGTTAACGCACTTTTTTTTTTATTATTATTTTGAAAGTCCGTTGCTCACTGGCAGCGGTGGAGGAAGTCTTCGGCAGACTACGTTGGATGCAGCGTGTTTGAGAAGTATAGATGACAGAGAAGTGAATACAAACTGCAGCCGGTTAGTATTGTGGAAGATGTCGGTCTGAGGAACGTTCTCAAGGTGCGTTCGCGTCGCGTTTGGTGTGAACGCACCTTTAGGATCGCAACAAATGACGGCACACATGAGCCTCAAGACGCACCATCACAATAAGAATACACGAGTTGCATGAAAACGAGAGGACTACAAAAGCGGCGGCGTTACCACGTGCGCCAGCTGTTGCTCTCACTGGAGACTACTGGACATCGCTGGGTAACCATCATCACCTCGGAGTTACAGCATTATATTGATGAACAGTAGAGCTGCATTCACATGCTCTGACTGTCATGAAAACAGAAGACAGACATTTTCATGAAACGTGCTGAAACATTTTATTTATGTTGCACAGCAGTGGAACGTTTCACATAAAGTCAGCACACTGAGCACAGATAGTGAAGAGATATAACTGCTACTGTGTGAAGAGAATACTGCTGTTAAAAAGCACCTGATTTGTTTAAAGTGTTTGCAAACCAAATGTTATTGCCCTTTTGTTCATATAGCAGTACTTTTTAAAATAAAAGTGCGCAATACACTACTTTTGAATTAATTATTGAACTTTGAGCATAACAATGCGATTAATTGCGATTACAAATTGTAATTGTTGCCCAGCACAAATTTTTTTCAATATTTATTTAGACCAAAACACTTGTTATTGAGATTAACTGTCATTGTTTGACATATTTCGGGGCCATTGTGAAGGTTTTAGTGAATCAAGCATAGGTAGATGATGAGATAATGGTACTAATGATTCTAATGAACACACAGGATTTACAGCGCACGTACGATCAATTAACAGTGCAACAGCACATTAAGAAAATACGCCGCTCTTGAAGTCCCATAGGTGAACTGAGGGACATAAAATGCATCACGATGTTGTTTTCCTTCTTCAAAGTGAAGGTTTAGGCTGTTCCTCCAGTTTTTTCAGTCAGACTTTTAGAGCTATTGACAGGAATGACTAAGCTCTTTGACAATGCGTCAAGAAATGCAGATCACTAACAACAACTTAACGCAGGAGCTCTGGCTAAGGGGCCCCTGAGCCCTTGGGCCCCTAGGCCTGGGCCCTGTAGGCCCGTTTGGTAATACACCCGTGGAAACAGACGGCGGTTCACTAACTATTTAGTCTGTGTGGTCACTCCCTGTCTGGGGCCATCTCGCTCACTCATCATCTCCCCCCCAAAACTGCTTCTCTTTCACTTTCCTCACCTCCTTTTGGCAGTGCTGCTGCAGTTGTTGATTGAGAGACTTTTGGAGGTTGTAAAGTCTGTGTCGACCCCTCCACCCCTCACCTCCCCCGCCTCCCGCTCTCTGCCTCTTCACTGTCACTTGCTTGGCTACATACTAACTTGCTGCGGGAGGATAATTAGGCAAAGTGATTTCCTGCACCCCTCCGCCTCTCCCACTTTTGCTTGCATCTGCTTAGCACAGCTTGGCATGGACGTCATTGTAATGTCGTCACCCGTGCAGTTTGTCTCTCCCTCTTTGACATGAGAATATACACACACCAGCTGCAGTCACAGTGAATATATAGTTTGCATATGCTCACCGTGGAGCGGATACAATGGAGGAGGAAAATATATATGCGTCACATAATGTCAGGACTGCAATATCATTCTGATAGGTGGAGGGGAATATAAGGTCTTAAAGGTTTAATATGATATATATATACATATATTAGATATATTTTTGCATTACAATGTCTAAAAACAGCTAGACCTATGTTATATATTTTTTTGAGTTGTGTACTTACATTATTCCAAATGTCAAACAACTTTTCAACATGAGAAATCTGTTACTTACGATACGGTTAGGATACGGTGTGTTTCTGTACTGATAGAAGGCTCTTTAAACTGAAGCCATTTGTGCATCCTAACATTATGGCTTTTACAGACTAAAGTGTACTTGTGGTATAACCTACGCAAAGTGAGAGATGACCATCCTAGCATGCTGTTTAAGGGACATTGATGGTCCTGAAGCTAGAGTCAGAGTCACATTTCAGGGCTGAGTAGTACAGGGGGTCAAGTTTGGAGAAGGCGGGTGGTCAGGCAAACCTGTAAATACTATCAGCAAATCAATCTGAGCCAGCAGCTAAGCTTTTATGATGCCATGGAAAAACAGGACTTAAGCCTGTGTAGAAAACCCATTGTGATTTTCACTTTTTTTGCGAGATGGCCAATAGGGTAGTGTTGGGAAGAGACGTCACCGAACTCTGTCTTTATCATTGTTTTAATTAAGAGACCCCTAGCAGCAGGAAACTACATATTGTGCATTGAAGCTGATTTTTGTTGAAGCAATAATCTATTAAAGTCAGCAGTAACCTTTGTCTTTAATTTTTGTGACGTTAAAATACAGCGAAATGTAAGGAAGCAATGAATAACAGGGATGCTTTTGAAATGCAGGCCTACACTTCACCCTTCGGGGTGAAGTAAATAAATGCAATTATAAAATAAATGAACATAAACAAACAGAGTCACATGTTTGTTATCCAGTAATAGATGGTTATTTACACATTTTGCATGGTTGATCATGCTCAAAATGGAAAAACTCCAGCTTGAACCAGTGGAATACGTTGTATGCTTCATTGCATTCCAGCTGTGAGCTCCAGAGGAAACAGGATTGTCATTGTGCTTTGTCAGAGAATGCAGGTGTGTTTGGAGACAAAAGGACTTCAGTGAGTATGACAGTGAGGTTGTTAATTTACTTTTGGGGCACTAGGGGGTTAAAGTGCCCATCCCTGACTGCAACCACCCTGGCCTTTGTTGCTTGCCATGTCTCTCTCCCGTCATTTCTTGTCAGCTCTCTAACGAGTTGTAATTACTAAACCCAGTCTAAACACAGGGTATATTGTGTTAACAAATTCTGAGAATTACATCTCACCTGGAAAAAAAACATGAAACCTTTAGTCCTATTTTGAACATGAGGTAGTATTATCATTATTACAAATTTTTTTTGGTTTCATCTGCCTAAACTTGGGGGCCACTCTCTCGTGCACCACTTGCACGAGAGAGTGCAAGTGGTGCACTTTTTCAACTGTTTCATAGATGAAACATTTTTTGGGGGGTAAATTGGAAAGATTTTTCTTAACCTTATTTTCCCCCCACTCTCAGAGCTTCCTTTAGAACTTGAAGGGAAAACACATGCTCACTTACCTCCTGTACAGCAGCCATGAACATAGTTTGAGTTGTATGTGCCTAGGTTAAGAGATCTCTATCTCCACCCCAATGAAAAGGGAGTGATTTGAGTTTTTTTGCGGTGCTCATAGTTTTGTAAAATTATATTTAAAGCTTCATTGTTCTTTCCTTTTGCCAATTTGGGGTGTGACTCAATAGCAAGCAAAAAAAGCAGATTTAAAATAGAGTATTGAATGTTTTTTTTAATATTGATTCAATAATTGATATCGTTAAAGAATTAAACTTGAATCAGCTGAAACGGGACGTCTGAAATCACAATGGAACAAGTGAAGGTTCTCATTTTTATGGACAGCTGGTTCCATTCCACAGAGTTCTCCCATGCCTTCTCCTCCCTCTCTGTGTCGCGTGGTAATAATGTGAGCAATCCACTGATTTACTGACTGGTGAACAATGGCTGTATTGAGACCACCCACCAGGCCGGGGCTGCTCTCATCTCATTTCCCCCCCCCCCCCCCGTTCACAGGCTTGCTACAGCACGGTGCATTTCTCTAGTGCAGGAATACTGACGCCCGGCACATCTTTCTTTGTGGTCCCATTCTTAGCTCGGTGGTAATTGTGTCCGTGTGTGCAGCAATAATCAGGTCTCTGCAGTAATAGGTAGTCGTGTTGGAAGGCAGATAATGCTTGTATCCCTAAATGTCCTTAAGCATGTCCTTGTGAAAACAAACCCAGAGAAAAGTGGAAATGCACAGCGTGTGATAGTAGGATGGTTTGTGTTGCGGTACATCTGACTGGCTGTTTAGATGCTATGTGAATGAATTCTCACCTGGTTTTCTTGTTGCAGCTCTACAGCTCGGTGGAGTTTGGGAGAAAGTGGCAAGTGGTGCACGAGAGAGTGGCCCCCAACCGGTTCTACTGGTAAGTACAGAGATTTGGACATTGATGAACAAGTTGTAGAAAATATGAAATTATGAACTTGATCTGACATCATTCACGATACAGCACTGGTTTTGTTCTATTCAGGTCAGGGCTGATTGAAAAAAAAGATCTAACTTGCAATTGCCTAATGATTGTTTTCTATAAATTCAACTCTAGACCTAAATTGGTGAGCTCCATAGTCTGAAACGCAGTAAAGCTAATGTATGCTTTTTCTCCATGAAAATAATCAGATACAATTATGCATGTTGCATAATGATGCATGATGTTGCTTGTTCCTCCAAAGATTCTGTAATGCAAACCAGTCAGATAGAAGTAATTGACTAACTAGTAACTAACCTAGCTAGTATTGTACAGAAATAATACCAATTCAGCACGTGCATTTGGTAAAATGTTACATTACTGTCCTTGATCAACACGTTCTGTCTCAACTCGTCAAAAACCGACCCTTGCTCAGTGGCCCAACGCTTCAAACTATGACGGTGTGTCACTTTACACCTGCGAAATGTCTTTATAAAAAAAAAAAGCGTTGGTATTTGACGAGTTGGAAGTGAGAACAGATTAACGGTCTAAGAGTGGCGGTGCCAAGAGGGGGGGGCACGGCCATCGATCGATCAATCAATCACTGGAATGGCATATTGACATAGATCTCAACGAGCCTATGAACTACCACAGCATAAAAACCCATCTGGCCGCCCTGATGATAAATGTCTGGGGGAGCCACTGCGGTCCAAATGGCATTATGTTAATTGGTAACAGCTGCATAGTGATAAATATGACAAACATTGCTTGTTTTTAGTGTATGGCTTTTTTATGATGATTTTAATGTTTGTAAAGTGTCTTTGAGAATTTTGAAAAGCGCTCTATAAATAAAATGTATTATTATTATTATTATTATTGCAGTTTCAATATAAAAAGGAAAGAATCATTCAGCTTTAATTATGATTTGGATTTTCAGGTTCAGTTACAGGATAGGATTCATCCAACTCTGGAAAACTGTTAAATATGTTTAGTAATGATAATAAACAATTATGTATCTGTACAAATGAAATGATTTAAGAGGCGCTGGATTACTTCATTCTTGAACAAACTAAATATTTCATGCAGATCTAGACAAACTGTTGCATTAATATTACGAAACAATAATTGTGTGACAACTTATCAGTAAAACTAGTGTTGACGTCATCATGAAGGGCACTTTTGACATTGTAAATGTCCTGAACAGACTGCGCCTCCACAAAGTGAGGAGCGGATGAGCCAGAGAGGTTTTTAAGATTTAAATTATTCATGTGTCTGGATTACTTGATCGTCCTCTGTGGCAGACAGTTACATTATGTGACCGACAGTGTTCAGCCGTGGAGAGAGGCTCCAAAATCAGTTTTGGGCTCAACCTGAGTACTGTTTTCCTTTGAGTTGAAATAAAGTATATGAATGATTGAAATAATCTCATGGTTCCTCTCAGCAAGGCCTTCAAAGCCAAGTTGTGATAGTTTGTGTCTATCTGGAATCGTTGCATAGTCGTTAACCCTTCACACCTCGCATTACAATGTGCCTCGCATCCACATTGTATCTAGATATGATTTGTACCGATAACATTTACACCTTGTCATAACAGGTGTCTCCAGTGTCCAAACGCATCAATCTGGTGCACAAGCAAAATTAAGAGGCTAGATAAACTATTTAGTTGTTTGCTCTAGTAAACAATTTCATTATAAACACATTGTTATAGATATGAATGGTGATGATCCAGTAAATGAGACAGGACCCGTGTTGGAAGACGGGTTGGGTGGGTTGCCGACATAGCCCCAGACTCCTGAGTCGTGCCGGGAGCCCCGTTCTTCCCTGCGGGGGGAGAGGGCACAGCGAGTGCAAGTCTATGGCCCCGGGTTGCAGCGAGATCCAGTCAGGGTTGGCCTCTAGCCATCTTTCACCCCAGGCCTGTTGAAGCCCACGCACGAGAGCCGTTCACAGCGTACATGGACGAAATACACTTAGCAAGGGCCAGGCAGAACTGGGGAGAAGGTCCTCCCACACAGAGCGCCCGTTCCTGAGTAAAATCCCCCCAGGCTCTCTGGAGAGAGCAGATGGGCACAACGAGTTATATAAAGTATATCGCTTTTCCATTTTGGACAGCATCCACAATTTTCGGGAAAGTTTCTCACTGGCTGCCGCTGTACGGTGCACGTGCAGCGGTATGGCGGCTCCACTAGTCCACCGATGTGTCCTTAGGCAAGACACTTAACCCCAAATTGCTCCCGCAAGCTGTGCCTGCAGTGCAGTGTGGGACTGTTAGAGTCGTGATGGGCAGGTGGCACCTTACATGGTAGCCCCTGTCATCAGTGTATAGATGGGTGTGAATGGGTGAATGATGAAATGTAGTGTTAAAGCACTTTGAGTGGTCAAAGCAAAAATTATGATTCATATTCGATGAATTGTGCAGCCCCACTGCTCTCCCGTCCTCTCCTCAGCTACATGGTCTTGTCGTCATCAGGTCACAGGTGTCAGGTCCAGCTCAGCGGTATCTAGCATGTCTGGCCTCTACACAGTAACTAACTGTAACAAAAAGCTTTCACCTCTATAAACTGTCAGGGTAGTAACAAGCTGGGCAGCCAGGAGTGAAGGGAGCCTGGAGGGCTGATGCTGCAGAAGCTGTCAGAGTTCTATTTTGGGACGCATACTGTGCCGTAGGTGTGGTGGTAGTCCTGGTAATGAGGCTGCAGAGGGAGCTTATGGCCGGTGGACATGTGGCCACCAAACATGTGAAGGAGATGAAGAGTAGTCAGCTCATTTAATCAACATGACCAGCACTCGGTCACACGGCGCAGGTCGGTGCAGATTTGAACAAACGGCATTCTCAATTCCACCGCATTCAGCTATAATCACTTTGTGAGCTTAGCTAGTACAGCCGTGAAGTGTTTTGCATATGACATTACCAATCGCTATAAAAACATCTGGAGCTGCCTGAATGGGATATTTTTTTTGCAAAGCAACAGCTCAGCTCCACTTGTTCTGACGTCTAGTGTCCTCAGAGACCACACAGCTGTCCGAGCTCGTGTCACACGAGCACAGAGCCGCTGCAGTGGGCCGGCAACGTAGAAGCTGAGCTTTGCTTCCCACCGCTTAGAGGTAAAGTTTAAACAAAACCATGAAGCTCCACTGACTAGAAGAGTTTTTCTCTGCCTGCCTCACCCTGTTCTTGAGTAGCTGAGGGGATTATTCAGTCAAAGTGGAAATGGGGTTTGGATGAGAAAATCATCAGTGAAATTACCAATGCGTCTAATGCTATGGTGGTCTCTCACGGTCCCCTTTTATCTCTCTCTCTGTTTAGGTGTGTGTTACCTGTGGACTCATCTCTGTCTCTCCCCCCCCTGTCTCTCTCCACCTCCCTGTTCTCCCTCCGCTTCCCCTGTGATCCCCCAGTCTTTTTAATTCATATTTAATGCCCTAATATGTTATTCCCTACTGTAGAGAGAAAATCAATGGCTTTTCCTCTCCTAATGATGCCAGGAAACCTCTTCCTCCATCCGATCTGGGGGCTCTACACATTTATATCACACAGTAAACCTGAGGTCCTTTTTCGTCACACTTTAGACTCTCATCCACAATGAAGACAAAGACAAGGCAATTCCTCCACCCAACTCCTGCTGATGTTTACCACAACTGTCATAGCACATGACTCTTTGTAGTTATACATTTGTGCGACTTTGCAGTGTGCAATCTATCAGGTCTGACAGCAGCTACAGTGGGTGGCATCTGCCTGAAGGCTAAAGACTAATGGTGATGTTCCTGAAACACATTTGTCTGCCTTTCAGGTCAAAAATGGGTTTGGACAAAGAGCCGGGCTTAATTCACCTGGAAACCAGCATCTCTGAAGGACGTGAGTAATGGAATTCCGTGTTCAGCGCTCCGCTTTCTCCTGTCTTTGCACTGTATGAACATTGTGCTGAAGTAGAGAAGAATTGGGAGTTGTGTGTGGACAATGCTGCTGAAGGGTGATGCAGAGGGACAGCGGAAATGGCCGAGTCTTGGGACAGACAATAGCCATAGAGTGAAAAGTAATGCATTTATTAGAATGCTTTTAAAAAGCAAGTGATTTAGCTCAGTGGAGCTTGCGTTGGAATAGAGAAATATCACTCGTACTCCTGAATGACAATGAACACTGGGATATTATGAGTTCCTATAGAGTATTTGATTTGATTTGCTTACTTCGTCAATTTTTTTGTTTATTTGTCCCATTATTTGTCATTTCATTATTTATTTGACATTATCTGTCAGCGCAATTTTAAACTTTAAGAAATCATTCATTTGCTATAAATATGATAAACTGTTATAAAGGGGAATCCCACTGATAGGTCCGATTCCAATCCGACCCCTCCACCCTCCCAGTTGCTGACGGAGAACTCTGTGCTTCATTCAGCTGTGAGTGTTTGTAGTCATACTCAGAGAGCAGAGTATAAATACAGCAGCAAGCTTCAGGACAAACTTCCCTATCTCCGGCAGACACAGAAAGTCTCTTATAACTTTTTGCAACCATGGTTCCATATCAGCTTCTTTTCGGAAGCAGCAACCTACGCCTGTGGAGAGAAATAAAACTCTCAAGCTTCTTTGGTGCCATTTATTTTTTTTGTCAACCTCTTCTTGCGTTCAACTTTAATATTCATGAGCTGCTTGGTTTATGCAACAGTCCCTGTAAATATACACTTTACAGTCAAATGAACATGTCTACCATTTCTAGACATTTGATCCTAAACGCATGGTAACCTTTAAGTTGTTGCCGTCTGTATGGCAATATCTAATGTCTCTTAGTTTGAGCAGAGCAAATGTTTGTACAGGACTAAAATAATGTTCTGTAGCTTTAAAGTACCAATCATACGAACACACATAACAAACATCAGTCGTGTCAGAAATTGCAGTCACACAGCCAGAGACTATTGATCATGCGCTTGTGAACGAAGCTGACATATATTTGGCAGAGGCTAACATGCGGGGACAGGCTCTCTGCCGGCGCCGCAATTGAAGGCAAGGAAAGCAATTGGCCTCTGTGGTCATCTGTCTCCCCCTCCGACTGGGACCACTTTATTGACACGTGTAATGCAGGAAGCCACAAAGAAGGCCGCTTGGCTCTGGATGAAGGCTGCCTTTTCTTCATTGGCTAATACGGTCGCTGATGCCATGACTTGACGTGTGTGTATGTGTGTGTCTTTGTGCGTGGGAGCAGAGGCGCTGTATGTCACCTGCAAGCTGCAGAACTGCACCGACGCCAACAAGGGCAAACCATTCCCCGGCTACATTGACCCCAATTCTCTGGTGGTACAAGATGAGTATGTCTTTGTCCAGGTAGGTAATTGTCCAGTTTGCTCAGTGAAAAGCTTTCGAGCCGCGTATGAGACATTTTTCAAGGTCATTCTCAGAGAGTGCTATTAGTGCAGCTGTGTGTCTCCGTAGTGGTGAAAAATGCTTGGTCTGTTTTTTATTTGACGTGTCTCCAAAATGTTTTCACTCAACGATTTCATCACCTTAAGGTGTCAGCCGCAGGGAGGCCGATCTACTATGTGTCTGCTAAAAGGGATGTCTTTACACCAATGAAGCTGCCCAAGTACACACTTCCCAAGGTAACAAATATACCGCCTGATTCAAATTCAATTAACAGATATGCACGAGATCTTGATGATTAACCACCTGCTTCGAATGTTATCCAGCGATTTCATGGTAGCTATTATGATGGGAGCAATGGAGGAAGTCCATTCACGTTCAAACACAAAGTCTGTGTTTGGAGGAGGATGGGTAAATGGACTTTCACCCATGGGACAGCTTTTTGTGTCCCATTTGAAACCAAAAGTCAACATTGACTTACCGTATTTTCCGCACTATAAAGCGCACCGGATTATAAGGCGCACCTTCAATGAATGGCCTATGTTAGAACTGTTTTTATATATAGGGCGCACCGGATTATAAGGCGCATAGAATAGAATAGCGTCGTAAACGTTTCTCTTCAAAGGTGCCATTTTGGGGTCTTTATACACACAAGTGGTGTTGGACTAGGAGTAAGCACAGTACCGGTGTTTACCGCGGTGCGGCTTTGTAGTTTACCAGTCGTACTGAAACATTTTGACAGAGCGCCGTGTACAACCAGTATGGATCAACCAATTAACCAATTGATCCATATATAAGGCGCTCCGGATTACAAGGCGCACTGTCGTTTTTTGAGAAAATTAAAGGCTTTTAAGTGCGCCTTATAGTGCGGAAAATACGGTATTTGACTGTACTTTTGGAATGTAAATCACATACTTAACTAACTCCACGTACTGTATGTACGTGGAGTTAGTTAAGTATGTGATTATGTAACAACGTCTTTTAAACCAAACTACAATCTTTTCCTAAATCGAACCAAGCAGTTTCGTTGACTAAAACTGAAGTCATGTTCTTTCAATTCACCGTCTGAAGCATTAGAATGATGATAACCATTGATAACGCCTCTTCAATAGGCTGACATTCTAATTGTGTGATTAAAAAATAATGGATTGATCTTTGGTAAGAGTCCATATCTTATCATGGGTCACCGATAATATTTGAAACAAATTCAATTGAAATTGAGTTGATAGTGCTGCGGTTTGTTGTTTTGTAGTTGTCTGCATGCAAAAGCACATAATATGCTTTCAGCTGTGTTTGGTATGTGGGCTAGAGATGCAGTGAGGTGCCAGTTCATCGCTGGCGCTGTGTGACACTCTCTTTGTTATTTATGGGCAAATCAAGGCCAAAAGTAACTCACAGTGTTTTTCACAATTGTTATTCCGTGCTGCTCCGTGTGCGCATGGCCTCGCTTGTCACATCCCCATTGACAATTAGACATGTTTTATTCAATCAAGCCCTGGGCGCCCCGGTTGCTGTCGGCTCATTGCAAGGTGTTATTGGCACAGCCAGAGGTAGATGAAGCACACAGCCAAACAGCATGGCCTCAACTGCATAATCTCTGTCCAACAAGCCTGACGTAGTGATAATGATTGTAGTATCCTCTTATTGAAATGGGTGAATAGAGAGGATGTAACAGTTCAGATTATTGAATATGATTAAACCCAACGAGAGTGTTAAAAAATCTTTACAATCGGTGTTTCTCAATGAGACACAATCAAAAACATGATTATAAGAAGCAAATTCAAACCTTTATAAATGTCAACTACAAATGAAACCTGTTGACACTCCGACGGCCCGCCCACGTTTCTTTGGAATGTTAACTGTACACCTGTGTTATGTACACAAGTGTTATGTATAGGTAGGTACTGATGCGACATATCTTTGGAAAGCTAAGATTCTTGTGATTCGATTATCACCTATCGATATAATCATTATGCAAACCCTTTCAAGATACAATCACAACAGCAGGTACAATCAACGCCTCTGTCAGACCACCAACCAACAAACAAGCAATTACAAAATTGAGGCAACTCACCAATGAAGCCTCATAGTATTCCACCCGTCGATAATATTCCAACAAAAACGGTCTTGTTACATTGCCAAAGGTCCAGACGATCCAATCCAGTAAAATATTTAGTCCAAAAGACATTATTACGTCCATAAATACCCACGGACTGCTGTTGCATCATTTCAAATTAGCCGGCAGATATGCCTAATTATTTATGTATTTTCCAACGTAACTCCGGTTCGCATGTAAATATTGCCAGTCTCTGGGTCTCAAAATGGCGGCTGCACTCTGTCCTTTCGATTGCCACCTCACTTGACCTATTAGGTGCTTCCATGTCCTGTCCACAGCCTACAATAGCCAACGAGAGTCTTCCCCTCTTCTTTCGTGTAAAGCTCGAGCCAATTGCAACCGATCGTTCTGATGACTGACGCTTCGTATAGCCAATGAAATTTTAAAAATGACGGTATACAGCTTCAGTGGGTAGATTTAGAGCCACAACACGGAAGTCACTGCGTAACCGCGAGTCTGCTTCCTGCGTCCGTGCCTAAAATGCAAAGTGTGATTTTGGAGACTTTAGGAAAGTGAATAATGGCAAAATAACTTATAGATTACTGTATATCGACATAAATAAGCTTTAGTTTGAATTATGAATACACATTTTTACACAGCCTAGGTATGTAACCATGGTTACCATGGGTCTCCAAATGTCCTTTTTTGGAAAACGCCTAGACATACCCTTAGAAAAACATGTGTAAAATATTAATTTACTGTGGTATTGTTATCAAATTTGAACTTGGACTAGGTAAGGCTGCATGCTGTGGTCCCAGCTAATAAGTTCCAGCTATAGTCATCTGCAGGCGTCCGTTTGCAAAAACATATTCAGGCGGAAATAAAAACCTTCTACTTCAGTGTGTTTAAACTTCTATTACTCAATGCCAGTAGCACTTACAGTGAAAAACATCAGAGTGTTACCTTTCAAAAGAGACCAAAACCATGCATGTACTCCAAATGGTTCAAGAACAGCTTTCAATTTACTTTGGGTATGCCTTGGATAGGTGTTTTAGGCTAATTTTACTGGAGTGGTAACAGGTTAAGTGCTAATTTATTCTATTCATTTTAGAAATTAATACATTAAAAAAACAAAATTTGTTTCCCCCAAAATGTGTTCCTTCTACAGAAAATCTATCGTGAAAATGATATACAAATAATACATTCTAAATAAGCATTCTGCTTATTTGGAAGTCTCCTAAGTCTAAGTCTCCTTTCAAAAAAGCGAATTTTATACATGTTGAGTTCAGGAGAAGCCGAACTCTACTTTCAAACTAGCCCCCCACATATGGCGGTAGGCTTCTATACTAGACTTTACGGTAAAAGTGTGTTGGAGCTGACTTCAAAATAAAAGCGACCAGAGGGTGAATGTGATCGGCAATTTCAAAATTATTCAGACGTTCATTGGAAAGAATCAAACAGTTTTTTTAGAAAATATGAAAATATTGAGATATATATTGTATAATGAGGCAAGACTTAAAAGAGGGATATTATTTACAAGCCGTACCCACACACTTGACCTATATGCCAAATTGCAGACTCCTATGGCGAAAATTGGAAGTATTATTTGGATCAACAGAGTGAGTTATGGAGCTGCTGGTCGCAGCTAAAAGTCACGAAGCCTGCACCTAAAAACAAAAACAGGACTAAAGGGAACATTAAAAATAAATATCAATCACTGCTACTGAGGTATTTATTATGTATCATACTGCTGTTAACTTTGCCTCTCTTTCAGGACCTGCATGTGATAAGTACGGATGAAAACCGAGTGGTTGCAGCGGTACAGGAGTGGAACCAGAATGAAACCTACAACCTGTACGTGTCGGACACGTCGGGGGTCTACTACACCCTGGCTCTGGAGAATGTGGTCAGCAGCATGGGCCCTGAGGGCAATGTCATGGTCGACCTCTACGAGGTAAACATCCATCATTCCATCTATCCATCCTTCCATCCATCCTTCCTTCCTTATCCGCAGCGGGGGCAGCAGGCTAAGCAGGGTATTCCAGATGTCCCTCTCTACATTATCCAGCTCTTCTTGGGGGACCCAGAAATAAGATATTTAATCCCTCCAGCATGGTCTGGGTCTACAACAGGGCCTCTTACCAGTTGGACGTGCCCTGAAAACCTCTAAAGGGAGGTGTCCAGGAGGCATCACGCTTAGATGTCTGTTCCACCTCAGCTGACCCCTTTCGATGTGAAGGAGCAGCGGCTCTCCTCCGAGCTCCCTCCGGATGTCTGAGCTCCTCACCCTCTAAGGCTGAGCCCAGCCACTCGATGATGGAGGCTCCTTTAAGCCACTTGTATCCACGATCTCGTTCTTTCGGTCTCTACCCAAAGTTCATGACCATAGGTGAGGGTCGGAACATAAAAATCGAGAGCTTTGCCTTCCTGCTCAGCTTCCTTTTCACCACAAAGGTCCAGTACAACACCCGCATTACTGCTGATGCCACATCATAACCTGAGTCTGAATGCTGGTGCGTTGGTGGAGCCGGTTTGTGAGCTCAGCCGCAGGATCTGCTGATCTGCTGATCTCTTGGCACTGCAGGGCTTGGTAATGATATGAGTGGGGGGTCACTACGTTGTGTCCAAAATGTAATTGGTATTTATTTCTATTTTTCTTATATTGGCTTATATTGGATATTGGCCCTGCAATCATTATTTGAAGTTTTCTTCTTGAAATATAGGAGAATCTTACAGAACCATGCATGCAGGGTCTCAAAGGGGTGTTTGTACCATTAAGGATCATCTTGTTCTGTAAGTGGACCCAACAGCTCGCAGCCATAGAGTGCAATTGGTTAAATTACACACTCAATGAGTTTTTGTCAAAATTCTAATTGGATTCGGTTTGGATATTTGTTTTACCTTATTTATAAACCTAGTTTATTATAGTCTGTGTAGTTCTCCACTTTTTTTCTTTCTTTGGTTGAACATATTTATCCTATTTTGGTAAAGATTATTTTAGTCTTTTGGGGGTCTGTCGGGGCTCAGGTCTGACAGTACTGCTCCATCAGGTCCAGGCTTTGCTGTGGGGGGCAGCAGGATCAGATTGTCCCCAAAATTCATGATTTTCACTTCAGATAAGAGATAAGATAATCCTTTGTTAGTCCCGCAGTGACTTCCTGATTGTGGAGACATACCTTGGGGATAGGGCACTTTCTTATTACAGTAGCCTATTTATTTATATACATATTGAAGACGGAGCCTTGACGAATGCACATTTTTTGCAGAATGATGTCGACATCATTTTTTGAATTCAAGAGCTAAATTCTTCAGCCCGAAGCTTGAAGATTCTCACTCGAGTCAGTCCACTCGACCTCGGGGGGGGGGGGCTCTGCATAGGCTGCATAGACTGGTGTGGACAAGTGGACTTCTTTTTTAGTTGACTCTGCTCCAGTCTTCCATTGGTATGCCGTACATGAGGTCTACCCCACACCCCACTCCACCCCCAAGTTTGCAGTATTAATTTTGGCCATTTTTTTCTTTTTAGGTAATGGTATCAAATAAAGGCCTGCTTGATGAGAGCTCAGCCCACAAGTTTATTATGAACACTGATCAATATTTTAGAGCTAGGAGGTAGAGATGATGTTTTGTCATTTTGGAAACAGCCCCTGCTGCTGTAGGCCAACAGTCTTCAGAGCACATTGTGTGAATACGAAGTAGCTTCAAAGTGCTGACATCAACAAAGGCAAGAGGGGATTGTGCCAGGGATATGGATTTTTTGGAGGCTGAGATTATTTCTTTCTTTGATGAATAACTGCAGATATTACTTTGCAAAATGCACCTAATCCAAAAAGAAAAAGAAGTGTGCTAGGGGCTAATGTTGAGGCTCTTGTATGCATGCATGCACAACTTGTAAAGCCATAGCCAAACATCTGCAAATACTATATCTCTGAATCAGATAATTAAGCTGTTGATGATGCTGCAGGTGTCTTGCTGTGGCCTCGGCGATATAATCAAATCTACTGTCTTGATTGGGGTCGCCACCCAAAATGTAGGATATGCTAAATCTCTCCTCCAAGGGAGATTGAAGTATCAGTCAATTACTAAAGTGAACTTTCATCGCCTGATGCGACTGCCACTGATTCCGAGGGGCTTCCAACAAGGAGTCAGATTAATTTAAGGCACACATTGATGACTGAAAAGTCCCCAGACAGTCAATCATTCTCCGCTCAATGTTTGTTTTTGTTGGGAATACAGAAGAGGTAGGCGTGCTTCGCTACATCGCCCCAGGGCATGTGATTTGCTTTGCAGTCTTTGCATACATTTTCTGCAACAAGACTCGGATGGAAGTACAATAATAAAATATTTTGGGCGTATGACGTGTGCATCTGTTTTCATTTGCAGTTGTGAGCTGTTCTCTTTCTGATTCCCCAGGTAGCGGGAATAAAGGGGATGTTCCTCGCCAACAGAAAGACGGATAACCAAGTGAAGACGCACATCACCTACAACAGAGGCAGAGACTGGAGTTTACTGCAGGCGCCGAGCAAAGACCTGAGGGGCAACAGCATTCACTGTGTGCTAGTGAGTGTCTTCGTATCTGCAAGCGTTCTGCTGCGTTCATACATGGTTATGTATGTGTGTGTGCTTCCATCAAAGAGAGGCCTTGACAGGAGTTGACTGATCCCAGTAGCAATGAGAGGCCGAGCTCAGAAAGAGCAGCGCCCGTCAAAGCTGAGTGCTCTGAGGCTGCTGAGACGAAAGGTCAGCCATTTTGATTCAGTCCAATAAGCTGACCTCCCATTTAAAAAACAAAGACAAAGAGGTGTCAGACAGAAAAGCAGACATTTCGTTCTTCCGGAAAGACCTTGAAAGTTGCTTCTCATAGTCTAGTCTAGCTTTCACTCAAAGGCCAAGGTGGGACAGTCAGAGTAAGGATTCTCACTGCATAACTTTTTAACTACGGCTGTGGTGTTTTGTCAGTGAAGCCCACCCACTGCCATCTCCCTCTTCTACACTACATTACATTACAGTCATTTAGCAGACGTTTTTATTTATCCAAAGCAATTCAGATCCTATCACACCGTAGGCACAGCTACGGGAGCTAAGTGTCTTGCTCAAGGACACATCGACATGCGACTAGCGGAGCCAGAGCCGGGGGATCGAACCACCGATCCTCTGATTGAAGGACGGCCCCGCTCTCCACTTAGCCACAGTCGCCCACTATTCTGTGTACCTGAATGAGAAGAAGCCAGACGAAGATGACCGTGTCGATTTGATGGTTTGTGTCTCTGCTGCACGTCTTCTTGTAACATGACTTGATATGAAAAGTACTCACCTTTTTTATTTTGATAAACCAATTAAGGATTCTGTGGCATGCCTCGCCTTCTATCCACATTATACAGTCATTTGTCAGGAAATGTTAGAGTTTTAATAAACCTCCAAACAGCCCGTCACAACATGGCCTGCACTACTGGCATTTTGCTGGGTCGTAATGAGAATTGTGTCGGTAAAGGTTAACCCAATCAAAATTAATGGTGGAACCAGCCAATGGGGAAAAGGTGTTTGTGATGAAACTCGCGACTTGGGAGGGTTGTGCATCCACGTCGATGCAACAGCCTTTCTTTCAGAAGCGTCTTTTGAAGGTCTTTGGTATAATAGTTTTGATAACTGAGTTTGTGATTTTCTTCTCTGCAGCCATACTGTTCATTACATCTCCATCTCCACGTGTCTGCGAATCCCTACACATCTGGAAACATAGCCAGCAGGGACACAGCGCCGGGGATCATTGTAGCATCAGGTAGGTGAGAGGGAATCTCTTTTGAGTAACATGTTTCTCTTTTCTTGGTCTCCTTGCAGTTCGGAGGGTTTTTTTCTTAAAAAAAAACAAACCCCTTGTTGAAACCCTTTCTGAGCTTTTTTTTTGTTTATTACAAAGTAATTATATAATATTCTCAATTGTTGTTTTTGACACCTCTACCAGGTGCTCACAGTTTGTATACTTTTCAGCCCTTTGTCTTTCTTAGGAGGGGGCATGGGATCTTTAGGGAGGGATAGCAGGTCAACAGTATACGCCACATAGAAATGGTGTACATCATCGGAAAGCTGGGAGCCTGAAGGGGCTTATGATGTCCATTCCCATGATTTGTAAATCCATGCTGTGATTTGGAATCTAAAACTTTTGACATTTGGAGATTTCTGCAACAATTGCATTTTTCGGCAATTAGATGGCGAGCACTTATGTTGTGGAAACGGCTCAGAAACCCCCACCTTGTCAATATACTTATGGAAGCCATACATCCTCTGAATGCCCTCGGTCTGGTGTTAGTGGCTGTAAAATGTCACGAGGCTGTGATTATCCTACAGGTCACAACAGGTCATTTTATACAGTTAGGTCAAGTTTTAAAATAAATAGTCAGTAGCTTTAAAACCGAGCCCGCTACAGCCTCTTAAAGACAGTAATGTCGCCGGGATCACCAGCTAACCTGTTGGTCTCTGAGGCACTGAATTAAAACAGACTTGCATTAACTATTATAAATGAATGTGCACATGCTGAAGAAAGTCAAACTCCAAACGAATGTCAAGAGAATGCATCCTGTTAAAAGGGTGTATTGTTAGTTTGCTTAAGGTTTATTCAGCTCAACTCTTGGCTCTGAACATTTCACTGCCGTGATGTTGCCGATATAGCACTGTAGCCATAAATGCTGCATTCTTCTATGCAATTACATTTGTCTGTGTGCAGGTTTTTGCTCTTTACTTTTGTTTCCAATAGTTTGTCGCTGTTCAGCATCAGAACACAACTCCCACAGGCATCTGACAACATGCATGTGTCGCCTCACCTTTGAAAAGGGGCAAATGACAGAACAAAAAACCATATAATCCTCCTGTTTTAGCCCTCGGGAACAACGATGCTCTCTTGTTGTTCTGGGAGAACGCAGGTGAGGAAGCAAATACTCAGTGGAGAGAAAACAAAGAAATGGAGGAATATGAGATCAGCAGCCCCCTCTGGTGAATTCACACCTCAGTGATATTTACTCCTGCATGGACCAGCACTGTCAATAACACATCAGCACACACCTCGGGTGTCTGGGCCTTAGTGAAACATTGTGAATTAAACAGATTTCAGGGATGTGTGAATAAAACAATCGACTGATTTAGTTTGAGCTCTGCCATTATTCAAGCTACGAAATGGCCAAAACAAAAAGAGCGAGAGGTAATCTGGTATAATTACCTTGTAAGATAACCAACACATCTCAGTCTTATTGTGGCTTTGCCTCCCACTGGAGTTGCCGACCAAGAAAAACTTTGACATTCTGGGCCTAATTGTGGTAGTTTTCACCATAATTTCCATCGCTTATTATATAACTTGACTCACCAAGGTCAGAAGTCATAGCTGGTAGCACTACGAATTGCACATCATTTGCAACCGCTATCCGTCCCATCTCAACGTCTGATTCACAAAAGATTTTTGCGCTTATGATAGTACAGCTCAAACACGTCAATAAAGATCAGCTGAGAATTTACTAATTCAGATTGCAGTTATCCATGTGGCAAAGCATACATGTTGCCTTAGCGCCAAGAACACAGCAGGCAGAACAATGTCCAGACAGCGAGCTGCAGGTCCTGACCGAGGTGGAAAAATCATTTAAACGAAACAAACCGTATTTAGGATTCAGTGTTATCGTCTGTCTGAGGATGTTGCTGTTTTCGAGCGCACACCTTCAGACTGTAAAAAAAATTGCATGTTTTTTTAAGTGCTTAATTTACCACCTACTGACAAGACGAGCAAACAGCAAAGGTGCTTTCCAGCACATGGGGAGCATTGCACCCTCTGCGGGCGCTTTGAGGATTACACACCTTCTTTTTGTCCTATGCAGCAGGTGAAGCGGGCAGCCGTTCTGTTGTGAAGTGAAGTGTTGTGAAGTGGCCCCATGCAGTTTTTCTATGAAAGGGGTGATTGTAGCTGACATTTTGATTGCACACACTTTTTGGGTTGGAGGACTCCAAATTTTCACAATGTGTGAATGTGAGTGTTAATGTGAGTCAGCCCTGCTCAGTCGAGGGGTGTATGGTCTGATGTGAGCCTGGATAGGTTGTAGTTTTTTTTTATAATACAGTGAATGATCATGACTGACAGTTCTAGCCCACTGCGACAGCTTAAACTTCGACTTTATTACAGTCATCACATACATGCTGGTACATACATGAAACGTGACCTCTGCATTTAAAGCCATCCTCAGCATCAGGAGCAGTGGGCTGCTGTGAAGCACCCACAGAGCAACTTTCACCTCAGCGTTCAGTGTCTCGCTCAGACATGCAGACAGTAGGAGCCCGGATTAAATCGATCTGACCCAGCTGAGTCTCTGTGTTTGAATGCATTTTAAGGCATTATGTTTTTCGTTTGTCTGTCTGTCATCTGTCCGACCGTCCGTCCCTTCCCGATATCTGAGGAGCATCTGGAGGGAACGAGCACAAATGTCCACCTGGACTGAAGGATGAAGTGATTACATTTCGGTCTTCAAAGGTCACTGGCTATAACTCGGGAATTCATATGTTAATTATGACAATTTCACACAAATGTGTAATATAAAAGAAGGATGAAGGCACGACATTTTGGACGAACGTGGATGTAAACTGCAACATGCCTGGTTGGCAGAGGCATGCGACCACAAGGCGAGAATTGTCGTCTTGTAAATATGTGAAGGGGCTATGTTCAAGCTAATACACTTCTTCAGTTTGTCTTTATAGAGCAACTTAACACCAACCTGCACATCACTCACTTGTGGTGGGTTGCACATACACACTAAACCTCTTCATCACCACATTAAAGTGAGAACATCACACACTAGAGGTCAGCAAAATGGAGATTTTCAGCTGGTGTTAGGTTATTCTCTAAATGTAGGGATTGTAAAGCTAATTATTTCAAGGGGACAGCCATGCCTCTGAAACACTTACAGTACTTTCCAGCCTTACGTTTAACCACCTGGCACCAATTACAGGCTAAATTAAAGCAATTACAGCAGTCTGCGCAGCATTAGGAAAGCTTGTCGTAATATGCTGAAAGACGAATACAGTAATCTGGATTTATTGGTTAATTTAGGGGTGTGGGCAAATGTCGCACTGCACAGTCGATCTTCTGGAGCCCTGTAATTACAGCCCCAGTCTGCAGCTGCAGGCTGGAGCCCCCTGCTGTATTACCACTGCTGGTCTGAAGGTTCTTTATACAATTTGGGATTAATTTGATCTCAAATGGAATTCATTTCCTGTGTCTGCGTTATATCATAAACAACTCAACCACTTACTGTAGTTTGTCCTCTGCCTGTCTGCCGCCTCACCTCCAGGCTCCATCGGCTCAGAGCTGTCCACCAGTAATGTCAGTGTGTTCGTCGCCTCGGATGCAGGAAACACATGGAGACAGGTGAGGGTGCTTTTTTTATTGTAATAATACGAACTGTACTGCCATATTCTGCCATTTTCAATAAACCCATTTATTATTAGATACCAACTGTTAAAGCAAGGGTAGGTAATGCATTTTAGAAACCTTTTTCCATTTGTTGAAATCTTCTTTACATTTCGACAGCAATTATTGGATCAAATGCTCTGACAAAAAAACAAACAAATATCCTATATGTGGATGTCAAACACATTCTCACTCCCAGCCTGTCAAATACCAACACTTGGTGAGTTGCCCTACACTTCGGACTATGACGCTCTACGTTCCCCTCTAGCGTCACTTTTGGACGTGTCAGGGACATGAATAGAGTCTTTTCAAAATAAACTTCAGTCTTTACAGGAAGTTTAGGTTTAGGCAAACATCAAGATTGGAGTTTGTTGAAAGCCCGGTGCATCTGAATCAGATGCCGAGGGGTACTGACCAACCGATGTTTTTTTGACGAGTGAGACCGTGTTGGGATGTCACAGGACAAGCCCATCCAATAATTTCATTCCGCACAAATTATCTCATTGCTCGTCACCGCAGTCTTCCACTAGCTGCTATCTTAACAGCTGTGCGTAAAAAAAACGACGGTGTTTGTTGTTTACGTGCATAATGATAATTTGGGGGGAGTGGCTTTAGAGGGAGGCCTGAAGGGACGGGCTGTCAGTGTTGCAGCTACTTTTAATTGGAGAAGAGTTGACAACACTGCACTGTTTTTTTTTGGGTGGGGCTTTCAAAATCTAGTGAACTCTTGCTGGTTTCTCCAATGTCTCTAACCCCAGCTACCCATCAGCTACAGTGTTTTTACATAACTCATTTCTCAGCAGTGATTACTTTTTTTATTTTAATTTGACTTTATTGTCAAGACAATGTTGTTGGCTGAGATCAGCTTCCAGCTAATATACAAACATGTACAGCAAATATGTTATGTTATTAATAGTGCTGGGCAAGTTAACGCGTTAATTTCGGGTTAACGCATTCATTAATTAACGGCGACAATTATTTTATCGCGTGTTAACGCATTTTTTTAATTTATTATACTTTTTTTTTTTTTTTTTTTTTATTGAAAGACAAGAGACAATACATATACATAACAACAAGAGGATGACAAGAACAGTGGGATAAAAGCCAGCAAACATCCTATAGTCAGTAATTTTAGTGCACCTATGCTGAAATTCACGGTAAGCGCATTTGAACTGCACAGATCGGGAGCGAGCGAAGGACTTTGAAAGTTAGCGGAAAGAATAAGATGCCAACAAAGTATGAATTATATTCACATTAAGTATAAAACATGCTACCTGCATCTCGTGATGCAGGTAGCATCCCTTTTGTTCATATAGCAGTACTTTTAAAATAAAAGTGCGCAATACACTACTTTTGAATTCATTATTGAACTTTGCCATAACAATGCGATTAATCGCGATTAATCGCAAAAAATCCATGCGATTAATCGCGATTAAATATTGTAATCGTTGCCCAGCACTAGTAATTAATAATACAGACTTGCACCTTATAATATTTTTTCCAATGATGTGCTCAATTGAATCACAGCCACTCACCATATGGAGCACCATGAACTGACTGACCTGCTATCACTAAAAATATCCTCCTCCTCACTCACTCTCCCTCATTTGATCATATAGCCTTTTAATCCGCATCCACTAGCCAGAGCTTTTTAAGGTCTAAATTCTAAATTTCAAGAGTTCTATGATGCAGTCCCTGCCTCCAGTGCCCGTGGGTGCCCCTTACCTACCTACCCAATTTTTGTGGCTTGTTTCTAATCAAACACGGCAATGAAAATGTGTAGGCTGATGTAGGAAGTTCTAACAATGATGTATACGGTGTTTGTTTGGTGTATTATTACTTGGTTTATTCAAATTATTCAGTATGGGTGGTGTCAGACACGTACACGGAAAAACAAGCCACTGCAGAGTGAGCACTCTCTTCTCTGTCCCTGCAGATCTTTGACGAGGAGTATGCACTGTTGTATCTCGACCAAGGAGGAGCCTTAGTCGCAATAAGGCACACTCCGCTTCCCATCCGACACCTGTGGTGAGTCATTATGATGGAGACGCCATTTGTCAGAACATGACTAATTCCCTCAGAGGAAGCTCCGAGTCTTAAGTTAGTCAAACAAAGGCAAACTGGGGGATGATCATATTGTAGTTATAAACCCATCAGTCATGGAGAAATCTGCTTTTGCAAATGTTGTTCAATTTCACATTTCTGTGTTTGAAGCCATAATGAGTCTAGTTGGGCTGATCGGTGAGCAGAGCGCCTCACTCATGTATATGAAATCAAGTTGTTAGGCTACTCTCAGTCGGGGGGCTGGGTCAGCGTCGGTGCCTTGTGCAGCGTCTGTTTGCGTTCCCAGGTTGAGCTTTGATGAAGGACGCCAGTGGAACAAGTACAGCTTTACCAACACGCCTCTGTTCGTGGACGGGGTGCTGGGAGAGCCTGGGGAGGAGACTCTCATCATGACGTGAGTGACAGAGATTTGTCAACGTGGTAATCTAGCAATCAAAGCAACAACAAATAGCCTGTGTGTGTGTGTGTGTGTGTGTGTGTGTGTGTGTGTGTGTGTGTGCTCTCATCTGCCATGCATCTATATCTAAGCCGGCTCGATTAAGGATTCCTGACTGCATGTTTTCCTTTTCATGAATAAATAAGATTTCTCTCAAGGTCTTCCCAACATCAAAACTGTCTGTCTCCAGATTATGATCACAGGAGATCAATGCGTTGGGAGCCGGCGACGGCGTGACTGTCCATTTTGAAGAACATGAAGGAAAATGATCACAAAATGCCTGAGAAAACCGACAAGAAACTTTGGTCTGAAGTTTTAACAGCATTAAGAAGTGGGAAGAGTTAGCAGCCTTTAAGCATTCAGTGTGTCCTCAGAAACCAGAATCATGAAGATTCCTTCTGTGTTCTTTCACATTTATCAGTAGAATAGCCCAGAGCTGGAGTGCGTGCATGTGGTATGCACAGCACTACTCCCACATTGCAGCAGAGATTTAGGACTTTGGGATGTGTCACGAAAGGGTTTGCGCAGCCATTACATCAATGTTTCAAGCCACCTGCCATACATGAGAGACTGACAGTCAGCTCTACAGGAGAGTGATAGGGCGCAGCTGGAGAGACGGAGAGGGAGGGAGAGAATAGGAAAATGCCCGCCGATAGTCTCGACGAGAACAAAATAGAGACCTGGGAAATGCGGCAGTGTAAAGACGATGCTGGCAGGTTGGCACTGAGAACAAGTTCCTCCAGCACGGAGCCTCTCAGCTGCGGACACACCATTAGTTTTCAAAAGACCATCATGCACTGTTTTCTTATCAATTTGTACTCATTTTTACAGTAAGTGCCTGTCATGGTCGGGTGCCTCGAGAGCTAATTGACGTATTGATTGTGATAAATATGTTGGGGTATGAATGGTGAGAGGGGTCAGTGCAGGAAAACACACCCACTCAATTTAGCAGGAGATGGAATATTTATCTTATTTAGTCTCATAACCTTGGATTCTGTTTTGTTTTTGACGATTGAATATGTGGATATTTGTTATGATTAAGCTTTCACAAGAAAAACAACATATCAGTTCAAACTTGCTATACAAAAAAGAAAAGGAAGGTGTCAAGATGCCAGATCGGGCCTTATATTCCAGTTTGTGACTTTAAGGGGAAGGCTGTCACTTTTGTATATAAATGTACTGTTAACAAATCCCATGTTAAGTCCAAAACCAACAATGTGTTCAGTTGCAGTACGCTCATTGAACCATTAATTCCTTGTCAGATTAAAAAAAACAACCTCCCCCGATACCGGTCTGGTGGAAGGAAGGGGGTAGGTGGGCTGCATCCTACAACTTCTGAGTTAAGGCAACAAGTCATACAAATGAGTTCTTCTCTAGCATAACCCAGCCCTCGGTCGGTCTCTCCAGCTATACCCTCTCTGTAGCACTCACCCCGATCCCAAAGAGATGTCAATCCTTAAAAACCTTCATCTGTCTCCAATTTACGGTCTTCCTCAGCTGATTGAGTTTTTCATCTAAAAAGGTTCAGCCATTTCCCAAAGCAGCTGGATTAACCCAACAGGAGTAACCTGAAGTGTGGAAAGCTTTGAAAAGACTTCATATTTTTTTTGGTGAAAATTGCATGATGGTATGCGGGAGCTAATGCGCCAGACTCGCTATTCAACTCACTTGCAAAGCAAGTCTTTTTTTTCTGGTTTCCGCTAGTGTTGTGAGTAAACGTTGCAAAGAGCGATGACTGCAGAAGATGAAACTTTGAAAAACACTGCCGACTGTGTGACGTCACACAGGCAGCACTGTTTACAGCCTTAGTTATTCTAAGTTATAGTCCACCACTGGGAGTAAAGAACTTGTTGTAGTGCATTTGTTGGGGTCTATTTTTAGCAGTGGTTCAACGGACATGTTGTGCTCTAGTGAGTATTCATGGCTGCAGGAGTGTGTATGTGGGATCCACTTATATAAACTACAGCGTGTGTGTTCATGGTGGTGAAGGAACGTGCCAGTCAGTACAGCACTGTGGCTCACTGCGGTCTGCTTTCTTGTAGCATTTGTTAAGAATAAGAAAAACCTGGAATGTACCCAGCCTAATCTATATATATTTAGTTGGTGCATATCTGCAGCATGTTTTGTGTATAACAAGCGTGCATGGCTATTCTCCAGGATATTCGGCCATGTCAGTCATCGCTCGGAGTGGCAGCTGGTGAAAATCGACTTCAGGTCCATCTTCAACAGGAGGTGTACAGAGGTGGATTATCAGACGTGGCACCTACACAACCAGGTACAGTACATGCCAGCACAGACTTGTTTATCACTCGCCACGGTTGGTGGAGAAATGACCACCTAAAGCTCAGATGGAGGAGAATCTTCAAGTAGATTCACCTGTTTTAT
Source organism: Anarhichas minor (assembly GCF_050575085.1). NCBI lineage: Eukaryota > Metazoa > Chordata > Actinopteri > Perciformes > Anarhichadidae > Anarhichas > Anarhichas minor. The sequence continues at coordinate 1,841,424 of NW_027466460.1, read as the reverse complement.
AAAGGCCTCTGTGTCGGCGAAAAGCTGCTGCCCGAGGCAACATATATATATATATATATATATCTATATATATATATATATATATCTATATATATATATATATCTATATATATCTATATATATATATCTATATATATATATATATATCTATATATATATATATATCTATATATATATATATATATCTATATATATATATATATCTATATATATATATATATATCTATATATATATATATAGATATATATATACATATAAATACAACTATGTTTTGTGGTTGTCCATGTACGTCCATCCGTCCAACCCATCTTAATGTGAATGTGAACATATTACCAGCTGTCTTATTATGCACATTAGTAGCACATTGGCTCTTTTAAATATAAAGTCTTTATGAATGCCTTTTTCTGCATGCATACTCTACAACCACTAGGCCATTAACTACGTTTTCCCTCAATAACCATCCTAATTACTGTTTATTGATAGGAAGTAAGGACGTCAAGTGCAATAGTGTCAAAATGACTTCCTAACTCAGAATATATTCCCCATTCTAAAGTGCACTCTTGCTCATAACTAATTCACTCGTAGTTTGACACTTACTAACCCACACAGGTTCCCTATTCACACTTAGTAAATCCATTATAGCACACAACTACTGCAATTAACACACACCATTCTTAATTAAGTGATGGAGGTCTAATTAAATGCATAGGCGCTAGTCAGCACACGTACAAATATCACCTTTATTATTGGGCCACTGAAGAGATATATCTATGAAAGGATTGTTTCAAGGTAATAGAACCTCAGTAGTAACCCATTTCTTAATCGTATCTCTCTACAGAGTTAGAAAGACACCACGTCTAGCTTTTTGTTTTGTTACATAAAAAGACAGAAAAGACCTATTCATATCTATTCAGTGACATCAAGGAACAATGACTATTCTTGTGCTACTACAATGTTAGAAGCCCCACACTGAGCAAAGCCAGCTGTTCTTATTCCTAGGGCGTCACATACTGGCGCTTTGTCATGCTGCTTGGTTTGATGACATACAAAGACCGAAAAAAAAAAAAAAAACACGGGACTTTAAAATGGGGGACCACTGTTCGTGTCTCGTGTGAAACGTATTACACGTTTATTTTTGTCAGTAACGTCAGTAATTAGTCGTGTGACTCGTTATGATCGTTGGTCCTGTGAGTCACCTGATTTGTCACTTGGTGGTCACGAGAGTCGTTAATCAGTGAAATTAAGGTCAACTGTGATCGTTTCCTCAACTCAAGTGGTTGTGTTGCTGAAACCGTACTTTCTGTGAAAATGTATTTTTATTTTGAAAGGACACCATTCATCGAACGAGAGTATATTGACACGCTGCCCCGAACCAAAATCAACGCTAGAGGGGTACTTGGTGCGTCAATCTGCGATACCATGGGGTAGTGACCAAATAGCAGTAGTTGAGGAGTTGGGATTGAGTGTGTTGAACCACACCAACAGCAAAAGCGTTGTGCTCTGCATGGGAGTTTTTGAGGGTTCTATACTGTCCACATAGAATCCTGACACTGTGGAAATTAAATAGTGCTCGAGGTAACATAAAGGGATTGATTTCAGACACAGTCTATGTGTCTAATGTCAGCAGTCTTAGCGTATAAATGCACTTCAATTACAAATCCTTAAAGAGGATTAAAGTGTGGACTTAATGTTTATTATTCCAAAATAACGTATCGATCCCTTCATGGAAAATGAAATCATCTAAAGTCTTCTCTGCCTCTTAAGGTTGGGTTGATACAGGCGTTAGATTGAGCTGGACATCCAGGCTGCAGCCTCAGGGTAATGTGTGATCACTGGCTGCTTTATCCTGCCAGCATAGTGAGTGGACTAAACCTGCACGTTTCTCGGTTCCCAGAGCACTTGTGCAGATTTTGCAGCCTTGTCTGCTGATGCTCTGAGTGAAGCGACTCTAAGCTCCCTGCATACATTAAACCTGCCCCAAAACTCCTCAACCTGGCTGGGGCTGACGCTGAGCCAGCGGGCCTTTATTCATGGCCCCGTTCTGTAATTGGTTGAGACGCCCATATGCTCAGAGCAGGCTGATGATCAAAACATACAGCATGGAAGATGAGAAGAGTCCAAGCCAATTACAGGCAGAACCTGCCTATATGTAGAGGTACTGCAGGTCCTGCAGGCTGCATGAATAAACTAAACACCACCTGAAAACAGAGGACATTGCTTGCGTTTATTAAAGACCACTGGGTAAGTTGAGGACATTTGCAGGAGCTGGTAGTCTATTCGCGGATACGGCCAGGTCTCTTAAGCATCTCACTACTGACACCTAATGCACAAAGACAGAATGTTCTGGCCATGAAAACAGAGCAGTAGTGTAGCATGGAGGATGCAGTGAAACAGTCTGGTCTCATCTTCCCATCTTGTTTGTAAACCAGCTGATTTTATATTCACTTTGTACGCATAGATTTAAGGTTAAAAATGGATTGGGTGCTGGCAGCTTTTCTTATTCGTTCATCTCAATGTCACCAAAAAAAAAAAAAAGAATCTCTAAAAAAGAACTCAAGCGGCACAATCTCCAGAGTGACACTCGCGATGCAGGAACAGTTGTTGAGTTTAGAACACCACACAGCACAAGGCCGTAAATATTCACTGAACGGGAATGCAAGGCAACGGTGCCTTTCACACACATGCTTGGTTGCATCGTGTGAATTATTAATAGTGGCAAGTTGCAAAAGCCGCTCATTTTTTTGAAACTCTCTCCTTCTGGTTTGCTCCTGAAATCGGGCCCACAGGGCGAGCCGTGCCTCATGGGGGTGAAAAGAATCTACCAGAAGCTGAAGCCCACGTCCAGGTGCGTTATGGGAAAGACGTACTCCGTGTCAATGACGTCGGGCCCCTGTGATTGTACAGAGGCTGACTTTGAATGGTGAGTATACTTTAATTTGTTTCCATCCCATATTCAGTTTCATTTGCATTACCTCTGTACTGTTGGGGAATGGTCAGGGTATCCTGGCCTCAGATTCCTCCATTTTTACCGTTCTTTTTTTAGTCCGTCTCTTGTGAGCCCCTAACTTTACAGTCGCTGTCTATAAATAAAACTTTGGAATGCTGTTACCATTAAAACTTCAAAGCAGAATGACTTTGTGAAGATTAAACTCAGACTTTCTTGGGGTTCTCTCACCAGCAGCTCCTGTCTGTGGCACCGAACATTGAGCCCCTAGATTCCTACTAAAGTTGTAAAGTAAAACCTCATGCTGCATTCCAGACCACTCGGAGGTCAGGATTTTTCCCTGTTGTAATTTTCAGCTTCTGAACCTCCAAGCGTTCCAAGTGCAGGACGCCAAACGTAAACAAAAGCCATGGCTGACCGCGACACATTGATGGTTCTTTGGCACAATAGAACTCTAAGCTGTGCAGCCTCCTCATTGTGCAGAGAAGATCAAATGAAGACATTGTTTACTGTGACCAGTTACCTAATAATATAGCGTCAGATTTTGACATTAATTTACATTCAGAAAAGCTTTTACTTTATACGAGTATGTATTAATTTAATAAGATAACGTTTAGTTGATTGTTTTAATGTGCACTGCCATTGTTGTGGAACTGCAATTTTGATTGGTGTTCAATTGTACTTTTACAGTAGTTAGCCGTAAATCTGATCTGTAAGAAATGTCTAAATCTGAGAAGTGTGTCGATTAAAAAAAAAACTAATTCACACACTTAATATAGATTATCTAATCTTACGTCTCTATACAAATCCTACTGTGAGCCCTGTGAGCAGTTTAAAGCCATCATTCCTCACGCACGTTGACACCTAGAGAGAACAAACAGTGTAATGAACACATTAGTTTGTTTATTCATTAACAGAAACTGGTCATTGATTTCACCTGAATACAAATGATAATTCACAGATGATTTGGTAGCTGCAGCCAGTGACTCTTTCTTTTACAAGTGCAGTTACGGAGAATACATTTTTTAACCCGCTTTCTTTGAGTCATCAGCAGTATTAATGTTGCTTTTCTTCTTGCTTTGGACCCAAATCTGCAGGTCTCTCGAGTAAGGCAGCTCTTGGAATAAGCACCATGAAACTATAAATCACCAAGCCTAATCGCTTTCATTAACAATCACAACACTTTTGCATCTGTGTGCATGTCGCATTAATTGGGGCAATTTGTCCCTATCATTTTGGGGACACAGCGCTGCTCTGCCTGATATAATTTGTAGGACAAAACAACTTGTGAGCTGTGTTTCGAAAGCACCGTTATAGATGCACAAAATAGTCGCTGTAACTTCTGTGATGATAAAATGACATTCATTTTACATGTCTTTTATCCCCACAATTCTGTATCAGAATAACAATATCCAATATGTCAGAAATACAAAGCGTTCGGATCTTTTTCAGCTTGGAATATTTTTTATTATCTTTTGATTGATTTGTCTGTCAGAATTATTGGTCATTTTAAAAGTACGTACTACACTCGAAATAGTGTTTCTCATTTTAGAATTGACTTTTCCAAACAGCCTCAGGAATATTTGGCATCTGTTTTGTCTTTCAGTGCTTCCTCCGTGCTTTCCGATTGGATAACTTTTTCTGTTTTTGTCTGCTCTGATCATTACAGTGATTATGGCTACGAGAGACGAACCAACGGCAAGTGCACCCCCGCCTTTTGGTTCCATCCATCAACGATGTCCAGGAGTTGCACCACAGGGATGACTTTCCTTAACAGCACCGGGTGAGCACAAGACGAGTGCAGACTACAATCAGCACACATATTCTCCAGAGTGACTCACAGGCTTTGGGTAAAATGCAATTGATTTGAATAGCTCTGGGTACATTCATTAGTTTCTTCAACAACGACAAGGACAGGCTGAAGATCATACCACATCACCCACAGTAGATCACATCACTACCAGTGGTTTAAGTATTGTTTGTTAGGCATGTTTGAAAAAGCTCTGAATGAAAGAGTATGCATCCTGTTCAGTGTAAGAATGTGCAACGTATGGTTTTCCTAGATTGAACTCTCTGACAAAACAAACTCACCTCAAAGTCAATGTTCAGGAGCTTTTGGTAATTTAAATTCTTCAGCCAACATGGTCAAGAAGTCCTTAAAGTGCTCAGAAAGAATGTGGCATTTGAACATCTGCAGTAGATAAAAAAAATACAACTGTGCAGACTCCACCTGCTCATGAAACCCATGAACGCCCCAGAGCTCTTCATTTCAACAGAATTAATTTGAAAATTCTTGGTTCATTTTAGTCACACTGGTCTCATTCAGCATTCATAGCAATACCTACGGAACAAATAATGCGTCGTAATTCATAGATATCCCACAAAAGTCTAAGGACAGCTAAAGCACACACAGGGTGGGAGGGACTGGAGGTGGATGGGTCAAACAAACAGCCAGGAGACCGCTGTTTGTTCCCTGTATGCAGCGAGAAGTCAATGTTGATTTGTTCGTCACGTAACGTTTATACTTCAGTAGTCATTTCAACACCAAATAACGATCTTTCTCTAAATCTAACTAAGTAGTTTTGTTGCCTAAATGAAACTGAGTTGCCTGTGAAGACGGAAGTTTATTTTGAAAAAAGACTGTATGAATGTAATGAGCTCGAATTGACACGTCTTGCATAAGACATCATCTGAGACACGATATAGAAATCTTTCGGCCTAACGTCAACACTGTAACCTTTGCACATTCTGTTGATAATATTTTAAATTAAAATGCAGCATTGCACCTAAAAGCTTCCTGTGTTTTTCCTCCTCCAGCTACAGGAAAGTGGTCTCTAATAACTGTACAGCTGGAGTCAGTGTGGAGTACACAGCCAGGAGGCAGCAGTGTCCTATCCAAGCACCCAAAGGTCTCCACCTGGTCACCAGAGAGGGAACGCTGACAGCCACACTGGGCACCAACGTCACCTTCCTTGTCTTTCTGGAGGAGGTAAGCTGCCAAGTAAATGTTATTATATTCACAATGTAAACATGAGTTTACAGTCTGAATTATCAGTATTTTCTACATGAACCAACATTAAGCAGTTTAAGTAAATATTTTAGAATGCAGTATTCCCTATTATTAGACTGTCTCATCCAAGCAACACATTCTAACACCAGAGGCACTTTACAATTGTTCATATAATGTTGCCTTTTGATAAATGTTATGTTCCATAAAGTTGTCTGAACCTCTTTTGTGCTCGGTGTTTTATGGGTAATGCATTTTTAAATGTAAAACTGAGCTGATAAATATGTGCTCTTCTTGCACCACTGACCATGGATGTATTAAGAGAGCAGGATACGGGGCCACCACTCACTCTTGCTGCTAATACGTCCCAGGGGCCACTCGTAGTATGGCAAAGAAACAATCTCCTGTGGCCCATAGAGCGTCCCCCCCCCCCCCCATAGGCCGCTATTATGAAAGAGAGGTCTTTAACACATTTGACAGGACAGCTCCAACTCTCTTTGAATTCTATTATTATTTTAATTCATGAAAGGTTTTGTATTTGTGAAGCGTTTCCATAATACCTGCGACTTTTTTAAAAGCAGTATCACAATGAGACTGTAAAATTGGTCAAAGTACAGAAATGAAATCCTAAAACATGATGCAAATAAAGAATGAGAAAAAAGAAAACAGATCATTAAATATGTCAGACTAAAATTCTTTGGAACGTCCTGTATAAATTATGAATCCTACTATGCCAAAGGCATGACCCTGCCCGAAAATGGATTTACAAGAAGGAGGTTCAACCCAATTATAAGGACGCACTCTGGCTCACAGGGAGCAGTAATTCAGCAATATCGCTAGAAACCCGCCCACATCCGTTGTACTTAAGAGACAGTAAAATATAGTAACATGAATGAAAGGTTTTTGACTGTAAACACCAGTTTTGACCGATCTGTCTAAAGTGCGATACATTATGATGAGCAGGACCACAGTGAAAGGACAAAGTGCTCCGTGTTAGTAGAGTGCAACACAACGAGTCACTCGGAACCTGAGTGACTCTGTGGGCAGATTCCCTGACAGTGTTTGTCCCGTGCAGGGCGACGGGGCGCGGACAAGCATCACGCTGGACTTCGGAGACGGCCACGCTCTGACCTACTCCAATGTGAGCTCCATTGAGGACGGGATCAAACACATCTACAAAGCTGTGGGAATCTACCGGGTGACTGCCACCGGGGAGAACATCCTCGGCTCAGAGACTGTCATGCTCTACCTGCACGTAACATGTGAGATACCGAGGAGTTTTCTAAGATTTGTATTATAAATGTGCATATGTAGTTATTGAGATAGGAGAATCTCCAATTTTTGCGCTCATGCTGTGGCTCTTTCTGCCTTCTACTTATTTTTTTATCGCATTCAGTAGAATTGCGACTGTCAGCTCGTACACAGTGTACCGCATTCTGTGCTTTATCTCTTCACAGAACATGCTCCCCTCCCATACCCACACAAACAAGTGAGATAGAACAAATCCCATTACACCTCCACTCAAGTCAGCTTATGCTTCACAGCCGCTCAGCCCACGGAAGCCACTGCAGACTCGTATGTAGCGGGGCTGACCACCCCTGGTGTATTCAGGGAGGTGACAGATGTAACGGAGCTGACTTATTGATCCGGGAGCGCCGTCGCCCCGTCCAATCTGTCAATCCTATGTGCCAGCTGAACAAATAGAGCCACCTTAGGCTCAAGAGTGCCACCAATGAAAGATAACACACATATGGCAGCCAACGGTCCCTATAAGGGACAGAATTCAGCCTCCCCACCCAACTATAAACCCACCTTTTTATTTGAAAAAATTAAATAAAAAGTTTTGTCCTTTTTTTTCTTTCCTGTTTTTGTACATTGGGATCACTCTGTAATGTATGTGTGTGTGTGTGTGTGTATGAGTAGGTCAGCTGGAGTACATCCATCTCTCAGCTCCCTTTGTGGCGGTGAGGAATAAGGAAGTGAACCTGACTGCTGTTCTGTGGCCCAGCCAAGTGGGAACGGTCACCTACATCTGGTGGATCGGAAATAACACAGAGGTACTGTACACTCAAGACTTTCCGTCTTCGCTCTGAGCTTTTTTCCCTTTGCCCGTTTGCAATTAAGCAGTTTGCTGACTCTTCTGCTCCAAAATGTGAAGGGTCATTATTTTGTTCAGCTATTTTTGAACATCCAGGTTGCAAACACTGTGGCCTTGTTAATCGGCACCAGAGAATGCTGACATATCAGAGACACAAAATGTAATTACTGATAGCCAGTGAAGTGTATCCCTCATTCCTTCTTACTCTAAACTCCTCTCACTAAGGTCAGAAGCTGCCAGGCAAAGCTGATTGATCACACATAGAGTTAAAGTGTGTTAATGGACCTTAATGGTATCTTGCCATGCAGATAGTTTTGGTTTTATGCGCACGGATTTTGAGATGTCTGCTTTTGAAACGTCTGCAGCCACAACAATAAAATGTAGGAAGTTTGTAGAATTTATTTTCTGCTCATCAAAACAGTGAAACATTATATTTTAAAGGTGCAATGATCTGGCTACATTCTCCGAACAGATAGAAGTCACCAGGTCACCTCTACTTCTGGCTCCATACCAGCTTCATTTACAGTTCTTTGTTAAAAAAATAAATAAAAAATACAACAACAGGGCAAGAATATGCAAAAATTATCCAAACTGCTGAAACTCTGGGAGCCAGTCAAAATATAATCTAGTTCACGATGTCCACCAGTATGTTTACTGTGTCAGCTGTACAATGTCCAATCATCTTCATGCAAGCAGTGTGGCCATTATAACCTGACTCTTCTCACTATTGTGATGTCATGCTCATGGCAATGGTGTTTTGCCACTGCAGCTCCCTCCACCACTCTTACCTTTTCCTTATTCGTCCGTTATGCTTTGTGCTATAATCAATAGCATACAGTTTTGCATAATTTGAATATCAACATTGACTATTGTTTCATTGATTTTTTGCCGTTGCAGAAAATCAGACAGCCGTGGCAATGTGGCAATGACAATATTTCTATTTATGATTTTGTTTATTTACAGTAGAGATCATGGTTTTATATTGGGCTCGGACCCAAAACTGCTTCCGTGGTTCCCGCTCGGTTGGGAATTTGACAGAAACTGAGGGTTCTTGTTGGGCCAGGCCTGATATGTAGGACTCCATCACTGCTCTTTATGTAATCAATAAACCAAAAGCATTACTGTAATATCTAATGCACTACTTCTAAACACAGTGAGATGATTGAGACACTAAAAACACTCAGCCTCCATCTCTCTGGTACAACAGGTGCACTATATGCTGGAAGCCATGTACAAATGCCACACTCTTACTATTTGCCTTCATAATTGTAGTTGTGTTAATGTGTTTGTTCAACACCATCAGCGGCCTTCCACAAGGACAGCCAGTTATGTCAGTTGGTAATAAAGCACGACATTATTAGCATCTTATAGCTATTTGAGGAACAAATGGAGACGTGAGTAATGGCAGGACGTCCACAGGGAACTCTCTGTGGGCCTCCACACTGTGTTCAGCACAGCACCGATTATTGCCAAGCTCGCAACATATGTTCGTGCATGTGTGAGTGCGTGCTTGTGAGTGTGTGCTCACGCCTCTGTATTGTGAATAACAGCAGTGTGAGACCAGCTAAGGGTCCCTCACCCAAACCCCCCAGACTCTCACTCTCTTCCTCTCCCCTACCTTCTCTACCTGTCTTGTCTCTTTCTCCCCCCAGCAGCCAGTAATCACCCTAGAGGGTAGTGTGGCGTGCACGTTCTCCCGGGAAGGCATCAGTACAGTCACTGTGCAGGTGTCTGCAGGGAATACTATTCTGCAGGACAGAAAAAACATCGCTGTCCACGGTGAGCCAACTCTGAGACTCCATCACTGGGATTCTCTGTACACACAAGATAGCTCATCACATCAGACTGATGTCACTGTCATCGTTATTAAAGGATAGTTCTGCTTTGTAATAACCGGGGTCTCATTGTTGTTGTATATATTGGTAATATCGTACTTCTCAAGTGGCACCACTTTCTAATGAGTCAGCTTTTTAGAAAGGGTTGTTCTCATGATAAAAAGTTTCTTATGAATGGCTTATAAATATTGTATAAAGTATAGTAAATAATTATTTAGTAAGTTTGACTTATTGTTTACTTGATTATACTTGTTATCCTCTGCCATAAAATATTAGCACTTATCACAAAAGCACAGTAGCACTTTTAGAGCTTGGCTCAGTGAAGCCCCGCCCATTTTAAATGGCTGTTTTTCTTTCATGTAGAGATGCAGCGATCATATAGATAGTCTAATATGGATAACCTGCTGGCTTGTTAACATGTCTGGTGGTCGGATCTCTCATGCTTGTTGTAACGTTGGCTACGTTGTATCAGTGTCACTGTGGCCATTACATGAGATCTGAAATGAAACATTGAAAATGAGACTCAAGTTGCAATAAATAATCAATCGATTTTGATGCACATGAGCTGAATCTCAAGGCTGAACTGCATTTATTGACAAATGAAAAGTAAAAGCGGCTCACACACGTTTACTGCTCTGCCTGCAGAATATTTCCGCTCTCATCTGCTTGCCTTTTCATCAAACCTGGACGACCACAACCCTGATGTTGCAGAATGGAGGCTGGATGTGAGCCGAGTCATCAAGAACTCTCTGATCCAGGTAAAGCTCGCTCAGGTCTTTTCATAGAAACCTTTGCTTTACTCTGGTAAACGCTGTCGGTGCTTGACTGGACCTCTGACGTTCTATTAGCGCAGCGTGACCTCTCTGAGGCTTTGAGACATCTTTCTGACTTTTATGATGATAAATGACAAGGCAAGAAGGAGGAGAGGTGGGAAATACAGTACAAGAGCACGCTGATTGCAGTGGCTCACACACACTCTGTGTGAGTTCAGGGCCATGTGGTAACAAGGTTGTGGATGTTGTGTGCAGGAGAATAAATGTCAGTATGTGCCTAATGTGTTCTCCACTGACCTGAAAGGACGCTCAGAGCGACCTGTCAAATGTTAGACGTGATTCAAACCCACGCATGCTATGTCAGATACAGATTTCGCCTCATTAACTTTGTTTTTTTACCACATCCTCGAAACGTCGGCGCTCTTCTGATTCCTAGCAGAAAGCAATCTGGGCCCTTGCATCATATTTTCACACTTTTTGATGCCGCAAAATCAAAATCGATGCCAAAAATAAACCCGGCTGTTCTGTCTTCAGTGAACATGTCTGTTTTGTTATTTGTTACTCACATCATTTTTTCCATGACATCCCCAGCCTGGAAGGCAGAACACACACACACACACACACACAGAAAACTTCCAGTTGATAATATAATGTGATACCTTACCACAGTCACTGCAGCACAGCCATGAGAGCTGGGACAACAACCAGAGGCTCTGGCAAGAATCGGAGAAAATAATGAGTAAATGACATGCTGTCTGTTTGTCGTACAGTCACAGCAGACTGAGTAGAGCATCAACATGTATGCATCAAGCTACAAAGTGCAGCTGCATAATGCTGCGAGTAACGTGTCTGAATATGGTTGGTGTGGTTTAAATGTGTTGACGTTATAGTTACCGTACAAATTACGTTTCGAGGGAAAACTGATTTTCTCCTGGAATACAGTTGAAGTTTAAACATGAGGTTAATGTTGTAAATTGAAAGACAACTACAAGTAAAACATCACAGTCTGGCAAAAAATAAGCACTTTGTTATGTCATTTAAGTTACAGTCATGAATTAAATGAAGTCTATGTTGACGTTTCACACGGAACACTAACAGTCTCCTGGGTTAAAGTCCATTCGACCCATCAACCAAGCTGACCTCCCTGTGTGGACTATGATTAGAAACCTATTTGTGATACGTCAAAAACAAAACTAGTCGGGCAGAAAATACGTTTAATGACGACGCCGTTATGCTTTATAGGAATATATTTCCTGGAGACCAGGCTGCTGGTGCCTGGGTGGATTATGAGATGGTGAACACATGGGCACAGACACATGGAAGCCCTCAGCCCATGTGCTCAGTATGGGAAGATTTATGTCAATTAATCAAACAGATTGCAAATTATTTTTCTTTCTTTTCATAATAACTGAAGTTATAGAGAAATAAATAATGTTGTTTGTAATAACAGCACAGTATGTAACAGTAAACGGATGATGCACTAACACTCTATAATCATCTTTAGTTTCCTTCATAGACAATTCGGTAACACTTTATAATAACTACACACTATGAAGCATTAGTTAAGTAGGAGTAAACACTTAATTCATCATTTATAAAGCATTGTTCATACATTAATAATTCATTAGTATACAATTTATAACCATTATGAATGTTTTATTGTTGATTAATAAGCTCGTCTATTATGTGTTTCATGATTGTGTTTTCATACTTTGTAAATGAAGTATTATATATATTACAAACCAATTATTAAGGAGTTGTAGATGATTGATAACATAATTTATAAAGTGTTAGTAAATGATTAATAACGTATTTAGATGTACATTATTCATGGATTTATATATAATGATTTAGATATGCACTAATGGTTAGGGACTATGTTAATATATGCTTTATAAACGCTTATTAATACTGCAATTCATGATTAATTCAGGTAGTTACTAATCATTAGTAAAGTGTTTTGTGTGACCACATCTAAAGTGAGGACTATTTATGCATTACAAAGCATTTATAAATGACATTGAAAGGCCAGCACTGCCTCAAAACCCACAAAAGTCTCAGTTATCTTCTCAACAGAAAAGGCAAATAGACACAACACAAAGTGATCAAGAACATATCAATATGTATTACAAGATGCTAACAATGTACTCTTAAATACAAACCTCTCAGCCGTTCATAAAAAACAAACAAAGACATTCTCCTTCAGAAGAACATGGCTGTGGAAAGGTCCCACAGACAAAGACTCTTCAAATGTATTTCTAATACATGTCTCTTGTTTAATAATATAACAAAACTAAGTCTGTTTAATCTAAAATAGGCTACTTGAAATTATTCCAAGGGACATACAAGAGGGGCTCCCTGGTAAATAGTATTTTGAGAACCTTTAAACAAAAGAAATTATACAAAACTTTGTCTAAATAAATTACAGTCTGAAATTGGCAAAACTGTAATTGAAGAACTATCTCATGTAAGAACTCCAGTACAGACAAGCATGAATCTAAGAAAGCATTCCATGGCAGACGGCAGTTTTCCATTCTCAGTGCTGGATGAATGGATGAACTCTCTTCTTCTTTTTCTTTCCGTCTTCTTCCCCTCCAGGCCACAGGCATAGCAGAGGACCAGCTTCTGGTCTCCATCCTCCCAGGTTTACCCACTGCAGCAGAGTTCTTTCTTCTTCCTGACAAACAGTTAACTGAGGGGAAAGCAGAGAAGAGCTCTGCTCATTTAGATCAGGTGAGACAACAACTCTGTCTGCTGCTGTGTGTGTGCAACAGTCTTTTCCTTTTCCCAGCCCGAGACACTATTTGTGTAGGTGGAAGGATTTCACCTTGTTATCCTCATTGTAATTCTACCATAACACTATGCACAAATGCACTTGCCCTTTCTCTGTCTTTGTGAATCACGGGTTGATCCTCTTTTCCAGCAGCAGCTTTGCCAGTAATTGCTCTCTGAAATATAATCCCAAATTTAAGTTCCTCCTTCCTCCAGCAGGTGTCAGTATCGATCTATTGCATGTATAAGCATGTCCAGGTCTTTCAAAGAGGCTAATTCGAGAATACGCCTGAGGAATCTCTGCAATAGACTCATCAATAAGCCTGACAAGTATTAACAAGTTATCAGGGGGAACGGCTTTTAAACTCCCTCAAGTCACATCCTGTGGGGTGTTGGGGTGGGAGGGGGAGGGGGAGGGGGAGGGGGAGGCGGGCCGAAGTCCCGAGCCTAAAGAGCCAGACAAAGAACTGTTCATGGTTGATTGGTTCACTAAATCACCGGCGTATCAAGATGGACCGAATTAGCTCTGAGCCTCGCTAATAGATAATGACGGATAACAGCGTTGGATCTGCTTTCCGTGGGAAGAATTCCACGGGCATGTGTAGAGAAGGAAACTGGGAAGGAAATCAATCAGATTTTCCTCTTCCCTCCCCGCTCACACCTGGTTGATCGCCTGGAAAGATCCTCTCTCCTACAAGCCAGCAATAAATCCTCATTCAAGGTTGGCATGTTAAAGTGTAGAGCGCGCCCTGCTTATTAGAATGTATAATAGATTTACTGACCCTGGTATAGTGGGAAAAACGAATTAGTCATAGCATAGTCTAAATTTAAACTGCTAAGAAATATAGAGGGGAGGATGAAGCACTACAGAAATTAGTCATATCGCTATTAATTTGGCAAATGAAGCAGATGAGATAAATGAAGCCTCTGCAGAGGAAAAACTGGGATCTGCAGAGAGAAAATTGAGTATTTTGTTTAGCTTTATGTCTTATATATGCAGCTCCATATATTTTTTTTGAGAGCAGATGAAAACAGAGAAAGGACCGTTTCATGGTATTAGAGTATCATTGAAAAAGAGGCACATTTCATTTGTAGATTGAATAAGGACTACTGCCTCTGGATAGAGATTTATAAAAGAAAGGATCTGTGTGCAGGGAAATAGATTATGACTCTGGGTCAGGGTAATCTGCCCGATTTATATCAAAGTTAGATGTTCTCAGGCCAAAGGGTTACTTGCCAGTCTGGAAAGCAGAGATCAAGTGAGGCTTCGTCCTATGCATTATGCAGCACAGTGGAAAGGTCCCACAGACAGACTCTTACGTAAACAGGAAAGCACAGATGGGCTTGTTGGCAGAGCAGTGCTGTTTTTTTTGGATTACAGGCACTTACAAATAATACAGTTGAATACAACCTTTATAATGTTCAGTGTTTAATAAAGTGCATCATAGGGGTCATTTGTGTGCTATGATATACTTCAGCCATTGCTGCTGAGGGTTGATATATAACCCCTTTACCACTTTCTCTTGTCTTGTGTCTGTTGTGCGTAATGTTGTCATGATTTGGTAATTTCTTTTAGAACTGAAAGCTGCAATAGCCGATATTTTCATATTAACAACAGATCAAATAAATGTGTAATGTGAAAGGTGTCATTTATAGGAGCAAAGCAGCAACCTCCAGGTCTGAGGAAAAAAGCGAAAATGATGCAGTTCCATAAATGGCGACTTGAGGCTGGCTTCAAAAGCGAGTTATTCCCCCATAGACCTCGATGTTAAAATGAACTTTACAGCAGAAATAAACATGTTCCCAATCTGTAGGCGGAGTGGATTTTTATACAACTTTCCTGTTGAATTTTATTAAAGCTTATAGTTACGCATAATTAAGGGTGTGTTCGCTTTGACGGGCATGTCCCTACCACAGCGTTGCTCAGCATTTAGTTGTACTAAAAGACACTCTGAGGAATTGGCTGTTCACTTTTGCTGGATTGTGTTTTAAGACTTTTTTGAAGCATTTGTTTTTCAATAGGCAAAATTAGCATCCCGATTTATACCACACTTCAAAGCAATAGTCCACCAACCAATAGGTGATGCCATGGTGCAACTGTGTCCACTTTTATATACACTCTATGATAGTAACACACCCACAGATGATCATCCCCCAACTTGTATTCCCCCTCAGAACTAAATCATTTTTTAGCTCCTTTTAGCTCATTGTTTTGGTTTCCTGGCCCACAAATATATTTCTTAGCAGTTTCCAGGTGCAACAGGCAAAAAAACATAATTATATATATACATTACCTACCCAGCACCACACTGCAGATAAACAAAATGACCTAGCAGCTAAGGAATATAGGGGAGCATTTAGCTGCTCAGCCAGATTCTTCTTGAAGGACTTGGTAGCAAAACGGAAACACGACTTCAAATAAAACTAACACTGCTCTGTATGTGTGGGTTTGTAAATCAGCAACTTTACACATCCACTTTCCTAACTTCTTGGCCTTATCAACTAAATGAGGGGAAAATATGTCAATGTTGTCTTAAAAGCTTGTTGCGCTGGACCCAAGTAAAGCTTTAATCGGACTCAGTTGTGTATCTCAGTACCCGACCTGTTTTGGCTTGTGATCCCTTGAAATTATGATTTATGCAGCTTCCTCCGTTACCTTGACTTGAGCGAACAAAGTTTTTTTCATGATGTGCTTCTGCTCATTTGTCTACCGTCTGTGCTTGTCAATCATTCACCGACTGACTAGGCAGACATTTAAACTAGAACACCTTCGGAAGTGCTGTCAAGGGCAAGTGATATTTGGACTCAATTATTTTTCAGTCTGACATTAAGAACATTGTCTGAATCTATGTAAGATTGATCAAGACAACAAACCAATTTGCTCTGTAATGTCGGAACAGAGTTATTAAATGACGAGTTGAAACCAAAGCTGGATGAGACTGAGGTTTGATGATCTTGGTAATGACTTTGCTCAATGATAACATTCGTTTTTTTCTACAAATAACACTATTTTGTTTCTCAACAGCTCTCTGAGGTTCTGCTCAGCTCCTTAAATCAAAACCTTGTCCAGTTCACGTTGCGGCCAGGGGTCCAAGTCACCGTGTACGCAGCACACCTATCAGCAGGTAAACAAACAGAGCTGCCTGTGTATGTTTAGAGCTGCCCAGCAGGGCCTTTGTAGTTCATGTAGTAAGAGGGACAGGATATAAAGCATGCAGACTATCAGGAGACCTAAATACAGTGGCCTATGGAAGCCCATTGGGGACCTTATTCAAATGAAACTTTTACACTTGAAAAGGAAAATGTAGTTTCACAATAGAATTATAATGTTCCACATGGGTTATTTGAGTAAAACTTTTCAAATGAAAATGAAATAATCTCATTTTCATTTTCACATTCCAAATGGCCGTTCTATGACCATATTCACATGACAAGAGACATGAGTCAAACCCACATTGGACACTATTCAATCGTCAATTTGAAATTTGAAAATTAAAATGGAATAACTATGTGGCCTAGTTTTCTGTTATCGAGCCACCATGAATATCAAAGTGCAATTTTCTAACCATTTGAAAATAAAAATGAAAACATTTGACATTACATTTTCAAAGACTTAACCTGCTCTCAAATGGATTATTGCATTTTCATTAAAACATTCACTCAAACAACATATACATATGTGGATAATTAGGATGCTATTGTTGAAATACATTATCATTTTAACAGAGTCCTTTATGGGCTTCCATAGTGGACAATCAGGTATATTATTCTTTTTGCTGCCCCCGTCAACTAATATCCCTGTGTCTGATTGGCTCCCACCATGTAGCTACACAGAGACATTCAGAGAGTGAGCATCGTTACAAGTATGTGTGCCTCTTCCTATTGGGGATGCTGCTACTGTCCTAAAGAGGCTTATAAGATAAAGAGTAAGAAAAGTCCATAATACTGTATTTTAAAATGATTCATCTATGATTTCAATAGGTGTAAATGATCCTGTTGACTGCTTATTGCATGATTCAGCTGGGTGGAAATACAGGCTGTGTTGATGTGTTGTATTGCTTACACTCTGTGGCTCTTGTCTTCCTGTCTCTGCAGCGCCTCTAGTGGACACCAGCGAGAACCACAGTGGCTCTGCCATGCTAATGCTGTTATCAGTGGTGGTTTTGGGTTTAGCTGTATTTGTCATCTACAAGTTCAAGAGGTAAGGTGTTCATGAAATGTCATGTGTGTATAGTCGTCACGCTGTATGTGATAGGGAGATGGTGAAAGGTGCCACAGCGTCCTGACAGCTCGGTAAACAAAAGCTGCCTGTGAGGCTTATAGCTGCCTGTCAAACATCTTCAACAGGCAAACCCAGCGCTCCTCAGTGGAGAATTGGCTTTGGGAATCCTGTGGAGATTCTTTTGTCAGGTCATTCTTTGCAAAAGAAATGTCAGTCAGCATTCAGCTGCTATCAATAATAAGCCCTTTAAACGTGGGCAGTTGACCTTTCTGAAATGTTAAATTATGTCCAAGGTGCAGTTTCAAGGGAAAAGGGCATGAAGGATCATGAAGATGTACGGAGACAATATAAAACGTCAGCCGTTCAGACCTTATCACATTTAGTACTTGTGTAAATACTTATTTGCATGCATATGTTCTTAATCATATCATCAGAAGTTACAAACAAGTTGAGTAAATAATGTTGTGTGGTTGCAGATGGCTCCTGGTTGTTGTGTCTTTGCTCTCTTTGTCTTAGTTAGGGTGCTGTCTTTATCCCTTTGTCTCACTGTAAATCTTTCCTCAAGGAAGATCCCAGGCCTCAACGTCTATGCGCAGATGCAGAACGAAAAAGAACAAGAAATGATGAGTCCAGCTAATCCAACAGAGGGCACACCCAGTTCACAGCGGGACTTGGTGCATTCTTTGGAGATTCTGGACACAGAGTTTAACTCACGGCCCATAGGTAGATATCCACTCTGGGTCGACTCTGATCGGTCACTGGCGTTTCCATTTTGTTTCCTCCATTGCTTATTTCATACCATTGTGTTTGTTGTTTCATGAGACTCATCCTGTGCTTTTTGTTGTGTGTTTCTCAGAAGTGAAATGGTCCGGTCAAGGGGTGAACGACAGC
Organism: Anarhichas minor; assembly: GCF_050575085.1. Taxonomy (NCBI): domain Eukaryota; kingdom Metazoa; phylum Chordata; class Actinopteri; order Perciformes; family Anarhichadidae; genus Anarhichas; species Anarhichas minor. The sequence goes on along the minus strand of NW_027466460.1, from coordinate 1,822,881 downwards.
TAAGCAAAAATGAGTATGATGATAAAAACAGCTGCTTCTCCAATGATCCCCTCAGTTCTGTCACCCTTTAGATCACCTGAGAATACAGATGAGTGACAAATTCAAGAAAAATCAAAGTCTAAGACGTTTGCTCAAAAGTCTCCCACAGCTGTGCCGCTGGGTTGAAATCTAGTGCTGTACAGGCATCGTACATGATTCATCATTTTCATATTCATCAAAGCATTTAGTAAACCTGTGTGCCCTGTGTGGAAACATTAGCATTTGATTTATCTGTGTCTTCCCTGATTTATTCCGGTTCTTCCTGTAATTTGTCACACACCTGTGTTATTCTCATATAGTGTTTGATTGTGATGACCTAACATGATGTTGTTACCCCAAACTCATTCATGAATTTATAACTACAGTCTTTTTTTCAGGGGGACATAAACGGTGCTATATTTCTGTGGCACTATGAATATGAACATTTAGGGATTGACGTTGACTGATACTGTTCTTAGGACATATTCACATTCTATGTCCTGTTTCACAAAAATGAGACTCTGCACATTTTGAGAGCTAATGTTAGTTAGTGTTAGCTGGTAGATACTGCTGTGTAACTTACATTAAAATGATTTAAAAGTATCTTGATTTAAAATGTCTGAACACCTTCAAACGTCTGCATTGCAGTAAATAAACTACGGCCTGTTGTAGTTGACTTAGAGTTATATCAGGGACCTTTCCATAGTCAGTGCGTTAACTACTGTAGATGGCGGACGACACGCCCCCAGTTTAGACAAACGGCCACTAGTACCGACACAGGAGTTAAGCAATATACTGTTGTGGACAGGGCCAGCAGCAAAACAAAGACCCACCTAAAAACAATCAATATCTATTGTGGCGACGGTGGCTAAGTGGAGAGCAGGGCCGTCCTTCAATCAGAGGATCGGCGGTTCGATCTCCGGCTCCGCTGGTCGCATGTCGATGTGTCCTTGAGCAAGACACTTAACCCCAAAATTGCTCCCGTAGCTGTGCCTACGGTGTATGGATAGAATCTGAATTGTAAGTCGCTTTGGATAAAAGCGTCTGCTAAATGACTGTGATGTAATGTATTGTGTTCAGTGTACACTACTTGCCAGCATTAAGAGGCAGACAGAAAAAGTTAGCTGACAGGGATTCAGGTACCCAAGACTTCCTCTTCCACGCGATGGCCATTATTTACCATCCGATTACCAACTTGCAACGAGAGAATGCCGTTGGCATTGAGAGACAATGTCTCACTCAATAAAAAGCAACATTTTCATCACACAGACTGTTTCCTTGCATGCAACCAAAGTCTGCTCCAACGTACTGGTCAATACTTATCAGAACACAAACAGAAACCAGAACGCTTCCAATACCAAAACCTTGCCCTGGTGCCTAGAGATTAGCAGGTAACTGGTAAACATGGTGGAGCTTAAAGCAACTACAGAGCCAGATATTGTACTGTGGTTGAGACCAAAACAGAACTAAAAAGGAGAATAAATGTTGGACTTACATTGATTGAGTTTCCAAAAACACAACTCCAACTGAATACTAATGTTGCGCCATGTTTGCCGGATGTCTAAACTGTTTGCTAACATGTTTTCCTTAAGACATAATGTCAGATGTTGTGTTTTTTTCGGCTTGTTCTGCTGCCCCACATGGCCAAAAATCAATGAATTCATGAATGCATATTTAAAGTTTCACCTACTGTAATGCGACTGGCCAAACGTTCCATATTTATTCAGCTACTAGTACAACATATCCTCTGACACCTGTTTCTTTCTCTGTCCTGTTTATCCCCAGGATGTATGAAACCTCATGTACATGTGAAATTCTCTACAGAACTCCCCACGTACATCGTCTAAACTTTGGATTGGATTACCACTCCAGCTGCGTCATGGATATATATTTTTTTTTTCATTTGGGACACAATGGTTTTGAGCTTTATACCTGTGCATGTTGGACCTTGCTGACACATACTGTGCTCTGTTCAAACCAGAAGAAACTGTGTACAGGTTATAATTGTCTTTCAACATATGATAGGAACCCATACAAGTCAGATACATAATTCAGAGGGAGCAACCAGCATGATCTAGAGAGGGTAAAAAATGAAATAAGTAACACTGTTTTGGTTTTGCTTACATATCCGAGATTGGTTTGCTGTTGTATGAAGCTAACAGCAGTAGTGTATTATATATTCATATGAATATACTTTCATGAAGTATGTTATTGAAGTGAATTACACATTTATTTTGTAAATCATGAATGTCTATGTTATAAATTTGTGTACTTTAATAACAAGTGTCATACTAAACAGAAATGTTGTTATAAAATGTGAATAGGGTACTTCAAAGCTTTTGGTCCATTGTCTCTTGGAACGCTGATTAATGGCACAATACACATTTTCTACTGAAACATTTTCCTTTTTTCCAGATTTTAATTTATTAACAAAAATACAGGGTTTGGTTTTCTGCATAAATTGAACCTTTGCTGTTAATCCAATGCTTCTGGTACTATTCATGATACATACCAGTTTGTAAAATGTGTTGTGCTTTAGAATAAGTGACCGCTCGATGCTACGATGCTACACTGCACCTTCAGGCTGCAAGTGATCGAATACAAGCATTTACACTTTTTCGGAATAGAGGAAGAAACAGGAGGTAACAGGAGGACTATCTCAAAAAGAAAAGTATTCCAAAGTGGTTCGCAGCCTCACCCCCGATCAAAGCCAATATCCCTACTGGAGGCGGAGTACAATTTATCAAAGCTCTGATTCACGATAGCAGATGGAATGAGATACAACCACTTTGTGAGAGAATCCAAAGAGCATGGCGGCGAGAAAGAGAGAGAGGCGCTAAGAGAGATGGAAGAGTGCTTATTGGGGCCAAGATGCATTCAGAGTGTTCTATCGGACAGAATAAGAAGAGGTTGCACTCTTGAATACTTAATGTGGCCAGTCAAGCTCAAGGCTGGTTAAGGTTGGTGACACATTTAGGCTAATGTCCCGACCCGCTCTCGAGTAGCACCCATCTTCATCCCAACTCATTATATCACACTGTAGGAGCAGGAGAACTAGAGCGCAGATGCTACCAGGCTACACAGATGGTTAGCTTGTTCGGAGGACTGTCAAGCCCCGTGGTACTGTGTGTGCGAAATCTGACAGATGTAAATGCCTGATTGATGCCTTTCAAATCTTCAGAGGCAACCTTTCCGGATTAGTTTTCCCTCTTTTTATTCTGTGGAGATGTGGGAATACAGGGAGAGTGTGGTTTTGTCAACTATGGATGCGCTTTTCTACGATTGTTCAGTGGTGGCTGTACAGAAATGCTCATAATAAATATACCCACAATACAATCAGTAGAGAATGTAACTGTGGTCTGTACTGAGGAGCGATGATTAGACACTTGCCCGCAACACACACTGGCTGCTTTGCATAGCGTTGCTTCATTTGGTCCACTGAACACGATGCCAAGTGAGGAGTAGTTTACAGCGATTGAATTCAGACGGGACGCAAGTGAAACATAAGATGTTGAGGGATATTAGGGGAGGCAGGACTGGCCAGTAATGAAGGAATATGTAGGGGTCACAAGTTCAAAAAGGAATCCAGTTGGCGGTATTCATTGGTAGCTCTGCAGTGAAAATATCTGCCAAGAACATCATTATTCCGAACCCTGGGATTGCTCCTTAGATGGATTTAAGATTGCCAGTATGAGGTAATGTTTCTCACACAAAGTCACGTAAACGTATGATGTAAGTGGAAGGTTGCTTACTGTACAAGATTGGACTACCAACCAGGCAATTTGGGATTTGGCCCTGAGCCTTGGGGGGACTCGAGGACGCCAGGTTTATATGTATGAATTAGTTTGCGATAATCAATTTATTTCAATATGAGTTTATTACTACTGTGTGTACCACTAATATTCATTATCAATTTAAATGACAAGGAAGTGTGTAGGATTAGGGGGATACATTGAAATAAATAGATTATAATATTCATATCTAAAATCTGTGTGTAATCACCTGAAACTAAGAATTGCTGTGTCTTCGTAGCTTAGAATGAGTCCTTCATATCTACAGTATATAAGGAGCGGGTCCTCACGTCTGCCATGTTTCACCGCCATGTTTTTACAGTAGCACAGTATGGACAAACCAAACACTGGCTCTAGAGAGGGCCTTTCATGTTTTTACATAACCTGAAGGCCACCGTAGTTCTCCGACATGCTTGGAAAAGGGGGTTGAGCGCACACTCCTTTAAGGCCATGTTTGCATCATTACCAATTGGAAGGCCCCATCTTGTACATTTTTTGATTTTAGGATGTATTATGCTACATGGAACATTTTCAAGTTGCCACCAACTAATTACTGACTACAGAGTAGGTTACTCAAGTCCTGGTTACTTATTTACACAACGTTCAAGTCGGGTGTGTCACGCTGAAGGATTGGATGTCATACAATTGCTGCTCTTCTGGTCTGTTGATGTGCATCAGTGCTAAGAAGTAGGATGATGGCGTATCCTGGCAGTGTGCTCACACGTAAAGATACAAACAGCCTCAAGCTTGATTTATTATTTTTTTCTTGAGCATGTAGGTTTCTCAGCGCTCAGCGCTCGTTGACTTCAGGGAAGTGAGGAAGAGTTCGGTTGTAAAGTTAGTAGGTCCAGCATCCAGCGCTGCGGACAACATGTTTGACTCAGTCCGCAGAGCCCCGAAGCCCCGCCCCCACTGCTTAACATCGCTTGTTAGCTCAAAGTTTATTGATATGTCACGTTGCACCAACTTCAGTGCTGCACGTCCTTGGGCCCCCAGCAATACACCGCCAAATGCAAAGTAGATCAGATGAATGCTTCTCAAGACATACAGCAGGCACACACACTCTCACTGACACACACAGACGTTAAGTTGTGCTATACAGAGTACGTTTGAGTCTTTGAGTGGTTGTGGACAGTGCCATTGGGACACTGTAAACAGCCTGTCTCAATTTCAGAGGTTAGTATTTTTTGGATGATACATTTCAATTTAAAATGAAGCGTTTATATTTCACAGCTGCATGCGAAGATGATTTTGGTAACAACTCTGGCATCCGTCTTCATTTCCACTGTAGCTGTATATGTTCCATCTGAAATTGCAGGACAGACTTTGCACTCAGCTATGAAGTGATGTATCTTGTTCCATTGCATGGTGTAAAAGGGTTATTTAACATACTGGAGGTGATTTATGAAGATCAGCAACATCAATGAAAGATTTAGGAATGTAGCAATACAATAATGATTGGATTTTCTATGATTAAGGAAATTAAGGAATTGTAAAGTAATGATTTAAAGTACTGAGTAGTATTTTGTTCAAATTTAGAAAAGGGGTCCTGGCACTGATTTTAACAGCTTGAGGGAGACATACAGTAGCCTGAAACCTCAGACCACAGGGAACAAAAAAATGACCAGATCAGGAGGTCTGTCATGATAAAAGCCCCTTCTGCCTGTGGGTTTCTTTGGGGGAAGGTCAAACTGGTAGGAAGTCCTGGTAACACGGGGGATCTGGGGCCTCCTGGTTCGTGGGAGCTGGGATGTACCTGAGAGTGAAACTGAATCGAGCCGTAGATCTACTCTTTATTCCTCTCCCTCCCTCCGTCTTTCTCTCTATCTCCTCTTCCCTGCAGAATTAGCAAGATTATTATTTTTGTAGACAAATATTAATAATAATAAAAAAAAGAGTTTTATTACTGTACAGCTTTTGTATAAGAACAGACGGTCAGGTGTTACAGTGTTTTTGTTTGACCTCAACTGTGCTGTGTGTAATTGTTTTATGCATTTATAATCATATTTATTAAATGGAAAGAAGTCTGTTAACTGTGTTCTCATTTTCTTACAATATTTGTAAAGAAATACTATGTATTTGAGGAAGTAATATTCAACCTATAAAGAAAAAAAAACAAGCCTGTGTTGGTATTTTATTCTACATACATATACTTATATATGTATTTTGACATTTGCAAACATGCAACGATACAATTTGAGCTCAAAGTTCCACTCAGGTTTATTTTTACAATCTTTCAATCGCACATTGTTCTCAGAGAACAGAGCCGGCTTCGGCATTCACATTTAGATCAAGTGATGACGCCTGTTTTGCTGAAGAAATCCATGAAATGAGATTGAAATTCTAGAAAAAAATATTAAGGGGGGGGGGGGGGGGAGGGGTGTCAGGGTGTCGTATGTAAAGTAATTTAAATGAGTGCCAGCTGCAATATTAAAGTGATGAACACATTAATGCATCAATAAGTATAGTCCAATAATAGAATATATATTATTCTAAAATTGGTTGTTGTACTTAGTGAATCATTTTACTTTTGGTAGCCTAATATGTGTTAATGCTAATACTTTGTACTTTTACTTATGTAATATTTAGAATGCAGGACTTTTTCTTGAAAGAGAGTATTCTACATTACTAATTTTACTTAAAGAGAGAGGTGAGTACTTCTTCCACCTCTGTATGTTAAGATTAGTTTCCTGAAAAAAATGAAATTGTGTGTCCCACACACACAATTTTCAGATACGGTTCATGCAGTCTAGTCCATGTACCGTTCACCTCTCCATTATCTGCTGCAATCTGTCTGTCTGACTCTCTCCTCTGTGACTTTAAGAGAGAGTTTTCACAAATGTTTACCGATTTAGTTTGTCTTGGAGACACGCTGTAACGTAGAGTAATGTTATGCTGGTCAAAGAAAATTTAACGACACTTTACAAAGCTACAAAGTAGACATGTCTACTTCAGCATGTTTTTGCATGAGTGTATGTATGATTTATGTTCTATGCGTGCATGTGGATTGTGATGCTGGTAAGTGTATTGTGTGATGCAGCGGCTTGGAGCCCAAGACCTTATCTTATCTTACAAAGACTATTACAAATTCACACACATACATTTTTCCGTCGAGCACAACAGCATCTAAATTGTTAACCTGAGTAGACCTGAGCATAGATCCGGTTCTAACTCCAAAGAATCAACACTTTACTAAGTAGCCATTTCTGTCAGAACACCCAAAGTGATTCCAAATAGTACCCCGACATTGTGCTTGAATCAAGTAACAACCCTTTGTTTGTAATTACAACCACCACTTATTGCTCAGAGGGAGCTTTGCAATGAAGATTTCCATGAAATATTGTACGGACACCCATGTAAGATCACTGAACACGGACCACAACACAACTAAAATGAGAGCTGTCGACAACCAACTTCATGAACAGATTGAGAGGATTCGGGCTTACCGACTGCCCAGCGGCTAGAGAGAGAAGTAAATTCATCACTGCAACTTATTTAGACATTTGGAGTCCAGGTGCCGGATTTTTTTTCGTTAATATACTTCCATAGCATTTAACAACCCCATGGCCTTTGTGTGGGTAATTAATATTTAACTCTGGCCACCTCTTGCTGAAAAGTAGTCCTTAACTATATTTCTCTGAATCTTAAATTGAGTTGGATGCTGCCAAAATGATCCCCGTACTTGTAGGCGATAGCACTGAAACCTTGGAAAATAAAATCTCCAGAAGTTTGAATGTTTGCACAAGCACTTTTTATAAGCTATTCTAGTATTTTTCTCTAAATTATTCAAAGACAACTTACTTGGGAGAAATTTAAGCAACCTAACAGTAATTTTACTGGAATATAGAAAAAAAGTTCTGTGCTCTCTTTCCCTCCTCTGCCGAAAGTAGTTTGGACAACTTTGTCGAGCAGAAAGGATACTCTTATAAATAGGGATGAGAAACCGAGTGCGAGTCATTAAAGATGAAGATGTTAATTTCGACATGGACATAACCTTAACAAGTTTCAGTGCAGAATATAATGATGCTGAAGTGAGTGATAGTGCATAAAGAATAGAAGTAATTATAGCAGGCTCTTTTACGCATATTTATGTGGTGCCTATAATAGCTGTGGTTGTGGTTGGAGCAGCAGTGGTGACAATGATGACGGCCACAGCAACTAACACAGACTGATCATTTGACTGATCCATATCGATGCGGCCGGTGTACAGTCATCGGTTGAAGCATTCAGACAACATAATATCATCTGATCAACGATGATGATGTCACTCATGGGAATGAGTCATCACAGTCCAGCTGATGCACATATCCAGAGGCCTTTATTGTCCTTAAGTAAAGAGAAGACAGAGAGAGGCCACAGGGCAGTGTCATTACTGATGTGTACTGGTGCTACTGCTGCTGACGAGAGTCAGAAAGGGTGGTCTGGAATGGACTGAGGAGGGGTGGTGGGGTGGCGGTTGGTTGATGGGCTCTTTAATCGCTCTCTGCCAGAAGATGCTTGGGAGCCCGGTGGAGAGAGAAGATTACCAAGAGATCAATTCCAAAACAGGGCTGGCTCTGCTGACATCTCAAGGTAGTGTACCGCAGTGTCCCCGTGGGCCACGGCTGCCAATACAGGCTGCTATTACTGTGGATTTAATGTGAAGGAGACTCACACAGAGTAGAGGAGAGGCTTTTGGGAGAGGGAAATAGCGGAAGAATTACACAGAATGCTACGGTTTAACAAGGGTGGGACTCCCACTATGGCTAAGTTACAGCTGCACCAGGCTAGATTAAGTCTGCAACAGAAAAAGAGAAATAAGAATTATTGAGATATCATGTATGGTCACGTTGCAGGTAACTGGAGAGCAGAAGTACTCTGCTACCTCACTAAGTCCACACTGTCAATATGAATCATAACAGAAAATATAAGAGAAGATGAATCTGTTTAAAAAAATACACATATCACTAGACTCATGGGATACATTTAGCAGACAATGTATGCAGTTCAATTATTAATTTTGTTTTGAATAATCCAAATTTCTGAAAATTATTTTCCAAAATAGTTTGATTTTTGATATTCAAAATCTTTTCTTATTTTAATTTTAATTTTAATTTTAATTTTTAATCTTAATTTTAATAAAATTTTTAATTTTAATTTCCTTTCCGAAATTTGTTATTTCTTCTCCTTTCCAGGTTAAATTATTCGTTTCATTTCCTAACCTAACAGTCAGCTGTGTTTAGTAGATTTGATCGTTTATTTGTAATACCAACACTTTGTTTTTGTTTTTCTTAATCCCTCAAAGAAAAGTTACACACAGTTGTCACAGGCCAGAAGTGCACCACAAGATGCAGCTGCTGGTCTCCTCAAACTCTCCCTCTCTGATAGTCAAACTACTTTGCAGGTTGACAGGAGAAGGGGGGAGTACTCCCAGGTCCTGAGTGACCTAAGTGGGTCCGAGCCCACTTCCACAGACGAGCGAGACATTCCGCATATGTCAAGTGTACGCCTAGAACAAACGCCCTCTCCCACACGGGGAGAGGTAGATCACCCTCCCCTTGATTTTAATAATTACGGCAATTCAGACGGTTTAGGCCCTCTCCGCACGCAGGGCCTGCGCACCGATCACATAGAGTCCCTCACGAAGGACGTAGAGCGCTTCGATCCAAATACTCGCTACTCGAGTATTGATGACTATCTCAGGGTCCAAATCAGGTAATGCCACCGCGCTCGTCAGAAAACCCGACACCGACTCGCAGCCCACCTGACTAAGCCAAGTGACCTTCCCCTCTGCTGCTCAAGTCTACCTTGTAGGGTGGGGAAGATAACTCGGCACACTCCCTGAAACGACCACTCCCAATTTCGCACCCCCATGTTCTTTAACCTTCTTGGGCGACCTTGCTCGCAAAGGCAATGCCCGTTGTGTATATATATATTTCAGTCGTACTGGGGGGCCATAACACTCTTGCTCTACTCGATTCCGGGTCAGAAACGAGCCTAATGTGTTCCCCCACTTTTCGCATACACCTCTAGGGTACCACAACCTTAGAGGCCCTTCTAGCACCCTAGTTCGGAAAATCCTTTGTCAGCTAAGCCTTGTTTATCCAGCTCTGTCAGTGTGATCCACCTCCAGTTTGTTCAACGAAGCCACCGCCTTCTTTCGGCTGAGTCGTCGCCCGGGCATGTCGAGTCGCCAGTGCCGCAGGGGACAGAAGATGCCTAGTGCACGAGGTTTTTCTTCCAGCTCCTGCCCCGCTTTAGGGAACTGAACTTGACTTGCGCGGGGGACCTGTCTCCATCTCTGAGTAGGAGGGGGGGAGATATCACCATTGCCCGCCATGACACACTACAGAATGAAGCCGCAGCGTACCAGACCGTGATGAAGGAGCAGAGGATGGACTCAATGATGGCAGTGTAGAAGTGCACCATCATTGTCTTTGGCAGGTTAAATTTCTTCAGCTGCCTCAGGAAGTACATCCTCTGCTGAGCCTTCTTGGTGATGGAGCTGATGTTCAGCTCCCACTTGAGGTCCTGGGTTATGATGGAGCCCAGGAAGCGGAAGGACTCCACAGCGTCGACGGGGGAGTCACACAGAGTGATAGGGGCAGGTGGGGCTGCATTCTTCCAGAAATCCACAACCATCTCCACTGTCTTTAGAGCGTTGAGCTCCAAGTTGTTCAGACCGCACCAGGTCACCAGATGGTCAGTCTCCCACCTATCCCCACCATAGATGAGTCCAATGAGGGTGGTGTCATCCACGAACTTCAGGAGCTTGACGGACTGGTGACTGGAGGTGCAGTTGTTGGTGTACAGGGAGAAGAGCAGAGGGGAAAGAACGCAGCCTTGGGGGAACCGGTGCTGATGGTCCTGGAGGCTGAGACGTGTTTTCCCAGCTTGACGTGCTGCTTCCTGTCAGACAAGAAGTGTGTGATCCACTTGCAGGTGGAGTCGGGCACGTGCAAAATATACATTTTGAAAAATACATTTTGTCAAGGTTAAATGACGAAGGAGGCCTTTCAGGCCTGGTTGGCTCAGGGGTTTCCAGAAGCAGCTGAGAGGTACCGGCAGACCAGAAGGGCTGCAGCTGCGATGGTCGCAGATGCTAAAACTCGGGCATGGGAGGAGTTCGGCGAGGCTATGGAGAAGGACTTTCGGTTGGCCTCAAGGAGGTTCTGGCAAACCATCCGACAGCTCAGGAAGGGTAAGCAGGGCCTACCCCAGGCGGTTCTCAGCAGGGGGGGGGGGGGACTGCTGACCCGGACGGGGGACATCGTCGGGCGGTGGAAAGAGCACTTTGAGGAACTCCTAAACCCGACCAACATGTCCTCTGCAGAGGAGGCAGCGCCTGAGGACCTAGGGGGAGGCCGGACCCATATCCCTGGTGGAGGCCGCTAAGGTAGTCAAAAAGCTCCATGGTGGCAAGGCGCCGGGGGTGGATGAGATCCGCCCTGAGATGCTGAAGGCGCTGGACACTGTTGGGCTGTCTTGGCTGACACGCCTCTTCAATGTCGCATGGGGGTCGGGATCAGTGCCCATGGAATGGCAGACCGGGGTGGTGGTTCCCATCTTCAAAAAGGGGGACCGGAGAGTGTGCTCGAATTACCGGGGTATCACACTACTCAGCCTCCCGGGGAAGGCTTATGCCAGGGTGCTGGAAAGGAGGCTCCGACCGCTTGTCGAACCTCAGATTCAAGAGGAGCAGTGCAGACGGACTTCTCTGTGTCACCACCTCTGCACGTGACCGACAGACGGACTTCTCTGTGTCACCACCTCTGCACGTGACCGACAGACGGACTTCTCTGTGTCACCACCTCTGCACGTGACCGACAGACGGACTTCTCTGTGTCACCACCTCTGCACGTGACCGACAGACGGACTTCTCTGTGTCACCATCGCGGGAACAGCAAGTGACGCGCAGACCCGGTATCTGTGTCACCCTCGCGGGATCAACAAGTGACCGACAGACGACGTTCTCTGTGTCACCACCTCGTCTGTCGGATCATTTATTATTTTGATTTAATAAAATGTTATATTTTAAAGAGCAGTCATCTGTGATTACTTGTGTGTGTAATAATAACTGGATGTAGTGGCCTGTGCTCGAACTTAAACCTTCACTCCCACTACAAACGTGTAATAGTATTCAGACTGTTAATATCGTGAGTGAACACTAATTATGAGACTTAGTTTATAGTTTGGTTATCGGTCCCTGTCCGCAGGGTGGTGCCCCGTTCTTATTAGTAATTACTAATTAACTTATTGATGTTAATAACTCCATTGACGTCGATAGTTTAGTTTCATATTTGATGATAACCAAACACGCTCCTTTACATTCCCAACATATTGGTGCCACGTTATTCCAGTTTTATTGCAGTATGTATGCACACTAATCCATAGTATACCTTCGAATCATTTTGAATAATTAATTTTCTCAAGAAAGTTAAGTGCTTAAAGTATATGAGAAAATAAAAGTGTATAAAAACGTTATTTCAAATCAAAATCCACTGTCTAACTTTTTTCTATGACTTTCAGCCACATCTGGTCTTCACCAGTAAATGTAAACATATGACCTATGACAGCTGAGCCAACAAATGTGGTTGAAAGGTCTAAAAAGTGGACCTCGAGTAATTTAATCACTCTACTACTTAGTCTCATTCCCTACTCAAATACCGTTAGTTGGTCAGCGCCCCTCGGCGTGTGATACCAACGCAACGCACATTCACTTAACTCCAATATAAACCCACACGTTAGTATCCAACGTATCCTCATACAAACGGTTTGTATATCTTACACAAAGTTACTGCTCGTTTTTTTTCTGCATTTTACTACGAAACCCAGTTTTACCCTCATTACATGGGGAAAATAACGTGATCTTCACAGGAAACAACTCGGTTAGGTTTTGGGAAAAGATCGTCGTTTGGCAGCAAAAAGGTCTGTTTGTTGGACCGATCCACCGCCCGTGCGCTGTTTTGGCTTATTCAACTTCTTTAGTCAAGATTATGTGGATAATATACAAATCATTTTGTGGTATATCTACTGACGCAGTATAATGAGCGACCACCAACCACACAAGGTTGGTGGATGAGTCAAACGTCCAGGAGACCGATGTTCTTGTCCCGAGCAAAACTAAAACTAAAAGTGACATTTTGTCACAGTGGTCATTAGTCATGCGAGTCTTTCGTGTCGTGAGTCACATTAATCATCTCATATCAATGCTGTTGAGTTATTAGTCAATCAAGTTAACGTCAACATTTTCTTCCTAAACCTAACTACGTGATTTTGTTGCCGTAACCTAACTTCCTATGAAGACAGAAGTTTATTTTTAAAAGACACCATTCGGGTAACAATATATAAAAATAGAAAAATGTCGATAGACTCACGGGATAAATATATATATATATATTTATATATATATATTCTAATATAAGGAACTATTGTATTGTTTACTCTCTGTGAAAGTGCATTGCATTTATCAAAGAACACAAATACACATATTTTGAATTATAGCCGTGTAATTATGAGAATTGGATTATGTGAACCATGAATAATGAGATTTGGCTCATACGTCATAATGCTATAGAATCACATATGAGACAAAGACCCCATAATTCTCATAATTATGAGATTTATATCTCATAATTAACAGATACATTTCTTTTTTTAAATGATTTTGGTTAAGGTAAGGTACAATACTGTAAAAACTGTCTTCCTCTTTTTGTCATGCAGTTACATTTGTCATTCACATGAGAGCAAGCAGAATGATTTTACTAGAACGTGACCTGAAAAGCTCAACATAGAGTACAATCGACTGCAGAGAGACACAGCCACTAAAGGCCTCTTTGAGCTTTACTTTCAGTATGGGTAAGATGGAAAAAATGACCTTTACATTATATAACTGGTCTCTCCTGCATGCGTCTGTGCACCTGAGTTGCCTGTCTGATTCAAATTAAAACTATGTTAAAAGTGATTTTAAGTTTTGGAGCAAAAAATATGAATCTATTCTGATTACTTTGCCTTTCCTGGACAAGATGTACCACCTTTTATGTAGATCAGTGTCACGCCAGGGTCAAGTAATTCTTCCCATTTGTTTTAAAATGCCTGAAGTAGTTACTGTAAAGTTAGACTTTGCTACAAGAATACCACAATTAATGCCACGCATGTGTATTTCTCTTTTCACTGTCTAGATGTAGCAAATTCCACTCCTTTACAAACCTATTAGTTGCATTTTTATTATTATTATGGTATATACCTTCAGCTTATAATAACCAATGTCTCTTTCATTTCCCAATATATTTCTTAGGCCACCATTGACAATGTCAGATTCAATGGCTTGTGACAACAGCACTGCAGGAACTAATTGCCTGGAGAGTAAAAACTGAGATTGAAGGGCAGGAGGAGGACAGTCTGTTACTGTAGCTGCAGGGTTCTGTAAGTGTGTGCATGTGTCATTTGTGGATATGTGTGCGTTTGGCATAGTGGGGTGTGCGTGCACGTGTTACTAGCCTGTTAAGATGTTTTCAGTCTTTACTGTGGTTTGCATAAGCCAGGATAAGTGCTAACCAAAGTAACCAAATTACAAGATGTACAGATGTCGATGGTTTCATTTGACGGGCTTGTCGCCATGTTACCGGAGTGACGTTTTGCAGTAAAAGAGGTGGGTGCACTCGTTTACAGTAGACGCAGGGTGGCAGCAAAGTGCTTAAATCCTCATGACAGGGTTTTTCTTTAAACCCCCTTTGACCCCATGTGGGTTACAATGGCAGAGTGGCGCTGTCTGTATTCAAGCATGGTGACTCCACGGGATTTGAAGCAACTGCAGAAGCAGACTTAACTTTGTTGAAAACTTTAGTCAATATATGAGATAATCATATCTTGTCATGTTTGTCGCGACTAAAACTCGCATGACTTTTACTTTTGGAGCTGATAGCCATCTGTTGGCCTTCAGTAAGTTTGTTCCTGACAGTTATTGAGCTTTTTTTTCTGTCGTGAAACCAAAAACCTTCAGGAACAAAATGGCCCAATCCCAATGTCCCCCCACGAAGGCGTTAAAACCTGAACTCTCAGGGACTTAACTGATGTCACCGGGTAAACGGTTGAATATGAGAGAGACTGCAAGGGCTTGAAATGGGACAGCACATTGTTGAGACATAATATGCTACCTTGGCAACGTCATAATATGTGTCATAATACACACATGGACAGAATTGTTGGTACCCTTCCGTTAAAGAAAGAAAAACCCACAATGGTCACTGAAATAACTTGAAACTGACAAAAGTAATAATAAATAAAAATGTACTGAAAATGAACTAATACAAATCAGACATTGCTTTTGAATTGTGGTTCAACAGAATACATTTAAAAAACAAACTAATGAAAATGGCCTGGACAAAATCGATGGTAGCCTTAACAAAATATTTTGTTGCACATCCTTTTGAGGCAATCGCTGCAATCAAGCGATTTCTGTGACTCTCAATGAGACTTCTGCACCTGTCAACAGGTATTTTGGCGCACTCCTTGTGAGCAAACTGCTCCAGCTGTTCAGGTTTGAAGGGTGCCTTCTCCAGTCTGCATGTTTCAGCTCCTTTCACAGATGTTCAATAGGATTTAGATCAGGGCTCATAGAAGAATAGTCCAATGTTTTGCTCTTAGCCATTCTTGGGTGTTTTTAGCCGTGTGTTTTGGGTCATTATCCTGTAGGAGGACCCATGACCTGTGACTGACACCAAGCTTTCTGACACTGGGCAGCACATTTCGCTCCAGAATGCCTTGATAGTCTTGAGATTTCACTGTACCCTGCACAGACTCAAGACACCCTGTGCCAGATGCAGCAAAGCAGCCCCAGAACATAACCGAGCCTCCTCCATGTTTCACAGTAGATACAGTGTTCTTTTTTTGTATGCTTAATTTTTGCGTCTGTGGAAATAGAGCTGATGTGACTTGCCAAAAAGCTCCAGTTTTGAAACTGGAATTTGCCAAAATGCATATTGACAAGCCACAACGATTCTGGGAGAATGTCCTTTGGACAGATGAGACAAAACTAGAGCTTTTTGGCAAGTCACAACAGCTCTATGTTTACATAGCCGGGCCGGCCATGCATGTGAGCGTGTGTTTTAGTGCATGTTACTGCACGTGAGCGTGTGTTTTAGTGCATGTTACTGCACGTGAGCGTGTGTTTCAGTGCATGTTACTGCACGTGAGCGTGTGTTTTAGTGCATGTTACTGCACGTGAGCGTGTGTTTTAGTGCATGTTACTGCACGTGAGCGTGTGTTTTAGTGCATGTTACTGCACGTGAGCGTGCCCCACAGGTTAGCTAATGCTCTTGCTGTCATACAGTGGTTACATCTGATAACGCCGTCCAGACCAACAGCGTCGTTGTGAAAAAATGTAACACTCTAAGCTCTGTCAGCACTGTTAGCACCATTAGCTGCGAGCCGCAGGCTCAGCCGTGGCCATGTTGAGAGCTGTTGAGAGGCAATAAAAATGCTCCCAATCTTGTACCTTTAACTGTTTTGGTTCACTCTCACCAAGCTCATCAGCAGATACATCAAGCAGCTGTATTCACCATAAACTGTGAATTAAACCCACGGTACTCGGTCCATGAAATGTGCTATACAAATAAACTTGCCTTGTCTTTCTGTTCTATCTTGGATCAAGTCCTTATGCATTTCAGCTCATGGGAAAAATGCAGTGACTGGTGGGACCTGGAAGACCAAGCTGCCTGACTAGGTTGTCAACAAACCTGCGGATGACTCGTGGAAACACAAATATGAATTTTATCACATTGGAGTCACTTATGAAAACTGAGACACTCACAATCATATATCTCAGGGCAGATATCCAGCCCACCTGGAGAAAAAAACCTATGCAGACATGTGGAGGACATTGTTTATTTAGTTATCTTACAATGCTGCCTGCTTCTCATTATGTAAATATCTCACATTGGCAGTTCCACTAGGATGCTGCTAATGCTTGCACATCCTGTCAATACTTCGGAAGCCATACTTCCCTCATCAAATGTGTTTGTATTGGCAGTTGCATGTGATTTTCCAGTGCAGTAAAACTCCTCTTTGATATTTGATAACACCTATATTGTATTGTATTATACGGTGTACATATTCTGTATGAGTGGTTGTATGTTCTGTAATGTAAGACAAATGTCCGCGCTCTTTTTATCTGGCTCTCTAGCTGCTGAATGTTTCACTTTGTTCATCAGCTGGTTGCTAACTCTATCTGCTGTTTGATGAACATTTTACACAAAACAGCAAGGTTGATGAGAGCAATGAGCTGAAACGTTACTAAAACTCTGCACAGAGTTGAGGGAAACTGCAGAGTCTCTTACTGGGGGATTGTCACTATAAATGGCTGATTTACATATATTGTTAATTTAAAAAAATCTTGTTTAGCGAAGCTTTTATGCTAATAATACTCACACAACCCATTGATCAATTTATACTTTTTAAAGTTTTACAGACTGCTACAGAATAATTGTACACATTTGAGTGTTTCTTTGAATTTGTTCCGCTCAGTATATCTTGTTCACAACTCTTAACACTGGCATATTGTTGTCAATTTACTAGTCACAGGGTGTACAGACACAGAAAGAAATACAATATTCTCTGTGACTCTGGAGAGGCTTTGATTCAAGTCTTATTTGTAACACAACGCTATATTTTCATATATATTACAGCCTCAAAAATCCAGTTTCAGTTAGCATCTAAACACAGTACTTCAAATGAGGCACCATGAATTGTAAACAAAAGCTAGTCACGTATGTCGACAGAGCCCTTAAAGCTGTGCAGGGCAGTGAGGACGAGCAGAGACCGTCAAGCCTCTGTTCATGGTAAAAGCAGAGTTATAGTGAAAGGCCACCGTTAACAAGCCAGCCCTCCACTCTCATTGTCCCCTGAGGAAAAGGGACACAGGGAGGAGAGATTGAGCTGGGGCCTGGGTGTCCATCAAGGGAATGTCATTTTGCTCTCCTGGGTAATCTACATGCTCTAATATTAATTGCTATTGGAAACGTTTGATTTGATTAAGGGGGAGTCCCAGAGGGGGAACGCGTATCTGTCTTTCTCTGTGAGGTTTAAGAGAAGGGAGTGGCGCCTTTGCTCCTAACCTTGTTATGTTGAAAGGCAACTGGTTTGAGTCAATAATGAACACAACATGCACCACCAAAATCAAGATGTGATAGGCTCTATATTAAGTTAGCTAACATAATGTTGCGAGATCATGTTGGAATATTAATATCGCTTTGTAAACGTCTTCAATAGAAAATGGCATTGTTGAATTGTTGTTATTTACGACATGTTATTTCAATGAGCACAGTCAGTCCACCACTGTGTCTCTTCACTCAACACATTTTCTATTTTGGAAATCATTTATTGTGTCTGTAACTCAACAGGGACAGCTGCCTCTATGCCAAAACAATGACCGTTTGCCAAAAACTGGGAGCGCACAAATCCTCCAAAAGCCCAGTTTAAAGTCTAAAGCTGCTTTTACTATTTGTGTTTACAATTATAATTGTAATGAATTGCTGTAAATTAACGGTGGATTTACAACGGTATCTTACAGTAGTTATTATATAAAACCCAGTTATCCTACGACATTACCTCACTACTGAATGGAGATGAAGAGCCATGTTCTTCAGACACGCCCCCTTCTGAGTCTCACCTGTGAGGATTTGGCATTTCTGCTTTTTTGCTGTTTTGAAAACATACCGAACTGTGGCACCACTGTGTTGTATCGAACCGCACCGAGATATTTGTGAACCGTTACACCCTTATTATTACAGTATAGTTTCCAAATATGAACAAGGATATTAACCGTACGGAACCCATAATATTTGAAACAAAAGTATATCCCATATGTAAATGCCTGATTACTACACCGTAAAAACACATTTTACGGTGCAGCTACCGTCATTTATTTTTACTGTATCTTACCGTATGCTCGAATACAGTATGCGATAGTAGCAGTGGCGGGCCGTGCATTTGATACCTGGGCCGTCACTGCTGTCCTGCAGCTGAAACACAGCTACGGCTATGATTTGTTTCGTGTAAAAATGAAGCTCAATACCTAGAAATACACTAACTGCAGAGAATACGCCGAGAGTGTGTCTCCTCGCTGCTCTGACTGCAGCTGGGGACTGCTGCGCGAGGCTGCTGTGAGAGTTACCGCCTGTGAGTGCTTTGGGGCGGCTCACGGCAGCACGCGCTGCTCGTGCACGACAGTGCAGAGCGGTGCGTGCGTTCACGTCAGAGTCAAAACACCAGAAAAGTCTCCAACAACACCAGAAAAAGTCGCTCGATTTGTCGCTAGTAGCTTTTGACAAAAAAAGTCGCCAAGATTGACAGATAAACACTCATTGATCCGAAAATGTCTACGTTTCACACGGACTCTTACAGTTAGAACTGTGATTACACATTATGTGTCATAAACATCTTTGTGTGACTGTTCTAACAAACTGACAGCACTGGAAAGAGTCCAGTGGTATGAAAAAAGGACATGCAGAGGTTTTATTCTGAGTTGAGGGTGACTCGATGCTGTGTGGATTAGCCTAATCTGTGAGTATGAGGGCAAAAGCCACGAGCATCATCATCAAAATAATGAGAAATATGGTTGTGTTTTGTTCTACTTCAGGTACAGTATCTGACAAATGAAAGCCCCTTTGAGCATCTGTGCCTGTACTAACAACTGTTACCCCCTATCTTTGAAATCAAAATTCCACAGCTGTTCTGGAGTACGTTTACACATTTCTACATCATTTTACTTCACAGATTGGTGACACAATATTTGCTGCATATAAAAGATTTATAGAAAAGCCTTTGCACACTTATGTGGAAAAACACACACACAATCACTCTGATGCACAAACACTCAAGCATGCACATGCAATAAATTATTTCCACTGAATTCCATCAGAACATTTATCAGATTAAAATATTGAAGCTATGCACACACACACACACACACACACACACACACACACACACTTAGCATTCAGACAAGGCTAAGGAATTGATCACAGCGTTTGATATGGAAATGCAGCATAAGCACACTGTATCAGCCGTGCATTTGCATTCTGCTGATCACTACTTAATTCATGGCAGAGGTTTTCAGAACACGTTTTCCTTTTGGTATGCACCAGGCAGCTCAAAAGGATCTTTTGTTTTGACTGCAAAGGGCGTATTTGTCCCTTGGCCTTAGCATAAATAGGAGGTGACGATAACATATAGGCTCCAGGAGAATTAACCATTGACTGAGAGTGAGAAGAAACACAGCTCTATGGTATTGCCACGTGCTGATTTACATAACCGTGTGCCTGTGCAGAAATGTATGTGTACTGTATGTGATTGAGTGTACAATGAAACAAATTCATTTTGAGTTCAGATTCTGTATGGAAGAAGACAGTTTCATTTGGTAAATGGACTTGCATTTATATAACGCTTTTCTAGTCTTCCAACCACTCAAAGCCTTTTTTCACTACATGTCAACATTCACCCAATTCACACACACACTCATACACTGATTACAGAGTTGCCATCAGGATCTAATCACATCATTCACACACACTCACACACCAATGACACTGCCTTCTCGAGCAACTTTGGGTTCAGTTTCTGGCCCAAGGACATTTCAACATGCGAACTGGATGGGTGGACGTCCGACTCTTCCTCATGAACCGTCCCATTTATATCCAAGCATGCATTATGCAAGCTTTTCTCTTTGTTTCTCGAAGCGTAGTTTATACTTACTGTGTATTCATCTGAGTAAATATTTTGCAGCAAAATCAAATCGTTTACAGGAAATTCAACCTTCTTTTCTTTATCATGCATTTAATACTTGACTTGTTTCTTTACAGGGTTTGTACAAAAGCAATAAAGTAGTTTATGAATGAGATATGGGTTTATAGGTAATTACAATCCCTCCTCGTCATTGCGGCGGTTGATTGATGGCTTTGTGCCTGTTACAGCTACAGTCTATAGGCATATCTATGAGTTACACTCTTTACCTTTTTGATTCTTCACAGTTCATTTTATTCGTACGCCCTCTGGTGTTTCGGAGAATAATGCAGCGCACAGCACAGAGTATAAACGCCTCCTTTCAAGCTCAAAGCTTGCACGCCGTCTGCGAGGCTCGCGCTACGCCGCAAGCGCGAGTACAAACACAGTTTTGGCTTTTGACCTCCGCCCAAGGACATTAGCATATAGTACTCAGAATTCCAGCAGGCTTATCTTAATGGTCTTGTTCAAATGAAACAGCCAGTGAGTCTCCAGCTCACTGGACTTACATGGCACGTTATTGGACTGTACAGAACACCAGCTGATGAATTCAGAATCCCCCTGAGTCTTTCAGCATTAACATTCATCCACAGGCACATAAGACTTTGATTTGATTCACTTTAGTCAGTCCATGTTTGTTTTCCATTTGGACGTGACTGGGGATGCAAACAATCCAAATACTTACTGAGACAGACAATGTTTCATTAAAACCCCCATCAGAGGTGCAGACAGACTTATCTGGGTTTGTGAATGAGCTGTGGAAGATGAGGACATCCTCTCTGATTCATGTTTGTGAGGGACACTATTACACAGCTCAGTGTGGATGTTTAATAGCAGCTGCAAAATGAGATTATTTTGTCACTGATCCAGTATTGTGGATACATTATATACCACAGCATGTATATTGTCTTTACTATTTTCACCATGTATTTGTATGATTCTGTATAGTATTCATTGCTTGTTATGAATCAATGAGTTGAAAAGTAATGTGGCACGTAGACATCCCAAAAAAAATCATTTGGGAGCTTTAGTCATTCTGCTTGTAGTGACACTAAACTCTCTCCAAGGCCATTTCTTCCTTGATGTCATCCTATTAATTGTATAACTTTTTTCTGTGATTATTCAATCATTTGATGGTTTTTAAATATTTGTTTCTGGAACTAAAACTGATATGAAAAGGATTCGTAATTAATTGGTGCCGAGTGAAAGGGAAAAATGCTTGCTGACATGCAGCTGTAGTATTTTCTAATCCCCAAAGAGGCAAAGTCTCCTGATTAGAACAAATAAAATTGCCTTCTCACCCTAAATTACTGAAACTACTGTTGCAGTGTTACTTTAAAATCTACCATGTTAAACAGCCACATCGTTTCTAATATGCATGCTTTTAGAAATATTTGCCCAAAAGTGTTGCCTGGCGTAGCCCTGAATACTAACACAGTAATGGGGGTTTAACTCAATCATCCAACCATACTAAGATGCATTTAGTAGCTCTTGTCCACTGTATCAGTGACCTGAAAAAAAAGTCTGCAAAATGACTCAGTAACGTCTGTTATAGAGCAATACTTCGCTAAAGTTTGCCCTCAAGTAAAGCTGTAGCAGCAAAGCCTCTGAATGTATTGAGCTGACTAAGTGTCTGCTTGTATTCAAATTCTCCTTTTTGAGAAAGAGTGAGTCAACTCTTCTTTCATAAGATGCTTTCTCGTCCCTTTTCAGTCTTCAATCTTTTTATCACAGTCGAAGTTTACAGTCAGTCAGTTTGTCACCATGTAGTTTTAAATATCCTCACCTTTCATAACCCAGTATTTTATCACAAAATGTAATCAGGCAATCCAAACCAAAATGCACTCAAGCTCTTTCCTGGAACATGTCATTTTCTGTGAGCGTCCTGTCATGTCACATTAACAGTGTGAAGCTTTAAATAAGACTTACACTTTCTCCCAGTCGCACAGTTTCACCTGCGTCAGCCAAAGCTTGAAACATCGCATGCAGAGATTTGACAAGCAGTATACTTTTCCCTCAACAGGGGGAGATGTGGCGCTGTCATGTTTGGCTCAGTCCTGTGTCAGTAAGAGGTGCACCTTGTCGAGGCGCCTCGGCTGCCAGACATTGACAAGCGCTGCTGTCCTACCACACAACCAGCAGGCTGCTTTTCTGGTTTGAACTTTCTGTTTTTATGTTGTTTAATAGGATTTTCATAGCAATGTGTCACTCCCTGTATTCTGTCACTTCCACTGAGTGAGTATGTTTGATGGGGGCTGGCAGGGAGTTCATCACGGTTTTCTAAACAGGGACCTGAATCGGCATGGAGGGCATGAAGGGCTTAAACATTGGGCTTAAACATTGGTGCTATTGTATATATATATACAAATATATATAGGTTTTCCGTCGTTAAATCTTGGACATGTTCTCGTGGAAGATCTGGTGGCCAGCATTAGCCCACGACAACATGTCCAAGATTTAACGACACAAAGCTTGCACACCTTATGACATGCTATCACAGGCATAGACTGTGTATTAGAACTGGACATAGTATTTCGGCTATCACCATCTTGTTTTTTGCAACCAGAAGTGGCACTAGAAGGTGGAGCTAAGTACAAAGGAACGTTAACTCTCATGAAGTGAAAACACACTGTTAAAGTTGTAAGACGAAAACACGGACAACTTCCAGACCAGACAACGCTATGGTTGAGACCTGTCAATCACAGGTAGCCCCGTCCTAAAGCATCCCCTGCTTTATGGTCTATTTGACTCTAAATGGACCATCATTTACGAAATGAACATCATGCTGTATTGAAGAAGACTTGAAACTAGAGATTGAGACCATAAACTCATGTTTACAATGTTTACTGAGGTAATAAATCAAGAGAGAAGTAGAGTCATTTTCTCATAGACTTCTATACAACCAGAGGAGTCGCCCCCTGATGGACAGCAGAGAGAATGCAAGTATAAGGCACTTCTGTGTTGGCTCCACTTTTCTGACTTGGAGGTTGCCGTCTGGTCACGGGTCAAAGGAAAACAGCAAGATCAATTGTTTGCTACAGCTGTTAGAAACAAATTAGCTGAAGTCTTTTCAGCTGCAATATGTTTGCAGTGCTTATCACCGAGCACATTCTTACAAACTCGAATGGGGAGCATACAGCTGAGCTCCTAACATTTTTCAGAAAAGCTAAGCTAAGTGATTTATGTCATATCTCCATCTTGTCAAAATGTATTTTGTTTTAGCTTCTGAAGCTGCTTGCATGAGCTCTATATGGACTACGGTCACATTAACCTACACTTCTGGCTACACCAATAGTATTATCATGCCTTATTCATTCTTGTCTTACTTTGACCAAACCATGGGCACAATTCATGTAGCCTATACCAATCCAGACTAGTGCATATAGTTCTAAAGCATTACTCCATCGGGAACCTATTTTTAGCATCAAGTACTCATCTTCTGCTGGTTTGAAAGGTGTCGGCAGTAGTATCCAAATGGTTGTAGAAACCAATGTGGACTGAAAACAGGTCTGCATTAAGACAACACAGGGGGTTGCGTTAGTGTTGTTTAAGGTACAGGTATGCCAATGAAGCACAATCTGGAAAGTTATGACGGCAGCAACTATTTTATCGCTCATCACCACAATCGCGGGTAAACAGTAGAAATACACGTTACAAAGTAATGTATCATGCATGTGCATACACATCAAATTCCTGGGGCTCCACATTACTGAAGACCTCAGTTGGTCCCTGAACACATCCCACCTGGTGAAGAAAGCCCAGCAGAGGCTCTTCTTCCTGAGAAAGCTAAAGAAAGCTGGCCTGCCCCCTGGACTACTGGTAAACTTCTGCAGAAGCGTGATTGAAAGCATCCTCTGTCAGTACTTTACTGTGTGGTATGCCAGCTGCACAGCAGAAAACAGGAGGGACTTGGCCCATGTGGCTAAAACAGCACAGAGGATTGTGGGAGTTACCCTCACTGACCTGGACACTGTGTATGCTGGCCTCCTCCAGAAGACGGCCAGCAACATCTGCACAGACATCACACACCTGGGTCACTCTCTGTTTGTTCCCCTGCCATCAGGAAGAAGATACAGGACTATCAAAACTGTTGGTGACTATCCTCACCAACAGGCTGAGGAACAGCTTTTTCTCCAGAGCGGTTTCCTCCATCGCCCCCCCACCCCCACCCCCATTTCTTAAATCAGAAATGTCTTGTCTTAATGTTTTGTGAAATTTAGGTTCTCAATATATGACTGTATTTATGACTTCACGGAAATTAAACAAAATGTATCGAAATTTGCCTGATGCTTCCCAAATAGCAATGTATCCTCTTTTTTTTGCTTGTATTTTATTGGTGGTTACACAAATAACATGTAGTTCAAAGCACTTTAGCTTTGCTTCACTGTTGCTGTCCTTACCTACAGTTTAATAGCGGAGCATTCATTTGGAGGTGGAAGTCATCTATTGTCTGGCTATGAATCTTCACAAGGAGCCTCATAAACATGATAACCGCATGAGAGATGTGAAACAGTGACATCGATGCATTGCTGAACACAGGGAGCACATTTTGTCCGTGTGCAGTTTACACTGCTGGATGATAAACGGTCTCACGCTCCCACAGAGGCTCTGTTGTAGAGCTTAGGATGAAACGGTTAGAATAGACAGTAAAAGATGACAAACAATATCTCTTCAGTGAGGCTTTTTGCTTTCATCTGGTCTGAACAACAACCGGGCAGAGAAACCGAGCGGTGTGTGAGAGGAACATCCGCTCTGTGACCCGTCGTTCTGTCGCATTATTACTGCCTCTCTCCCTCCATGGTTGATGCTAAATTCACCCCTACAAGGTGACAGACTGCAGATTAGATCAGCTTCTCATCGATGTGGAAGAAAATGCAGACGATGTAGCTTGTGGGTTAGACGCTTAATTGTCTGGCATTCCAAACTGGAGCCGGATAACAAAGAGAGATCGACGACTTGTGTGGGAGCACAAGTCTCCATTTTTCAGGTTCAGGTATAATAATGAGGACTAAATTTAGATCCATCAGGAGTTTGGAGAGGTGGACACAAGTTCGCAAAAAAGTATCATTGCAACCAGAAGTACAAACTGTTCATGATGACTAGCTTGAAAGACATGTTTGATGTCATCTGTAGATGTCACTGGCTCAATATGACACCGTCTATGCTTGTATTTAATGTGAATTGTCTGTTATATGTGTTGTATGCTTGGAAATATATATATATGTATACTATATATATATATATATATATATATATATATATATATATATATTCATACACATTTCTTCCTGTGCACAGGTGTTAAAGTTCTTTGCACTAGATGGCACTGTGCACATGTATACTGTGGCTGGATCAAAGCGCACAGATCAAGATTCTAGTGATCTTTATGATCACTTATTGACACTTTGTTTAGTATGTAGACCTCAGCCCATCACACCGACTCTGTTGCTGTGGGAACAGGTCTAAAACAGGCTGCACAAATCCACACGGTGTGATTTACTCCCTACCCAATGTCTCTAAGGCGAGTCACTGCAACGCATACAGCAGCTGAGTTGAGTCAGCAAAGGTCACAGAAGATGACACTACACTCTGAGAGTGAATTAGCAAGGGTTCCCTGCCAGGGCCAGGTGCTGAGCCGTTAGCCGTCGTTGGCGTACAGCCAGGCAATAAAAGTCAAGTCTTAGAAACTGATGTCCTATAAAAGCCAAGTCTTACTTGAACACTGTGCTGGCCAGGTAATCCAGCAGGTGAATAAAATGTCAGCCTAGCTGGACGTGCTCAGCACACCTGTTTGGCAGGACTGGAAGGCTGCTTAGTTATACGCAGTGCAGCTGGGCCAGCGGCTCACATGTCCACCCGGACTTGGTGATGTCCTTGTGTGTATGTTCACCCAAGTTACATTACAAATATTTTTTTCTTATTTAGCTCTTGTGGTATCTAGCCAGAGCATTGGAACTTGGTCTCCTTCAGACCAAGTTCAACAATTGTTGTCCCCACAGTCACAGAAAGTAATAATGGGTCCTTTCAGGCTGGAAAATCCCAACGCTACCATTGAATATCATTAAAGGATACGGAAATTATGTAAAGTTGTCCAGTATACACAAATGTATTTTTGCAAGAAGACTTCATCAAAACAGATTGAGAACCTGTTATTACTTGCCATTTATATTTAATATTAATCATACTAGTAAGAGTGATTACTGTCAGAAGGAGTGCCACTAAAACAGTGAAGGCTAATGAAGTCATCTTTAAATACACTGTGTGACCATACAGGAGTGGGTTTGAGTGTTAGCCCAGTGTTAGCACCACCTGTAGCTCTCGAGTCATTTGTGTTATATACTACAATACAATGAGTCTCGTTCTGAGGCTCTGATACCAGCCTCGTTATGGTCAATACAACATGAACACTTTTCTTAGTGCGCCACAGCATTTGAAAGGTTCACTATGAACAGTTTTCATTGGAACTACTTTCTGCCAAAGAAAGAGACAGTGTGATCTGAGACGACGTGGACCTTGTTTCTGTGCAGACACAGTGTTGTTGAACCTTTTAAAAGGGTACTACCGTGATTTAGAATTGCATTTGCAGGAAGTTGGGGGCTTGTGAAAGACATTTAAACATAAAATGTCAAAATCTAAGCAGCAGAGTTTCTCTTTAATGAAACCATCCCTGTGTGATAAAGGCTTTCTGTTGACTATGAATAGTCAGGCCTGATTCAAAGTAAGCCAGATGACATCACTGAGCCCTGATTTTCTCAGACTTTAGAGAGCTGCCTTCAGAGACACATAAGAAATGAAACCTTCCTTATCACAGCCTGCATGGAGCTCTTCCTAATGAGTAAAGCGACCCTCATGTGTAGAGTTACCCTTTAAATGCCATTTTCAGTTCTATAAACAGCACAAATAAAATTCCATTCCCCCAAATCTTTATATCTTATCAGATTAAACTGACCAGGAAACACAAACGTTAAATGACACCATTTGTAATTGTATAATTTAGGCAAACTGCTCTATTACATTTATTAAATCGGCATTGCTTGATTATGAGCCGATGCATGCATGGCTTATGGATGCATGTTACTGAATATACTACATTATATATGTTACAGAAGAAGACATCATCATGCATTGGTTAACCTCCTTTAAATATACAAAGTCTGTCATGTGATTTCCCCACATGTAATGAATGGAAATATCAGGACCCTCATATAATGTATAGCCTGGTCTGGATTGTGCTTTCTAAACAAAGTCTGCCAAGAAGCCAGCGCCTGTGTTCGCACACTCATGAATAAAGATAGGAAATGGAAACACTGCTTTCAGCATTCTGCAAGCTTTCCCTTCTTACGGCATTAGGAAACAAAGTATACATTTCAAAGGATTGAAAACAGCTGGTGCCAGTTCAATGATGCCATTGAATACTTGTCTTGAGAATAATAAAGCAGCGGCTTCCTGTCCAATACATCTGTGATATTGCCTCGACTTCATATGCTCAAAATCAGGGTTCATCCACATATCAGTGGCTCCATCTGTCCCTGCAGCAGCCGCTCCCCACACACACACACACACACACACACACACACACACACACACACACACACACACACACACACACACAGTGGGCAGTTTCACAGACTATTCAAACAAATTTGTGGAGCAGATGAATTTGTTGACAATCCATATCAGAATTTTTTTTTCTTTTTCATTTCAAGCCCTATTAAATGAAGGTGTAAAGGTCCTAGAAAACGTGTGTCCAGACATGAGATATAAGAAAGATATTCAATTCAGCTGAGGCTTCTTATCTTTTTATCATGGTTATGAAAGTCTTAAAATAACCAGGGGAGCTTCATCACAACTCATATAAAGGATCTGATTATCATACTGGGAATGTAATGTCTTCTCCTGTTTATTGTTCAGTTAAAATGAATAAGACCAACAGAGTGCAACAGTGCAATTAAAATATCAAAAACAGCTTTGAGAGTTGAGAGACTTAATTTCGAAATTCATCTACAAATGGTTCGGCTCCATGTTGTTATATGGTGTCAGGAGTTTCCTGCTCCACTCTGAAGATTGAATTTGCATGTGAACTCTTCCATATCCTCCTTTGCAGCTTGTGTTTTTTTGCACTTTTGAGTCAAGATGTATGTATAAAGCCCAAACAATCATGAACAAACAGATTAATTACTTGACATGCAGGTCAAGTCACAGTTATGTTTCTGTTGTAAAAGCACTGGCCATGAACATGAATATTGCAATATCTGACAGAAAAATGTGACAGAACAATGTTTTTTGCTGTCGGTTTGTATCTTATCTTTTTCAAAACACTATATGTGCATACAGATGCACGCACAGGTGGCACGTGGCTGCTGGGTGCTCAATTTATGCTGCATAATTAGGAAAAGCAGTTGTGATCATGGACATGTTTGCACACATATACATAAAAAAAAGCAAGGATTCACACATGAACACTACACTGCTCCCCCTCTTCTCTCATCCAAGCATTGTCAGTACACTATAGCAGCAGGATATGTTGCTTTTATTTTTAAGAGAAGAGGGCAACATGGTGAAGAAGCCCAGCTGCTTTGACAGCGAGCATAATAAAAAGACATGCTGGCAGAGCGACCGGGACTAGCAGGCTATGGCACATTTCCTACACTGTGCAACTGATAGTAATTATCTTTCTTGCTGGGAAATCAATTCCATATCATGAAGGGTTTCCAGTGACCAACTTGCTGCACGAGTCCAAGCTGAGCATGATAAAGGTCACTGTACTACAAATTTGACTGTCCTGCTTACTCCTGCAGCCACTCATAATTTACCAAACCTCTGCCGTGATCACAGATGGGCGGTTACAAGGCAAACAGAATGTCTTCACAGGAAACGTTTCAACCACATTTTTCAGTCATCCATGTCATGCACAACTAATTGCTAATCCATCCAGCCGTCTACACAGGCCGCATAATGCCTCACACGCACATTGATGCAACCAGAACCACTTTTTTTTTTACTTCATGTCATTTTTTCCATCTTATGTGGGTATTTACAGGGATTCTGTGACTTTTGAGTTTTTTACTTTACCTTGATGCTGTAATTCTCCAACATGCTTTGGAAACATTGGTTACGTGAGCCACCAAGTGCAAAGTCACAGGCTGTAGATGTAAAGTCAGAATCACTAAATGATGATCTCTGACTTGAATGAGGGGATATGAATGTCTGAACTATTATATATATATATATATATATATATATTTATATATATTAATATTATTATTATAATGTAGAAATATTTCACAGGGTAAGTGAAAACACTGACCTGCTGGTTGTGCTACATGAAAAATCAGGGGATCACCAAATCACTCATTTAAAGGCATTCCATGGCGATCATAGATACCAGATTGGCAATCCATCCAGTTCAGGCTTTTAATCTGGTTCAGCTCTTCATGTCTACAGTAATATTGAAATTAAAGATGCTCACAACTGACTGAGCTATCCTGCTAAACGTTGAATGTCTGCTACAATTCCTGTGACACTGAAATTGATATGTGGAAGTAATTTCTGTAGAGCCAGTTAACTGTCTGATGAGGAGCTCCAGATTGAAGATGCAACCATGTTGATATGTGAACTGGAGGCTGTGTTTCCCATTTCCTGCTATATATTAAAAAGCAGCCAAGGGTGATAAGAGATGGGAGTGGAGATGTGTAAATTCGTTCAGAAAGCATCAGGTTGGGAGGTGTTGAGGTTTCCTAATAGTCCTGTCAATCTGTGGTTTGACCGGGAAAATTGCAATAGTAATCCTTCAAGGTTTTATAAGAATCCTTGGAGACATCCAAATAACATTTAAAGAACACCATTGTATTCTTAGCAGTTCAAGATAAATTCAGTGTTCGAAATTTGGGGCCTTTATGTCACAGCGTCACACAAAGAAGTGCGTATCTCTGCTTCTAAACATGCTATTATCAGATCATTTCTATCTATATACATTACATTTCTAGGGTGTTCTGTTACATACTATACATATATAACTATGAGATATGACCTGTTTGGAATGTATATATGCTTAATGGGGCTACCCTTACCCCAAATTTACCTTTTTTGAATCCAAACAAAACCAATATTTATAATTACATTTTCTGGACAAACAAATTTGTCAAATATGTTTTCCATGAAAACCATAATGCATACAGCACACAGACATAAACCTTGAGGCCCTCGGACTTCTGTACATATGAAACAATGTTGCTGCCTCTGACATATACTACGTCCTTTGCTGTCACCTTATAGATAGATGGATAGATACTTTATTCATCCCGCAAGGGGAAATTTGTTCGTTACAGCAGCAAAAAATATACTTTAGCAATTAAAGTAACAAGAGTAAAAAATAAAGGAGAGAGAACAGCTCAGACAACGTATGATGTAATCTAAAACGTGGCGACGTCTGTCGCGAGACCACGAGATGGCTTGAGACTCTAAAATGGCGGTAGACAATAGATATCGCTATCTACACGTGTCTGAAGCCATTAGCCCACACATAGCTACATTAGCTTAAAGCTATATGTGTGTGTGGGTTAGTAAAAGAAGAGAGAAAGTGAACAAACAAAAATAGATCCTTCAAAAACAAAATGAGATCCTCCCCGCCGCGGTGGAGTACGGAAGATTGTTCTCTCATCTACAGAAACACGACTGACGATCTTTGAGTCGCCCAGCCGCGGTTCTGACCTCTGAACTGATGAGAAACAACTTCTGCCTCCGCTAGGGGTGAACCATCTCAACACGATTGCAGCAACAGCAGTATGAACTACACAGTAACTTCTACACAACATTAACGATCTTGATCGTTAATCACGGTGATTATTGAGCATACACACCACGTTATAAAAATGACACAGTAACTTAAACAACACAAACAAGATAATAAACACAATAGACTAAATCTGCCCAGACTCTATTTGCCTTACTATGAGGTGATTTCGTGGTCGAAGATGTGGTCCTTCTATGAGTTCCCGGGCGGGACTCAGGCGGCGCGGCGATAAAACTATCTGTGCATCAGAGAATTTCTTCGGCTCATTAAGGGAATCTTTCTTTCCTTACGGCTGGAACAAAGGCAGCTTGGGTGGAGAGGAGAAGTGTGCTTCTCTCTCTGAAGAATCCATTTCTTCACTTCTGCAGGAAAATTGTCCGCTTCCTCTTCCAAGATGCAAACAAAAACAAAACAAACAAACAGTCCAGTAGATACATCCAGCGAATCTAAAACTGTGAAACCTAGGATCTTCTTTTAAAAACAGCAACGTTGTGTTCGTGCCTCCTTAGTTCGACTAGGGTCAGAGGGATAAGGGGACTATGGCTAAGTGGATAGCAGGGCCGTCTTTCAATCAGAGTGTAGGCGGTTCAATCCCTGGGTCCGGCTCTGCTAGTCGCATGTCGATGTGTCCTTGAGCAAGACACTTAACCTTATAGAAATGCGATAGAATCTGAATTGTAAGTCGCTTTGGATAAAAGCGTCTGCTAAATGACTGTAATGTAATAAGCAATTTTTTCAGGGGCGCTAAGCCGTAAAACCGGAAATCCCGCCTCGGCATCCCTGGTCTCGTCCAATGAGCAGTCCTCCACCAAACTACCTCAGAGTTTCGCAGTTAGGTGTGAAATTGTTTCTGGTGGGGGTTTGGTGCTTATCAAACCAAATCAGGATGGGCCTTGCCTGCAGGATTGGCAGGCCCAGATCTCTTTGTCTCAAGAGCACATGGCAAAGCCAAGCACATGGTCCCAACACTAACTAAACAGTAGTGCAAAGATTAACCAACAGCAAACAAACAACAGTGTAGCAGTGTTATAGTCTTGTGATTGATCTGGCCAGAGGTGATTTATTGTAAAGTCTTATTGCAGTGGGCAGTAATGTTCTCCTGCATCTGTCCTTGTGACAGCGAAGCTGGATGAGTCTGTTGGAGAAAGTGCTCCGCTGTCCCTGCAGTAGGTGGTGGAGAGGGTGGTCCGGGTTATCCAATATGGATAATAGTTTCTTCAGTGTCCTCCTCTCCACCACCTTTTCCAGACTGTCCAGTTTGCTCTAATGCTGCTTCCCCAGCAGACTACGGAGAAGTACAGTGCACTGGCCACAACAGACTGGTAGAACATCTCCAACATCTTGCTGCACACGTTGAAGGATCGAAGTTCCCTCAAGAATAAGAGTCGACTCATCCCCTTCTTGTACACAGCGTTGATGTTGGTCTTCTAGTTCAGTCTGTTGTCGATGGAGACACCCAGGAACTTGTACTCCTCCAGCATGTCCACATCCTCTCCCAGAACTCTCAGCGGTTGTGGAGCCGTCGTCTTCCTCCTGAAGTCGACCACCATCTCTCTGGTCTTGGCCACGTTCAGAAGCAGGTGATTGCTACCGGCCCACTCCACAAAGTCATCCACTACTGCCCTGTACTCCTCCTCCCATCCGTTCCTTATACACCTGACCACTGCAGAGTCATCAGAGAACTTCTGCAGATGGCATGACCCTGAGTTGTACTGGAAGTCAGTGGTGTACAAGGTGAACAAGAAGGGAGACAGAACTGTTCCCTGTGGAGCTCCAGTATCACTGACCACCACATCAGACAGCACATTGCCCAGTCTGACAAACTGTGGTCTGCCTGTGAGGTAGTCAGTGATTCAGGAGACGGTGGACGTGTCTACCACCACCACCCACAGCTTCTCACTCAGCAGCAGTGGTTGGATAGTGTTGAATGCACTGGAGAAGTCAAAGAAAGTGATTCTCACAGAGCCATCGGTTCCATCCAGGTGCGACTAAGCTCGTTGCAGCAGGTAGATGATGGCATCGTCCACTCCCACATGGGGCTGGTATGCAAACTGCAGGGTCCAGTGAGGATTTCACCATGTGAGGGCAACTGGTCGGTAGTCGTTGAGGCCATATATGTGGACTGACTAAAGCTTGTTCAATTTTGGGGGTGATTCACACAATAATTCCCTCATATGTGGAACATATAGCAGTGTCGTCTTCACTGATGATATTTGCTAGACTGGTCAGATAGGTACTATGTGCCTGAACACAAGGGCGTAACCCTCACTCAGATGTAAAAAGGAATTGAGATACAGGGATGTGGTGGGATTGAAATTCAGCCGGTGAGTTTGAGATGGAGAGGTGTTAAATGGCATTCATTTTCACAATAATACAGTTTTTGTGGTATTAAGAGAACCTGGTGACTCCTGGACAAAAGTGCTGTGTTTGTTTGATCCATCCACCATCCCTCCCGTGCATCCTAATCAGGCTCTCACGGACTTTATACAACATCCCCTGCTCTTCTGCTTGTCCATTTATGCAGCTGGAGGGTTTACATTGGAGTTAGACGAAAGCCCAGTATGTCACATTATTGCGGATGACGAAAAGATGATGAAAACTGAAGTGTGACAATGATGATAATAAATAATCTTTAACATTCAAATTTTAACTGATAGACTTCCAGAAAGTGTTTGTCTGAGTTCCAGGGCACTAATGGTGCTGATTAACAAACCCTCAGTTTACTACATGGCCTGAATAAACTCACAGAAGAGAAAAAAAACAAGATGTAGTACCATTCTGACCACCTAACCCAGGTTATTGAATATAGTAAAGGACCCTGATATCTGGGTTCTTTAACAAGTTCAAAGGAAGACTGTGAACTTAGGAGAAATAGAATGAATTTAAAGTATTTTTTATGCCATAACTATCTAAAATCTTGCGCCTCTGCACCTTGAATTTTGTCATTCACAATTAGAAATGGAGGAACAAAACTAAGCTACAGACTGGAGTTTTATGACCCCAGTTTATGAACCCTACCCGGCCTTATTCTAGTGTAACACACACACACACACCTCTAAATGAAGAAATTCAGGAAACAGAATTTTGATGCAAAATAACATTTACCTTAATTGTTATATAATGCTGAGCTAACATATGTTTAGTAAAAGGAAGAGGGCTTTGACATGTTGGTTTTGGACGTTCTGTTGACCCAACTGATTCCACATCTATGGATAAATTGGTAAAGCTAGACTCAAATGGGCCTATCCTTTTATACGAATCACTCAGTTAAGATCCTGCCACATAAGTAGTTGTATATAGGCATTGTATACATCCACAGAGATCTTAAAGGTCATGTCTTAGTAAATCCTATCCTATTTTGGATATATATTTTTAATTTGAACTGTTAGTACATTGTGTTTTACATTTGTTCTAATCTTTATTTTGTAGACATACAACATTCTCTAAATATAGTGTGCTTTTATACATTAATTGTGCAAGCTTGAGGTTTACCAAATCTGAGTTTATAAATAATATGTTGTTCATTTCATAATAACCAATTCTGTTTTTTTCCTGCCACATAATGCTGTTCATGGTTTGGCCAGCAATATTTCTGTCAACCAAAGCTCACAGACCACCATCCCGTCTTTTCCAAGGTGCCCTCCCTCTGCATTCTTGTCTTTCACGCAGGACACAGATTTATGTTGATATGTTGAGTTTAATCTTATCCAAAACGTCAAAGTGGGTGTCAATGTTTACAGCTCCGATGCAATTCACACCATGATAGTGAATTGCAGGAACAGCAATCACGTAAACTTGTGTTCTCTCCAAGTTTGATGTCAGCAAATAACAGTAATGTTAAGTTGCTGTGCTAGCTTGCTGTGCATCTCTCCCTCTACTCTGTCTATCATTCATTTTTAAAACCAATGCAGTCTTATAAAGTATATTAAAATATATGCACCCTGTTATTCTCCAGTTATCGCACAAACAGAGAAAGGTGTATTGACTGTCAGCTGATTCAACAAACAATTATTGCATTTGTTGTTTCATATATTTTGTGAGCTCCTCATCATTGCTGTAGTTCAGATCTCCAATACCAACAGTATTTGGGTCACTTGCTTGATAAAAGCTACAAAACCTAAAAAAGACACTCGGAGAGCTCTGGCTATGCTCATGCAATAGGGGTTAAGTTTCATAACCTTCGGCTGTCCCCACAGTCATAAGTACATGACTTCCCAGTACATTTCTCTACGTACAGGGTATGTGCTGTTGCTGTTGCTGTTGCCATGCTGTTGCTTCACATGGGGTCAGGAATATTTCTTGGAAAATAAAGATGCTGTGGAGTGTATGTTGTATTTTCGTCTGAGAGTGCTTTAAAGTTTGCTCCCCACTGAATCAAATAAATCATTTTGGGGATGTGGGTTCTGCTGCAGGTATATTAATGGTTTGTGTAATAGTTTGTATAATAATAGCTTTAGCTTCATGACAAGTGTTCCTGGCTGAACTAATCAACAGTGACTTTTACACCCCCACAAAAATTCTAATTATCTCTGCGCCACACCAAATGACCTGAAACTAGACTCTACAGTGTTTGGGGTTAGTAATTACTGACTCATGTCTCATAACTCAGTAGATATTCAGTATCTAATACTGTAACCATACGTCACTGAGCAGGCTAGGCTTAGGCAAACACCTCATTTTTGGTACTCTACCAGCAGATCTGTGGAAGCAACACTGATGATGATTATATATCAGTTGTCATTTGATACGGACCATAAAACCATTATGTGAAGAGGTTGTAACAGGGCACCACACAAACTGAATGTTACCAGTGTGACGACCCCTCCCTTCCACCAGGGGTCTGTGTCCTGTTTCCAGGTTGTCTTTCAGGATGGTAATCTGCTGCCGATGAGCCACACCTGAGCCTGCTGGAAGTCTCAGCTATAAAGGCTGCCCCTCTTCTTTGGCTGTGGTTCCTCTCTGCGCCTCTCCTTCCTGACTCCTGTGTGGAGGACCTGGCTGGTTGCTGCCTTGTTTTGATAGTTTGTTTAGTTACTGGTTCATTAAATAAATGTTTTATTACTTTTAACTCGTCTTGTCTCCCTCATGTTATGACTTTTTTGTTTAGTTTGATTTTATTTTTTGGTTTAGTTTTTGTAAGGGGATAGGTTATCAGGTCCACACTCCAATATAGTAGGTAGCGGTCATGCACCTTTCACTGGATGCCATCTGCCATAAAACAAAAAAAGAAGAACCAGTTAATCTTGCACACCTGTGCTGTGCGGAAACAGCGGATTGAGACAGCCTTTTGTGGAAAACTCAGCGTTAATTCAGAACATGTCCCGCTTGCCAGTCAGTCAGGGTCGTGACACCAGATAAACTATTGTCGTAGATTCTGTGTAGTCTTTGCTATTTGTGTTTGTCATTTTGTGTCTGCACTTCAAAGTACAACTCTCTATTTTACTTTACCAATGCATATAAATAGGCTTAACTACTGCAAATGAGACGGGGCAAATGTGGCGATGCATCACGGAAGTCACAACATTGTTATGGTCACTGCAGAATATCAGCTGGGACAAAGTCTCTTGGTTTCTCTTCAAAGTGTTTCACCATTTGTTTGAGTCTGCTCAACTAACTTTCCATTATTACATCCTGTCCCCACTGCTAATGTGCATTAAATTATCTTGTGGACACGTAGCATTAATACTGCCCATTATCGGCGGAATTACGTCCATACTACATTATCCCGCACCTTGTAATGTATATCCAACGCCGATGTTCAGTGCCAAAACAAGAAGTAGATCAACCTTTTGGTGAGGTAGAAGTTACAGGTGTGTAGGTCTGGCTGGTTGGGTAATGGTCATGTTTTTACAAAACATAACCATGTTCAGGGATGCAGCCATCGAGGAGAACCACATCAATCTGGAGGAAGATACAGTGACATCATTTATCAGCAAATGTGTTGATGTGGTGATCACAAAGATAATGCATGCATTCCCCAACCTGAAAGTCTGGATAGATGATGAGATGAGGGCTCAATCCAGAGACGAAAAAAGGTGCCTTTTGGTCAGATAACACGGAAGCATATCATTGCCAGAGCAAGACTGAAAAGCTGGCATCAAGGAGCGAAGGTGCCACGGGAGACTGGAGAGAGCACCAACAGCACTAAATATATGTGGCAGAATGTCACAGGCTACTAAAGCACGAGCACCTCCACCCTGTGTGAGGACACGTTGCCAGATGAG
Organism: Anarhichas minor; assembly: GCF_050575085.1. Taxonomy (NCBI): domain Eukaryota; kingdom Metazoa; phylum Chordata; class Actinopteri; order Perciformes; family Anarhichadidae; genus Anarhichas; species Anarhichas minor. The sequence goes on along the minus strand of NW_027466460.1, from coordinate 1,785,298 downwards.
CTGAACACCTTTTATGCTCGCTTTGATCTCCTCAACAAAGAGTCAGCTGTCAAGTCTGTGTCCAGTCTAAATGACTATCGCCCTGTGGCACTAACCCCCATTCTGATAAAGTGCTTTTAGAAACTGATTCTCCAGAACCCTCACCAGTTTTCATACAGAGCCACTAGATCCACAGAAGATGCAGTCTTCACTCAGCCCTCACACACCTTGAAAATAACAACACCTACATGAAAATGTTATGCGTTGATTTCAGCCCAGCATTCAGAGCAATAACTCAACTGGTTATTGGGCTTCTTCACAAACAGACCCCAGGCAGTTTGGATTGGTAGCAACCCCCAGAGCTGTGTGCTTAGCCCCCTCCTGTTCATGCTGTACACCCACAACTGCTACCCTGACATGAAGAGAACTCCATTGTGAAGTTTGCAGATGACACTACTGATGTCATCTGTCAAACGATTGTTGACTTTACAAAAAAAAAAGGGAGGCAAAGAGACACACCCGTCAACATCAATGGAGCCGAGTTGGAGCAAGTGAACAGTTTTAAGTTCCTGTGAATTAGCACTACAAATAACCTGTCATGATCATCACACATCTCTATTCAGGTGACAAAAAGCTCATAAACGATTTCTTAAGAAAACATAAAAAGGCTTTTTTGCTAAATTTTAATAGAAAGCATTCTGAATGGAAACATTACAAAATGACACTGTCTCCCATATAGACAGTTCCAAACGGGTAAAATCTATGATGCTTTGTAAGAGTTAGATGAATAATTCTGACTGAGCAGTCACTGAAAGATACTATAGCAGGAAGGCTCAAATAATTTCAAGGGGAGGCTTAAACCCTTCTAAAACGAACCCTGTCGCCGGAGACAGAAAGTGGCATGCATAATTAAAATTACCGTAACTCAACCATTCACGCTATCGACGTAATTCCAACGGATTCAGCTTTCCAGTGATATATGGTACATTACGGTAGTGGAGAAACCAGTGCTGGGATTGGCTGTGGGGGAGGGGTGGAAGTGAGCGGAGCAGGAAAAGCAGCAGCTGAGAGAGTACAACTTTTGAGTATTGTAGCAGTGGTGTTTTCTTTGTAAATTATATTTTGGTGTTGTAAATAATAGTATTAGTATTGTTTGAGAGTTTTTTTGCCATGTTTTTGGCCACCATTCGTCTTTTTCGGTAGTCAAAGAATGGATTGTACATTCCATTCCCACTATTTGTTAAGGACCTAATTATTAAAGTTAGGTACAAAAATTGTTTTACTTTAACTAATTAATTTCCATTTGTCAATTTTAACAACTTTGATATAGAATGTGTTTACATTTTTGTCAGTGCTAGAGTCTTAAACGGCTGTTTTTAGGCATAGGTAAGCTGGGTGGTTCCCTATGATGCTACCAGCTCAAAAGAGGAGGAATACATCTTTTTCAATTTAATATTAATTTCCATATCTGCAGACAAATGCACACATTAGATGTTGAAAGGAAACCCAGCTGCTCACTCTGCACTAAACACCTGATACTGAGTCTGCAGACAGACTCTGAGGAAGGACACTGTGTTGGGGCTGATGCTCGATGTCATGCCATTTTATGTGACCCCACAGTCCATTTGCTCAGACCACTGTGTTAGCATCATATATGACTAACCAGATTACTCCATTCAAACATATGATTCTCATCGGGGTAAAACTTGTATACAGATACTGTGTGCAACCTTCACTGACTATTTTTTGAGATATGCACTGGAATTAAAGTAAGGTTATGAATGTAGCCAATCCACAGGATTCAGATCAGGACCAATGAAGCCAGACAGGTCCCTTTGTGCTCCGTCAAAACTGTCTACATAGCGTTGTAATGAAATGACCCACTGAGCCTCAGAATATATGACAATAGTTTCAAATAATGATGTGACAGCAACAGTGAACGATGCGAGCAGAGAGTCTATTTAAGTGACATTTTGCAGGTGACCCACACATCTAAAGGGCTGCTGTTGGTTAATAATATCTCCCTCGCCTCTTTTGTTGTGCTATGACGTTTGGCCCACCAACATCTTGGGCTTATTGGAAAAGGAGTTCCTTAAAGGCCACTGAAAACAACAAATAATGATATTATATTAAATGATAATAGTAATTGGTTTAAAAAAAAGATACCATTCCCCTCTGGGCATTTAAAGCGAGTCACAACTTACTGTTTAAAAAGTCTATTTTTAAACGGAGTTACAAATGTCAATACGATTTTGGATAAGGTTGTCTGATGCTACAGTGAATTTTATTAGGAACTCAGAAAAAAAAATCAGAATCAGAATCAGAATCAGCTTTATTGGCCATGTATGCTTAGGCATACATGGAATTTGTCTCCGGTTTCCACTCCGCTCTCAATGTACAAACACCAATTTACAATAAACAAGACAATATATATATATAAAGAATAAAAAAGGGCAGCAAAAAAGTAGAACGGATGTAGGCATAGACATTTAGCTATATACAATATAAGTATAAATATATATTCAAGAGAAAAAGTGTATATACAGTATATATATACATGTGAACATAAACCTATAGACAATGACATGAATTGAGGTGGTGGTATTAGTGCAGTATAACTTATTTATTGTTCATGTGAGTGACGGCCAGCGGAAAGAAGCTGTTCCTATGTCTGGTGGTTTTGGCGTACAGAGCCCTGTAGCGCCTACCAGAGGGGAGGAGTTGGAACAGCTTGTGTGCAGGGTGTGAGGGGTGAGGGGTGTGAGGGGTTTCCAGCCCGTTTCCAGCCCGTTTCCTGACTCTGGAGGGCAGGCTGGAACTAATGATCCTCTCTGCAGACCTGACAATCCGTTGCAGTCTGTTTCTATCCTGTTTGGTGGCCGATCCAAACCACACAGTGATAGAGGAACAGAGAACAGACTGGATGATGGCTGAGTACAACAGGATCAGCAGCTCCTGAGCTGGCGCAGGAAGTACAACCTCTGCTGGGCCTTTTTCCTGATGGTGTTGATGTTGGGAGCCCACTTCAGGTCCTGGGAGATTGTGGATCCCAGATACCTGAAGGTCTCCACAGCGGACACAGTGCTGTTGAGTATGGGGGGGGGGGCGGCAGTGTTGGGGGGCTCCTCCTGAAGTCCACTGTCATCTCCACAGTTTTGAGCCTGTTAAGCTCCAGGTTGTTCTGACCACACCAGAGGACCAGCTGTTCAACCTCCCGCCTGTACGCAGACTCATCACCGTCCCTGATGAGGCCGATGACCGTTGTGTCGTCTGCGAACTTCAGGAGTTTAACAGACGGGTCCTCTGAGGTGCAGTTGGTTGGTTGCAATCAGTCGTTGGTGAAGAGCATTGGGGACAGCACACACCCCTGGGGGGCACCAGTGCTGATAGTCAGAGTACTGGATGTGATTTTTCCCAGCCTCACCTGCTGCGTCCTGTCAGTCAGGAAGTTTGTGATCCACTGACAGGTGAAGGCTGGCACAGTGAGCTGGGAGAGTTTGGGATGATGGTGTTAAACGCTGAGCTGAAGTCCACAAACAGAACCCTTGCATATGTCCCTGGGGAGTCGAGGTGTTGCAGCATATAGTGCAGTCCCATGCTGATTGCATCATCCACCGACCACGAGTGATTTACAGCATTAGTACTGGAACAGAACCGGGCATCTTCGTTTTACTTCAGCTCTCTAATGTCTCCTCCTTTTGCGAACCTCTTTAAACTCCCAAAATAGATTTCCATAAAGACTCTCATGTTACAGTTTCCTCAAACCATGAGGAGTGGTACTCAGTCAGAAATGATATCCTTGATTTTGTGTATTGCAATAATATCAACATAAATAATATGGAATAGACAGACCATTTAAAGTAATTACCCATATGAAAGTGAGGCTACATATGTGGAATATATGTTATAAGTTTCGCCTTCAAGATAAACGCATAAAACACACTGCCCTGCAGAACTTTGCTGAAACTGAGTGCCAGAATGTCAGTCAGGGACTGAAGTAAGACACGTTGCACAGCGTGCCGCCAAAACCAAGACGTTTGCGATTTCTTCAGGGTTTATTTTCAGAGAAAGCTGCAGATGGTGTTCAAAACTTTACATGTTAAAGATGGCACAGAGTGGGATTGTAATGGAATGCTCACGTCTGCTTACCCACACATGGAACTGGTGCACAGTCTCTCTTTAGGTGTGAATAGTACAGGCTGGAGAGTGATATGTGATATGATGGTTTAGAACTTTCTCTAGTTTTTGGTAAATGTAATAATTTGAGATCTAATGAAACAGAATTGCAAACTAAAAAATGTAAAAAGTCAGATTTATGTGCTTATCAAAAGGTAATCCAAACCATGAAACTATGTTGATACAAATAAAAGCAGCAATGTGATTAACTGTGTATGAAATGTGGTACCTTCATAAGGCACTCTTTATAAGTTGTAATTAAAGGTAAAAAAACATTCACTATTGCTTCAGATTGTGAAAATAATGGATACTATGATAATGGTAATAAAGAAGAAATTATTTATTCACACTTGTTTATGGAGTAATTAACAAATGATCACATTCTAAGAAGCCATCAGCAAAAGTAAGTCATCTGACTAAAGTGTTTTAATAATTGATAACATATGCAGCTATTGAGGATGAAACTGTTTTGGACATATTTGTGAAAACAATGTTAAAGCTTAAAACAATTTAGCATGTTAGCAGTTGAAAGACAATGAGACCCATCATTGCTTAAGACGTGCTGTTAACTTCTATGGTGCACTATCGACTGGAATGTGTCATAATGTACACTCTAAAAAAGGTTTATAAAGCCGTTTGCCTCCTTTTCAGCGATCACTCATAGTGACTCTAGCCATCTGTCCTTTACAACATTCAACAATTGGGGGAATCGATCAAGCTATTATGTTTGTGAAAGCTAGCAAGCTTTAAAACATTAGTAGTGGTTCCCACTAGAGCTTACTCATCGTTAACATTAACCAAACAGCCACTGAACCATTAACAGCTCTTACACACTGCATCGTAACATAATTATGATTGGCCCCACAGCTAGTGCGCACATGCTCATACACACACAATCACTCCAGACTTTGCAAAAAAGACCATTGCTACGCCACCGTGGAGAGGATCACCATGCAAATCCTGCATAGCAGCCGGTATCAGTGCTAATTTAACAGCCTGACCCTAACTCAGCAGCCAAATGTATCAAAGACACAAATTCCCGTAGATGCACATTTTCCAACATTGGAGAGGTAGAAAATAAATTACCCGGTGAGCAGGTTGAGGGTTTTCAACGTTGATTTCTAGTTGAAAACTAGGTGATATTCAGGCTAATTGTCTAAGACCTATTTACATTTTTTTTTTAAGTACTACTTGCACTACTGGATTCCAATAATGCAAACCAAAATTATCACCATTAGTATAATGCTGCTCACGATGTGGGCTAGGCTACTGGCTTGTAGCATTAGCATGATAGCTTGTAGCGTACTGCATCACGGAGCAACAGTAAAATTGGGTTTATAGGCCATTTCACATCTGAAATACACGACAGAAAGCGAGTGGGGCTCTATACAGTCGGGATAAAGAAGAGGTGAGTAAAACAAAGTGATACACAAACAAGAAGAGAGGAGACAGACAGACTGGGGAACCGGGAGGGTGATCCAAACTGTAGGCACAGGAAGACGAGGTGAGAAAAATGGAAAAACTATTTAAACAGAGCAGCCGAGAACGAGCAAACTACCACTGAGGTTGAAACAATGATCTGGCGATGAGTGGACTTGGAACAGGGGTAGATATACTGTTGGGTGACGAGTAGATGGAAAGCAGCTGGGTTGACTGGGCAGGTGAGGTGAATGAATGTAATCAGGAGGGAGCCGGGAGGAGACCAGGGCAGAGCCACGCCCAAAGCAAACACAAAGACACAGGAGGCAAAGCCTAATCGTGACACATTGTTCATGTTATATATAAATTGTTGCCTATGTCACATGTTTTTTTCAGGAAACTGTTAATGTGTTAGTATTACTACATATGTAAATAGATACACATTTTACAGTGAGCACTTCTACGTTTAAAAAACGTTCAAAAGTGGTTCAAAGTAAAAGTTTTTTCACAGACTCTTTGAAAACGTTGATTAAACGTCCACGTTGAGAACATTTTTCACGTGGATTTGCCTTTAAAATGGCGATATACTAATATTAACACAATGTAGAGGATGAAAATATTCACTATAGCAAATCCAGGTGAAATATGATCTAAATGTGACCATTCAAACAATGTCTTCAAATAGTCAATGAAAAAACGTTGGAACCAAGTTTGAACGTCTTTTCACCGGTGACCATAGTCATTTTTGAAATGTCTTTTCAATGAATAGACTTTCACTGGGTAGATTTAAATCCCTGATCCCACCACATAATAACAAAGACAAACCTGTTTACCCATTAGATGTTAACCTATGTGTCTTTAAAGTCATTAACACTGTTGAAGAAGAGGGTCCTAACTGAATGTGACACGAGCATCAGTGACAAAATCAGTTTGATTGCATTATTATCTATTTGAATGTCCTTACTGGCCGCAATCAACGCCGGGCACTGCCGCGGCTAGGGCTGGGTATCAATTTAAATATGACAATGCCAGTATCAATATCAATACCCTTAAAGTGATACCGATTCCAATACCCATCATGTGAATGAAAGCTGTGTATGCGTGTCCCACTGGCTAAATAATCTCGGAATACACAGCGCAGTTACCCCTGATAACGACGTCCCCCGACCCACTGGACTGCTTTGTCGTAGATGAGTAATGCCCACCTTCGGGTTCACCCCCAGGTTAAAACTGGTATCTTTGTCAGCACTGTTGCTGTTGTTAGCACTGGTCGTGCTGGCGTCAGCTGTGCAGGTAGGCAATCTAGGCTGTATTGGGTTATGACTTTGTTGGAAGTGGGCCAATCCCACGTCACATAAATTGAAAAACTCTTGCGATGATGATTGATTGCAAGCAAAAATATATTCAAGTAGTTATTTTTTAGATCTGGGCACGGAAAGGATCGATTGCAGCTATCTTTTCAATACTAATTGGTACTGGGTTATTTTGGCCAATACCTTTAAGCTATCGATACCCAATCCCAGCAGCGACATACTGTTCTGAGCTAAACTTTTGTCCAGCCCCGTTTCTATTTATTGCTGTTGTTTGCTTTGAAAGCGCTGCAATGGACGAGGAGCGGCTGATTCGTGAAGTTGAAATGAAGTACATCTGTACAATTCTTTCTAATTTCACTACCTAAATAAGCTGGGAGCTTGCTCGAGAGAGCAGAATGTTTCTTACTTAGTAAGTGTGGTTATAGCCAAAGACCAGACCATCAAAACACACAGCAACAAGGTAGTCCTGTAACCTCAGCACTGTCAAACAGAGACATAAGCAACTACTTCTAGTTCCCACCCACACACTTTACTTGTGCCAGTAAAATTAGCAGTACGGTCATTGTCAGTCAGAACCAAGAATGCTTGACCCCTAGAAATTCTACTTTCTTTCTATTTACAATTTAGACCAAATAAGTACTAAAGTACAGTCAGAGCAAACACAGAAAATATTGTATGTACTGATTTCTTAGAAAATTTTAATGTCAGTTCAACTTCAATCAAAGTCAGAGATGAAATGGTGCAAGCTGTTTACCTGTAGGAGAATTAACACTAACCATACTAGCACATTCTCACTGCCAACTTGTCAAATACAGCGACTTGGTTCGTTACCCAACGCTTTAAACTTCATGTTCTAGGTACCCCTCTTGTGTCAGCAACGGTGTGTCTGTTTTCACGCATTACATTTTTTTTTACATCTTTTCAAAATAAAGTTCCATGTTCACAGAAAACTTACATTCTCCGCTTGTTTCATGCAAAGTCTCTTTTCAAAATGAATGTCAAACATAGGTTTACTAGTTTTCCGATTTACTTAGTTAGATTTGGGCAACAAAACTACTTGGTTAGGTTGAAGAAAAGACTGATTCAGGTAAAAACAAGTATGTGTGTTACGTAAAATAACTACACTTGTTATTTAACTGGTATTACTTAAGTACTGAAGTTAGGTAACATAACTAAGTTAAAATAACTGTTTTGTTGACTTGGTTTCACACAGGACATGGGTCTCCATAGTGAAAGTTCTGTGTTTATTTGACCCATCCCACTTCTCAGTATTTACACTACATCAGTAGAGTATCTAATACTGAAAGCTCATACAGGTGCTAAACGGTGCCTCAGTGCATATCTATCAGACACCAAGGGCTACTGACCAAGCCTTTATTTGCCAATATAGGAGTACGAATGGGTTGACCAGACCAGGCTTTTAACTAATCAATAAAGCATCAGTATCAATAATTTATTAATCATCAATCAAACAATTAGTTCCAACCTATAAACACTTTGGAAAGGTTGATCTATCAGAAGTGGCGCCAAAGTTATGTGTAACAAAGTTTAATATAATATTACATTATTTTTGATGTCAAGGTTTTTGAAGACAATTCCTCAAGAGTGAAAAAAGGGAGATGTATCAGCTGCATAACTGAGAAGAATAATGAGTTATGGCTGGTAATGCATCCAATGTCTCATGATAAGCCACATGCATGTCAAGCAACAACCTTTATTGTTAAAAATCTGACGCTAGATCATATTAACATTGTGATTACAAGGGGGGAAAGAACACAACTTGACTTTGCTTGTATTGTGGGACCAAAATAAAGTATTGAAATAAAAGATTTGAAGTTCCGTCCTCCTACGTGTTGTGATGAATGGGAGCTAGATAGCTAAAGCTGAGGTCATCCATCATGAGCTGTACTGTTAATTAATGTTGTAGGAGGGGAGCCAAGGAAGCCTGTTCCACATCAGCAAAAAGAAAAGCTATTGCTTTTCTTTCAGCTCTTAGAAGGACTGCAGATTTAAAATGTAGCTCTTTGCTATGAGAATCACTTAGATAATGATGCAGAGGATACTCATAGGGAGACACAGACTGTAGTAACACACACACACACACACACACACACACACACACACACACACACACACACACTTGTATATGCATGCAGTCAGCAAACTAGCTGAGCACTATTCTCTTGTACTTGTCACTGTAGCTCGAAGCAAAGGTATCCAATGCCATGTAATAGCCTCACCTATAAACCTCACCCATATCAACCTGAGATGTGACTGGTTTTCATAATGAGATTTCATTACACTAGAATATGATTTATGTGAGTGGTCATTTTGAGCATGCTGCCATTGTAAATCATCCCAAAGGAAAATCCCTGCGAATAAACAAGCATGTCATGATCATCAAGTGATGTTAATTCATTACAAGCGACCTCGGAACATGTCCGCTCCTCAGAATGCCGACCAATAAAAAAGGCTCATGACAAATGGGAGATGTAAAGCTTCACGTGTATGAAGTTATTTGTATTCTTGTACATGTAGGTAAGTCTTATGGGAGCTCCTGCGTGTTTATCTCGTCAAAGCCTCTTGCAACTAATCTAGCTTTAGGTAGAACACCATCAAGTGTCTCCTTGAGTGTGCACACCCACCTCGTAGAGATGCATTTCTGGCCTTCATCTGTCACCTCTTCAAACACATCATTCTTTTTCTAGTTGCTGAGTTCACTGTGTTTGGCAGACATGAAGGCATCATCATTCACAGTAAGTATGTCTTCTTCAGGATGGCTAGCACATAACTCGACATGCTCAGATGGGACCACTTGAAGATTGTGTACTTGTCCTAGGTCAACAGAACCTGTAATGCCAGAAATGTCCTCAGGCTCAATGTATTCCCAATTATAGCAGTATTTGTATGTTCCAGTGGCTTTTCCTGCCCTGCTGAGGATTTTTCCAGTGTGTGCTTCCCACTATCTGTGTATGTAACTTGTCCAGTGTTCTGACTGAGGCCTTCACAAGTTGTGGTTAAGTTGTTCTGTGATGCGTTAGATTGATCATGACTACCTCCTTCAGGCTGTATTGGCGGGTGAGGGGGTTCACTGTTCTCCTCACCATTTGTAGGCGTCTCTTCCTCACTTTCATTTTCAGTGTCATAGTTATTCTCCTTAAAGCCATGTTCTGGTAATGTGGTATGATGTTCAGTCCCCTCCAGCTGATAGTCCACAGGCAGTGCTGGGAGAAATGGACAATCTACTTTTCGAAGCCTGGCGAACGTAAGTGCCTCCATGAATCACAAATATCACCGCACCATCTTGGCCGATGACCACACCTGGACCTTTCCATTCTGTACAATTGTACTGGTAAATTTCTACTGAGTATATATTTCTACTTAGTATATTGTGTAAATGCCTAAGTGCTTGTACTTTTGCTCTGAACTCAGTAGACCTTCACTCTTTGTGTTAACATACGTGCTCAAATGTATCTTGCCGTTTGTTTAATGGAAATTTGATATTCTTATTAGTAGAACTGTTTTATATACTTGTTGTGAAACAGTCTATCATATGCTTGCATCACCAGAATCAGAATCAGAAACGTTTATTAAAGGAATTGTACCTGCGTAACATTAAACGATCAACACAGTGCAGAAAATAGAAACATATTAAAATGTACAATAAAATATAAAATATAGTGCACAGACAAACAGAAAACAGTACTTTAAACAAGTGTAATGTAAAGTGTCAAGTGTATTTAAATATGAGGGGATGTGCAGAGGAGTGTACTGGTAGGAAATTGTCCTGGGGATGTCAGTGGGGGTCCCGGGCTTTATTGATGAACCCAACTGCAGATGGGAAAAAACTGTTCATGTGGCGTGAGGTCTTGGTCCTGATGGACCGCAGCCTCTTGCCAAATGGAAGGGGCTCGAACAAGCCTTGGAGGGACGGCAGATGGCACTGGGATGGATGGTACAGAGGCATGGGCCCCTGCTGAGCTGTGGGAGGGGGACCTGGTGGTCTGGGGATGGTTGATGGAGCCATGGGGGATGGGGTCAGGACTGTCCCATTGTCTATCAAAGCGACAGTAGAACTCGTTCAGCTCATTTGCAAGACGTTGGTCGTTCATGGAGTGGGGGGCTTTAGGCTTGTAGTTGGTTATCTGTCTGAGACCTCTCCAGAAAGAAGCAGAGTCACTTGCTGACAGCTGGTGTTGCAGTTTCTTAGAGTACTGTTGTTTAGCATCTCTCACCGCCTTACTAAACCTGTATTTTGACTCGTTATACAAGTCCCTGTCCCCACTTCTAAATGCCTGATCCTTGTGCAACCGTAGCTGTCTGAGTTCTGCTGTAAACCAGGGTTTGTCGTTGTTATAACTCACCCTGGTGCTTGTTGGAACACAGCTGTCCTCACAGAAGCTGATGTATGACATCACAGCCTCTGTGTACTCATCCAGATTGTTGGTAGCAGTCCTGAAAATACCCCAGTCTGTACAGTCTAAACACGCCAGAAGAACCTCCATAGAGTCACTGGTCCACTGCTTAAATTTCCTCACCACAGGTTTACAGAGATTTAATTTCTGCCTGTATGCAGGAATCAGATGGACCATGACTGAGTCCAGTTACCAGTCTGGTTCCAAGCCGCGTAAGTCTGAATATTGTTTAAGTGAAGATCTGTCCTTACTTTCTGGCTGTCTTCAGCACTCCTGCCGCTCAGAGTCGATACCCGGGAATCACCTGTGCGAAGAGGCCGTCCTGCGTAGTACCACGGAGTACACCTGTCGACATCCGAGTGATTCTGTGTCGGACCTCGGGTTTCCACACAGTCGCGCTGTCCTACCCCTTGGAGGGTTCCTGGTGCCTATTGCCTGCTGTATCCGTGGCCTTGACTGTTCCTGTCCGGACTGTTTCCAGGTGTGAGTTCGGTGGAGTTTCCCTCCCGACTCCGGAGGCTGTCTGATCCTGCATCGGTAGAGTTTCCCTCCCGATTCCAGTGGAGAGAAGGAGAGACTCTGGTCCGCTGGACACGGTGCCGTTGTTTTGCTTGTGTATCTGTATAAATCCTGCATATGAGTAATAAAATCCTTGGCTGGATTCAACCTGCTGTGTGAGTGTGCATTTGGGTCCGCCTCCTACACCATCCCATAACAGAACGGACTGATGGACTAACACTGGACTGATGTATGGACTGATTTATGTCAAGTATGGACCCAGCCACCGCAGCAGCATCTCCTCCTGTGGATCATCTGCAGAGGGTGATTTCCAACCAAGGCGCTCTCCTTGGGCAACACCATCATGTGCTGCAGGACTTAATAGCCTCTCAGCATGCTATCGGGTCCCAGGTGGCGGAGATAGGAAGCATGATGCATGACCTCACGCTGCACGCTTCCTCTTTTTAGAGGAATTCAAGAAGGTGTTCGACCACCCAGTGTACACTAGGGAAGCTGTTCAGCACCTTCTCAGTCTTCGTCAGGGTTCCACCAGCGCTTGTCCGGTTGGGACAAGGAGGCGCTTAAGGGAATATATCGCAACAGTCTTTCGGATTGTTTGAAGGATGAACTTGCGGTTCGGGAGGAGCCGGAGTCACTAGAGGAACTCTTCTCTCTCACGATCAATATGGATAACCGTATCCGGGAACATCGTCGGGAGAGGAGCTACAGGCCCCACAATCCTTTGCGTCAGTTTGCTTCCGCCTCCAGCCTCTGGTTTTCGAGTCCGTCCCGACAGTACAGCCCTGTGCGCTCCTGCTCTCCTACCCCGGCATCTCCCCTTTGGATCCGGAGGAGCCGATGCTGCTCGGGTGGACTCATCTCTCTCTGGAGGAGAGAGAGCGACGCATCCGCTCAGGAAGCTGTCTTTACTGTGGTGAGTCGGGACACCGCATATCTGTTTGCTCTGTCTGGCCAAAAGAGAGAGCTCGGCGGTAAAAGTGGGGGTGCTGGCGAGCGATTCAAGGAGATTTCCCCATCCCAAGTCTCGATCACTGTTTACTGCCACCCTGTGTTTACCATCTGGGCCTGTGCACCTGTCGGCACTCATTGATTCGGGGGCTGAACAGAGCTTTTTGGACACTGCTTTTATTGAGAGACAAGGGATCCCAGTGGAAGCGTTAGAGCACTAGAGCACTGGATGGCAGCTCACTGGCCAGGATTACTCACCAGACTCAGCCAATTTCCCTGCAGGTAACCGGAAATCACAGTCAGAAGACCCAGTTCTACGCATTTCCCTCCCCTCAAGCACCTCTGGTCCTGGGACATCCCTGGCTCAGGGATCATAATCCACAAATTGATTGGGCTGGGGGTAGAATCACCGGCTGGAGTTCCGCCTGTCACTCCCGCTGCCTCAGATCTGCGGTCCCACGTCAAACACTTCCCCCCAGCAGACCTGACACCAGTCCTAGCCTCTCCGCTGTGCCCCGGGAATATATGGATCCGGGAGAGGCATTCAACAAGGAGCGGGCCCTTTCACTTCCTCCTCATCGCCCCTACGACTGTGCTATCGGCCTGCTTCCAGGCGTTCCACTTCCCACTGGCCGGCTATATAATCTCTCCAGGCTAGCATGCGAATCAATGGAGAGATATATAACGGACTCAGTCGCTGCAGGAATCATACGTCCCTCATCTTCAGCTCTGGGAGCGGGATTTTTCTTCATCTCCAAGAAGGATAAGAGCCTCTGTCCCTGCATCGATTACAGAGGTTTGAATCAAATTACTATCAAAAATAAGTACCCGCTACTGCTTCTCTCCTCTGTTTTTGAATCCTTAGCCGGAGCCAAGATCTTCACTAAACTGGACCTCCGCAACGCGTATCATCTGGTCCGAGGGGGACGAATGGAAGACGTTCAAGCTTGTTTCCTATAATTAAGAGCCACCCCCAAAATGACATCTTTCCTGTCATGCATGCTTTTATTTCGTCTAAACTTGACTAGTGCGACTGTTTGTATTGTCAGAAGAAGCTTTCACAGCTCCAACTGGTTCCGATTTCTGCTGTTAGGTGTTTAATGGACGATAATGAAACGGAGCACATCACACCTGTCCTAGCATCACTACACTGGCTTCCTCTACTTCTTAGAATTGATTTTAAAATGTTTTCACCAGAGGGGAGCGGGCTTTTGCTGTCAAGGCCACCAAAGTCTTGATTATACTTCCTGTAGAGATACGATCATTTACATCTGTATCCACTTTGGACTGTTTGAATTCTTCCACATAATTTCATTGTCCTATGTAGACCTGGATAACAGGTGTTTATTTTAATGTACCCTTTTTAAAAAGAGATTTTGCAAACAAAAGAAAAAGTATTTTCTATTCTATAATGTTCTTTTAAACAAGCCCCAGTGCTCTAAAAAATGTTGGATACAACAGCCATGTATTTGTTCTTGATTTCACCCGGTAAAAATGGCAAAGTGGTGTTTAGAATTTTAAAGAACAGTGCAGTCTGACAGTGTAATAGGTTAAATGTCAAAGTATGAGCTAAGATGAGTCTTAAAGTTGGAAATGGCCATGAGTAGAGCAAAGGGCATCTGGCCAGAGCACTGTAAAAAACAAACAGGTCAATGGTGTTCAGTTTGACATATCTGAAAGAATTAGACACATTAGGTCATATCCAAAGGTTATGAAATCCACACAATGCAGAGGGGCTCTGCTGAAAGGAAAACAACACCACCAACTGAAAATAGATGCCCTCCACTTTAATTAATCAAATTCAGCACAACAATACAACAAAAGTTATCCTCAACAAACTTCAACTTTATTACAGTTCATTAGTCACTACAAATTCAACTTGCATGCCCTTTAGGTGAACAAGAAGTTCACGTCTGTGAGACAGCAGTGACAAATTAAAGTACAAATGACTTAATAAATGTCTGGCCATTCTCTTTAGATTTTTTTGTTCAGTCACTAAATGCATCTTGCCTACTCTATTCTGATCCTCAACAATATATCCTCCTGTCTCGGTTAAATTTCACCTCCATTATTCATCTACAATCACCCATGCTCTGCTGGTAGACTTTTTTTTCCCTTTTTTTATTACATCTATCTCTGAGCGAACCAGAGTCAAAGTCAGCATAGGGGCAGATATCAAGAAGGCAAATTATCAGCTGCCATCATCTCTCCTCGGGCATTATAAATATGGCATTTATCATAGAAACGATCCACAAACCACACTTTAATATATTCTCATTTGACAGCAGGCAAAGTGATAAATCTCTCCTTGGACCATTTTAGACGAGGTAACTACAACTTGGAGAAGCAACAGCCAGAAATGAATAATTCATACGGTGACAAAATGGTGCACCAATTACCCAGCACATTTACAGCACTGTTGTATTCCATCTTGCTTGCAGTTAAACGTGGGTATGATGGAGGAGATGGATGTGACATCAAAGTAAGTTTTCACAAGACAGAGATACCACGTCATCCTGGATTTCATTTCCCTCATACAATCTTTAAAGCGTTTTTTACACACTGACAGCACTGTTTTGCAGTAAAGCAATGAACTGCACATTTATTAGGCTGGTTGTGATGTATTTAACGGGCTATAGGAGCAGCACCAGTTTCACATCTGGTATCTGACCAAGATCACCAATGCAAGGTGTTATTATAAGTTATTTTGTTAATTGAAAAACAACAAAAAACACAGCATGTTTAGCCACTTTTCAATACACACAGGACATGAACAGCAGTCTCCTGGAAGAAAGTGCTGTTTGTTTAACCCATCCATCTATCCTGACCTCTGTTGGGACCATGTGCTTGGCTTCGCCATGTGCTTTGAGACTAAGGAATCAGGCCTTCCTACTTTGCAGAGACATCTGCAGCCTGATCTGAGTTTCAGATAAGAGCAAGCTCCAAGGAATGTTTAGATGTGAAAGCAATAAAACATCAACACTGCGATCTAATTGGACGAGGGCCACAGACACCCCAGGACCCCCGTGACTCAGCCCCTGTTTCCATAAAACAGCCTTGCTCCCCCATCTCTATGCCACTCGATATGATTCGATTTGCATCTAAGGAGGCACACAACGTTGCTGTCTTTAAAAGAAAATCCTAGGTTTAATAGTGTTAGATTCGCTGGATGAATCTACTGGACTGTTTGTTTGTTTTGTTTTTGTTCGCATCCTAGAAGACGAAGCGAACAATTTTCCTGCAGAAGTGAAGAAAAGGATTCTTCAGAGAAAGAGGACGACTTCTATTTCCCATCAAAGTCGATCCATGCCGGTTACACGAACGGGAAATTCCCTTAATGAACCGAAGGAAGTATCTCTGACACAGAGAGTTTCGTCGTCGCGCAGCACGGAGATACACAGCCTGAGTCAGCCGAGAACCTCAGAAGGACCGCATCGACCGCCACGAAATCGACTCATAGTAAGGCAAATAGAGTCTGGGCAAATTTAGTCTATAGTGTTTATTATCTTGTTTGTGTTAAGTTACTGTGTCATTTTTATAACGTGGTGTGTATGCTCAATAATCACCGAGATTAACGACCGAGATCGTTAATGCTGTGTATTTCAATACTGCTGCAATCGTGTTGAGATAGTTCACCGCTAGCGGAGGCGGAAGTTGTTTCTCATCAGTTCAAAGGTCAGAACCACGGCTGGGCGACTCAAAGATCGTCAGTCGTGTTTCTGTAGATGAGAGAACAATCTTCCGTACTCCACCACGGCGGGGAGGATCTTATTTTGTTTTTGGAGAATTTATTTTGTTTTGTTTGCTTTCTCTCTTCTTTTACTAACCCACACTCTGCTCTACTCGGAATCTATCGGAGACGCCGAAGAGGGAAGCGAGCTGGAGCGCTCGTTAATCTGCGCCGACGGGGACTCAGAACTGCGCTCCCGTCAATTCATCTGGCGAATGTCCGCTCTCTGGCCAACAAGATGGATGAGCTGCTGCTCCTCAACAAACTAAAAAAGGACTTTAGCAGATCTGCCGCCCTGTGCTTCACTGAAACCTGGATCGGTGAGCACATCCCGGACAGCGCACTACATCTGCCGGGCTTCCAACTCCTCCAAGCGGACCGCGTAACGGCGCTGTCCGGGAAAACGAGGGGAGGCGGAATCTGCTTCTATATTAACGAAGGTTGGTGTACAGATGTCACAGTGTCAAAGGAATCATGCAGCCCTCACTTGGAAACACTTTTCATAGACTGCAAACCTTTTTATTCACCGCGGGAGTTTTCCTCATTCATCCTGGTCGGTGTTTACATCCCACCTCAGGCCTGTGTGAGTGAGGCGTTCCAACACCTGGCTGAGCAGATCAACACCATGGAGCACAAACACCCAGACTCCCTGCTCATTGTTCTTGGGGACTTTAACAGAGCAAACCTCAGCAAAGAACTGCCTAAATACAGACAACATATTAAGTGTAGCACCAGGGACAAAAACACACTGGACCACTGCTACACTGTAATAAAGGCTGCATATCGCTCTGTCCCTCGTGCAGCTTTGGGACTCTCTGATCAGTTTGATTCATCTTCTCCCGACCTACAGGCAGAAACTAAATTTCTGCAAAGCCTGTGGTGAAGACTGTGAAGAGATGGACCAACGAGGCAAAGCTGGAGCTACAGTCCTGCTTTGCCTGCACTGATTGGAGTGTTTTTGAGGCTGCTGCTACAGACCTGGATGGGCTCACTGACACTGTGACATCATACATCAGATGAAAAAAACCTTCTGCACATTCAACAACAATAAACCATGGTTTTCTGAAAAACTCAGGCAGCTTCGTCGGGCCAAGGAGGAGGCCTACAGAAGTGGGGACAGGATCCTGTACAACCAGGCCAGAAACACACTGATGAGGGAGATCAGGGTAGCAAAGAGGAGCTACACTGAAAAGCTGGAGAAAAGGTTTTCAGCTAACGACCCCTCGTCAGTTTGGAGAGGCCTGGAAGTACTCACCAACTACAGGAGACCATCCCCCCCCCACTGAGGCCAATCACCGACTGGCTGACGACCTGAACGTTTTCTACTGCAGGTTTGATAAGCCTACTCTCACACCCCCCACCTGCCCCATCATCATCAAACAACCATCTACACCCCCTGCCTCCTTCTCACCTCTCCCAACCGACCCCCCCACCGGCACTGAGGATCTGCGAAGAGGATGTGAATCGGCTCTGCCACAGACAGAAGATCAGGAAGGCACCAGGCCCAGACGGTGTGTCCCCTTCCTGCCTGAAAGTCTGTGCTGACCAGCTGGCCCCCATCTTCACACAGATCTTCAACTGATCACTGGAGCTGTGTGAAGTCCCCTCATGCTTCAAACGCTCCACGATCATCCCGGTTCCCAAGAAATCCTCCATCACAGGATTAAATGACTACAGGCCCGTCGCCCTGACGTCTGTGGTCATGAAATCCTTTAAAAGACTGGTGTTGATCCATCTGAAGGACATCACAGGACCCCTGCTGGACCCCCTGCAGTTTGCCTACCGTGCAAACAGGTCGGTGGATGATGCAGTCAACATGGGACTGCACTACATGCTGCAACACCTAGACTCCCCAGGGACATATGCAAGGGTTCTGTTCGTGGACTTCAGCTCAGCGTTCAACACCATCATCCCAGCAATACTCCAACCCAAACTCTCCCAGCTCACCGTGCCAGACTCCACCTGTCAGTGGATCACAAACTTCCTGACTGACAGGACGCAGCAGGTGAGGCTGGGAAAAATCACATCCAGCACCCGGACTATCAGCACTGGCGCCCCCCAGGGGTGTGTGCTATCCCCACTGCTCTTCTCCCTCTACACCAACGACTGCACCTCAGAGGACCCATCTGTTAAACTCCTGAAGTTCGCAGACGACACAACGGTCATCGGCCTCATCAGGGACGGTGATGAGTCTGCGTACAGGCGGGAGGTTGAACAGCTGGTCCTCTGGTGTGGTCAGAACAACCTGGAGCTAAACAAGCTCAAAACTGTGGAGATGACAGTGGACTTCAAGAGGAGCCCCCCAACACTACCCCCACCTCACCATACTCAACAACACTGTGTCTGCTGTGGAGACCTTCAAGTTTCTGGGATCCACAATCTCCCAGGACCTGAAGTGGGCCCCCGACATCAACACCATCCAGAAAAAGGCCCAGCAGAGGTTGTACTTTCTGCGCCAGCTCAGGAACTTCAACCTGCCTCAGGAGCTGCTGATCCTGTTCTACTCAGCCATCATCCAGTCTGTTGTCTGCTCCTCTATCACTGTGTGATTTGGATCGGCCACCAAACAGGACAGGAACAGACTGCAACGGATCGTCAGGTCTGCAGAGAGGATCATTGGTTCCAGCCTGCCCTCCATCCTGGACTTGTACACCTCCAGAGTCAGGAAACGGGCTGGAAAGATCTCTGCAGACCCCTCACACCCTGGACACAAGCTGTTCCAACTCCTTCCCTCTGGTAGGCGCTACAGGGCTCTGTACGCTAAAACCACCAGACACAGGAACAGCTTATTTCCACTGGCCGTCACTCACATGAACAATAAATAAGTCATACTGTACTACCTCTGTTTGCACTGTTACCACCACTTGCACTATCACCTCAATTCCATTGCCATTGTTTATAGGTTTATGTTCACGTGTGTGTGTGTGTGTATATATATATATATATATATGTACACTTTTTCTTTGGGATATATATTTATACTTATATTGTATATAGCTGTTAAATGTTTATACCTACATCTGTTCTACTTTTTTTTTGCTGCCCTTTCTTATTCTTTATATATATATATATTTTTGTTGTTTATTGTAAAATTGTGTTTGTACATTGAGAGTGGAGAGTGAGAGTGTACATCCGGAGTGGAAACCGGAGTCAAATTCCATGTATGCGTAAGCATACATGGCCAATAAAGCTGATTCTGATTCACATATAGCTTTAAGTTAATGTTGCTCCGGGGTTGTGCTAACGGCTTCAGACACGTGTAGATAACGAGATCTCTTTTGTCTTCCGCCATTTTAGAGACTCGCGCCATCTTGTGGTCTCGCGAGAGACGTTGCCATGTTTTAGATTACATCATGTTGTCTGAGCTGTTTTCTTGCCCCTCCCCCCTATACGCACACTGCATGGACACACACACACACTTCCCCTCTTATCCCCGTTTGTTGATTTTAGATAGCGTGCTCATGGATGTATAGTTTTGTTGTTAGTTTTAGATATTAGTTGTGCATGTGTATTGTGATTATAGCCTGATATGTGGTCTGCGCTCGAACTCAACACCTTCACTTTCACTCTGAATGTGGAATAGTACTTTGACTATTGACATTGTGAGTGAACACTAATTATGAGACTTAGTTTATAGTTTGGTTATTGGTCCCTGTTTGCAGGGTGGTTCCCCGTTCATTATTAATAATCGTTAATATTTTTACTGACATTAATAATTCTATTGATGTCAATAATTTAGTTTTCTTATATGCTGATAACTCAAACACGCTCATTTTCGTTCCCAACATCTCCCTACATGGATTTCTGTGGACTATGGTTGGAAATGTAAGTAACAAAGTAATCCAGGAGATTCCCCTCAAAGCCTAACTGACCAAGCATTTTTGCTGTCTAGGAATGCAAATTTTAGAAGACCAGGCTGCATGGTTAAACAGGAATTAGAGTCTACACCCATGGTAGCGGCTCTATGAAGCTGTACTGAAGAACAGCTGTGCTTTGAACTATATGCTAATGTTAGCATGCCAACAAGCTC
This sequence comes from Anarhichas minor, assembly GCF_050575085.1. Lineage (NCBI taxonomy): Eukaryota > Metazoa > Chordata > Actinopteri > Perciformes > Anarhichadidae > Anarhichas > Anarhichas minor. Next base: position 1,764,769 of record NW_027466460.1, on the reverse strand, counting down.
ACCGAGATCCTCCTTGTGGCACTGGCACCGCAGTGGCTAGTCTGTGGCAAGCGTCAGTCAGGTGTCACAACAGCGGCAAGCGAGCGGCACTCTTCGGCACTCGTCAAGAAGCTGCCGAGCTGAGCGGGCGGAGCCACATTTTCCTTTTACTAGCTGGGTCAAGGCTGCTAGCTGTGGGGTTAGCCGACCCTTTGATACAATTTCCCGCTTTTCTCCTCCTTCTTCAGCCATTGAGAGTAAAAAAAAACAAAGCCAGGTAACAAATAAATAATCTACACCAAGAAAAAATGCAAAAAATGTCATAACTTGGATAAAAGCTCTCCTTAAAACAAGATGTGCTGGAAGCAGCGCTGCAGGCTGGAAGCAGAGCAACTGAGGAAGACAGGAGCTGTGCAATGAGAAAATAAGCTAATGGGGAAAAAATGATAATACATGTAGTGTATTTGTGAAAAATGGGTGGGGTGGCAGAAATAGTGGTGTGGGTGACCCCCTACTCTGGATAATAATATTTCTCAAATCCTGGTAGAGCCCTCAACCTGATAGGATTTGGTAAAAGGGGATAGGACACATTGTCGACTCCATTGTGATTGTGGCTAATAGTGCAGGTGCAGTGTTACACAAAGTGTCCGCTAGTTATTAAGATGTATGCAGTTATAATCCATACATGCATTGAGCCCTAAGATTGTATCCATGGATGGTGACAGTAATGTTGTACATTTGCATGATGGAGATGCAGCTTGATGAGCAGTGGATTAATGGTTTAAATTGACTGAAGCAATGTATCCTCGTTCAACGGTTCATATGATATCTTACGAAAAAGTTACTCCTCATTTATCAAGAAAAATGAAAGTCCAGCAACGCGTGTCAATTTATGCTCCTTACATGCATACAGTCTTTCCAAAATAAAGACTTTCAGGTGTCAATGAGAGGGACATCATGAAAAGGAGAAAAGACGCTGCCGAACGAACACATGCATTGTCACAGAAGCTTACTTGGATAAAAAGTGGCATCAGGGTAGGGAAAAACATGAGTGACACTGGGCAGATTTGATCAATGTATTTGTTTCTTCTAGAATTATGGACGTACACAAACCAGGTGACCTAAACCAGACAGCAGAGATTCATCTCCTCAATTGAATATTTTCACCTGACGCCAAGGAAACAGATTGTTGCTAGAATGGCCTCATGGGTCCACTGCAGGACATCTATAACAGCTCTTGTTATTAATCTCCTCTGAAACTCTCTTATCTTCCTAGTGGATGGCACAGTTTAACCTTACACTTCTTGTTTTGACAATGATTCTTGGCTTTGTGATTGGTTGAACAGAAAAGAATTGCATTCTGCACCTCATGGTGAGCACATTTGCAAACATTGTCATAGTTTACAAATATATCTTGGCCCAAACACAATTACTGTGGTTGTGTATTTCCAATTCAGTCATTGAGAAAACTAACAAAAGGAAGTCATGAATATGTATGCCCTCTCACTTCTTGCTTGATTGAATTGGATCGCTGCCCAGTCATTTTGCTCCAAAGTCATTGTAATAATTTTCAGCACTGTTACGATGTGTATTGTCAAGCACTAAATGGGGATGCAACCGGAAACCAGTAAAGCTCTTGGTGACTTAATATCATGATCCTGAGACACAATGTGCATATGATCACACTGAAGCATTTTGAATCTGTTCTAAAATTCCTTAATAACTTATTCTAACACTGTCAAAAAGTTTAAGAGGGGCAATATAATATTAGTGTATCTTTTTTTTAAAACTGGAGTGGCAATAATATCCTTTATGGGGGTAAAAAAAACAACATCTAATGTGTGCAACAGTGGCTATATTGACACATTATTTAAGGGTGTAACAATACACGTATTCGTATTGAACCATTCGGTACGAGGCTCACGATTCGGTGCGCATTAAGAACCGAACAATACCTTTGAATAATACTATTGCATTTGAAAAATGCAGAAGCTTAAATTGTGGGAAATATAATGTTCTTTCGGTGGAGCCACTGCTCTCAACCTGGCAACCCACACGTCGTGCTGTCTGACACGCCCACCACAGAAGAAAAACATTCTACCCTGGTGAAGCACGTTTGCGCTGTGAGGCACGCTGCACTAAGCTAGCTAGTTGCAATAAGGCTAGTAATGCCATTATTACCAGACCAGAAATAGAAGATCCTCCAACGACCTACAGGTCTGGTGTTTGGAGCCACTTTGGTTTCTCTGTGAATTATGAGGGCGATGGCGGGATAGTGGTAGGTTACATCAGTGGGAATACCTCAAACATGTTAACTCATTTACGCCGACATCACCCCAGTATGGTCGTGGGTGGAACTAAACGAAAACCTGGAGCAGCACACACGCTTCAAACTCTGCCCGAAGCATTTAAGCAGCTGTTCCCTACCGAGTAGGCTTAAGACTTTCCTTTTTGATAGTGCTTGTAGTTAGGGCTGGCTCAGGTTTGCCTTGGACCAGCCCCTAGATAAGCTGCTATAGGCTTAGACTGCTGGGGGACTTCCTAGGATACACTGAGCTCCTCTCTCCTCTTCTCTCTCTCCTTCTGTATGAATTCATGTATTAATGCTCATTACTAACTTTGCTTCTTCCCCGGAGTCTTTGTGCTTTCTCGCCTCGCAGGTTTCCATGGATCGTGGTTGTATCTGGACCCTGGTCCTTCCTCCTGCCATGGCCCTGCTGACACCTACTGCTACTACCATTTTTATTATTAAAAGGTTAACCTTGATATGACCTTCTGTCTCCCTTTGATTCTTACACACACTGACCTACACTGAGTTACCTACTGAGTTCCAGATTAAACCATGATCCATGGAAACCTGTGAGGCGAGAAAGCACAAAGACTCCGGGGAAGAAGCAAAGTCAGTAATGTGTGTTAATGGTATCGGTAATATAATTAATAATGATAACTCCTTCAAAAACCAAATTGTGCTCCATCAGTTTCCTTTTCATGAGCTGTTGTATAGTTATGTATGTGCACATGATTTCAAAGGATTTAATGGATGTTTACAACAAACATTTCCAGCTCTAAGTCCTTTTGTATTATCAAACAATATTTTTTCACCTTCAGTTAATAAATCTGCCGGCTATGACCTAAACCGTTACCCCTGGGAAATCATGGATTTTGTTCCACAGATTTAAGAAGACTTAACTCTGCCCGAGTTCAGAAGAACGTTAAATACTTTGTTTTCACTGTTGTCTTTTTAATAACGCTGGCTGAATACCACACAATCATATGAGATGCTTGCATGAAACAAAAGATTTTTGTTGATGCATTGTCTCAAAAATGTATTTAAAGTCAGAAGGCAACAGTTAGCTTTAGCGGCATGTGTAGTTTGCTATAAACTGCAATGTTTCCCATCATTTCTGGGCGGGCCACCCTTTATTATTAATGGCCTTCAAAGTTTATTTAGCGACCTATTTTAGCATTTTTTATTATATTTTGTAATCTGTCCAAGAGAGCAACGGCATCTGAGATTGATTAACTTCGCACATGCTCTGCAAAGAAACACAAAAAGAAGACGGCTGGCCAAAGCATGTAAGGAGCTTAGCTGGTGAGGGTCGCTATAAGCTAACATTACAATTTACACTATATTGTATTTGTGTGAATTGCAACTCTGCTGTTTCTGACTTTTCTAAACTGGTTATAAAACTTAAGTTGCAAATAATGAGGGGCAGTAAGATAAAAGATAAAGACCTTAGTATAATGTGTATATGAATTCAAATTTGAGCAAATCCAACATCATTTTATGTAAATGTACTCATTAATCCACGTTCGAAAAACCCCAAACCAATCAGAATATCCAGGGCAATCTGAGCCATGAATATAAAGACATCATCCGTCAGCCTGAACTGTGATTTCCAGTTGTTAGTGGCCATGCACAATTTTCTGCAACAGCTAATAAAATAGTAGAGTTTACAGTGCAATGACCAACTTTACCACTGAAGGTAAAAAAAATGCAAGATCAAATGTAAAATTGCTCTGCAGCTGCACCGGCTGTTTTATGATCAACAGTGTTCGACTGCAGTCCATGTACACCTCCAGCTGTCACACCTCCAAGCCTGGCCAGATCGTCCCCTGGGGAAGAGATGGGATGGGGGAGGGGTGTAAGCTCGGGAAAATACATCTATGATGGAAGCTCCAACAAAACTGCATCCCAACAAGCACGAATTCTGTCTCACAGTGAACAGATGCCACTGGTGCCAGTATATGAAGTTAAACATACAGTCATTTCAGAAAACAAGAACAGCTTCATCAAGTGAACTATATATAGCAGTTCACAAAGCCCTGAACACCGCTATGATGCCCCAAAATCTTGCCAGTTCTCACATTTCAAGAAAGAAAGTGATCCTTATGTTGAATTTTCTGGTGACATTGTCTCTGCTCAAATATTCACTGACTTCTCTAAAATGAATTTCTCTGATTACATTCCACCCCCATAATCTTTCCCCACAGCTCTTTTCACTTTCCAAAGCTCCCTCTAGTCACAGTAAGCTCCCCTGTCAATGTGTGACTGAGGACTTACATGGTCTGAATTCATTGGTACTTGTTCCTGCCACCTGCTCATGTGTGGGCCTTATTCATTAGGTTCTGCATGAAACGTCTTGCAACAATTATCTGCCTTAGCTATCTGCCTCATCTATACAACAGGCTATGAAATAGTGAATGGTATGAGGACGAAATTTGGTACATTAGTATAAAAGCACCCGGTAAAGAGAATTGGCAATTAGTTAAACGTTTAATCTCTGTAAAAACCTTAATCTGTACACTTTTAATTTGATCTCATGGACATGCACCTCCTGTTATGTCATGTTCTCAAATTAGACCACTGAACGGTCTGGAAAACGGCTCGGCCCAACAGTGGCCTAAATCCTGAAATGGCAGATTGCTGGACTCAATTGAGCCTGAATGACGTGCCAGTATCGGCTCAAGTACACTGGTCTCATTCCAGGGGCCACATTTGTCCCGTGTGGTGCTGACTGGAGCTGGCTGTCAGCCCAAATTGCCCCAGGTCTGCATTGCCAAAACCTAGCCAAATCGTGCTTGGCAGCCAAATAGCACTGACCCATATTTGCACTCAGAAGTTGATTCCCAAACAAGCCTTAGACACAATCTGTTCCATTCACCAATAAAAGAATAAAGTAATGAGCAATGATCACTCAGTTGCTCATCAGATACAGTCTGTGCCAAAACCAGCATTAGAGATAGGTCTTACGGTGTTTAATGTAGGATTTGAGGAGGATATAATATAAAGTCTATCCAAAGAAACTTCAGACATTAAAGTTGCAATGTGAAAGCTGGTAGAATCTTAAAAAAATCTATAAACTGATTTATCGGCTGACCATCGGTATCGACCACATATTCTCTTTGTTGATCGCCACCTATCAGCAAATATTGACATTCGGCATGGCAATGGCAGTGGCCAGTGTTCATAACAAAAACGTTGGCCATATAAATAGGAGTAGAACAGACATTTGTAGAACAGACATTTGTCGTGGTCATTTGACTAGGTCAAAAGAAAATGGTGATTGTTGTTAGTTGTTATAGTGTCAACTCACATCAGTGGCGCTGTAACATGTGTCACTCATTGTTGCTCCACCGCTAAACCAGCAGCAGTGATAGTCCATGAGGTAGTCACAGAGCCAAATCGGCATCTGTGCAAAAGGTACAGCCGGCAAAACGGGACTACACGCTCACACACTCACACTAGACACTGTTGTGTAACCAAGGTTTATGCCCGCCATGGTGTCTCCAACGCAAGGGCGAGCCAGCATGAGTCAGACCATGACTTACCACAAGTTTAATATGGTGTGTGCTCTCCATGCCAATGGTACAGATAAATTGCCGTCTCTGTGACCACTCTGCTGCTCTGATTTGAATGGGAATATCCATTCGATTCCAATTCTATTTCTATGGTATCAGCTGTCAGACAAATTATTATTTTGAAAATCAGTATTGGCCCAGATTTTCACAATGGATGCAACCCCAGTTTTAGTTTAATGGCCCACAACTTTACAGTGTTGGTTGACTCTCATCGCTCATATCAACCTTGTTTTTAAACATAACATGCAGCTGTCCAGCACCAATCAGCTGATAGACAAAGTTAGCAACTTGCTGGCGAATATAGCGGAACATTTAGCAGCTAAAGAGACAGATATATCTCTCAGGACTTGGTGGAGACCAAAAAAGAGCTAAAACAAGAGTCCATATTGTACTTATCATTAGCAAATGAACTGGACTCTACATGAAAGATAATATTGCTCTCTTTGCTAGTTGTGTAAAAAGTTAACTGTTTACTAATTTTCACTATCTTAACTCTAGAGGTGATAAAACACCAATGCTGTGTTTACGTTGTTGCTTCCCAAAGTTGAAGGACTGGCGAGATCATTTTCAAAAGAATGGTCTGACTCCAATAGATCCTGACTTTTACTCCTTCGAACAGTAGTACTCACGGTGACTAGTAATGTGACTTTGACATGCAGAATTGGTGGATTGCACCTTTAAACTTGTCTTTTCAGCTATTGTTCTACCGTACCATTGATGTATTTCACTGTTCTATTACCAGGTCATTTTTCAAAGGCACACAAATTAACACTGAAAGAAAACACAGCAGTTTTCCACATGACCCAAGAGCAGAACTCTAAAGATTTGAACAACCATAATCAATCATCCTTAGTTCCTTTGTTAATCTGAAAGAATTGTTCAAGAAACATATTCATACTGGTACAGGAATAACAACCTTTTTCTCAGCTGACAAAGTTGAAAACTGTTGTTGGGGGCTGACCATGTGCCGCTGTACAAAGGAGGCTTGCAGGGCCTGTAGAGCAGTCAAAAGCCTGATTTGGTTTAAGATAACATCAACCCCCGGGAAACGTTTTCACACCTACGTGTGAAATCTTCATCCAAACACGGCACTTGGGTCCCATTGGACAACAGCCACAGACACCCCAGGACTTCCTGTGGTGCAGCTCTGCCTGTCCTTGAAACTACAAAACTCTCCGTCCCATCCAGCTCTTTGTCATTCCATGCGATTCACTTCGCATGTGTGGAGCACCTCCAGCTTTGTTGCTTTTAAAAGAAAATCCTCGGTCAAAGTCTTACATTCGCTCGACGAATAACAGAGTGTTTTGTTTTGGGATCCTGAGGCAGAGAACAGATAACTTCTATGCCCCGTTCTCTCCCCGTTAACGTCGACTTTGTGCGGTTTAAAAGAAGGAGAATACCCTTAATTTGCGAAGAAACTCTGCCACATAAGAAGTTTTTCTTGGAGCTCGCGACCCTGAGTTACTCGGATGGACCACGTCGACCTTTAAGAAGTCATCTCACCGTAAGAGGCTTAGCTTAGTGTGTCTGGGCGTAATTAGGTCATAATGTGTTTATTACCTTGCTTTGTTTGTTTGCAATAAGTTACTGTATTTTTAACGTGTTATTGTGTATGCTCACGGACCGCTGAGTCCCGTTAGTGCTGTGTACAAACTACTGTTGTGTCCCATCTGAGGATCTGCCTTGCTTTGAGTACCCCCCCCCCCCCCTTCTTTTTCCTCCTATTTGACTAAGGCCATGTCCACACTACTCCGTTTTTACTCCGTATTTGCTACGTTTACACTGAGCAGCCACACTACGCCGGAGTTTTGGAGCACCCTAAACGGAGGGATCTGAAAACTCCTGCGAGGTTGGAGGTGTTTGAGAACTCCGGGGTTGCGTTTGCGTGTGGACGGTCGGATACGGATGTGCTTAGAAAAAATTACGCCCACACCCGTGTTCGCTACTGGATTGGTTCTTGGCAACCATGACGTCTCCGTCCCTGATTCGTCACACTCACTATCACATGACCCGTACCCGGAAGAAAACAAACTGGGCTACCAGCGATTCATTTCAACATGGATAACTAATTGCAAGCGTTGCTGCTAGCACAACAGCTAGCAGCAGCTATGCAGTAAAAGTCTGCATTTCTGTGGAGGAAGCAGCTGTTATTGGAGTGATTAGCGAGCGGCGTGACCGGCATCAGCACTATGGAGCAGCTCGTTGTTTTTAGATTCTAATGAGAAGACATGCTGCTCTAACGTTTTACTTCTTCCGTTTGGTAGCCTTGAGAGACCTTAGTCTGTAAGTATGTATTTATGGAGCATGAAAATATGTACGTAGATATATTCTATTCGCGTGTTTAGTATAACATTTGTGTTGTATTAAATGCTAATCGCGGTTAGCATTTCTCCATTGGCGGTAATGTTAAAATTAGCTTAGAAGCTAGCTAGGCGGACATGTTACATGCTGGCTATATCATGGATTGTTGTTTTGTATTCGTGTAATGTGTATAGGGACAGTTCGTAAAGCCATATTTCATATTGTGCTTCCACAGTTTTACAAATAAAGATTCACACTGAAGTCTTGAAACTCTTCTATGGATTCCATGGTCTTTATTTCACGGATCTACTGTTAGCGATCTGCTAAGCTTTCCTGCACGAAGGAAGAGCAGAATAGAGTGAGAGACGTGTGTTGACCACATGTATGGACCCATATTCTAGTAAACGTTTACGTGTAAGTGTTGATTTTAAAGTAAATTTCATGTGAGAGAGATAGACCCGCACCGCTGTAATGCTAATCGCGGTTAGCATTTCTCCATTGGCGGTAATGTTAAAATTAGCTTAGAAGCTAGCTAGGCGGACATGACGTTCAGAGCTACTAGTGAGAACAGACATCAACAACACGGAGGAAACGAGTGAGAGACCACATTGATGGACCCATAATCTAGTAAACGTTTATGTGTAAGTGTTGATGTTAAAGTAAATTTGGAGAGAGAGAGACAGAGCGAGTATTTTTTTTTTTTTTTAACTAAGCAAGCAATTCACTTCCTGTTTACACCGTCACGCGCATGCCCAGTGTAGTTAATGGTCACGTGCTGTCCGCCTTCGACGGCTGCCGTGTGGACGCAGATCAACTCGAGAATGATGCTGAAACTCCCGTGTGGACGGAGATCGTTTCTATTTGACAAATCTGCATCCAAGGAGAAACGGAGTAGTGTGGACAGGGCATGACACACACATGCACACTCTCTCACCACAGATTGTTTGTTAATTTTAGATAGTAGGCTCATACATCTATAGTAGTTGTTGTTAGTTTTTGATTAATGTAATTAGAATTTAATAAACTCTGTTATACTTTAAAGAGCAGCTTTCTGTGATGACTTTGTGCATGTGTATTGTGATAACAGCTGGATATGTCGCCTACGCTCAAAGTCAAACCCTCACTGTCCACTCTGAATGTGGAATAGTACTTTGACTATTTACATTGTGAGTGAATACTAAGACTTAGTTTATAGTTTGGTTATTGGTCCCTGTTCTCAGGGTGGTGCTCCGTTATTGACATTAATAATTCCATTGATGTCAATAATTTAGTTTTCATATTTGCTGATAACCAAACCCGCTCCTTTTCGTTCCCAACACTGTTCACACATCAGCCAGATACCCCTGCTCACTTAGCTCTGGAGGACACTAATGGACTTCCAGGGATTTGTTGATAGTGTCATTTACTTGGTGAACACACTTTTCCTACCTTATCTGTTACACCGGTGCGGTCCTATTATGTGCTTAAACTATGACCGCTATAATTAAATGCTGATTGGTAGAAGATTAATGACGATGCAGATATGTTGGGAACACTAAATATTCCCGATCTTAGGTTGTGTTGCACCGATATGGTTCCACTGGGGGAATGATTGAAGAAAGTGACTAGATATTGAATTTGTAATTCGCCGTGCCCTTAGTGTGACCTGCCATGGGTTGGATTTATTGGAGTAATTCCAGTCTCATTAAGAATTCTCCTGGTATGTTAATAGAGGTTGATGAAGTGACCAGGAATCCATAGTCATTTAGTGAAGGGGAAGAACAGCAACAGAAATATCCACTGAGAGTTTCTCCGCTGAGCCTTGATGAGGCTTTGTTATTAAGAGGATAAATATGTGACGATAGTCAGCAGGTTATGATTCTGAAAGATTCCAAAATGAATTCTATAAATGTTCTGTCTATTCCCATAAGTGCAGGGAAAGTCAGAGTGAAAGAGCTTCAAAGCCTCGGCTGTGTTTAGCAGTCTGCAGGTAAGCAGGCATACAAATTATTCCAGCAAACTGCTTTTCTCTAGTGTTGTCTCTGTCCCAGTGCAACTGAAACAGCTCAGGAAGTTTTATGTTTATCCTAGCCGTTCATCTTGATATGTGTCTCCAGGTGCTTTGAAGCGGGTACTTACCTCTTGAAAGCTGCAGCCTATTCTCATCTTAATGAACAAATCACCTAGTAAAATATGTGAGGCACCCTATTGATGAAATGGAAATGGGGAAGCTGACCCAGCAGCATCATTCAAGCACTGACATAAATTACCAATCAGAGCCTTGTTTCTTTCTTATCAGTATAGAGCCACAGTGATAAGTCACAAGAGCAATTCATTTTCATTTAGCACTTTCTTTTATTTTGTTGAAATACCCTTTACATCAATGTCTTACCCTTTATATATTTTTTAAGGTTGTGTTTTTATGTGAACTTGCTCAAGTGGAACACCAGAGTAGGCAGTATTTTTTTTTAAATATATGTGTATATATATATATATATACATACATACATATTTTTTTTTTTGAACGCCAGAAGTTGAAAATACAGCCCTCCCGGCAAAGCCTAACCAACCAGACGAGCACGGGCATACATCTGCACACTTCATATGGTGACCTGTAGCCTGCAATGGCCGTACCCACCATAGAGCTCACCAAGGTCCAGTCCTCTGTATTTCCTGATTCAAATTAACTTGACTTTGGTGCAGCAAAGATATTATACAAGTCGAAGATTACCGACTTACTCATTGGGTCGTCTTCACTGCTTGAGTTCATGTTTCTATGTGTGTTTGTGTGTCACAGCTCTGCCACCATTATCCTGTTTTTTCCATCTCTCACCTAATCAGTTTATTCAGCGCACCTGCCAGTCACTCCCACCTCGTCAGTTCATTGCTCTCACCTGCTCACTCCACTGCAGCCACTATTTAAACCCCAGTCACACACACACTCGCTGCCAGATCATTTTCATGTCTACCCGCCCGTTTGGCTCGTCTTGTTCCCGGGTTTCCCGGTTTTCCCGTCTGCCTGCCCTGCCTCACTCTGCTGGATTTCCCCCCTCGTCTCTTGTCTTGTCCGTGGATCCCCGTTGTGTCCTGTGTTGATTTAATGTCATTAAATATCTGCTTCACACTACTCTGTCTGGCCTGCATTTGAGTCCTCCGCCATGCCCCGTGACAGAGTGGTGTCGTGGTGAAGTAGATGATCTTGACCATGCTTCAAAATATTCACTACATGGTGGCTCATTGATTATTTCAACAACTTGAGGAATCCGGGCAGGCAGTCAAATTCATATGAAGTGTGATTCAGATAACTAGATAGTTAACTAGTGGACTGCTTGCAGTTCAATACCATTCATTCCCAGACATCATCTGACATTGGTCATTGAGAAGGTGTTGGAGAGAGGAAGAGCAGGTGCTGCCCACTGTGCCCGGGATAGAATTAGCATGGTGTCCCTGTGCTGCTCAATACAAACAAAGACTTGATCCAATTGAGACTATATTACTACCGCAGACATATATATGCTTATTGTTTTATACAGTATAACTCATCAATTTAACAACACAAACACTTAGCTTAATTAGTAGAACAATATATTATTGTGAAACCAGTGTTTCTTATGTTTAAGGGTTATTTGAGGCTATTTGAAGCTATTTGATTTCTATCATTCAAATCCAAAATGTTGCAAACACAAAAATGATATAAAGACTGTGTATATAATTTTAGTTTATTATTTGTAATACATGTTGGCAGGAGAGACAAGTGAGGAGTCACAGAGAAAGAGACTGGTGGTGAATACAGAGGGTGAGAGAGAACAGTGGTGTGAATTTGTTTTTACCTTAACACTTTAAATAAACATTCTCAACATTCATTTACAGATGTTTTGTGATTATTTTACTTCCTCTGCATGTTCAGATTGTAGTGTGGATCATTCGTTGTAACATTTAACCTGATTACCATGTATGACTGCCAGACAAGGTAATGCATGCTCATGTCCAATGAGATTCTTTTAAAGCAGTTATCAATTTTGCTCTACAAAACATCTAAAAATTCACATATTTTGATCAGTGAAACCAAAGATTTCCTAGGGGGACAGGTCCCCAAATCCCCATTAAGCTCCGTTTTTGGACCTCTGTATTTCTAATACCCTGCGTAC